>NC_091860.1:3943000-4584106 GCF_037783145.1 Equus przewalskii
GGTTTGCATCCTAATAAAAGCCCATTGAGGTTAGGGTTTACATTTTATTCACTTTTGTCATCTGTATA
This sequence comes from Equus przewalskii, assembly GCF_037783145.1. Classification (NCBI taxonomy): domain Eukaryota; kingdom Metazoa; phylum Chordata; class Mammalia; order Perissodactyla; family Equidae; genus Equus; species Equus przewalskii. The sequence goes on from NC_091860.1 coordinate 3,943,069, forward strand.
CATTGCTTAACCTGGTTGGTGCCTTCCACAAAGCTTACTAAATGTTGAATGGGTGAATGAATGAAGGAAGGAAGGAGTGAGTAAGTCAGAACAGGAGATAAAGGGAAGTCATTTTGAGGATATCTCATGTATTCACAGAGTGAATAATGTCAGGAGGTCAAAGGCTTACTGTCTGTTTTTACTCAGGCATTTGACTCCACATTTCCAGTGCCTGTTTGTAGGCGTAACTGGTCAAATATCAGATATTTCATATAGTTTGACCATATGAAAGACAAAATAAGTTGTTGTTTTATTATATCAAGTTTTTTCTAATAGCACTTTCTGTTCTCCTAAAAGTGGTATTCTGGAATTAAACTGGAGACAGTGGAGGAAATAGGGATTGCTGTGAGTTTGTCTCAGCAAGGCTCACTTCCCCACGGCTGTCGGTTGTCTTAGCTGGAACATGAGTGTGGAAATGCCTGCTTTATCTCTGTTGCTACAAGAATTAGAATTGATGGAACCTAAAGCAGTTTCAGTTAGAAGGTCCTAAGTAAGTGGTAGCTGCTATTACCAACAGGAGCATCCATTTTATGAAGGTTATAGTTTATCTGCAGTTGAGGGTTACATAGCCAAACTATCCTTTAAATAATTTAGCCTTTGATCTTTGTGGCATAATTCCTAAATTATTAAAGGCTATTTTGGAATATGTTTAGTGAAATTTTACTTGAGTGTCATGATACTAGGATTTCCTGGCTTGGCTGTTGGGAAGTGTGTGATGTTCTAGGCTCCTGTGCTTTGGTGATATTTTAGGGTTGATAATACATAAAAGTGGTGCAGCTCTGAACCATCTGACGCCCGGTATTCACGTCCCATTGTTTGTCTAATTACGCAAATGCTCTCATTTAGTGTTCTCTTTGCCTTAAAGAATAACTACTCTGGATCATTGTGTATTCTTTGTTTTTAAATATCCTCACTTTATCCAGCACTATGAAATGGGTAGATAATAAATACCATATAAAACTGAAAAGGAAGTGACCCCAAGTAAAAGGCATTCCCTCGTTTTCCCAATGTCAACATTAAAAAATAAAAAGATTTTTGGCCAACTAAATACAAAACTTTTAGTGCTATACGTGGAGTAGTCAAGTTAGTTACTTGATTAGTTACGTATACACATTTCAAAATGATACACACACACACAGTCGTTGTTTTTCCCCCCACTCTCACATTTTGTGAAAAACTTTCATTCAGAATCTTTACATACATCTTACCAGCAGTGTTTTTGCTTTCACTAAGGTACTTCTTCAGTCCTCTGATAAACTTTTTATTTCCATCTAAGTTGTTTGAGGTATAACACATTTTGAAATCATGTTACTACCGGAAATTTTACCCTAAGCCACAAGTACTGTTTACATACCATTAGGGCCTTTTTTACTTTATTTTTTTAAATCACGCTGTGGAAATATGACCATTGTTGTATAATCACTGTATTGTTGTTTTTTTTAAAGATTTAATTTTTTTATTTTTCCTTTTTCTCCCCAAAGCGCCCCGCCCCCCGTACATAGTTGTGTATTTTTAGTTGTGGGTCCGCAGTGTGGCTTGATGAGCGGTGCCGTGTCCTCGCCCAGGATCCAAACCGGCGAAACCCTGGGCCGCCGAAGTGGAGCACAGGAACTTAACCACTCGGCCACCGTGCTGGCCCCTGTATTGTTTTTTAAAATAAATTTTCAAAGTTTCGTTTACAATAATAGCCAAGACTTGGAATTTTTTCGAACCTCCCTGAATACTTACTAAATTTGTGCTAAATTTCTTGGTCCCCTTTTTAAAAATAGCATAGTTAATTGAGATGCTTTTAGGCTAAAATGTTTTGCTTAAACATTGAGTTGTTGAAAATCTTGTGATGTAGAATGCTACATAATGTGAGAGACTTTTAAGGATATTTCTAAGGGAAATTTTGGGAAAAAATATTTGTCCGATATTTGGGTGTGTATGTTATTAGTGGCTGTTAACCATGCTGAATAAGTGATTTCATGGAAGAAATTTCTTTGATTAGATCCTATGAATTTGAAGGTGGGACATTTGAAATGTATACCTAGGTCAGTCCTAAGTATTACTAAAGTAATAAATTACTAGCAATATATTAGTAATAAAGGTATTACTTTCAAGGAAAAAATTTTGTTTTTAAACAAGAGCACTTATTATGGTTTGGAGAAAGGTAGTATTTTGCTTAAAAATGAGAAATGAAGCCCATTAGATGTGTCGCTTGATTTTTGCAATTTACTTGCGTATTTGCAATTATGATTATGTAAAGGTTTGAGCATTATACTTTTTATTTCTCCGTGTATTTTATATGTCATTTAGACATTTTTACAAGAAGGGATGCCTACCTCTGCACGATGTGATGATTTAGAAGCCTTAAAAAAGAAGGGTTGCCATCCAGATGACATAGAAAATCCCAGAGGCTCCAAAGATATAAAGAAAAATAAAAATGTAACCAACCGGAGCAAAGGGACGGCAGAGAAGCTCCAGCCAGAAGACATCACCCAGATCCAGCCCCAGCAGTTGGTTTTGCAGTTACGATCAGGTACAAAAATCCAATCCTGTGGAAGCCTTTGTTTCTACCTGAGCTTTTCCACAACAACTTGATATGAGCCTCTTGCCAGTTTCTGCTGACAGCTCGTTCTCACACTGGACCGGCTGCCAAACAAATGTGAAATACGTTAAAGTTTAGAAATTTTTTGCAGATATTTGTAAGTCGCATATATTTGAAATGATAATAAATGTTGCCTAATGTCCAAAGTAAATTCTGTTAAAGATTCAGAAAGTTTTAGATTTAGTGAACTTTGAAAATAAGTCCATCCTCTCTTATGATTACATCATATAAAGAAAACATTTTAACCTATTTTTTCCTTTGTACTTGTTTAGTATTGTTAAAATATTAAGGTTTTTGTGATAATCTATGACAGTCCCACATCTGCAAACAAAAAGAAAAAGAAGAAAACACAAGCCCTCTTCCTAGTCTTTCCAGTTTCCATCCCCTTTCTCTCAGAGGAGGGGTGCAGACTCCCGCCTCCATGGCTGCCCTGCCGTCCTCCTTCACCCACGGCCAGCCTCCTCGCCTCCGTGCCTGCCCTCCCGTCCTCCTTCACCCACGGCCAGCCTCCTCGCCTCCGTGCCTGTCCTCCCGTCCTCCTTCACCCCGCGGCCAGGCTCCTAGCCTCCTCGCCTCCATGTCTGCCCTCCCGTCCTCCTTCACCCCGCGGCCAGGCTCCTAGCCTCCTCGCCTCCATGTCTGCCCTCCCGTCCTCCTTCACCCCGCGGCCAGGCTCCTAGCCTCCTCGCCTCCATGCCTGCCCTCCCGTCCTCCTTCACCCGTGGCCAGGCTCCTTGCCTCCGTGGCTGCCCTCCCGTCCTCCTTCACCCGCGGCCAGGCTCCTGCTCTAAACCTGTGCTGGCACAGCTCTGCCTTCCCCTTGAACCACAAAGCCTCGTGGACCCTTCTCAGGGCCTTTTTTTCTTTAGCCTTTCTGTACCAAGTGACACCTTTGAACTTCTTGGAAGGCTTTCCTCTTGGCTTCTACAATATCACTCCTGGTTTTTCTCCATCTCTCTTAACGTTGCTTTCCAGTGTTCTTTTTGTGTCTTTTCTTCCTTCTTCTTTGCAGTCCACTTAATTGCTGGTCGTTCTCTTGTGGATTTAAAACCATCTGTATGCTGTAACAGACTTTTAAGCTCCAAACCCATTTATCCAACTGCCTTTTAGAAGTCTTTAGAAAATCTGCAAGTTAAAAATTTCATGATTTTTCACCCAAACCTTCTCTTTATCCTGTATTTCCTCAGTGAGTTACACCTAACACCTCTTGTGCATCTCTCCTCTTCTCCTTCCTCATTGTTTCAATCTTCATCATCTCCCTCTTAGATTCTTGCTATAGTTTCTTAACAAGTTTCTTTGTCTCTATAATTCATTTTTAAAACTTTTTGCCAGGCTCTAGAGTAAAGATATGATTATGTTATTCACTTGCATATAGTGGTTTCCCATTAAATAGAGAACAATCTTCCCGTAAAACCTCAGTCTCTAAGCAGTTGGGTGTACCCTGCAGCGGGCCCTGACCTACCCTCGCCAGTCTAATATATGTCGTTCCGTCTATTTGTTTTCCTCTGTCATAGTTATAAATCGACTTTTGTCTGTCTTGCCCCCTGTGGACTGGGACTGTTGTCTTTTCGTGTTGCATCCCCAGGGCCTGGCATTTTAAGTATTTGTGACTGAAATTGAGTACACAGAACCGTTGAGTTACCTATGGAATGTCCAAGCTTTTGTAAAAATTATGGCAATAGTACATTTTATTTTATAGTGTTTACCTTGTAAATCTGATGTACTTGTTTTTTCTCGTTTACTTTTAATTGCTGGCAAGCTAATTTTGTTTTCTAATCTCTCTTTAATTAGGGGAGCCACAAACATTTGCATTAAAATTCAAGAGAGCTGAAGACTATCCCATTGATCTCTACTACCTTATGGACCTCTCTTACTCTATGAAAGATGATTTGGAGAATGTAAAAAGTCTTGGAACCGATCTGATGAATGAAATGAGGAGGATTACTTCAGACTTCCGAATTGGTAGGAATATTGAGAAAATTAATGATTTTCCTTTGTAGGAGCCATGACAGTTTTGTTCTTCACCACATACTTGCAAGATAAATAGGCCTGTTTTTTAGCCTTTTCTTTCTTGAAGGGAATGATACTCCTGTCACATGTCTAATAATGTTTCTGCCTCCTTGTTCCTCTGGTACTGTATGCTACTAGGTTACTTGACACAGATTATACCACACAGATATAGGGAAATGCATGCTTGTTTTCACAGGAATTTATTCATTCACTTGTGGATTTATTTTATAAACATGTTGAGTACTCAGATTCTATTTTATTACTCATTAATATGACCACATTTGCCTGTATAGCCTGTTCTCACTTTAGACCTGAATTTTTCATATTATAATGATTTCCTTTCCAAACCTTATTATTAAAGATAAAGATTGACTTACATGGGGTATCATACTTGATTTTTTTTTTTTAATGCAAGTCTGTCTATCCATCCACCATCCATCTATCCATCTCTCTATGCATTTTTCCTTCACAGGGTTTGGCTCATTTGTGGAGAAAACTGTGATGCCTTACATTAGTACAACACCAGCCAAGCTCAGAAACCCTTGCACAAGTGAACAGAACTGCACCAGCCCATTTAGCTACAAAAATGTGCTCAGTCTTACTGATAAAGGGGAAGTATTTAATGAGCTGGTTGGTAAACAGCGCATATCTGGAAATTTGGATTCTCCAGAAGGTGGCTTTGATGCAATCATGCAAGTTGCAGTTTGTGGAGTAAGTGCATTCATTTTCTATAAAGGGATATTATTTGTGTAAATTTTAAGTATGACTGTACTATCAGTTAATAGAAAAAATTGCCTTAATTACCATGTCATATTTGATTATTCTAGAGAAATACAGAATTTAATCCCTTAAATTCCCTCCAACTACAAGTGTTTTGTTTTTGTTTATTTTTTTCTTTTTGGTGTGGAACGTTCACCCTGAGATAATATCTGTTGCCTGTTTTCCTCTTTTTTTGCTTGAGGAAGATTAGTCCTGAGCTAGCATCTGTGCCAGTCCTCCTATATTTCGTATGTGGGACGCCACCACAAGATGGCCAACAAGTGGCCAACAAGATGTGGACAAGTGTAGGTCCACACCCGGGATCCAAACCTACAAACCTGGGCCACCAAAGCAGAGTGCACCAAACTCAACCACAACGCCATGGAGCTAGCCCCAATTAGTGTTTTATAAAAGTATATTTAATCATTTTGTCCCTATATAAGCCAAGGCAGTTAGTTAGTTCATTTATATGGAGCTTTAAAAGCCAAGAATGCTCACCATTTGAAAGAGCAGGGCAATTTAGCTGTACTTTAGCTGGTGTTCTGGGTTTTTAGGAGAGGCCCAGGTGGCCTGGCTCTCTGGCTTTGTGCCAGAGGTGAGGTTATCCCAGGTTATCACCGGGAACGTTAAAAGTGCTCAGATGAAACAGTGTCTCACCATTTTCCTTTGGTCAGTTTTCTTCTGCTCATTGTCTTTGAAAGATGTCTTTCCCTGTGTCTTAGTAATTCAAAAAGAAAGAACTTTTTAAGTGCTAGTTTGTAAACTATATGAGAACATTTAGGAGTCATATAATATTCATAATTTTAATTGCAGGATTTTCAGTGGTAAGCTTGTCTCCATTGGACTAGTGATTAGAATTTTATGACCTGTTTACCAGTTGAGGATTTTGAAATGACCTTTTAATAATATAGCTGGAGCTGAAACTAGAAAACGTTGTGAGGTAGATAAAGTTTCTCTTAATTACCTACTGCTGTCCCATTCCCCGCCACCCTTTTTCCCTTATAGTACCCCTATTCCTAGAAGACCTTCCTTGATTCCAGATGCTTTTTTTTTTTCCCTGAGGAAGATTGGCCCTGAGTTAACATCTGCTGCCTGTCTTCCTCTATTTTGTATGTGGGACACCCCCACAGTGTGGCTAAGTGGTGCAGGTCTGCACCTGGGATCTGAACCTGCAAACGTGGGCCAGTGAAGCGGAGCATGCCAAACTTAACCACTATGCCACATGGCTGGCCCCCAGATGCTTCTTAATAGTTATTTTTCCACCAGTCTTTGCTAAGGTGCTAACCGATATCCAAGATAATAATAGGGTATAGTGATCTGGTACAGTGGTGAAGAGAACAGTCTTTAGATTGTTATGACCTGGCTTCAAATTTTCCCGCCAGCACTAATCCTAGGCAGCTTCCTTAGCCACTCTAGGGGCTCTTCCTTCTCCTCCAGAAGGGATGATAATAGGTCGACCTCACAGAGCTGTTGTGAAGCTTAAACGCAGTAATCCACGTAAAGTGCCCATAGCCCTCAGCAAACGTTAGCTGCTACGTTCTCGTTACTTCTGACATCTCACTGGGGTAGTTGCAGTTTAAGGACAGTCTCTGCTTTTAAAGCTGAAGAAAGAGTAATATTCCAGGTGGAGCCCAGCCTGACCCGCTTCTGTCCAGCCATTCGTCTGATCCTCTTAGCAGCTCATGTGGAGAGTGTTCTCGGGGCTGCCTTCCACACCTCCACCTGTGGATTCCAGTGGGCTGGAGCATCCTGGCCACTCCCGTCCTTCTCTGTTCATCAGGCTGACTGAGAGGACCTGTTCCGCCTACTTCTCTAGATGCAAAAAAGAGAGACGTTCAACTTGGATTGCCAGCATTACTAAACTTCATTCCTGCCTTCAAGGAGTTTGCAGTCTTATGAGGAGATACACAGATGTATTGAGTAAATTTAGACAAATATAATTATAAATTTACCATTGAGAGAAGAGAATTTTACTGCTGCTTTAAATTCTTTGTTTAATAAGGTGCAGAATAAAATAAATGAACAAATAAAAAGTACTGATGAGTTAGAATGGGTGGAATTAAGTAGGTCAGGTCTTTGGAGAAGATAATTTTTTCCGTAGTTAAAAAGGAAGGCCTAATGTGAAGGGTCGATAAAGGAGGTATATGCTATAGAAGATAGAACAAGGATGGAAGAAGGGATATGAACAAGACAGCAGTAGTCGGGTAAAGGAGGGGACGGGCTGAGGCATTTTTATGTGCTCAGCACATACTCAGCAAGCGCCTACTGTGTAGCGCTGTGCCAGCTACTGGAGATTCGATGATGAGCAAAACCAGGTGTGGTCCCTGCCCCACAGGGAGGGAGTTAGCTTACTGTCTAGTGGGGAGAGAGACATTGATTTTAAAAGAGTCCATTTTTTAAAGGAGCTGAAAGAAATGGGCAACCAGGCAAGATACACTTTTACCATGGGATGGAGGAGCTTTATTCAGTAGGCTGTATGCAGGGTTATTAGCATTATCAGCAAGATTATTAGCTGTGTGAAAAGAGAAGATAAAGAAAAGAGACAGAATTAGGGTAAAAGTACAGTGGTAGCCTATGTGAAGATAAGAGATTTATGTTGAGTTATTGTGAGTAGTATTTTGAAATTGAAATCCTTTTCTTTTCAAGTCATTGATTGGCTGGAGGAATGTTACTCGGCTGCTGGTATTTTCCACGGATGCTGGGTTTCACTTTGCTGGAGATGGGAAACTTGGTGGCATTGTTTTACCAAATGATGGACAGTGTCACTTGGAAAATGATGTGTACACAATGAGCCATTATTATGTAAGTGCTTAATTTCTTACATGTTAAATGGATTTGTGCTGAATTTTAGTGTTTAATACTAAGAGTGTTGTCGGTGCCTGGCTTGTGGATTTTTCAGGGTTTGGGGTTTTGTTATTTTGGTAAGTATGGGCCCTAACCCACTGTGCAGGAAAGCTGGTGTTGCTGTTTCTGAAGATGTGGCTTTGTGCTTGCTTCCTTCCGCTTCGACAAAGGCCCCAGTTAGGTGAAAGGAGCTTCTCAGATGCCTTTCCTCCCTGCCTCGACCCAGAGCTGTGTTTCCTCTCGCTTGCGTGTGTCATTTGGTTAGCAAATTTGATATTATTTGTAAACAAGTAATTTGTATAGTCTTACACTCTTTATTTATAGATGGTTTTTAAAAGTCTATACCCTGTCTCTACTGAAAATAAAGGTTGGCAAATTATTCAAGTTCTAGAGGAAATAAACCTTGATGAATCTTGGTCTTTTTCTTAAGTGATAGATAATACAACCTGTAATTACTGGCAATTCTTTAATTTCATTGTTCTGACATATACATAGATAATCTTGTTTCTTGGAACTGTTTTATTATGGAAATTTTTATACACATAAAGATAGAAGAGGATTATAAACCCACATGTACACACCATCCATTTCAGCAATTATTTGTGTTATTTAAAGCAGTCTTGTATAAGTAATCCAGTTATATATGCAAATCATTATTTTCGAAAAGTATTGAAAAGACAAAAAACATGACTACAGAAGGACCACATAACTTTAATGTAGACAATGAAGACACTGAAATTGTTAGAGATTTTGTTTACCTTGGTTCAGTCAACAATTTAAATGGAGACTGCAGCCAAGAAATCGAGAAGACGGGGACTTGGAAGGGCAGCAATGAAAGAATTAGGAAAGATCATCAAGGGTAATTAGAGACCAAGGCCAAGATTGTCCACACCCTTTTATTCTCAATTACTGTGTATGGGTGTGAAAGCTGGGCAGTAAGGAAGGCTGACAGGAAAAAAAATGGACTCATTGGGAATATGGTGATGGAGGAGAGCTCTGTGGATACCCTGGACTGCCAGAAAGATGAACGAGTGGGTCCTAGAGAAAGTTAAACTTGAACCATCACTGGAGGTAAAAATGATAAAACGGAGGCTGTCCTACTTGGGGCACATCATGAGAAGGCAGGAGTCTTTGGAAATGACAGTGATGCTGGGAAAAGCAGATGCAGCAGGAAAAGAGGAAGAGCAAATATGAGATGGATGAGCCCGTAAAGGAAGCCATAGACCTGAGTCTACAGAAGCTGAGCAGGGCTGTTGAGGACAGGACATTGTGGACATCCCTCATTCATAGGGTGGCCAGGAGTCGGAGCCAACCTGACAGCCTGTAGCACATACTGAAAAACTGGAATGGATTGGATGTACTTACATAACTAAATTTGACTACTTAATTTCGTAGGATTATCCTTCTATTGCTCACCTTGTCCAGAAACTAAGTGAAAATAACATACAGACGATTTTTGCAGTTACTGAAGAATTTCAGCCTGTTTACAAGGTAAATATATGTGGTGAGATAAAAAGAGGAATAAATTTCTAGACCCTTTTGTTTAGTCATTAGAGGCAGAATCATGTTTGAATTGAAATATGGGACAATGGCATCAGTTAGACAGACTGGATTTTATGAAAGTGATTTATGTTACATTTTAATCACATATTATAAAACTAGTCTTTCTTAGATCTGATTCCTTAAGTTATTTAGGAAACGTATAGGGAACTGGTACTTAAATAAATATTAGATACTTGGTAGATGCTAATTGGTTGAATGAATATATTTGTATTTTGTATGTTTTATCTTTTAATTGCAGGAACTGAAAAATTTGATCCCTAAGTCAGCAGTAGGAACATTATCTGCTAATTCCAGCAATGTAATTCAGTTGATCATTGATGCATACAATGTGAGTACATTTTAAATAAGATCTGTTCTGGACAACAACCTGTTGAAAAAGTAAAACTCCATTGATACGCAAGCCCAGAGGACAACATGAAACTTAAATCCTATATATCTGGAGGAAAAACTCTTATCTTTTCTTACAAAAGCATAATTATTTGCTTAGCCTAAACAAAGCAAAAATGAGATAAAGGCATATGGAGAAAATTTCTAAATATCTGTTTGAATGTCACTAAGCAATAGGTCTCCTTGTTGGAAAGCAAGTGTGAAACATAACTTACGTTTAGATTAAGGATTACCTCAATCTTTTTTTTCCTGTCCAAAGTGTCTTATAGATTCATCTATTTTGATGAATTGTGCTGGAAAAGGTTTCTTGCCAATTCTCTTGCCATATATGTAGAGGATATGGTTTTCTATTCTCAAGAGGTACACACATGCTCGTGTACATGTACCATAAAATATATGCAAATGTGTATATATATATATATATATATATCTATGACTTATGTATTTTAAAAAGATTTGTAAGATTTTTTCTCCCCGCACATGGAAGGAAGTTGAATTGAAATTAAAGAGGAATTGTGTTCTCCATCTGGAGCTTAATTCAGAGTACCTTTAGTGATACTCATTAAGCATTGGTTAATAATCATTTCAAGTAATCTGTAGCATTTGTAATATTGTGGTAACCATTTTATGCTGCGTACACTGCCTCCACCCCTCAACCCTTTGACAGGTTGAATTTTAGATATTTTTTACCTCATGTCAGGGGTTCCCAAAATGTTTTAGAAAGATCATACTTGAAAGAGAGAGGTTTTTACAGAGATTTTCAAGATTCCAGTTGTTCCATGTCTTCCCCATAGCTGTTCTCCCTCTTAACAGAATATCTTAATGTTTTCCTAACTCCCATCCACGAGATTAGTGGACAGAGAGAGCTCGCTGCTGCAGCTTTCTCCATGTGTCCGCAGTGGTCTCATCCTGAAAAAGCACTCGCCTCAATCCTTCCTACTTGGGATTTGGGATTTGTTTTTTGCCCGGGGCTACAGTGGCTCCGAAGCATGTTGTTCCCAGATTGTGTGGTGGATTGTTGACCTCAGCTCGTCAGCTGGACATGGTGGGAGCAGAGCCAGGTCTCCAGAGCGCAGGGAGCATGTTTGTTCTGAGTTCTCAGGATTCCTCATATGGCCTCCGCTGTGTGATCAGTAATGTTTTAGCCCAGTAATTAAAACACAAATGCTCTTAACTTTTTCAATCATGTACATTATTTTGAAGAATTGATCCTTGTTAATTAGAGCCTGTTTCTCTGGGTTCTGTGTTTTCTTGTCACTCAGGATTTGGCTTCAAATATTATGTAAATCATATTGTTTTCTTAACACTTCATTTTACCCACTGGTTTTATGCATTCAGCTTATTTTGTAGTAGTACTTTGCTTGCCTTTTTTTGTATAAATTAGTCTTTCTTTTAGTCCCTTTCCTCAGAAGTCATCTTGGAAAACAGTAAATTGCCAGAAGGAGTAACAATAAATTACAAATCTTACTGCAAGAATGGGGTAAATGGAACAGGGGAAAATGGAAGGAAATGCTCCAATATTTCCATTGGAGATGAGGTATGTTGTATAAACATTTTCTGAAGGAAAAAAATGACTTGTTTTAAGCGACTTAGTTTGTAATTTGGGAAACAGTAGAAGAAATGAATAGCTTTTCAGAATACTTTTTAGTACATTTAAATTGCATACTTTCTTGGTTTTTTCCTTCAAGGTTCAGTTTGAAATCAGCATAACTTCAAATAAATGTCCAAATAAGAATTCTGAAACCATTAAAATCAAGCCTCTGGGCTTCACTGAAGAGGTGGAGGTTGTGCTTCAGTTCATCTGTGAGTGTGAGTGCCAGAGCGAGGGCGTCCCCAGCAGCCCCCGGTGTCACGAGGGCAACGGCACGTTCGAGTGTGGGGCCTGCAGGTGCGTGAGGCTGCAGGAGCACGGAGGGGCGCGTGGGCTTGGACACTGACGGGCAGGCCATCTTTTGGGACATCCAGAGAAAATCTTTCTATTTGGAACAAATAAATCATTTGTTCCAGCAGTTGTGGCTCACCACAAAATCAATTTGATGATCTTGTGTGTGATATTTATAGAAAGTTCTTCCCTGCCTTTTTTCCCTAAGAAAACTGCTGTTTACTCAAAAACTTTTGTAGCCATCCAAGACGTATATTTAACTAACTGTTGAGGTAGCATTTGAGATTTTCTCTCATATAATAGCAATCTGAATTCTCTAGAGCTAAATGAGCTTATGTAAAATATGTCTGTAGAAAGATGTTTTGGAAAGATATATCAAATTTATAATGGTGATTTTATCTGGGAAATGGATTAGGAAGTAATAAAGGATGTTCACCTTATACCACATGTACATTGTAATAATTTTTTAAAAATAAGTTATTTTGTAAAATTAAAAAGAAAACTATTTTCAGAACATAGAATCTACTACTCACAAAACTTTAATCAAATTATTTTAAATTTTATTTTCACGTTCTGGTTACTGTCAATTAAAAAGTAAAACTAAAGATACTCTGAATACAGCTTTCTCCTTAAAGGGATAGGAGGAGGGGAGAGTATTTTGATCTAAATGTTAGCCCCAAATGACTAGACTTTGAAGGGTCTTTAATCATGAGAAAAATAAATGACTACATTTTGCCATCGGTTATTAGCTGTCTATTCCAAATAACAATTAAAATGTTACATTTTTACTCTCTATGTTGTACGTATCTTGACTGAGTCATTTAGATCCATTTTTAGTAAAACATCTTTTAACCAAAATGATTGTCTTGAAAGTGTTTTGCCTTCATTCCTGCTGTGTATTTACCAGAATTAGTGAGCCAGTGTCTGTGAGCGTGAGGTGTTATAAAAATAGACAGTGTGTCTGAAAAGTCTGGACTCATCGGATAAATTTATTTTTAAACAGTGTGTTAATTATATTTTCAAATGTTAATGCTCACTATGTTTTTCTTCAACTTCTATACACTTTTTGGGGTATATTTATTGTACACTTTTTTAGACTAACAGTTGGACCGTTCCTTTAAATTTAGAGATACTTCACCTATAATAGCAAATATAATAGCATATTATTTGAAAACATAGCTACCATACTCTTTTTTTCTTTTTAAGTGAAATCATCTCCAGTACAATTGCATGTAATTAACGTACTCTAAAAATAAGTTTAGCCTATGTTTCCAATGTTTTGTCCACCTGTTCATTGCCAGATTATATTTTCATCTTGATCAGAAGATTGTTTTCCAAGCCCCTTGCATATATTCCACATGAACTTGAATGACTGGTGTGTGTGTGTACACTTTTGTACGTCTGTGATGTGTGGCATGAACACTCCATGTAATATAATTGTCGTTTGAAGGGATTGTTCATAGTCTTATTTTCTCTCCCAGTCTTTCTCACAGCATGACTTGTTTTAAATTATTTTTATTTTATGTGATTGAAATTTTGGACTCTTTCTTTAGGTGCAACGAGGGGCGTGTTGGCAGACACTGTGAATGTAGCACAGACGAAGTGAACAGTGAGGATATGGATGCTTACTGCCGGAAGGAAAACAGTTCAGAAATCTGCAGTAACAATGGAGAGTGTGTCTGTGGACAGTGTGTTTGTAGGAAGAGGGATAATACAAATGAAATTTATTCTGGCAAATTCTGCGAGTGTGATAATTTCAACTGTGATAGATCCAATGGCTTAATTTGCGGAGGTGAGAAAGGGGTCTGAAAATGGTTATAAAATATGATCCCATCTAATACCATAAAAAATGTTGTTTGCTTGGAGAATACGTAGAAAAAGGGCAGCGCTGAGGATCAGTCCATCCCTTTGATACACTTTCTTCCACGTTATTGCTTATTTTTACTTCTAAATCAGTACTGTGATTTTCTATTTTTACCACTGTTATGAGAAATGATATTTTTAATTGCAGGAAATGGTGTTTGCAAGTGTCGTGTGTGCGAATGCAACCCCAACTACACTGGCAGTGCGTGTGACTGTTCTCTGGACACTACTTCATGCATGGCCACCAACGGCCAGATCTGCAATGGCCGGGGCATCTGTGAGTGTGGGGCCTGCAAGTGCACAGATCCCAAGTTTCAGGGGCCAACCTGTGAGATGTGTCAGACGTGCCTTGGTGTCTGTGCTGAGCATAAGTAAGTATTTTCTAATTGCTTGCAATAGTTGGTATTTGCTGGCTGTTCACCTAACAATGTATTATCGCTACCACTGGAGCAGTGCTGACATTTGGTTACACTGTAAACCAGATATCTGCCACACTGAAGCCTGCACCTTAAAACTCTGTCTCAGTAGTTACCATCTGTCGCATGATATTGAAATGTGTTATATGAGACTGGTACCATTATTTTGATCTGAATTTGCTATATAATTGAATCCATGTGGTAACCTTTGTTAAATTAGCATTACCAATTGCTTAATTACTATCTTTTGACTAAACTAAGAAAAATTGAAGGTCTGCACCTTGAAAGGACTGTTATTGTACCAGCAACACATTGTTTACGTTATTTTGGTTTGATGTTCTGTGTATGTAATATCTGATAGGGGTAGTTTTATTTGTTGTTAGCGCCATAGAGTGGATTCTGACTCCTAGCACTGTGTGGACAGCAGAGCAGAACCCTGCCCTCCTTTCTGCATCATCCTCTCACCTTCCGGGCTGTCTATGATACGTGCTCCACTGCTATTCACGGGGTTTTCATGGCTGTGGTTTTTGGAAGTGGGTGGCCAGGTCCCTCTTCCTAGTCTGTCTCAGTCTGGAAGCTCCACTGAAACCTGTCCACCATGGGGGACCCTGCCGGTGTTTGAAATCCTGGTGGCAGAGCTTTCAGTATCCCAGCCACATGCAGCCACCACAGTATGACACCCAACTGACGGGTGGTGTGGCTCTCTGACTGGGACAAGAACCCAGGCCGTGGCCACGAGAGTGCCAGATCTTGACCACCAGGGCTGACTATTTTATTTTACTACTCATTTCTTTCTTTTTTGTAATTTTAGTTTAAAGTGTAATAAACCTATTATTTCACTTGGGAAACTAGTATCTTTATATTTAGTTTTCCCATCTAGAAATGTAGTGTACTTCTCCTCTCCATTTATTCAGATCTTTCATAGCTCTTGGTTTCATTTGGTCACATTTTGAGTGTAGCACATGCAATAACCTTTAAGCATATATTTATTTTAGGTAATAAATTTGAAGTGTAATAATTTTTGTTTTAACAGAGAATGTGTTCAGTGCAGAGCCTTTAATAAAGGAGAAAAGAAAGACACATGCGCCCAGGAATGTTCACATTTCAACATTACCAAGGTTGAAAATCGGGACAAGTTACCTCAGCCAGGCCAGGTTGATCCCCTGTCTCACTGTAAGGAGAAGGATGTGGATGACTGCTGGTTCTATTTCACGTATTCAGTGAATGGGAACAATGAGGCCATTGTTCACGTTGTGGAGACTCCAGGTTTGATCATTTCAAAATGTTTTTCATTTTATGTCTTGTTTCTACTACTTGGGCCTATTGGCAGTTTCCCTAATATCCAGCTTGGTTACTTTAGGTCCAAGTTGGGATATTTTTGATCTCTCAAAGCGTAAAATAGTATTTAACTAACTAAGTAAGAAATGAAAAGAGAAAGCAAGTGTTAGGTGTTATCATTGGAGAGTTTGAAGACTGAGTGCGGTAATCCACAGAAAAGCTCTCAGAACGTGTCTGCACTCAGCAGGTTCCCGTATGAACCAGGGCGTTGTTGGCAGTATTTAAATCTGAGCATGAGTTAGGTGTGGACTCTGAGAAAGGTAATTGGTTAAAATATATTATAAAATGTGAATTGTTCAGCCTCTCAGAAGAGACAATATTTTTATCTTGGTTTTTTGAGGTGCTTTTTTGTATATTCTTTGAAATTTTCTACATTTGTATATAGGTTTTTGTGAGAATGTACGTTTTCTTTTCTTTTGGATAGATATTTGGAGTGGATTTGGGGGACATATAGTAAGCATATATTTAGCTTTCTAAGAGACAGCCAAACGTTTTCAAAATCTCTGTCCTGTTTTGCATTTTCAGATAAGTGTTTTGCAAATATTATCTCATAGTCTGTGCTTCCTTGTCTTTCATTTTCTTAATAGTATTTTTTGAGGACCATAACCTTTAATTTTGATGAACTACACTTTACCAAGTTTTTCTTTTATGGATCTTGCTTTTACTATTGTATTTAAGAATGCTTTGCCTAACACAGACTCATAAGAATTTTTCTCCTGTGTTTTCTTCTAGAAGTTTTATAGTTTCTGATTTTTCATTTAGGTCTATAACCCATTTTGAGTTAATGGTAGCATATGGAGTGAGGTGCAGTTCTTTGCTTGTGGATGTCCAGTAGTTCTAGTACCATTTGTTGAAAGACTGAACTTTCTCCACCTTTGTTGAACATCAGATGACCTGATGTGTGTGGACCTATTTCTGACTCTTTATCCTGTTCCCTTAATCTGCGCGTCTGTCCTCTAGCCAGTACCACTCTTCTCAATTACTGTCGCTTTATAGCTGGTCTTGAAATCTGGTAATGTGAGTTGTGCAACTTTGTTCTTTTCTAAGAGTGTTTTTGAAACACTTTTCTGGTTCTCTTCCTTCCTTGTAAATTTTAAAATTAACTTGCTGATATCTACAAAACTCCTGCTAGGATTTTGATGGAGATTGCATTGAGTTTATCTATCAAACTGGGGGAGAATTTGACAGCTTAACAATATTGAGTCTTCCAATACATGAACATGAAATCTCTCTCCATTTACTCAGATCTTCTTTGATTTCTTTCATCAGTGTTTAGTATTGCACATGTTTTGTTAGATTATGCATAAGTATTCCTGATTTTTGATGCTATAGTAGAAGATGCTATTTTCTAAATTTAAATTTCCATTATGTAAAAATAAATTTCCATATAACATATGGAGATACATATGCTTTTTGTTTATTGACTGTAATCCTGTGCTCTTATAAACTCACTTGTTAGTTCTAGCGTCTTTGAGAGTGTACATTCACTTGTCTTGTATTTTTTTTCCGATATGGTTTTATGAGACTGCCCAGCTCTCTGTAGTTTGGGCTGTAATTTGCACATATTAATCCCTTGTGTGCTCATTCTTTCCTCCTTATTGACAGAGTGCCCCACTGGTCCAGACATCATTCCAATTGTAGCTGGTGTGGTTGCTGGAATTGTTCTTATTGGCCTTGCATTGCTGCTGATTTGGAAGCTTTTAATGATAATTCATGACAGAAGGGAATTTGCCAAATTTGAGAAGGAAAAAATGAATGCCAAATGGGACACGGTAAGTTGCAAAACATCTAAAAAGTAAGGTGGTTCGTAAAGTAAATGTAATACTTCTAAGATTTGTTAACTCTAAAACCGATTGTTACAGTCCTCTTTAACTATTTTAAAGTTCATTATTCAGAGAACTTGGATTTAGTGAAAAACTGAAAACATCTTAAATACATCCCATTAAAACAAAACATTATAAGAATGTGTCTTTTGGTTACTGTGGTCACTGTTTTTATTTCTTTAATAATTTTTATCTTAAATCTACTCTTTTGCCTTTTCATCTCATGTAAAATAGAATCCCAAATAGCATTATCTGTGTAGCAGACTGGTCAATGGAAAGCTTCTTTTTTTTCCCCAACAAAGAACCTTGAGTGGAAAGCAGCCAGACTTAAAAGGCTACATGCTGTATGATTCCATTTATGTGACATTTTGGAAAAGGCAAAACTGTAGGGGCAGAAGTCAGATCAGTGGTTTCTGGGGGCTGGAGTGGGGGAAGGGGCACGAGGGGTCTTCTTGGGATGATCTTAATTGTGGGCGTGTTTATACATTTGAGAATTCATGGAACTCTATACTTAAAAAGGGTATAATTTACTTTCTGCAAATTATAACTCAATAAACCTTGCTTTATAAAAAATTTTAAAGCTATAAATTACTGAAAATTTGTGCTAGCATTTACTGCTTTGAAATGCTTTGAAAAGAGTCAGACGGGCGAGTATTGGCCCTCGTGTATTCATCTTTTGACACAAGAAGGCAGTGACAGTCTTCAGTATTTTTAAGTTGTAAATGAATTGTAATCATTTGCATTTTACTTGGGTTTTTTAAAAAATTAGTAAATTTCTGAACTGTAGAAATAGTAAAAATTCTTTTACAGTGTTTAAACACTATACATGTCAATTTTTTTTCTGATGAAATCATTAGAAACTATTTCTTTTACTTTAGCAAGAAAATCCGATTTACAAGAGTCCTATTAATAATTTCAAGAATCCAAACTATGGACGTAAAGCTGGTCTCTAAGTAGCCGTTCGTATTTCCTTTCATTTCCGTCTTTGCATGTGAGCTGTTATCCCTTTTTACTGCACTGTGTGTCCTCTACCACTGTTGCTGTTCTTTTAAAAGTCTGGCTTTATTTATATGGCTGTATTACAGCTTTTCTTTTTGTGTGTTAGTTAGTGTTTAAGAAGTGCTTTAAAATAAGCTTTATGATACAGAAGCAGCAGCTGTGCTGTAGGGAAAAGAGAATGTGCTTTGTGGTCAGACAGGCCCCCGGTCAAATCCCAGCTCTGCCACGTCGTGAGGCCGTCACGCCCAGCACGTCAGCGTTTCCTCTTTCACAGGCCGTCCATAGCCCTCTATCTGTCGTGTGCCGTGGTTGCTTTGGCTAATGAACTGCAGTGTATGACATCACCCTGTCAGCTATCACCCTCACTACAGCCTTATGCCTTAGGTGGTATTATCCTTATATAATAATTTCTATATGTAAATTTTAGGGTTAAATAGTGGAAAGTGAATGTCAAATCTAAATTGCAAAATAGAAAAATGTAACTTGATGTAACATTTATATAGTATACAATATATAACAACAATATTATTGTTATTAGTTCTAGACATATTTTGAGATCCTTAGTTTGTTGATTGTAACTTGAAATACCGTTAAAAACCAGAAGGCCTTTTATTTATACATGTTTTTTTCTTTTTAGTTATTGAGTGGTTCTCATGTTCAAAGCTAACATTGAACTTTTTTAAAGATAAGAAAGACTTTAAAAAGAAAAATGCTATTACAGTTTTAAATAAAAACTTAGTTGAAAATTTCATAGTTGTAATAAGGCTTACTTATCATATTCTTTAAGCTAGGATAAGTTATTTTGGAGAATGTATGTTTTACCTACATGACAAACTTATTATTTTCTCTCTTATCAGTAGTGGACAGGATTCTTCCTTATGTCTGAATTGTCATGATGTGCTTCTAGCGTATTTTAATATAATCATGTAAGCCCCTAAAACTCACTGATAAAAAGGTCATGATTAGAGCACATCCTCCTGACTGGTGGATCCAGAACTTGTCTTTCCTTTCCCAGCTACTTTTATCCTTATTTCTCACGTGAGAGGAGTGAGGCCCAGAAGGTTCGGTGACTTGACCAGTTCACATGGCTGGTCGGTGGAGGAGCTGGGATTCAGACCCAGCAGCTGGGCTGGGATCCGCGTCTTACCTGCCATTTGCCGTAGCTACCACATGCCTTCAGGAGACTCCGTCGGGGAGAGTGGCTCACTCCTCCTGAGAATTACAGCTTTTTGACGTTTGTAGTAACTTAGAGTGACCCTGCTGCTCTGGGCAAGCACTGTAACAGGGAAATCACTTTATTGCGTGGAAACCAGCCCCACAGTTTTGCTTATTGATTCCAATGGGAGTGTACTTATAAAATAATAACTAATGAGATCTTAAAATACAGGAATGTTTAATATTTTTAAGAGATATAGGAAGTACCCATAACATTAGAAACCATTACTTGTCAGATTTTTCTTTTGTTTCTAAGATTTTAAGACTTTCGAAATGGCAAAGTTATATTTGATGGCAGAAAATCCTAGTCAGCTCCGTAATGGGCAGGCTGCTACACTTTGTGTTGGTCTCAGACTGGACGCATCTTCTCTTTCTCACCTAGTACTGTCCAGAATATCACTTTTAGAAAGAAAGTGATTTGCTGGGATTTTTTTCTTTCTTTTTTTGGTAGGTCAAAAACAGTCAAAATTGACAATTCCATATGGTTACTTCTCATATGAGAGAAATTTCTGCGTCCTACGAAAAGGTGAAATTTTCACCTTTGCTGTACTTTAAATTATACTTTGAAGGGAATTATCAATAATTAATCGTGAAACAATGTTTACATTGTTAACTTAATTTTTGGATAAAATGTTACTTCTTTAGCTAAAATAAAAATTTTGGATAATTCAAGAAGAAAAAGTTTAGTAAAAATTTCTTTATTCCTTAGTGAAATCCAGGCAAAGTAATGGCTACAGGTTATTAGATGTTTTCTCAAGAAAAATTAAAGTAGAAATAAACAATAGAAATTAATGAACGACCATCAGGAAATTAAAACAAATCATGGCCAGTAGAGGACTTTTCTGATATGGGACCAAGGTTTGCCCATCAATTAATTATGTCATTAACATATTTCAGATAATGGGCAAGCACTGTTAATTCTTTCAGCACATAAGACTACCATGTGGGTACATTTAAAAAAATCAAATTATCGACTTTATGGTTGTTAAAGTCGATTGAAAAAATTGTCTAGTTTATCCTCCCCTGCTGTTAGGCAAATTTAAATGTGAATCCCTGGTCTTCCACAGTTGTGCATTGTGTATCTATTTATATTACATTAGAGAGATGATTCTGTAGCCACTACTGTCAGCCATTCCACTGTGAGCACAGGGATGACATTTTACTGAGTACTGAGGACTTCATTTCTGAATATAACCCTGTTCTCTTCCTTTAAATAGGCTTTGCTTTTTTTTGGGATGGGGTGGGGTTGCACTCTGAACGATGGAAACTAATATGGGTTACTGTAGTTTACCTCCGTTTAAAATGGTGCCTAACATGGATAGTTTAATTTTACCTCTAACCTTGCATGTTCAGCTTTTGTTTGGATGGACTTTGAAATAATAAGTGTAAATGTTTGTGTATATGAAAAGGCAAACTTTTCTCCAAAGGTAAGTTCTGCCATGAAAATTGTACTTTGGACTCATCAGTGACTTAGGTGTTTTTCTCTTTTGTTTTTTGTCTTCTGAGTTTTTTTGTACTTCCCTTACACTTCTTAAGTCTTAAATATTAGATGTATTTAATACATTATTTTAAAGAAGCTTAATTTAAACGGTAATTTGTTTTCCAGGCATATTTGAAAGAATGGGCAGTACTAGCCTCATATGCAGATAGGAAGATGGAAATAAAGAGTGTAACTTATGTGTACTATATAACTGGTCAAGAATCAATTGCTAGGATCCAGTTTCCTTTGTCCATTATAAAATGTCTGCTGTAATGTCCGTATAATAATGTATTAGCTCCATTTGGGGTTAGAACTCAGAAGTTGATATCCTATATGATTTTTATCATCCAGATTATATAATGTTTGTGTCTGAGGGATCCTGAGTTCTTCCATGTTTCTGAAATGACTGGTCAAGTTGTATTTTGTGGGGTGGGGTGGAGTGAGGGAGCACTAAGGCATGTTGTCATGTTTTCATTGGTATTCAGACTACCTGCTGAGGTGAAGTCACAGTGGTTTATTTTGTGTCTTCAGGACCCAGCCCTCATGTACTATGCTTCCCCTCAGTGATTTCCAGTCTTTTTAGCATGGCACACAGGACGGTTGGTGACTTGGCACTGGCCTCTTTCTTCTCTCCTCTTCCTTCCCCACACCTCAAAACACGCACTCACACATGCCCCCTAGAAGACTTCTGAACTGTATATATTTCTACATAAATGTGCCATTCTTTTCCCTACACCTTGACTTTGCGTATGAACTTTGACTTTGCATATGTTTCTATTAACCTTTCAATATTTTATCTATAGTCTATGAAAATATTTCTAATCATCCCAGAGTCACTTCCTTTTTTCTTACACTGTTTCCATATTATGTACATAATTCTATATTGTACTACATCCAAGTGCCTAAATTTATGTTAATATTTGTCATCCACCAAACGGTACCCTTCTAGAGAGCAGAAATTGTGGCAGTGAAAGCCAGATCCAAACAGAATCTGCGATGAAGTGTGAATAAAATTTAAAAGCAAAAATTAGTTTATATGCTTTGTATATTTTTAAAAATCACTGCAAATGGTTCTATAGTGAGATATAAACCTAAACAGCATTTCAAAATCTTAATTTTTGCCTAAAAACTTAATGATTTAAGTTTTTATTTAATATTTATTTGATTTGTACTCACTGTAATTTCCTCTGATACAGGATTATTTGGCCCTGGTCTATTTTCAGTTTATAAAAACAGGAGACAAAAGAAAGCTGTAGCAGATATTTAAATGTAGCACCTAGCATAAGAGAATTTTTTAAGAAACTGGTAGTGTGGGGTTGTGTGTTATTTTTCTACTTGAAAACATCCCTGTCAGTATATTTGTGGATCTTGAAAGATCTCTGTGGTTATGTTTTGGAGTCATTTACTAGGTTTGATTTCAGTACTCTTTACTAAAATATAGTATCCCAATAAAAATTAAACATTTCACCAATATGATATTGAAGGATAACAATTATTTCATGAAGAATAGTAATTATTTTTGTTAACATGCTAAGCAAATTTGGCCATGTGATGACTTGGCGGACTCCACAGTGCCTTCAGTGACGCTGACAGCCTTACCCAAGAACTCTCTAAGTCACTAACTTTTGTGGAAGAGCCTCAAGAGAACACCTGCCTCACAGAGATGAAAGCCAAGGGTTCCCAGTAATTATCAAGCACCTTCTGTGTGCAATAAAGGCTTAAGAATCAGGCAGTTGATGGCAGAAAAGCTAATTCTTCAGGAGAGGTATTCTTCCTTAAAACAGGCATTCAAAACTAGTTCAAAGGAGAGAAACCGTAACAGCACATTCTCTGCTGTGGAGGACTTTCTTAAATCCAATGAAGAAAGGGCTCAAGAATGAATAACGCCAGACTACAGGGGCACCTTTAGATTGTTTGTAGAGCAAAGCTTTCATTTTTGTGTAAACTTATATTAATGCCTTTAAAAAAATTGAGTGTGATATCTGGACAGATAAAATGGAAATGACTTATGAAAATGACTAACTTTCAGGATTGTTTTATGAAATAATATTACATGATTTTAGTAGAGTAACTGGGCATTTTTCTCACTTTTTTTTTAGGGTGAAAATCCTATTTATAAGAGTGCTGTGACAACTGTTGTCAATCCGAAGTACGAGGGAAAATGAGCACTCGCTATGCAAATTTCACAACACTGAATGCAAAGCAGTACTTTTCCTAGTCACAGTAAGGTAGCTGTAGGGCTGTACCGCCATGGGGTTACTCATGTGCCAGTTTTGAAAGTGTACAATATGTATAATTTTAAAAATTTGTTATTATTTTGAAAACAATGTTATCATCAATGCCAGGGACTGACCAGAGACTTGAGACAGGATGGTTGTCCTCATCATAAGGTCACGTGGTGCCTTTTTGACCTTTTACTCCTGGGCTGTTGAAATCAAGTTCTTATTGGATCGAGTGGTGTGTCTACAGTGATGGAAGGGCAGTAGTTAAAATAATGAGTATGATGAGAGTTTCTATTAATCATGTATTAAAACTGATCTTTAGCTTTACAGATATGTCAGTTTTCAGTTATACAGAATCCACAGTAAATTTCTGCTAGCTAGTTTAGAATTGTTTTAAATTTATTACTTTGCTATTTGCCTAGTAGACATGACTGATGACATATCTGAAAGACAAGTGTCGGGAGTTACTGGTGTAAAATAGTTTTGAAATATTTGATCTACAGAGGCCATGGGACAAAGTCAGAGAGTTAGAAAGGGAAACCATAGCTTTAAAACCTGTGTGCCATTTTGAGAGTTACTTAATCTTGGTAACTTTTATGCCTTCTTTTTATAAATTCAAGCCTTCAGGAAAAGTATTGGGAAATTTTCTGCAAAAAAGTCCTTGATTTAGCATTATTTACATAAAGGCCTTAATTTCCATAGTACTTGCTGAATTGGGGACCTTTGGGTGAATTTGTTTTATTCATTTTATTTTGTTTGAAGCCTGGTGCTTTTTACCACCTCTTCTAATCATTTAATGTATTTGTTTGCAATTTGGGGGTAAGGCTTTTTTTAATCACTTTTTTTCTTTGATGTTTTTTCTGTAAATTCGCCTCTTAGTGAACGTGTGAAGTTGTACTGTGGCTTACGCAACAGCTCTCACTTAAGTGACTCTTACTTTCAGGCAGTGCCGTAATAGACCGCTGTATAGTTACTTCTCACTGTCAGAGCTGCCCATTTTGTTTCATACCAGTCACATCCTTGTTTTAAGTGCCTTTTAATTTTAACAGTTCACTTTTTACAATGCTGTTTACTGAAGTTATTTATTAAATAAAACTGCCTAAAATATTTAAATTGGATGTTTTTGCTCTGTATTGATATCTTTTGTCAATTTGTGTGCATGAAATTTTTATAGCTTAAAGAGGTTGACAAAAAACATTCTGGTTGATGGGTATTTCACTTAAGAAGCTAAAATGTATTTCTTAAAAAAAGAAAAAAGAAGAAGAAAAGATGTGCTAGGGCCAATAAGGAAAGTTATATGGTAAAGCAGACTTTCAGACTATCTTTGGACTCTCTAAATAATGTTGTATAAATCCTCATTCCACGCACCTCCCCTCCCCCAGACTAGGAGATGGGTCTCATCCCTGCATTGAGCAGAGTTAACTCTTTGTGAATATCATCTTAGAGCTGTTCGTTAGAAGCTGGAATTGTATCATTTTACTCAAGGTACAGATAGGGCATTGTTACTTTTTTGATAAGGAAAATAAGATTTTCCTTAGGTTTTTGATTTATTTATGTTAGAAAGTATATATATTGATAAAAATACTTGTGTAAAGCTTATTAAAAGAAATATATTCCTTCCTAGAGCATACAACAAATATCAGAATGATGTCGGGGAGAGGACTGTGTTAAAAGTTTCAACTTTAGGGGCTGGCCCCGTGGCCGAGTGGTTAAGTTCGCGCGCTCCGCTGCAGGCGGCCCAGTGTTTCGTTGGTTCGAATCCTGGGCGCAGACATGGCACTGCTCATCAGACCACGCTGAGGCGGCGTCCCACATGCCACAACTAGAGGGACCCACAACGAAGAATATACAGCTATGTACTGGGGGGCTTTGGGGAGAAAAAGGAAAAAATAAAATCTTTAAAAAAAAAAAAAAAAAAAGTTTCAACTTTACCAGCCTTTCACATTTACAGTGCTCCTCCCATTTAAAAATATTAGTATCCTTTTTATTCCACTTAAACGTATTTCCTAGCTTAGACTAAATCATTTTTCAGTTGAGAATGATACATTTTTACTAATTTGTGAGCTCCATGAGAAAAATTATCTTGTTCATTTATTACCCCATTTCATCCGCTTCATTTTCCATCACCCACCACCCATGTTCCTGCTTCAGCTCGTTTCCTTGTGCCTTAGGCATAATCAGTTGAATTGAATTACGTATTTCTGCTCTACAAGTTTGCTTTTATAATGAGGTTTTCTAAAAATACTATAGGAATGAAGTCTACTTTCTATGTATATATGACTTTTTTTTCCTGACATATGTCCTTGAGGCTGAAGTATAGTGAATTTTTAGATTTTATATTACAACTTATAAACAGATTTTCTGACAATAGAAATTCTTTTTTTAGAAGGTAGAGGAATTGTATAGAGTTCATTTCTCATGCTGACTTTAGGGGCATTGACATTTGAATAATTTTAGATTTGAAGCTGGCTGTTTCAAACTACAGTCTGAGAGACTGATAATTAGTTTTGATCGAAGCCACATAGAACTTTGTCACTAAAATGTTTTTTTATTTAGTTGATGAGGAAGAGTGTATGAAGAGATAAAGATCTCTGGTAAAGGTAAACATGGGCAAAATATAAATATCAGTATTACTGTATTTTGGGGTGGTAACTCCACTTTTTGTTATCTAGATTAAAAGACATGCATACAAATAATTATATATGTTATTGAGCACACAATATATAAAGATATAATCTGTGACAATAAAGGTGGAGGGTAGAGCTGTGTAGAAGCAGTTTTTGTATGCTGTTGAAGTTACATCAATTCAAATTAGATTGTTATAAATTTAAGATATTAGATGTAATATCCATGATAACCTCTCTTTCTTTATATTTTATTTTAAATTTAAAAACTTTTTCCTTCTCCCCAAAGTCCCCCAGTACATAGTTGTGTATTCTAGTTGTGGGTCCTTCTAGTGGCATGTGGGACGCCACTTCAGCATGGCCTGATAAGCTGTGCCATGTCCACACCCAGGATCCAAACTGGTGAAACCCTTGGCCGCCAAAGTGGAGCGTGTGAACTTAACCGCTTGGCCATTGGGCCAGCCCCTCTTTCTGTATTTTAAATGCTCAAGTGGAAATGAGAAGGGAATCAAAATGGTTCAATACAAAAAGGTCAACTAAACACAAAAGAAGGCAGTAATGGAGAAAATGAGTGACAAATAATTCTAAGACATGCAGAGAAAAATAGCTAAATGGCAAAAGTAAGTCCTTCCTTGTCATTAATTACTTTAAATGTCAGTGTATTAAACTATGAATCAAAATGCAGAGATTGGCAGAATGGATAAAAATAAAACAAAAAACATAATCCATAACCAACTATATGCTCTCTACAAAAGAAGTTACTTTAAATCCAGAGAAAGAAATAGGTGAAAGTGAAAGGATGAGAAAAGATATTCCAATCAAACAGTAACCAAAAGGGAGCACAGGTGACCACTAATACCAGACAAAATAGGCTTTAATTCAAAAACTGTTACAGGGGACAAAGAAGGACATTATATATTGAAAAAAGTGTCCATTAATCAAGAAGACATAACAGTTATAAACATATGTATACCAGTAACGGATCCCCAAAATATATGGAGCAAACATTGACAGAATTGAAGGGAGAAATGGACAGTTGTACAATAATATCCCAATTTGAATAATGAATAGAACATCTAGACAGAAGACCAGTAAAGAAATGGAGAACTTAAATGACACTATACACCCAGTAGACGTCATATATATAGAACATTCTACCCAATAACAGCAGAATATATATTCTTTTCAAGTGCACGTGAAACATTATCCAGGATACACTGTATGTGACATCACAAAACAAATCTTAATATTATGCAAAATGAATGAAATCATGCAAAGTATTTTCTCTGACCACAATGGAATGAAGCTAAAAATAATAAAAGGAAAACTGGAAAATTCGCAAATATGTGGAAATTAAACAGCACACTTTTTTTCCATTCATTTTTGGGGGGGGGCGTGTCAATAGTTTATAACACTGAAATTTCAGTTGTACGTTAATGCTTGTCAGA
The DNA here is from genome assembly GCF_037783145.1 of Equus przewalskii. Lineage (NCBI taxonomy): Eukaryota > Metazoa > Chordata > Mammalia > Perissodactyla > Equidae > Equus > Equus przewalskii. The sequence goes on from NC_091860.1 coordinate 3,970,571, forward strand.
TACTGTTGTGTGCTCCTTTACCCCTTCTGCCTATCCTTCACCTCCCTTCCCCATGGTAACCACTAAATTGTTCTCTTTGTCCATAAGTTTGTTTATATTCCACGAGTGGAAATCATACAGTGTTGGTCTTTGTCTGGCTTATTTCTCTTAACATAATGCCTTCAGGGTCCATCCATGTGGTTGCAAATGGGGCAATTTTGTCTTTTTATGGTTGAGTAGTATTCCATTGTGTGTGTGTGTGTTATATATATACACACACACACACACCACGTCCTCTTTATCCAGTCATCAGTCGATGAGCATTTGGGTTGCTTCCATGTCTTGGCTATCATGAATAATGCTGCAATGAACATGGGGGTGCATAAGTTTCTATGTATTGTTGATTTCAGTTTCTTTGGATAAATACCCAGTAGTGGGATAGCTGGGTCATATGGTATTTCTATTTTTAATTTTTTCAGAAATCTCCATAATAGTTTCCACAGTGGCTGCACCAGTTTGCATTCCCACCAGCAGTGTATGAGGGTTCCCTTTTCTCCTCACCCTTTCCAACATTGGCTGATTTTTGTCTTGGTGATTATAGACATTCTAATGGGTGTAAGATGATATCTAAGTGTAGTTTTGATTTGCATTGCCCTGATGATTAGAGATGTTGAGTATCTTTTCATGTGCCTATTGGCCATCTGTATATCATCTTTGGAAAAATGTCTGCTCATATCCTTTGCCTACTTTCTGATTGGGTGGGTTTTTTTTTTTTTTTTTGTAGTTCATTTGTGTGAGTTCTTTATATATTACGAAGATTAATCCCTTGTTGGATATAAGATTTGCATATATTTTCCCCCACTTGCTGGGTTGTTTTTTCATTTTGATCTTGGTTTCCTTTGCCTTTCAGACGCTGTTTAGTCTGATGAAGTCCCACTTCTTTATTTTTTCTTTTGTTTCCCTTGTCTGAGTAGACATGGTATTCAAAAAGATCCTTTTAAGTCTGATGTCAAAGAGTGTACTGCCTATATTTTCTTCCAGAAGATTTATGGCTTCAGGTCTTACCTTCAATTCTTTGGTCCATTTTGGGTCTATTTTTGTATGTGGAGAAAGATAATGGTCTACTTTCATTCTGTTACATGTGGCTATCCAGTTTTCCCAGTACCATTTATTGAAGAGGCTTTCCTTTCTCCGTTGTATGTTCTTGGCTTCTTTGTCAATGATTAGCTGTCCGTAGATGTGTGGTTTTATTTCTGGGCTTTCAATTCTGTTCCCTTGATCTATGTGCCTATTTTTGTACCAGTACCATGCTGTTTTGATTACTAGAGCTTTGTGATATATTTTGAAGTCAGGGATTGCGATGCCACCAGCTTTGTTCTTGTTTCTCAGGATTGCTTTGGGTATTTGGGGGTTTTGTTGCCCCATATGAATTTTAAGATTCTTTGTTTTATTTCTGTGAAGAATGTCATTGGGATTCTGATAGGGATTGCATTTAATCTGTAGATTACTTTAGGTAGTGTGGATGTTTTAACTATGTTTATTCTTCTGTTCCATGTTCGTGGAATATCTTTCCATGTCTTTATGCATTAACGATTTCTTTCCCTAATGTCTTATAGTTTTCCTTGTATAGGTCTTTCACCTCCTTGGTTAAATTTATTCCTAGATATTTTATTCTTCTTGTTGCAATTGTAAATGGGATTGTATTCTTGAGTGCTTGTTCAATTATTTCGTTATTAGAGTATAGAAATGCCACTGATTTTTGTAAGTTGACTTTGTACCCTGCAACTTTGCTGTGGTTGTTGATTTCTTCTAATAGCTTTCTGATGGATTCTTTAGGGTTTTCTGTATATAAAATCATGTCGTCTGCAAACAGCGAGAGTTTCATTTCTTAATTGCCTATTTGGATTTCTTTTATTTCTTTTTCTTGCCTAATTGCTCTAGCTAAAGCCTCCTGTAGTATGTCGAATAAAAGTGGTGAGAATGGGTACCTTTATTTTGTTCCTGTTCTCAAGGATGACTTTCAGTTTTTCCCCATTGAGTATGATGTTGGCTGTGGGTTTGTCATATATGGCCTTTATTATGTTGAGGTACTTTCCTTCTATACCCATTTTATTGAGAGTTTTTTTTTTTTATCATGAATGGATGTTGGATCTTGTCAAATGCTTTCTCTGAGTCTATTGAGATTATCACTTGGATTTTGTTAATGTGGTGTATCACACTGATTGATTTGCGGATGTTGAACCATTCCTGTGTCCCTGGTATGAATCCCACTTGATCATGGTTTATGATCTTTTTAATACGTTTAATCAGGTTGCCGATGTTTTGTTGAGGATTTTTGCATCTATGTTCATCAGCAGTATTGGCCTGTAATTTTCCTTTATGGTGTTGTCCTTGTCTAGCTTGGTATCAGGGTGATGTTGGCCTTATAGAATGTGTTAGGAATATTTCTGTCTTCCTCAATTTTTTTGGAATGGTTTGGGAAGCATAGGTAATAAATCTTTGAATGTTTGTTATAATTCTCCAGAGATCCCATCTGCTTTCTGATTATAATATTCTCTTATATATAAGAGAATTCTGATTCTGATTCTGAAGTCTGATTATAATATTCTCTTATAATCTTTTGTATTTCTGTGGTATCTATTCTAATTTCTCCTCTTTCATTTCTAATTTTATTGAGCCCTCTTGCTTTTTTTCTTAATGAACCTGGCTAAGAGTTTGTCAGTTTTGTTTATCTTCTCAAAGAACCAGCTCCTTGTTTCATTGATCCTTTCTACACTCTTTTTTTGTTTCAATTTCATTTATTTCTGCTCTAATTTTTTTATTTCCCTCCCGCTGAGTTTGGGCTTTGTTTGTTCTTCTTTTTCTAATTCTGTTAGGTGTAGTTTAAGATTGTTTATTTGAGCTTTCTCTTGTTTGTTAACATGTGCCTGTAATGGTATACATTTCCTTCTTAGGACCGCTTTTGCTGCATCCCATATGAGTTGGTATGGTGTGTTTTCGTTCTCATTTGTCTCCCAAAATTTTTTTTTCCTCCCTTTATTTCTTCCATGACCCATTGGTTTTCAGCAGCATGTTGTTTAGTCTCCATGTACTTGTTCTCTTCCCAGCTTTTTTCTTCTAATTGATTTCTAGTTTCATAGCATTATGGTCGGAAAAGATAGTAGATATGATTTCAATCTTCTTAAATATATTGAGGTTTGCCTTGTTTTCCAATATATGGTTTATCCTTGAGAATGTTCCATGTGTGCTTGAGAAGAATGTATATTCTGCTTTTTTTGGATGGAATGCTCTCTATATATCTATTAAGTCCATCTTATCAAGTGTTTCACTTAAATCCACTATTTCCTTGTTGGCTTTTTCTCTGGATGATCTGTCCATTGATGTAAGTGGTGTGTTGAGGTCCCCTACTCTTATCGTGTTATTGATAATATCCCCTTTTAGGTTTGTTAATAGTTGCTTTATGTCCTTTGGTGCCCCTGTGTTGGGTGCATATATGTTTATAAGTGTTATGTCTTCTTGGTGGAGAGTCCCTTGTATCATTATATACTGCCCCTCTATGTCTCTCTTTACCCGTTTTATCTTGAAGTCTACTTTGTCTGATATAAGTATGGCAACACCTGCTTTCTTTTGTTTGCCATTAGCTTGGAGTATTGTCTTCACTCTGAGCCTATGCTTGTCTTTAGAGCTGATATATGTTTCCTGGAGGCAGCATATTGTTGGATCTTGTTCTTTAGTCCATCTTGCCACTCTCTGTTTTTTGATTGTAGAATTCAACCCATTTACATTTAGAGTGATTATTGATATATGAGGGCTTAATACTGCCATCTTATTGCACATTTTCTGGTTCTTCTGCATTTCCTTTGTTTACTGTCCTGTGTATTTCGAAATACCAATTTGATTAGGTAGTTTTCTATGTTGGTTTTCTTCATTTTCTCCTTGTTTATATATATCTCTGTTCTAATGATTTGTTTAGTAGTTACCATTAGGTTTGTATAAAAAACCTGATAGATGAGATAGTCCAGTTTCTGATAGCCTCTTATTTCCTTATAATGTACTGATTTCATCCCTTTCCTCTTCCCCCTCTATGTTATTTTTATCACATCTTGTTCCTTCTTGTGTTGTCAGTTTGTGATTAAAATGATGAGATTATTTTCATTTTAGTGTTCTCCTTTTCTTCATCCTTGATGTAAAAGTTAAGTGTTTACCAACTTGATCTGATAGAGAGCTGCCATTTTCTGATTATTGCCTACCTGTTCATCACCTTGCTCAGGGCTTTGTAGCCCCTTTCCTATTTTTTTTTCTTTTCAGGTATGCAGGCCCTTCTTGAGGATTTCTTGTAGTGGGGGGGTCTTGTGGTGATGAACTCCTTTAGCTTTTGTTTATTTGGGAAAGTTTTTATTTCTCCATCATATCTGAAGGAGATTTTGCTGGATAAAGTATTCTTGGCTGAAAGTTTTTGTCTTTCAGGATTTTGAATATATCATTCCACTATCTCCTAGCCTGTAAGCTTTCTGCTGAGAAATCTGGTGAAAGCCTGAGAAGGGTTCCTTCATAAGTTAATTTCTTCTGCCTTGGTGCCCTTAATATTTTTTCTTTGTCATTGACTTTTGCCAGCTTTACTACGATATGCCTTGAAGTAGGTCGTTTTATATTGACATAGTTAGGAGATCTGATAGCCTCTTCCATGTGGATTTCCATCTTCTCCCCAGGTTTGGGAAGTTCTCCACTGTTATTCCTTTGAACAAGCTTTCTCCTCCATTCTCCTCTTCCCCTCTCTGGAATACCTATAATCCTTATGTTGTATTTCCTAATTAAGTCAGATACTTTTCTGAGAGCTTCTTCATTTCTTTTTAGTCTTAGTTCTCTCTTTTCCCTCTGAAGCATTTCTATGGTATTGCCCTCTAAATTGCTAATTTGTCCTCCATACTGTCAGTTCTGCTGTTTAGTGAGTCCAGATTTGTCCTTATCTCATCCATTGTGTTTTTCATCTCCAACGATTCTGATTGTTTCTTCTTTATAGTTTCAATCTCTTTTGCGAAGAAACTCCTGAACTCGTTAATTTGTCTTTCTATGTTTTCTTGTAACTCATTGAGTTTTTTAATGATAGCTATTTTGAATTCTTTTTCTTTTAGCTTATGGATTTATGTGTCTTCAGGGTTGGTTTCTGGGTACTTGTCATTTTCCTTCTGGTCTGGAGATTTAACATACTTTCTCATACTGCTTGGTGGTGTGGGTTTTTGCCTCCGCATGGTGGTGTTATCTGGTCATAGCTGCTACGTGCTGCAGCTGAGTGGCGATCAGGGACTGTTTATTCTTGGCCCAGCATGGTTAGGGGCACCCCAGCTCCGACCACTGACTGCTTTTCTCTCTGTGTGCCGCTCTGGCTGGCGGCCAATCTGGAGCACCAGCAGGAAGAGTGCTCTCCTTCACCTGTGCTTCCCCCAGCCTCTGCTTCTCTATCTGTATAGAGCTCTGAGCGGTCACAGGACTGGGGTGCCGGGCAGGGCAAGGGGCACTTTCTTATACCTGTGAAACAGCACACTTTTAAACACCAAGGGGTCAAAGAAGAAATAAGGGAAATTAGAAAGTACTTAGGCATTGATGAAAATGAAAAACCCACATACCAAAACTTATGGGATGCAGCTAGGCAGTACACAGAGATAAGTTTATACCTATAAACACCTATATCAAAAAAGAGTAATCTCAAATCAATCACCTAACTTTATACCTTGAAAAACTAGAAAAAGAAGAGCAAACTGAACTCAAATCTAGCAGAAGGAAGGATATAGTAAAGATTAGAGCAGAGATAAATAAGAACAGAAAAACAGAATCAATGAAATAAAAAGTTCATTCTTTGAACAAGGTCAACAAAAACTTTAGATAGAATGACAAAGAAAAAAAGAAATGACACAAGGGGAGATATTAGTATCAACTTTACAGAAATAAAAATTATTGTAAGAAGATACTTTGAACAATTATATACCAACAAATTAGGTAACCTAAATGAAATGGATAAATTCTTATAAACATTAATTAAACAGATTCAAGAAGAAATAGAGAATTTGAACAGACCCATAACCAGTTAAGAGATTGAATCAGTAATCAAAACTTTCCAACAAAGAAAAGTCCAGGACCAGATGCATCACTGGTGAATTCTACCAAATATTTATAGAAAAATTAACACTGATCTTTCTCAAAATCTTCCAAAAAATAGAAGTGGAAGGAACACTTTCTAACTCATTCTTAGAGTCCGGCATTACCCTGGTACCAAAGTCTGGTAACGTCATCACAAGAAAAAATATTGTAGACCCATAACCCTTATGAATATAGATATAAAAATCCTCAACAAAATACTAGCAAACCAGAACCAAAAGCCTATTAAAAGGATTGTTTCCATGATCAAATGTGATTTATCCCAAGAAGGCAAAAGTGGTTCCACACACACAAAAATTAATGTAATAACCCATTTTAGTAGAATCAAGGGGAAAAACATGATTAGTAAAATTACCACAAGATTAGGTAAATTGAAGTAGAAAGGGTATTTGACAAGATGCAACACCCTTTCATGATAAAAACACTCAGAAAACGGAATAGGAGGGAAAATTCTCAACATAATAAAGAATATTTATCAATAAATCACAGCTAACATCATCCTCAATGATGAAAGACAAAGTTTTCTCCTAAGATCAGTAACAAGACAAGAATGCTCGTTTTAACCACTGCTATTCAACTGTGTATTGGAAGTTTCAGCCAGATAAAAGTGTACAAAAAAAAAAAAAAAAGAAAAGGTATCTAAATGGGAAAGGAATAATAAACTATCTGCTCATAGATGACCTGATTCTATATATATAGAAAATCCCGAAGAACCCACTAGAAAACTACAAGAGCTAATAAATTAATTCAGTGAAGTTGTGTTTCAAGATCACTCAAAACTAAGCAGTGTTTATAAACACCAGCAATGAGCAATCTGAAAAGGAAATTAAGATAGCAATTCCATTTACAATAGCATCAAAAATGATAAAGTACTTAAGAATAAACTTAATCAAGGAGACTTGTACACTGAAAATCACAAAACATTGCCGAAAGGAATTAAAGAACACACCAGTAAATGGAAAGACATCTGTGTTCATGGATTGTAAGGTTTAATGGTGTTACAACATCAGTACCACCCAAAGTGATCTGCAGATTCAATGCAACTCCTATCAAAATCCCACTGATGTTTTTTGCAGGAATGGAAAAGTCAATCCTCAAATTAATATGAAATTGCAAAGGTCCCCAAATAGCCAAGACATTCTTGAAAAAAATAAACAGATTGGGAGGACAAGTGTCATACTTAATGTGATTATTGGTAAGGTAGGTTTTAGCCTTTCATTTTGTATTTATTTTGTATGTGTCCCATCTTATCCTTTTTCCTTTTTTCTGCATTGTCTTGATTAATTGAATATTTTTTATTCCATTTTATCTCTTTAATGGATTATTAGCTCTAACTTGGTTTTCAGTTTTTTGGTTGCTTAAAGATTTATAAATATGCATCTGGACACAATCTGTTTTCAAAAGATATTAGATCTCTGTGTATTCTTTAAAAACATATTTCCATTTCTGCCCTCCCTGCCTTTATGTTATTTTTGTCATACAGTTTACATTTTAAAAATGCTTTTTATTTTGAAATAGTTATAGATTCATTGAAAGTTGCAAACATGTATTCAGGGAGGTCCCATGCACTCTTCATCCAGTTTCCCCTAAAGATGACCTCTTATATAACTGGTACAATACCAAAAATCAAGGAGTTGAACTTAGTACAACCATAGAGCTTATTCAGATTTCACCAGTTTTGTGTGTACTTATTTGTGTGTGTGTCTGTGAATGGTTCTGTGCAGTTTTATCATGTGTGTAGATTTGTGCAATCACAACCCCAGTCAAGATACAGAAATAATTCATCACCATGAGGTGCTCTCATGCTGCCCATTTATAGCCACACTGACCACACTTTCCCCTGTACCCTGCCAACCACTAATCTGTTCTTGATCTCTATAGTCTTATTTCATGATGTTTACAAATAGAATCATACAGTATATAACCTTTTGATATTTGCCCTTTCTCTTATCATCATTCTCTTGAGTTCCATATAAGTTGTGTTTATCAATCGTTTATTATTTTTTATTGCTGACTAGTATTCCATGGTAGGGTATGGTGTAGTTTGTTTAAGCACTCATATTAAAGGACATATTGATTGTTTCCAGTTTGGGGATATTATAAACACAATTGCTATTAATATTAATGTACAGATTTTTATGAAGATGTAAGTTTTCATTCCTCTGGAAGACATGCCCAAGACTCCAATTGCTGGTCATATGGGAAATCCACGTTTAATTTGTGTCAGAAGCTGTGACAGTACTTTTCATAGTGGCTGTGCTCTTTTGCATACCAACCAGCAAAATATGAGTGATTGTTTCTTCCCCTCCCCAGCATTTGATGTTATTATTATTTTCATTTAGCCATTCTCATACATGTATATTGATATCTCATTGTGGTTTTTATTTGTATTCCCCTAGTAGAAATGATGTTGAACACCTTTTCACATGCTTATTTGCCATCTATGTGTTCTTTTTTTTGAGGAAGATTAACCCTGAGCTAACTACTGCCAATCCTCCTCTTTTTGCTGAGGAAGACTGGCCCTGAGCTAACATCCATGCCCATCTTCCTCTACTTTATACGTGGGACGCCTACCACAACATGGCTTTTGCCAGGCGGTGCCATGTCTGCACCTGGGATCTGAACCAGCCAACCCCAGGCTGCCGAGAAACGGAACGTGCGAACTTAACCACTGCGCCACTGGGCCGGCCCGCCATCTGTGTGTTCTTGATGAAACATGTTTTCCTGTCTTTTTCCCACATTCTAATCAGATTTTTTATCATTCTTGAGTTTTCAGAGTTCTGTATATATTCTAGATACAAGTCCTTTTTCGAATATGTGGTTGGCAAATATGTTCCCTCAGCTTGTAGCTTATCTTTTCATTCTCTTCATATAGAGTCTTTTGAAGAACAAAAGTTTTTAATTTTGATGAGGCCAAGTTTAACAATTTTTTCCACTTACAAACATGCTTCTGATGTCAAACCTCAGAACACTTTGCCTTGTTCTAAGTCCTAAAGATTTTCTCCTACAGTTTTACATTTTGCATTTAAAGCTGTGATTCATTTTGAGCTAATTTATGTATAACATGATGTTTAAATGAAGTGTTGTATTTGTGCCTATAGATTTCCAGTTGCTCCATGCCATTTTTGAAAAGGTAACTTTCCTCTGTGGAATTGCTTTTGCACCTTTGTTAAATGCCAGTTGGGCATATTTGTGTGGGTCTATTTTTGGATGCTGGAGTTTGTGAATTTTACCGTTTTGGGTGCTGGATTTTTTTAATCTTGAAGTATTCTTGAGCTAAAGGGTTGCAGTTTAGTTCCTTGTAAACAGTTTGATACTTTTAAGTCTTGTTCTTAGATTTGTTAGGAGGGATGTAATGTAAGTGCCTGACATTAAGCTTTTAATTGCTAAGACATCCATTTCACAAGGCATTCATCTTGAATAAACCTCTTCCAGCTGTATGACACAGCTACTAGCAAAATAACCAGATAAGGAGTTAGCCTGCCCCCACCCATGAAGGCCCCTCTTTCAGAAAGTCCTGGGTAACCTAGATAACTGACAGCTTGAGTGACCCCACTTCTCCTTTCTCAGCCCAAATTTCAGCTTGTGTGCTTTAAATTAACCAATAAAGAGTGAACATGGGAAACCTTAGACACTCCACCCTTAGACCCTAATAAAGGCAGAGCCCCAGGTCTGTGTGCTGGGTCTATCTATAACCCTGACCTCGCTGTGTGGTCCTTAGGCATACTGTGGGGAGTGAGAGTAATAAATCTTGTTCCTCAAAATTCCCTGATGGTTTCTTGATTAAGTGCATTCTGCGATCATAATAAGAACCAAAAGGGCCAGTCCAGCAAAAACACTGGCCCTGATGGGGAAGTATTTGAGGCTCACTATGAGTTATATGGGCCTGGGTGAACATCTCAGGCATTCCTAGCTGGTAGCATCACTGTCAACACAACAAGGGACCAGAGCAATGTTTAAGCCAGGGCTATTTCTCATCATCAAAGCAAGATCTTCTGACCAATCCACACAATGCTTTTGGAATTATGAGGTTTTTCAATCTGACTGACATGAATAATCATTAATCCTGGCCCTTTTCAAACCTCTAATCCTTTGGGAATGTGTTTTCTCAACCTTGCATAGTTTCCTCACATGAATACACTAGTCAGCACTTTACTAAATTCTTAAGGGGACGCTCGGCATATCTATAGTGTTCTCTCTGTGCGTAGCTCTTTTCTCTCTTTTACTGTCTTGCATACTCTAACCTCATTGATGTTCTTGGATTCTCAGCTCCAGGGAGAAGGCCAAGCTCTGTCTTTGTGCCCTTTCCCTGATTCATGTCCTGGGAAGTCTTTAAAGACTGTAACTTGGGACAGTTATAGAGATCACTTCCTTTGTTTTCCATCTCTCAGGAATGCTCCAAGTGTTGAAAACTGTTTCATTCATTTTGTTTAGTTTTTGGTTCACAAAAGAACAAATCTAGCATTCCATCTTGGCTTGAAACAGAATTCTTGAAAAGATGAAATTTTAAAATTTTTGAAGTTTAAATGATCAATTTTTATGATGTTATCAATTTTATGAAGTCCAATTTATCAACTTAGAAAATTTGTGATTGAATTCAAGAAATCTATGCTTAACCAAAAACAAAATAAAAATAAAGTAAAACAAAGGCTTCTTTCTATGTTTTATCCTATTTTTTTAATTTTTGGTTTTACCTTTTCTATTTGAGCTTTGCATCCATTGGGATTTAAATTTTTAATTTTTTCTTTTTGCATATGGATATTCCATTTTTTCAGCACTATTTGCTGAAAATGCTATTAACTCTCCATTTAATTGCCTCTTCATCTTTGTAGAAAATTAATTAAATAAGTGTGTGAAGATGTATTTATTGATTTTCCATTCTGTTCTATTGATCTGTTTCTATTTTTTTCTTTTTCTTTTTTTGAGGAAGATTAGCCCTGAGCTAACATCTGCCTCCCACCTTTTTTTGTTTTTTGCTGAGGAAGACTGGGCCTGAGCTAACATCCATGCCCATTTCTTCTACTTTATATGTGGGGAAAAAAAAGATTGGCAACAGTTGTTAGCCCAGGTGCCAATCTTTAAAAAAAAAAAAATGTCATTGGAATTCCGTTTGGGATTGTGTTGAATCTGTAGATGGCTTTAGGTAGTACGGACATTTTAATTATGTTAATTCTTCTAATCCTTGTGCACAGAATGTCTTTCCCTCTCTTTATGTCTTCATAAATTTCTTTCAGGAAAGTCTTTTAGTTTTCATTGTATAGGTCTTTCACTTCCTTGGTTAAATTTATTCCAAGATATTTTATTCTTTTTGTTGTGATTGTGAATGGCATTGTGTTCTTGAGTTCTCTTTCTGTTAGTTCATTATTAGAGTATAGAAATGCTACCATTTTATGTAAGTTGATTTTGTACCCTGCAACTTTGCCATAATTGTTGATTACTTCTAGTAGCTTTCCAATGGATTTTTTTAGGGTTTTCTATATATAAGATCATGTCTGCAAATAGTGAGAGTTTCACTTCTTCATTGCCTATTTGGATTCCTTTTATTTCTTTTTTCTGCCTAATTGCTCTGGCCAAAGCCTCCAGTACTGTGTTGAATAAGAGTGGTGAGAGTGGGCACCCTTGTCTTGTTCCTGTTCTCAGAGGGATGGCATTCAGTTTTTCCCCATTGATTGTGATGCTGGCTGTGGGTTTGTCATATATGGCCTTTATTATGTTGAGGTACTTTCCTTCTATACCCATTTTATTGAGAGTTTTTATCGTAAATAGTTGTTGGATCTTGTCAAATGCTTTCTCTGCATCTATTGAGATGATCACGTGTTTTTTGTTCCTCCTTTTGTTAATGTGGTGTATCATGTTGACTGATTTGCAGATGTTGCATCATCCCTGTGTCCCTGGTATAAATCGCACTTCATCATAGTGTGTGATCTTTTTAATGCATTGTTGTAGTCGATTTGCCAGTATTTTGTTGGAGGTTTTTGTGTCTATGTTCATCAGCGATGTTGGCCTTTAGTTTCCCTTTGTGTTGTCCTTGTCTGGTTTGGGAATCAGGGTGATGTTGGCCTTGTAGAATGTGTTGGGAAGTGCTACATCTTCCTCAATTTTCTGGAATAGTTTGAGAAGGATAGATATTAAATCTTCTTTGAACGTTTGGTAGAATTCTCCAGAGAAGCTGTCTGGTCCTGGACTTTTATTTTGGGGGAAGTTTTTGATTACTGTCTCAATCTCTTTACTTATGATTGGTCTATTCAGATTCTCTATTTCTTCCTGATTCACTTTTGGGATGTTGTAAGAGTCTAAGAAGTTATCCATTTCTTCAAAGTTGTCCGATTTGTTGGCATATAGTTCTTCATATGATCTTCATAGGTGGTTATTCTGCTACCTTTACTGTACCTTTTGTCTTTATCAGTGATTTTATTGCCATTTTTTGGATAATTTTCTTATTCCTATTTGTGATCCTCTCTTTCTCACTTAAATAAGTCCCTTTAGCATTTCTTGTAAAACTGGTTTCTTGGTTATAAACTCCTTTAATTTTTGCTTATCTAGGAAACTTCATCTCTCCTTCCCTTCTGAATGATAACCATGCTGGGTAGAGATTCTTGCTTGTAGGTTTTTTCCTTTCAGCACTTTAAATACATTGTGCCACTCCCTTCTAACCTGTAAGGTTTCTGCTGAGAAGTCAGCTCATAACTTTATGGGTTTCCTTTGTATGTAAGTTGTTGCCTTTCTCTTGTGGCTTTTACGATTCTCTCTTCATCTTTAATTTTGGACATTTTCCTTACAATATATCTTGGTGTGGGCCTCTTTGGGTTTATGTGCTCTCTGTGCTTCCTGAACTTGGATGTCTGTTTCCTTCCTTAGTTTAGGAAAGTTTTCAGCTATTATTTCTTGAAATAGATTCTCTACTCCTTTGTCTTTGTCTTCTCCGTCTGGGATACCTATAATATGAATGTTACTGCACATGATATTGTCCCAGAGTTCTCTTAGACTGTTCTTGTTGTTTTTAATTCTTTTTTCTTTTATCTGTTCAGCTTGAGTGATTTCTTCTAGTCTTTTGTCCACCTCGCCAATCCATTCTTCTGTATCTTCTACTCTGCTCTTGAGTCCCTCTAGTTACTTTTTTCATTTCCAGTATTGTATTCTTCATTTCTGATTGGCTCTTTTTTATATTTGCCAATTCTTTGTTGATGTTCACATTGTGTTCATTCGTTCTTCTCCCAAGGTCAGTAAGCATCCTTATGACTTTTTGCTTGAACTCTTTATCAGGTATATTGTTTATTTTTGTTTAATTTAGTTATTTTTCTGAGGTTTTGTCCTGTTCTCTTGCTTGGAATGTATTCTTTTGCCTCCTCATTTTGCCACTTTCTCTGTGCTTATATCTCTGTATTCAGTGTTTCAACTACTTCTCCCAATCTTGCAGAAGTTGCCTTATGTAGGACACACCTTTTGAGGCCCAACAGTGTGGTTCCCTCTCATCACCAGTTCCAAATGTTCCGGGAGTGATCCCTGTGTGGGCTGCTCATGTCCTTCTGTTGTGGCAGGGTTGTTCTTACTACTGGTGCCCAGGGAGTCTAGGCTGTCCCCCTGACCGGCTGGTTGTACTGCTCAGCTGTGTGTAGCTTCTATGGACCCTTCAGTCAGTTTTCTGGGCTTGCAACACAGTTGGCTGCAAAGTCTAATAGCACATTCCTGTTGCATTTCTTCTGTTAAGTGAGTAGGCTCCCAGTGTGGCTGGTTCTGAGACTCAGGAGCTTACAGTTGATGTAGGCCTCCAGCCTTCAAGGTTGTTGTCAGCTCTCTCAGGATTGCAGCTGAATGGGGCTGGCCCCAGGCCCAGAAGTCCCTAGTTGTTTCAGGCTTTGGATGGTGAGGCCGATCCCCTATGTGGCTGTTTGAGAAACACAGGTCTTCTGCCTCTGATAAGCCCCACCCTCCACAGGCCCATGCCCAACATCAACACAGTCCTGGCCTGTGCACACGTCCTGGCCCCTTGGAGAGGACCCAGTTTCCCCTCTGCAGAGGCCCTCATAGACTCCACCAATGCTCCACACACTCCACCCATTTGTCATGCATGCCCTACCCCACTGAGGTGTACCCACTCACCTGCCTGCAGAAGATCCAGGCACCCAGTCTATGCAGGCTGAAAAGTTGACCAAGGGCTTGCTGTTAGGTGAGGCCAGTCCCTAGGGAGGGCTGCCTGCACTTTCTGAGCTGGATTAAATCAGTACTCTAGTGGGCGGGGCTGACCGTGGGCTAACAGGCCAGAGGAAGAACTCCAATGGCATCTGCTAGCATCTGTTTCTGCACAGCTGTACTAGGTCATAATAATGGCTGCCACCAATGTCTCAGTCCGTGGAGAGATCTCCCCTCTCACTGAGATGCACCCAGAGTTTGTCTGGTTCATCAAACCTGACTGTTTTCATCAAAGTACTTTGCACCTTTCTTTCTGGTAATTTTAGTTTGCTTTCTGAAATGGGTGAGTTTGTGCATTGGCCCTTTAACAGCTGGTTTTTGCTGCTTATGTCTGATAGCTTTTCTAAGGGTATTCCCCATAGTAGTTAATAGCTAGCAAAGCCAGATATTATGACACTGTCTCAGTTGTGCTTAGTCTGAAGGATGCTTGTAGGGGTCTCATTCCTTCACTCAGGTCCCCCACTATTCCAGGGAAGGCTGCATACCTTAGGGTTGCTCCCACCCAAAGCTCTGCAGGTTACAATGGTGGCTTTTTTCTCTCTGGACAGGAATTTCTTCTTCTTACACCTCAGTCATGACTGTCCTTTGTTGCAGGGGGTCTTTTTATCCCGTTTTCAGTTCTCTCTCAGGGGTAGTTGTTCCAAAAATCGTTGTAACTTGGTTGTGTTCTTGAGAGCAGATGAGTTCAGAGTCCACCTACACCACTATCTTGACCTCTGTTACTATTTAAGTTCTTTGAATTTTTTTGTGGAAATAAAAATTTGTGTCTGGTATCATATTCCTTTTTCCTGAATAAATTCCTTTAACTTTTCTTATAGTGTGAGTCTTGGTAATAAAATCTTTCAGCTTTTGCTTGCTTGAAAATGTCTTTATTGATCTTCTATTCTTTTTACAAATCTTTCCCTATTTTTCAATTGAGTTTTTTGCTGCTTATTATGAGTTATAAAATTTCTTTATTTATTCTGGATACAAATTCTGTGTCAGATATGTGTATTGTACATTTTCTTTAGTCTCTGAGTTGTCTCTTTTTTAAGTGTCTTTCAAAGATCAGAAGTCAAATTTTGATGAGTCTAGTTTAGCATATTTTTAAAATTTTATAGTTATTGTTTTTTGAGTTGTAAGAAATATTTTCCCTACCCCAAGATCATAAAGATTTTCTTTTAGAAGTGTTGTAGTTGTTCAACTTTTATATTTAGATCTATGACTCATTTTATTTTTTTCTTAAAAATTTTGACTGTGGTAAAATATACATACAATTTACCATCTTAACCTTTTTCAGTGTACAATTCAGTATTTTTAAGTACATTAACATTGTTGTGCAAGCAAACTGCAGGACTTTTTTCATCTTTCCAAACTGAAACTCTCTATGTAAACTTTTTGCTGTAATAAGACTATCCAAATTAATACCAGTAATGCGAGTCCATGCCAAACACAAGTGAACTATTCTCCATTAGAGTCCTGCATGATATGAAATTTAACCATTTCTGCCAAATCAATATGTTTTAATGTATAATTAAAAACAATACAGGTAGAGAATATAAAACCAGTTTTACCTACTAGTAGCTGCTTGTAGGAAATATCATTATGTTTCCACAACTGTTTTACTATATCAGACTATAGTAGTCAGGTTAAAATTCTGCTCTACTCCTACCAGTGGTCACCTTTTGTTGTAAATCTCTTTTGGAAATCTGATTAACTTGAGCATCTCCAAGCTGGATGTCTTTGTTCTTTGGCATTTCTTCTAGAACAGCTTTTGATGCAGATTCTTGATGAATGTCTGTGTGCATAACTAAAAGATTAAAACATTTTGTGCAATATTTATCACAAATAAAATTTGCCATCAATTTATCAAATTTTAATGTTTGATAAAATGACATGAAGAATTTCTCTGCTTTGAAAATGTACTTCAGGGCCTGGCCGAGTGGCGTAGCAGTTGAGTTCATGTGCTCTGCTTTGATGGCCCGGGATTCACCAGTTCAGATCCTGGGTGCAGACATATGCACTGCTTGTCAAGCCATACTGTGGCAGGTGTCCCACATATAAAATAGAGGAAGACAGGCACAGATGTTAGCTCAGGGCCAATGTTCCTCAGCAAATAGAGGAAGATTGGTGGTGGATGTTAGCTCTGGGCTAATCTTCCTCACCAAAAAAAAAAAAAAAAAAAAAAAAAATTTCATATTGTCACTCATTCTTGAATCATAATTTTTTTTTTAACCCTTTACTATGCTCTGTTTATTTTAGGGCCTTTCTTGTGACAGTTTTGGGAGTTAACTTCCAACGATATCACTTGCACAGGCCAGACCTAGAGAGGCCCAGAACTCTGTGACTTTCACAGAAATGAGGGGGAGTGTGAGACAGGTGTAGAGGATCTGATCAGCAGTGTCTCTTCCAGGGACCTTGATAGCTTCTGTCCAGATGACAGCTTCTGTCCAAATGTTGATGACAGTGACAGAAATGCCAATGACACCATCGCAACTCTGGGCTGACCTCTAGCCTCAGGAGGAGACATTTACTGAAGTTGAGTCTCCAGGAAAAGTTTTTGATCCCTACTGTCCCAAGGAGACTCTCAAATTTTCCTAAAGGGCTCGTCTTTTCCTACCTCCTTTTATGCCCATCAACCAGACTCATACAAGAATAGCTCTAGAAAATGGGGCAGGGCAGCAAATATGTGTGTAAGGTTGCCTCTAGTGTTTCTGTCTCTCCTCAACAAGTGGAAGGAATTTTGGTTTTTGTTATTTGTTTTCTAAAAGATTTAACCATTTTTCGTTGTAGAATTCTGTGGCTTTAAATATACTCATATTGTTGTGCAACATCACCACCATCTATCTCCGGAAATTTTTCAGCTGCCCAAACTAAAATTTCATACCCTTTAAACAATAACTTCCCATTTCCCCATAACCCTAGTCTCTGGCAACTACCATTCCCCTGTCATCTCTATGAGTACTAGGTACTCTACACAAGTAGAATCATACAAGATTTGTCCTTTTATGACCAACTTATTTCACTTAGCATGATGTGTTGAGGGTCATCCATGTTATGGCATCTATAAGATTTGCCCTTTTACAGCTGCACAATACTCCATTGTATGTAGATACCACATTTTGTTTATCCATTCATCCATTCATGTATATTTGGATTTCTTCCGCCTTTAGTTATTGCAAATAGTGCTGCTATAAACATGCGTGTTTAAATATCTGTTTGAGTCCTTGCTTTCAATATTTTGGGGTATATATCCAGAAGTAGAATGATTGGTTCATATAGTAACTCTATGTTTGATTTTTTGAGGAGCTACCATCGTGTTTTCCATGGTGGCTATACCATTTTACATTCCCACTAGCAATGCACAAGTGTTCCAATTTCTTCATATTCTTGCCCGCAGTTTTTGTTTTCTGTTTTCTTAACAATGGCCATCCTAATGAGTGTGAGGTGATATCTCATAGTGTTTTTGTTTTGCATTTCTGTAGTCTTTAGTGATGTTAAGCATCTTTTCATGTGCTTGTTGGCCATTTGTATATCTTCTTTGAAGAAACGTCTAAGTCCTTTGCCCATTTTAAAATTAAGTTTTGTTATTGTTTAATCGTAAGATTTTTTATATATTTTTTGGATATTAATCCCTTATCAGATATATTATTTTCAAAGTTTTCTCCCACTCCATGGGTTTCTTTTCTGTTTGTTGATAGTGTTCTTGATGCACAAAGGTTTTTAACTCTGATGAAGTTCAATATGTATTTTTCTTTTGTTCCCTGTGCTTTTGGTTGCATATCTAAGAAGTTATTACCAAATCCAATATTACAAATTTTTCCTGTATGCTTTCTTCAAAGAATTTTATTGTATTAGCTTTTATGTTTAATTTTCTATGCAAGTATAGTTTACATACAATATTATGTTACTTTCAAGTGTCAAAAATAGTGATTTGGCCTTTATATACTTTAAAAAAATGATCACCATAATAAGTCTAGTAGCCATCTGTCAGCATGCAAAGTTATACAACATTATTGACTATATTCTCTATGCTGTATATTACATCCTTGTGATGTATTTATTTTATAACTGGAAGTTTGTACCTCTTAATACTCTTCACCTATTTTGCCCAACCCCAAACCCACCTCTCCTCTGGCAACCACCAGTTTGTTCTCTGCATTCATCAGTCTGTTTTGTTTTTTAGATTCCAACGTATAAGTGAAATCATACGGTATTTGTCTTTCTCTATCTGACTTACTTCACTCAGCATAATATCCTCTGGGTTCATCCATGTTGTTGCAAATGGCAAGACTTGATGTTTTTATGGCTGAGTAATATTCCATTGTATACATATGTGTATATCACCTCTTCTTTATCCATTAATTTGTTGATGGGCACTTAGTTTGCTTCCGTATCTTGGCTATTGTAAATAATGCTGCAATGAACGTAGGGTGCATATATCTTTTTGAATTAGAGTTTCTGTTTTCTTTGAATCAATACTCAGAAGTGGAACTGCTGGATTGTATGATGCTTCAATTTTTAATTTTTTGAGGAAACTTCACACTGTTTTCCATAGTGGCTGCATCAATTTACATTCCCACCAACACTGCACGAGGGTTTCACTTTCTTCACATCCTTTCCAACACTTCTTGTTTGTTGTCTTTTTGATGATGGTCATTCTGACAGGTGTGAGGTGATATCTCATAATTTTGATTTGCATTTCCTTGATGATTAGTGATTTTGAGCATCTTTTCATGTGTCTGTTAGCCATCTGTATGTCTTCTTTGGAAAAATGTCTATTCAGGTCCTCTGCCCAGTTTTTAATCAGATTTTTTTTTTTTTTTTTTTTTTGGTATTGAGTTGTATGAGTTTTTAAATATATTTTGGATATTAACTTCTTATTGGATACATCATTTGCAAATATCTTCTCTCCTTCAGTAGGTTGCCTTTTCATTTTGTTGGTTATTTCCTTCACTATGCAAAAGCTTTTGAGTTTGATGTCCTATTTATTTATTTTTGCTTTTGTGCCCTTGCCTGAGGAGACAGGTCCAAAAAAATATTGCTAAGACTAATGTCAAAGAGTTTACTACCTATGTTTTCTTCCAGGAGTTTTATGGTTTCAGGTTTTACCTTTAAGTCTTTAATTCATTTTGAGTTAATTTTTCTTATATGGTGTAAGAAAGTGGTCCAGTTTTATTGTTTTGCATGTAGCTGTTGAATTTTCCCAAAACCATTTATTGAAAGGACTGTCTTTTCCCTGTTGTATATTCTTGCCTCCTTTGTTGCAGATTAATTGACCATATATGTGTGGGTTTGTTTATGGACTCTATATCCTGTTGCATTGATCTATGTATCTGTTTTCTCTATATGTTATCATGTGATCAGCAAACAGTGACAGTTTTACTTCTTTCTTTCCAATTCGGATGTATTTTTTTCTTTTTCTTGTCTGATTGCTGTGGCTAAGAGTTCCAATACTATGTTGAATAAAAGTGGTAAGTGTAGGCATCCTTGTCTTGTTTCTGATCTTAGAGGAAATGCTTTTAGCCTTTCACCTTTGAATATGATGTTAGTTGTAGATTTGTCTTATATGGGCTTTATTACATTGTGGTATGTTTCTTCTATACATACTTGGTTGAGAGTTTTTTTGTTTTTTTTTTTTTTACCATAGGTGATGTTGAATTTTGTCAAAAGCTTTTTCTGCATCTCTTGAGATGATTATATGATTTTTATTCTTTGTTTTCTTAATTTGGTGTATCATGTTGATTGACTGGAAGATATTGAATCATTCTTGCATTTCTAAAATAAATCCCACTTGATTATGGTGTATGATCCTTTTAATGTATTGTTGAATTTGGTTTGCTAATATTTTGTTGAGGATTTTTGCATCTATGTTCATCAGCGATATTAGCCTGTAATTTTATTTTTTTGTGCTTTTTTTTCTGGTTTTGGTATCATGGTAATGCTGGCCTTGTAGAATGCATTTGGAAGCATTCCTTCCTTTTCTATTTTTTGGAATAGTTTGAGAAAGATAATTATTAACTCTTGTTTAAATATTTGGTAGAATTAACCTATGAAGCTTTCTGATCCTGGGCTTGTTGTGAGTTTTTTGATTACTGATTCAATTTCATTACTAGTAATTGATCTCTTCGTATTTTCTATTTCATCCTGATTCACTCCTGGAAGATTGTATATTTCTAGGAATTTATCCATTTCTTCTAGGTTGTCCAATTTGTTGGCATATAATTGTTCTTAGTAATGTCTTCTGATCCTTTGTATTTCTTCTCCCCTTTCACTTCTGATTTTATTTATTTAGGCCCTCTTTTTTTCTTAATGAATCTGGCTGAAGGTTTATCAATTTTCTTTGTTTTAAAAGAATCTGCTTATAGTTTGATTGGTCTTTTCCTTTTTTTTTTTTTAGTCTCTATTTCATTTTTTTGCACTCTGATCTTTATTATTTCCTTCCTTCTGCTAACTTTGGGTTTTGTTTGTTCTTCTTTCTCTGATTGCTTTATGTGTAAGGTTAGATTGTTTGAGATTTTTCTTATTTCCTGAAGTAGGCCTGTATTGCTATAAACTTCTTTCTTAGAACTGCTTTTGCTGCATCCCATAGATTTTGGAATTTTGTGTTTTCATTTTCATTTGTCTCAAGGTATTTTTTATTTCCTCTTTGATTTCTTCAATGACCCATTCATTGTTTAGTAGTATGTGTTTATACTCCATGTGTTTGTGTTTTTTCCAGTTTTCTTCTTGTAGTTGACTTCTAGTCTCATGCCATTGTGGTCAGAAAAGATGTTTGATGTGTTTTCAGTCTTTTTAAATGTATTGAGACTTGTTTTGTGGCCTAAGATGTGATCTCTCCTAGAGAATGTTCTATGTGCACTTGAAAAGAATGTGTATTCTCCTGTTTTTTGATAGAATTTTCTGTATACATCTTTTAAATGCATCTGGCCTAATGCATCATTTAAGGCCAATGTTTCCTTATTGATTTTCTGTCTGGATGAGCTATCCATTGATGTAAGTGGAATGTTAACATCCCCTACTATTATTGTATTACTGTCAATTTTTCCCTTTGTGTCTGTTAATATTTGCTTTATATATTTAGATGCTCCTATCTTGGGTGCATGTATATGTACAGTTGTTATATCTTTTTGATGGATTGACCCCTTTATCATTATATAATAACCTTCTTTGTCTCTTCGTATCATTTTTAATGTAAAGTCTATTTTGGTCTTATATAAATGTAGATACCCCTGGTTTTTTGGCTACCATTTATTTGAACTATCTTTTTTCATCTTTCACTCTCAGTCTGTGTGTGTCTTTAGGCTAAAGTGAGTCTCTTGCAAGCATAATATCATTGTATTCCATTTTTTTAAATCCATTTAGACTGTCTATGTCTTTCATAGCAAAATTTAATCCACTTACATTTAAAGTAATCATCGATACATAAGGACTTAGTGTTGCAATTTTGTTAATTGTTTTTTTAGCTGTTTTGTAGATCAATTATTTCTTGCTTCTTGTTTTTTCATTTTTGAGGAAGATTAGCCCAGAGCTAACATTCACCACCAATCCACCTCCTTTTTTACTGAGGAAGATTGGGCATGAGCCTACATCCATGACCGTCTTCCTCTACTTTATACGTGGGACACCTGCCACAGCATGGCTTGATAAGTGGTGCATAGGTCTGCACCTGAGATCTGAACCAGTGAACCCTGGGCTACCAAAGCAGAGCATGCAAACTTAACCACTGCACAACCAGGCCAGCCCCTTGCTTCTTTGTTTTTAAAAAAATTCAATTTATTTAAGCTAAAAAAAATAAAAAACAGTTTACATATGTTTTCATTTCATATTTTTGCATCTATATTCATCAGGGATATTATCCTGTAATTTTCTTTTTTTGTAGTGTCCTTATCTGGCTTTTGTACTAGTACTGGTAATTCTGGCTTCATAAAATGAGTTTGGAAGAGTTCTCTACTCTTCTATTTTTTGGAAGGGTTTCTGAAGGTTTGGTATTAATTATTCTGTGGATGTTTGCTAGAATTCATCTAGTTTTGAACTTACATTTGTTGGTAGGTTTTTGATTATTGATTTAATCTCCTTAGTAGTAATCGGTCTGTTCAAATTTTCTATTTCATCATGATTCAGTCTTGGTGGGCTGTATATCTCTAGGAATATATCCATTTCTGTCGGAGTCCAGCTCCAACAGAGTCCAGGTTCCTGAGGGATGAATGGCGTTGGCAAAGAGATTGAGACTGCACACCAAGTTGGTGGAAGCAAGTCTGAAGTCTTTATTGTCAAGCGTGAGTTTATATATATTTTGAGGATTACATAAGCATCTGGGGTACATCTATTTTCTCCCCTGAAGTAGCTTGATTTTTCCCCATGATATCATTTTACTTCCTTAATTTATTTGGGTCATCAGCAGTTTCTAAAGGTTACTTCCCTTATTCAGTCTTGGGACAGAGCTGTTCTTTTCATTTTCTGGGTAAGTGCAGTTAATATTTACAGATCCCTACAGTATTTTTTGCAGGGGGTGAGACTCGGGTTATGCTGGAGGACGGAACAAGCCTTGGGGCAAAGGTGAGCCAAGGTACGTCTAGACCAGGCACATACAGGTCCCCACATCCTCTTATATAACTCCCACACTGAGACATCTGACCCTTTAACCCTCTTTCTTCGGCAGGGCCCTGGGGATGTTGAAGGAGTGTTAGTCAGAAGAGGGTCTTTCTTGTCTATTACAGTGGGATTCCCCTTTCCTAGCAGATTCCCCTGGGTAAGCACAAGCGTCATGAAGAGAGCCAACACAGCAACTGGTAACAGGGGTTTGAGCAAGGAGGACCCTCGGCCGTTCCTGTAGGGGTGGCTTTGCAACTCCCGTGCTTCGTGTGCCCCGACTGTATCACTGGGCTGCAGCAGTTGCAGGACGGCGTCTGGCACATTTCTTCTGGGTTGTCCAATTTGTTAGCATATAATTGCTCATAATAGTCTTTTATGATACTTTGTATTTCTGTGGTATCAGTTGTAACATCTCCTCTTTCATTTCTGATTTTATTTGAGTCCTCTCTTTTTCTTGGTGTTTCTTGCTAAAGGTTTGTCAATTTTGTTTTTCTTTGCAAAGAACCAGCTCTTAGTTTCATTGATCGTTTATATTGTCTTTTTAGTCTCAGTTTCCTTCATTTCTGCTTTGTTATTTTCTTCCTTGTACTAACTTTGGGTTTTATTTGTTCTTCTTTTCTAATTTCTTGAGGTGCAAAAATTAGGTTGCTTGAGACTTTTCTTGTTTCTTGAGGTAGATATTTATCTCTATGAACTTCCCTCTAAGAACTAATTTTGCTGCATCCCATAAATTTGAGTATGTCACGTTTGTATTTTCATTTGTCTCAGGTTTTTTTTATTTCTCTTTTGATTTATTCTTTGACCATTTGATTGTTCTGTAGCATGTTGTTTAATCTCATAATTGTGAATTTTCCTGTTTTCTTCATGTAATTAATTTTTAGTTTTATACCATTGTGACTGGGAGAGATGTTTGGTATCATTTCAATCCTCTTAAATTTCTTAAGACTTGTTTTGTGGCCTAGCATATAATCTATCTTGAAAATGTTCCATGTGCACTTGACAAGAAAGTGTATTCTGTTGCTTTTGGATGGAATGTTCTGCAAATGTTTGTTAAGTCCATCTGGTTAAACATATTGTTTAAAGCTGATAATTCCTTATGGATTTTCTCTCTTGATGATCTATCCATCGACATAAGAGGGGTATTAAAGTGCCCTATTATTATTGTATTGCTATGTATTTCTCCTTTTACACCTGTTACTATTTGCCTTATATATTTAGGTGCTTCTATGTTGGGTGCATAAATATTTACAAATGTTATATCTTTTGTCTTTTATTACAGTCTTTGTTTTAAAGTCTATTTTGTCTGATATAAGTATAACTACTCTAATTTTCTTTTTGTTTCCATTTGCGTGGAATATCTTTTTCCATTCCTTCACTTTTAGTCTGTGTGTCCTTACATCTAAAGTGAGTCTCTGGTAGGCAGCATATACATCAATTTTTTTTAATCTATTCAGTCACTCTATGTCTTTTGATTGGAGAACTTAGTTTATTTATATTTAAAGTAATTATTGATAGGTATGTGCTTATTGCCATTTTGTGAATTGTTCTTTGGCTGTTTTTGTAGTTCCTCTCTTCTTCTCTAGCTCTCTTGCTTTATGGTTTGATGACTTTATTTAGTGGTATGCTTATATTCCTTTCTCTTTACACTTTGTGTATTTACTGTAAGTTTTTGCTTTGTTATTACCAAGAGGCTTACATTTAACAACTTATATCTTTAATAGTCTATTTTATTAACTTACTTTGATCCCATTGTAAATTTGGTCTTGCTTCTTATCCTTTGTGTGTGTGTGTGTGGTTTGATGTCTTTTGGTATCTATATGCTTTGGCTTTATCATGTCCTTTTGTGTAATTACTACAGGTTTTTCCTTTGTGGTTAGCATGAGGCTTATATAAAATATCTTAAAGTTATAACACCCTATTTTAAACTGATAACAACTTAAATTTGGTAGCATTCCTAAACTTTATCTGTTTACTTCTGCCCCTATCACACTTTAGGTTATTGATGTTACAGTTTGCACATTTTTTACATTATGTATCCAATAACCGCTTATTGTAGTTGTGGTTATTTTTACTATACTTGTTTTTTAACGTTAAGCTAGAGTTGTAAGTGAATATGCACCATCTTTATCATATTACAGATCCTACTTTTACCATATGTTTACATTTACCCGTGAGTTTATGCTACCTTCCTAAGTTTTATGATGTCAATTCCACCCTTTATGTCCACTCCAAGAATTCCTTTTAGCATTTCTTCTAAGGCAGGTCTAGATGTGCTAAACTCTCTCAACTTTTGTTTGTTTTGTTTTCAGCCATTATTTCTTCAAATAATCTATCTTCCCCTTTCTCTGTCTCTTTTCCTTCTGGGAATTTCACAACGCATATTTTCATCTGCTTGATGGTGTCCCTTAGGCCCTGTTCACTTTAATTCAATCTTTTTTCTTTCTGTTCCTCAGACTTGATAATTTCAATTGTCTTATCAAGTTCACTGATCCTTTGCTCCACCTTCTCAAATCTGCTTTTAGATCCCTCTAGTGAACTTTTCACGTTAGTTATTGTATTTTTTCAATTCAAATTTTCTCTTCTTTTAAAGTATTTTCTCTTCATTGGATATCTCCACTCTGTTCATTCCGTGTGTTCTCGGCATTCTCCGCTTCTTCTCGCAGCTCTCTGAGCATCTTCAAGACAGTTGCTTTAGTGTCTTCATCTAGTAAGTCTGCCGACTAGTTTTCCTCAGGGACAGTTTCTGCTCATTTATTTTAACCTTGAATGGGCCATATTTTTATTTCTTTGTATGCCTTGTGATTTTTTTTTTTTTTTTTTGCAAAACTGGACGTTTGAATCTTATAATTTTATAACATTGGAGATTCTCTCCCTTCCCCGGAGTTTGCTGTGTTGTTTTGATTGATTCTTGTGGCTGTCTCTGTACTGGGGATCAGCCTGAGGTGTAGACTTAAGCTCTGCACCTCAGTGGGCAGAAGCAGCAATTGTGATCAGAGCACAGATCCCAAATACTTAGACAGGTTCCTTATTGCCCACTTTGGCTCCCATAAGCTGTGTGCTGGGTGCTCCAGGAATACTGATGCCTCCCATTGGGCTAGGGGCTGGGGGCTGGGTAGCTGCTACCATGCTTAATGCTGAAATTGACAGAAATTAATTGTAACTTACCATCCAAATCTTCCTTTGAAAATTGCAAGACTTCAGACTCCATATTTCCAAAATTGTTATATCAGACAGATATGCCAGTACGGTTTTTGTCCAGGTGGGGAGATGGATTTCTGGTACTTCTTACTTCTTCATCTTCTCCAAATCCTCCTTGTTTTGTTATTTTTTATAATTTCTCTTTGTTGATATTCTCATTTTGTTTGTATCTCATTTCCCTGATTTCCTTTAGTTCTTTGATCATATTTTACTTTCTCTCTGAACATATTTAAGACAGTTGCTTTAAAGGCTTTATCTAGTAAAGCTGATGCCTGTGTTTTTTCAGGGACAGTTTCTAGATATTTATTTTGCTACTTTTAATAGACTATATTTTTGTTTCTCTGCATGCTTTGTGATTTCCTGTTGACAGTTGCCACTTGAAAGAGCAAATACCTCCCCCAGTGTTTGCAGACTGGCCTGGAAGACCTTTGCTAATTAGTAGGCCCTTGAGCCTTATAATCAGCCCAGAGTGAAAGTTTAAGGTATTCTCAGTTCTTTTCTGGGCATGTGTCCTTCCTGGGCCTTTGTGTGTACCTTTTTCCCCCCTAATTTCTCTCTGCTTAAGTCTTAATTTCCCAAAGAGTCTCATCCCAGCTTTTTCTCAGGGTTTTAGATGTTTTACTGTATTTCTCTGCCCATAATCTCTTGCTCCCAGATGAGCACAGGTGTACATTTCCCCTGCAGTTTCCATGTGCCAACGTGCCTGCCACTGCCTCCCACAGCTCCTGCCAACTGAGATCCAAACTATGAGCTATGACTCCAGCAAGACAGAAACCAGTCCCTTTGGGAGATGATTGACAGGTTAGAATGTTGCTAATATTTTCTATTCTGCTTTTTCTGGCTTGAAGGCGGGAACTGGGAACTGTGCTGCTCACTCCAACCACACTGTGCCATGCTGGGAAGGGGGTGAGACAAGGGCAAGTATCAAAACAGAACCTGTTTTTCAGATCCAAATCTTAAATTTAGGGTTTCCTATTCATCTTCAGATTTCATTATACAAATGCTCTCTGGGTGATTATTTAAAAAATGTTTTTATTTTAAAATAATTTTAGACCTATAGACAAGTTGCAAAAATAATACAAAGACTTTCCATATACCCATTACCATGGAGTTCATTCTAGGCTTTCCATCTTTCTTGTCTATAACATCTCCCTCCAATGGTGAGAAACCTAGCTCCTTCTCTCCATCATGCCTATATTTATTTGTTCAACCTCAGAATACATGTAACATATGTTTAGAATTGTTAATCTGTGCTCCTGCAAGAAACAAATTTGACTACAGTTCAGTATCTATATACATCATTTTGTCTTGAATATCATAGTTTCTAGTGTGTTTGGTTTTTTCAATCAATATTATGTTCTTGAAACATTTAAAGGTTATTATTAAGAAAATAATATTGATAAAATATTATAGATATATCGAGTTCTCTCTTGATTCTAAGTAAAACTTTCCCTAATAATCCCACTGAGTAATATTACTTTCAAATATATTAAATATATCATCCTACTTAATCTTCACACCCATGGAGATAATTCTTGTAAAGCATTTTCAGTGGTTTTGATGATAATAATTAGGTAATGTTTTTGGTGCCAGTCACCGTTCCGGAACTCTACTTTTACCATCTCATTTAATCTCTTTTAAAATATTTTTTCAGTTTCATTTTAGCCTCACCAAGAGGAATAATTTATATGAAGGTAGAGTTTGACTCAATGTTAAGAACCATTTCTGACAGTGAGAGACTTCCAAAATGGAGAGCGTGAGATCACTGTAAATAGATGGACCTAAGCAGAGGCCAGACATCAAGTTGTAAAAGGAATTCTACATGGACTAGAATTAGATGTTGTACATGATTTATTACAACACATGCTCTGCACTCTAGGGTTGTTTAAAGAAATATATTCTATAGAATGAAGGTAAATAAAGTGGGATCAAATGTTATCCTCCACCTAGGTCTCAAAGTTTTCAAAACAAATTTCTACGGTGATGGAGCAAAAATGTATTTTGCTTTAAAATTTGTCTGTGTTTCACTGAGGGGCACCAAAGATGTGACAGAGAAATGACTTTGAATCTATCTCTGGGATCGACAGCGACTGTATATCATATTACAAGCTCCTATATGTGAAAGATTAAATTCTTAAATATGGAAATTTAAATGCCTATTGATTTTTTTCACTAAAGCAGTAGTCTAGCAATATTATAAGCACTTTTTAAAATGGTGAGTACAGTAATTTTGAATTCTTGAAAAAATCTAATTAAATACATCAGTATTATTTCATTTGGGTTTTCAAGTAGATAAGATACCAAAATATTAATTAATAAGATTTAGAAATATTAGAAGCTGAGAAAATATTTCGACAAATCTTCACATAAAAAGAGACATGTGATTAGATGATAATAATAAAGAAAATCCATCAATCTCAGGGCCAAAAGAGAAAGAATGACAACATAAAGATACTGGATTACTAACTCATTCAATATTTAGAAGCTTTTTCTCTTATTCTTTTTTTTCCTCTTACTCTTTCCAATGTCGCTTTTAACACTAGTGTCAATTAAACTTGATATTCATTAATAACATTCCAACACACAATAAGTTCTTTGAGTTTATGAGTATCTTTCACAGTTCAGCTAGAGCTAGTAGTATGATTTGTAGTCTCACTGGGTTTAATAAATATTATACAAATAATAAAAACTTTGTTTTGATCTTTTCAATGAATTTCCAGTTTTAATAGAAAAAGCCTAAAGCAAGATATTTTCTTTTCTAAATTCAGTTCCTTTACCTGGACGTGTAAGAAATGTATGAAGGTGACTTTTCTCTATAGTATCCTATAGAATATATTTGCAAACACTATGACACTTAAATAATCATGACATTGTCAAAACATGCAGAGCACAAGTTTCTTTTAATCGCTTTCACACCACAGCAGAAGGCATTACAGGGACATTACTGGACAGAAGCAAGCTGGAACTTCAATATAGAGCTCCTTTCTTAATATCGGCACCAAAGAGGCTTTGATCTTAGAGTTTCAAATTTGTTCCAGATAGTAAAGAAGAGTTCTGAAAATAAATTGTAAATTTATTTTTTTGTAAATTTCATTTTAAATTGTAATTGTAAATTTCATTTAATTCAACCTCTAACACACAAGCATTTCTGAGACTTTCAGTTTTGTGCATTTCTTGTTATGAGTATATTTCACACTAATTGCATGGCAGTTTTTGAATATTATCTAGGCTTTTTGGGTTTCAAAATCAATGATCTTTCTCTCAATGCTAAAAGGTTCATTTTCGCTGAACATTGACAAAGACTCTCTCCTTAACCAAACTTTAGTTAAGCTCTCTTTTTGACTTAGGCCTCATGCTTGGCCCTGTCGTTGGCCTGCCTTTAGCAAGAATATTGTTAGGTTAATTTAGTAGGAATCCCACTACCCTTGATGCCGTCTCTTAGTAATTTTACATCTGCTGACCCCCTCACTCTGCTCATTGGCTATAAACCCCCAGTTGTCTTTGCTGTATTTGGAGTTGAGCTCAATCTCCCTCCCTTATTGCAATAGTCTTGAATAAAGTCTTTATTACCATTTTTAACAAATATCAGGATAATTTTTTAATAACATTGTGAGATTGGCTCTTACGGTAGGAATTGGCCGTGAGATTGGCCTTGTGGTAGGATATATATTAGAGACGAAAATCCTGGACTTTAAAGCTCAACTGTATGGTTTCCCAACTTTATCTGCTGCTTATGTGCTATATGTCCTTGAGCAATTTAGATGAACTTGTGTCCTTGATCCTCAGATGATGAACATATGGTCACATGTAAGAACCTGTCCACACATAGTTTCTACCACTACGGCCTCTGCCCATATTGAAGAGTCTGAAATTCCGTGCTCCTAAGATAGAAATTATACTTGTATTTTGGGGGATCAGTGCATGTTAACCATGAGCACTCAGCCTGCGAGCTTACCATCTGCAACTTGAGCATTTGATTGGCTGTCCTGGCAGGTGATAGGGCAGTGGAAGAGGCATGAGAGAGAAAACAATCACAATGCTTTTTGCCTTTCCAGTCTGTAGATGCAGAGACAGCAGTCTCTGTCTCAGTGAAACTCTGCGGTGTAGGTTCCTCCCATTAGATTAAAGCAATGATAGACTTCAAAGTGTCAAGGTAGCTCCAAGAACCAGGATCTCACTCAGTTAGAAGCTGTCAGTACCCCGGATCCTAGTGACTGACACGCCTTATTCTTTGGCCCAATGATTCAGCCATTTCTGTTGGAAATTCATATTCTCTAAGGTACAATTTACTGTCCACAGCCTGTTAAAAATTTTGTTTTATTTGCCACCCCAGTGTTCATTGACCTAGATAAGAGCACAACATGCTGAGAGTTGTTTTCTAAATGAGAAAACAATTGAATGTCGCCCCTGCATCATGAATGTAGCTGTGTAGTCAACTGGTACCTAGGAACCTCCAAATGAATATACTCTCTCTCTCTGCTCCTGAAATCATTGTTCCCATGCAAAAAGTTAACCACCAACATATAAAGGGAGAAAATAAATTCCTCTAACCTCCCCCCAAAAGTAATCATGTGTTCCTCTTGAAGAAGAAAAGTAAAACATTTTGCCTCTCAAACCACTAAGGTATCAAATGGTTACATTTAGATTGCTATCTGCTTTTGTTGATCTCTAATCTCCTGGACCAGCTTTATGAGAAGTTTGGAACTGAATGTTTAAGACATCAACAATTTGATTTCAATGAGAGATAGTGACAAGTGGAAAATGGAATGTTAGAGGCATCCTTGCCAATTGAGTAAGCCTCAAGAGCATGAATGATCCCATAATTTTTATGAACAAAAAATTATCCTTCCACTACCTTCTGGATAGAGCTTGTTTATGAAGATGACATTCTAATTTACATTCCAAAGCAGACTGACACAAACCTTTGGCTTAGGTAGGCCAGATCTGTCTTCAGCAGCACCATATTTCGAACAACTGTAGTAAAAATGTATTCAAAAGACTAGAGAAATACTCTCTGGGCTTTTTTCAGTTTACTTAAAGCATTCATATGATTTACACAAGTTTTCTGCTTTTGATTGACTCACAAGAGAACCAAAGGAATCTTTGAGTTTCCAGGGTTCATTAGATGATCATTCTCATATCTATGCCATGACTATCTCATTATCTGACCTATTCAAGAAGGGAAGGGACTTGTCTTATCTTTGATGGTAGCCAATGCTTTCCAAAGGGTGTAGACCCTACTCATTTTTGCCCTAATCCTGGTCTAATTTAAGCTAGTCAGAGTTCTTGGTTGAAACTGACATCGCCTGCTCAATACGTCATCCTGCTATCCTAAGAAGCATTACATCTTATCCAACAGCTCTGTTGAAATACTGTTCCTCTGTTGGAATACTATTACTAATATTAGTTATACTATTGCATTTACTATTACTAATAGTAAATGTAAATAGTAAAAAAGTACTAATACTTTTATTAGTACTATTATTACTACTAATAGGGATACTATTAGTTCCATTACTACTATAGAAGAAGGAATACCTCTCCAGCAAGCCATTTTTAGTTCTACTAGTCATTCATCAGCAAGATTTCCTAAATATCCCTCTGAATAGTTCATTACCTTCGCAGGTTCTGATTAACTGTTGGATCACTGATAATTCTTGAGTTGTGCTGTCCAACATGGGAGCCACAAACCACATATGGCTAAACTAATTAAAATTAAATAAAATTAAAAATCTAGATTCTCAAGTCACACTAGCCACATTTCAAGAGCTTGATAGCTGCATATGGCTCATAGCTCCCATATTGGAGGGCACAGATATAGAATATTTCCATTATCACAGGAAATTCTATGGGGGAGTGCTGTGGATAGGAAGTTGTAATTGCCATGAAAGAAGTGGTTTTGGAGGAGAAACATTTAAATGGAGCCAATATAAACTGAATCTGTTCACTGGACCCCCTCTGCCAGTAGCTACAAGATCTAGGTAAACAAAAATCAGCTGAAGTCATTTGTATATGAACTTGGGTATTAGTTGATTTCCCTTATATCATGAAATAATAAGTACCATAGTTCTCGACTCTGGCTGCACATTTGAATCACCTACAGACAATATGGTTTCATTGGTCTGGGGATAGGGGCAGAGAATTAATGTTTTTCTAAAAGCACTCCAGGTGAATCCTATTTTGTAGACAGGCTTGAGAAGCACACATATTTGGCACAAATATTAGCTCAATTAATCAAATTATCACATAATTAATATATAAATGACACCGTTATCTGGGTAGTCCATAGGAGCAAACTGAAAAGCTGGATTGGATCTGATTTAGATAATCTCAGCAATTACTGTTCATGGGCAGGCTGCTATGTTGAACTAAAGCTTGTGTTGGAAAAATAATTCTAGGGAGAAGCATAAAATTCATATTGCTCACAACCCAATCATTGGCAACTTACGATAACATTCTCCTATTAATTTCTATGTATATTCTCTCCAAAACCCTCACAGGAGTTATCAATACATTTCATCCTTATATCACCTTTGGAATCTTTCACAGTTTCAGGGAATAGATAATCAGTCACTAGTGAAGAATTACTCCATTTATTTTCTCTTAATTGATACTTTATGCTCAATTCATGATTTCTTCTTACCACATAGGTTATGCATTTTCTACTACTGTACAAAATGTAAATAATATATTTACAATGAGAGATTGTAGAGGATAGCTACTATTCCATTAACTTTATTCCACTTTAAATTGTTTCTGTAGAAATCTAATTTTCCTTATTAATTTTTGACACAAAACAGAACTCCAAAATTAGATTAATGTTATTGTTCATTGTTCTAATTCTTGCTGGAGAAATATATAGTATTTATATATTGAATAGTATTGAATAGTAACATTCAAGGTACCAAAACATATAAGTTTAAATACCTATGTCAATGATAATTCATATTAGATTTAATATAATCTCATCCAATAATATTTATGCTCTCCAGGGTACAGTAAAAATGTGATTAAAAATAATATTTTAGGGACTGGCCCAGTGGCATAATGGTTAAGTTTGCATGCTCTACTTTGGCAACCCATGGTTCATGGGTTTGGATCCCAGGCACAGACCACACACCACTCATCAAGCCATGCTGTGGTGTTGTCCCACATACGAAATAGAGGAAGATTAGCATAGATGTTAGCTCAGGGCCAGTCTTCCTCACCAAAAAAATAAATAAGTAAATAATATTTTAATGTTATTAACATTGATTGGTGAGAATCATGTCTTTAAAATTCTTAGCATTTGTATTTTGTGCCATTACAAATTCTACAGAATATGCTCTAACACATATCAGTCAGGTTTTTGTCATGAGGCATTTATGTTTACTTTCTTTCCTTTTTGAAATTGGTTGTGCAGTGTTCAAAAATTAACATTTTTAATAGAGTGAACATTTTCATTTATGATTTAAAAGATAACTGCAACTTTTTTAAGATTAGAAAAAAGGGAAAGCAATTCAAACATTCAAACTCACTTGCTGCTGTTTAAGGCCCTCCATGATCTGGGCCCACCCTGTGTATCCAGGTTACTTCCCACTGTTGTTCAATGAGCACCATCTACTCATGTCAGTGTTATTTTCATAAGCCTTACACACTTGCAATTTTCATTGCTGTCTCCACGAATTTGCTCATGTTGTTTACGTTGTCCAGAATTCATTCATTTTCAAAAGTATGGGTGGGGAGAAGATTTTCGGGCAGCAGTATATGACACTTTAAAGAAAAGCTATTGTGTGATTTTAAAAAATAGTTTTGTTAATTTCATTAGAGTTGATGTAATTTTTATTACATGTGACATCATAGAAAACAGAATATTATTATATATGAGTAATAGTGACAATGGAAATAGAAAAGCAGTACATAAATCTAACTACTTATGTTTCTATAGTAATGATACTGGGATATCTTTAACTGAGAGCAGTATAAATGTAGTACAATGGTTCTCCACTTTTAGCCTGCATCAGAATCACCCAAAGGACTTGTTAAAACAGATTTCTGGACTCGAACCCCACAGCTTCTGATTCAGTAGATCTGGGGTGGGGTTCAAGAATTTGTATTTCTAATAAGTTCCCAGTTGATGCCAAGGCTGCTAGTCCAGAGACCACACTTTGAGAAGTATTAACAGACGAATTTAAAAACTTCAAGTTCACTGGAATATTATTTGGAATACATAAAATGTGTATGCTTAATACATCTATGGTTCTTCAAAAAATCAGTCAGTTTTAAATGAGAGGCCAATTTTTGAACTGCAAAAGAAAAGGATCAAAAAAAATTATCATCAGGGAGGAAAAAGCAGCAATTCCTTTTAAGTAGTAGACTCATCTTTGAGCTGATGGAAACCAAGGCTGGATTATAAAATATCTATATATTCCAACCTCCCCCAAGCACCCCCCATGTCCTTTCCAGGACTAGGGCTGGAGCTGTCACTGTGGTGAGACCTGTGCCCAGGGCCCCAGTTGCTGCTGTGCCCCATTCTCCAAGACTGGAAAGCCACAGCACCTCACCCCCTATAGAACCAGAGGAGCTGCCACTGCTCTGAGCCCTGCGTGGGCCCTAGGTTGTGGTTTTGACTCTCCATTAGCAGGCCAAGATGCTGCTTCTCTGTACTCCACCCTCTGGATCTTGACACTTGGCTTCAATGGCCATCACCCGGATGTAATGCTGCTGTTCTGTAACTTCCCCCTGGGGCCAGAGTTGGGACTTTGACTCACCATCCAAAGCCATGCTGCTACTGCACCCTGCTCCCTGGGCCCAGGCTACTACTGCACCCTGTCATCCCAGAGCCCATGACACTATTCCATCCCCTTACCCCCTAGTCATTGCAGTGAACTCCTGAGACCTAGACTTTGGTCCCACAGGAGATCTGCACATACCTTCACCTCAGACACTAGCTCCACTGCCACAGCAAGTGCTCCTGTGCCCCAGGACCCAAGCGCTGTGATTGTTCCACATGCATGTGATTCCAGGACTGGCCCTGCTATTGATCAGAGTGCCAGGGCACCAGACCTGGCACCAAGAGGGATCTGCTCAGCTAGAACTTCCTCGCATGGGCAAAAGAGGAGAACAAGAAGACCTCAGCAGTATTCACCTTTGAGGACTTTAATAGCCCTAGCTGTCATTGCTACCCACAGGACTTCCACAGTCTTTGACACAGGAGACCTCCAGAGTTTTCCCCAACATTGACCTCAGCTGATGAAGCTGCACAGAGAATACACTGCTGTGCCCTCCCAGGAATCAGAGATGCTATACCCCACCTAGCCAGTGACATCATAGCCACCTCCAAGTGAGGGAATTTATCACCACCATACTTACCTTACAAGAAATGCTAAAGGGAGTTCTTCAAGCTGAAATGAAAGGATGCTGATTAGTAATATGAAAACATATACAAGTATAAAATCTACTGGTAAAGATTATTTTATTACACATTCTTCTCAAGTGCACATGGAACATTCTATGGATTAGATCATATACTAGGTCACAAAACAAGTCTTAAAAATTTAAGAAGATTGAAATCATATCAAGTATTTTTTATGACCACAAAAGTATAAAACTAGAAATGAATAATAGGAGGAAAGCTGGAAAATTCACAAATATGTGGAAATTAAGTGACACACTTCTGAATAACCAATGAGTCAAAGAAAAAATCAAAAAATA
The DNA here is from genome assembly GCF_037783145.1 of Equus przewalskii. NCBI lineage: Eukaryota > Metazoa > Chordata > Mammalia > Perissodactyla > Equidae > Equus > Equus przewalskii. Next base: position 4,006,358 of record NC_091860.1, read on the forward strand.
AATTTTAAAAATCTAGTGACAAACAAAAATGGAAACACAACATACCAAAACTTATGGGATGCAGCAAAAGCAGTGCTAAGAGGTAAGGTTATAGTGATAAATGACTACATTAAGAAACAAGAAAGATCTCAAATAAATGACTTAAACTTACACCTCAAGTGACTAGAAAAGGAAGAACAAACTAAGCCTAAAGTTAACAGAAGGAAAGTAAATAATAAAGATTAGAGCAGAATGAAAGAAATAGATACTAGAAAGATAATAGAAAAGATCAACAAAACTGAGTCAGTTTTTTAATAGATAAACAAAATTGACCAACATTTAATTATACTAAGAAGAAAGGAGAGATGACTTAAATTAATAAAATTATAAACGAAAGAGGAGACAATACAACTGATACTCCAGAAATACAAAGGATCATAAGACTCTATTATCAACAATTATATGCCAACAAATTAGATAAATTGGAAGAAATGGATAAATTTCTAGGAACATACAACCTAACAAGCCTGAATCATGAAGAAACAGAAAATCTGAACAGACCAATAACAAGCAAGGAATTTGAATTAGGAAGCAAAGATCTCCCAACAAATAAAATCCCAGGATCAGATGGCTTCACAGGTGAATTATACCATTTAAAGAAGAATTAATTCCAATCCTTCTCAAACTCTTCCAAAAAGTAGAAAGGGAAGGAAAAATTCCAAAGCCAGTAAAGAACACTGTAGGAAAATAAAATTACAGACCAATATCCCTGATGAACCTACACACAAGAGTCTTCAACAGATACTAGCAAATAGAATTCACGAGCATATTAAAAAGATCATACATCATGACTGAGTAGGATTCATCCTGGGATGTAAGGATTCAACATAGCAAATCAATAAATGTGATATACCACATTAACAAAATAAAGGATAAAAGTCATAATCATCTCAATAGATGAAGAAAAGGCATTTAACAAAATTCAACACCAATTTATGATAAAAACTCTCAACAAATTCGGTATGTACCTCAACATAATAAGGGCCATGTATGAAAATCCTACAGCTAACATACTTAATGATGGAAGGTTAGAAATCTTTCATCTAAGACCAGGAACAAGACAAGAATGCCCACTCTCATCATTTCTGCTCAAAATAGTAGAGGATGTTCTAGCCATATCAATTAGAAAAGAAAAAGAAATAAAAGGCATTCAATTCAGAAAGGAAAAAGTAAAATATCATTGTTTTCAGATGACATGATCTTACATATAGAAAATCCAAAAGACTCCACCAAAAGCATTAGAACTAACAAATGAATTCAGTAAAGTTGCAGGATACAAAACCAACATACAGAAATCAGTTAAATTTCTATATACTAATAACAAAAGATCTGGAAGAGAAATTGAGAAAGCATGAATACAACAGCATGAAAAACAATAAAATACTTAGGAATAAATTTAAACAAAAAGATCTGTACCTTCCAAATTATAAGACATTGATGAAAGGAATTGAAGAAGACACAGATAAATGGAAAGATATTCTGTGCTCATGGATTGGAAGAATTAATACTGTTAAAATGCTCATTCTACTGAAACGAATCTACAGATTCAATGCAATCCTTATCAAGATTCCAATAGTATTTTTCACAGAAATAGAGTAAACAATCCTTTAGGGTTTTCTATATGTAATATCATGTCATGTGTAAATAGTGACAATTTTACTTCTTCCTTTCCAATTTGGATGTCTTTTATTTATTTTTCTTGCCTAATTTCTCTGGCTAGGACTTCCAATACTATGTTGAATGAAAGTGGTTGTCCCTGTCTTGTTCCTTATCTTAGAGGAAAAACTTTCAGTTTTCACCATTGAGTATGATGCTAGCTGTAAGCTTGTAATATATGGCCTTTATTATGCGGAGTTACATTCTCTCTATATTCAGCTTGTTGAGAGTTTTTATCATAAATTTTATTTTCTTGTGGTGTCTTTGATTTTGGTACCAGGATGACAGTGGCTGCATAAAATTGTGTTTGGAAGTGTTCCTTTATCTTCTATTTTTTTGGATTAGTTTGAGAATACTGGTATTAGTTCTACCTTAAATGTTTGGTAGAATTTATCAGTGAAGCCTCCTGGTCCTGGACTTTTGTTTCTTGGGAGGTTTTTGATTACTGATTCAATCTGGTTAGTAGTAATAATCTGCTCAGATTTTCTATTTCTTCATGAGTCCGTCTTGTTCAGTTGTATGTTTCTAGGAATTTATCCATTGCTTCTAGGTTGTCCAATTTGTTGGCATTTAATTGTTCTTAGTAGTCACTCATAATCCTTCATATTTTGGTGGTATCATTTGTAACATCTCCTCTTTCATTTCTGATTTTATTTATTTGAGTCTTCTCCTTCTTCTTTGATGTGTCTAAGTAAAGGTTTGCATTTTTTTATCTTTTCAAAAAGCCAGTTCTTAAAGTTTCATTCATATTTTATATTGTCTATTTAGTTTTTGTCTTATTTATTTAAACTCTGATCTTTGTTATTTTCTTCCTTCTACTAACTTTGGGCTTCACTTATTCTACTTTTTCTAGTTTCTTAAGGTGTAAAGTTAGGTTATTGGAGATTTTTCTTGTTTCTTTTTTTTTTTATGAAGAAGATTCACAGTAAGATAACATCTATTGCCAATCTTCCTCTATTTTGTATGTGGGTCGCTGCCACAACATGGCCATTGATGAGTGGTGTAGGTCTGTGCCTTGGAGCCAAATCCCAGCCCCAAAGCAGAATGCCCTAACTTAACCACTAGGCCATGGGGCTGGCCCCTCTTGTTTCTTGATGTAGGCATTTATCATTATGAATTTCCCTCTTAGAACTGCTTTTGCTACATCCCATAAGTTTTGGTATGCTGTATTTCCATTTTCGTTTGTCTGAAGGTATTGTTTAGATTTTTTCTTGGACCTGTTGGTTTTCAGTAGCATGTTGTTTAATCTTCATGTTTGTAGATTTTCCAGTTTTTTGTAATTTACTTCTAGTTTCACACCAATGTGGTGGGAGTAGGCTTGGTTAGTTTTAAATCCTCTTAAATTTATTGACTTGTTTGGTGGTCTAACATATGATTTATTCTGGGCAATGTTTCATGTACACTTAAGAAGAATGTGTATTCTGTTGCTTTTGTACAGAATGTTTGGGATGTCTGTTAATTTTATCTGGTCTAGCGTGTTATTTAAGGCAAAGGTTTTCTTATTGATAATCTGTCAGGATGATATATCCATTGGTGAAAGTGGGGTATTAAAATTCCCTACTATTATTGTATTTCTGTCTATTAACCCATTTAGGCCTGTTAATATTTTCTTTATATATTTAGGTACTCCTATGCTGGGTGCATAAATATTTACAAATGTTATATCTTCTTGTTGGGTTGACCCCTTTATAATTAGGTAATGACCTTTTTTGTCTCTTATTACAATCTTTGTTTTAAAGTTATTTCATCTGGCACAAGTATAGCTACCTCAGTTTTCTTTTGGTTTCCATTTGCATGGAATATCTTTTTCTATCCCTTCATTTTCAGCCTATGAGAGTTCTTAAAGCTTAAGTGAGTCTCTTGTAAGCAAAATGTTGATGGGTCTTGTTTTTTTAATCCATTTAGCCACTCTACATCTTTTGATTGGAGAATTTAGTCCACTTATATTTAAAGTAATTATTGATATGTATGTACTTATTGCCATTTTGATAACTATTTTCTGGATGTTTTATAGGTCCTCTGTTCATTTCTTCTTTTCTTGCTCCCTTCCTTCATGATTTGATGATTTTCTGGATTGGTATGCTTAGATTCTGTTCTCTTTATCTTTCATGTATCTACTATAGTTTTTTGCTTTGTGGTTACTGTGAAGCTTACATAAAACAACATATTTATAAAATCTATTTTAAGTTGATAACAGGGGTCAGCCCTGTGGCCGAGTGCTTAAGTTCACTCACTCTGCTTCAGTGGCCCAGGGTTTTGCCAGTTTGGATCCTGGGCATGGACATGGTACTGCTCATCAGGCCATGCTGAGGTGGCATCCCACAAGGTACAACCAGAGGCACTCACAACTAGAATCTACAACTATGTACTGGGGGCCTTTGGGGAGAAGAATTAAAAAAAGAAGAAGATTGACTACAGTTCTTAACTCAGGTGCCAATCTTTAAAAAAAAAAAAAAGATAAATTTTAATGCATTTTAAAGCCCTACATTTTTACTGTCACCTCATGTTTTACATTATTGATGTCAAAATTTACATATTTTTACCTTATGTATCCCTTAACAAATTATTGGAGTTATAGTTATTTTTACTACTCTTGTCTTTAACCTTCTTGCTAGCTTTATAAGTGATTAACCCACCACCTTTACAACATTAGATTATTCTGAATTTACTATATATCTAGTTTTACCAGTGATATTTATATTGTCATATGTTTACCCATTACTAATTAGATCTCTGTCATTTTTGCTTAAAGAGGTCCCTTTAACATTTCTTGTAAGACTAGTTTAGTAGTGATGAACTCCTTTAGCTTTTGCTATTCTGAAAAACTCTTTCTGTCTCCTTCAATTCTGAAAGATAACTTTGCCATGTAGACTATTCATGTTTGGAAATTTTTTTCTTTCAGCACTTTGAATATATAGTGCCACTCCCTTCTGACCTGCAAAGTTTCTGCTGAAAGACCTGATGATAGTCTTATGGGGGTTCCTTCGCATGTAAAAGGTTGTTTTACTGCTTTTAAGATTATCTCCTTGTCTTTAACTTTTGACTCTTTATAATGTGTCTTGGTGTGGGTCTTTTGGGTTCATCTTCTTTGGCACTTTCTAGGCTTCCTAAATCTAGATATCTGTTTCCTTCCCCAGGTTAGGGAAGTTTTCAGTCTTTATTTCTTCAAATAAGTTTTGTGCCCCTTTCTCTCTCTTTTCCTTTTGGGACTCCTATAATGTGAATGTTGATCTCATTGCTGTTGACCCATAATTCCCTTAAGCTATCTTCACTCTATCATTATTTATTTTTCTGCTCTAATTGGATGGGTTCCACTGACCTGTGTTCGAATTCACTGGTCCTTTCTTTTGTTTCATCTGGTCTGCTGTTGGACCCCTCTATTATATTTTTCAGTTAAGCTATTGTATTCTTCTGTTCTGTGACTTCTGTTTGGTACTTTTCTATATTTTCTATCTATCTGTTGAAATTTTCATTTTGTTCATCCATTCTTCTCCCAAGCTCAGTGAGTATCTTTATGACCATTGTTTTGCACTCATTCAAAGGTAAATCTCTTATCTCCATTTTATTAAGATCTCTTTCTGAGGTTTTATCTTGTTTTTTGTTTGGAATAGATTCTTTTGTTTCTTCTTCTTTTTTAACTCTTTTTCTTGGTTTTGATGCATTTCATAAAACAGCCACCTCTCCAAGCCTTGAAGGATTGGCCTTGTATAGGAGATGAACCATACAATCCAACCTTGCACTAGATCTTGGTTGTCTCTCAAACCTTTGTGATTGTCTATCAGCCTACTTTTTTAGTGAGTCCCAGTAGTTGAGGTGTGCCAAGACTTGTCAGTGTCCCAAAGTGGAGGATCTCAATCAGCACCTAGATTCAGACTGATTGGATTCCAGACCCTCAGGAAGCAGTTTTTAAAGTGTTCAAATATATACAGTCCTATGGGACTGCAAACATAAACCTGCTGGCCACCAGACCCAGGCAGCCTAAGGTGTACCCTGAATGGAAGCTGCTAAAATTAGGGTGCCAGCTCCTATCTTGGAGATATCAATGATCTGGACTGAGGCAGAGAGAGAGCACAATTTGGCATCCACCAGTTTTCATCCTGGAGAGAACCAAAGCAGCTTCCTATGTGTGTGCCAAAACAGAAGCCTGCCCATCAGGCTGAAGCTCCAGGACAAGCAAATAGATCTCTTTCACAGAAAGACTTGGGATGTGTTTCAGTCTGCTGTCTGCGCTGTGCACTGGGGGTGGTAGCCAGCCAAGAATTGTGTTGATGCAAATAATCCATAGTCAATCTATAAATCAAATCTGGAGTAATTTGAGAACTATATGGGCCAAGTTTAAGAACTATAGCCTGGAGCTTTCACTCCCCAAAGAAGGAAGGGAACTGAAGAAGTAGAGTGTGCAGAGTGGTTATATACTCTCTTGGAACAAAGAGCATACATCACATATGACAGGAATATCTCTTATACTACTGTCATGTGGTGCTTAGCTGGCACAGCAGGTCAGTGGTCAGCAGGTCAGTGCTCACAATGTGAGCACAGTATGTTGGCAATTAATCCTCAGTTTCCAGGAAGAGATGATTATCCTTGAAATGCCGATCTGGGGGGAAGACACATCCTGATCTTTAAAGGCATAATTCTTATCTTTGGGACATAGTAAATGTTTAAAGCAAATGTACAATACATGCTCAACAGGCCATGTCAGGCCTTTGTGGAAAAACAAGGTCAGGCTGAATTAGTTTTTTACCAAATGGCTTCCTCAAATACTCCAATAAATCCTATTGCTTTTCATTTATTTATTTATTTATTGTGTTTTTTGGGGGGTTTTTTTTGAAGAATATTAGCCCTGAGCTAACATCTGCTGCCAATCCTCCTCTTTTTGCTGAGGAAGACTGGCCCTGAGCTAACATTCATGCCCCTCTTCCTCTACTTTATATGTGGGATGCCTACCACAGCATGGCGTGTCAAGCAGTGCCATGTCAGCACTGGGATCTGAAACAGTGAACTCTGGGCCACCGAAGTGGAATGTGCACACTTAACCACTGTGCCACCAGGCCAGCCCCTTGCTTTTCATTTATTTATCAACTGTCTCTCTACTTGTTATAATTCCATGGAACACAAGTCCTACTTGCCACCAAAGCCAGGTGATCAAGGGGCAGCAACGAGTGGCAGTTACAAAAACCAGGGCACCAGATGTAAAAACCGGGACATTGGAAGTGTGTACAAGTTCTTCTCTGGGAGATATTGGTGCTCTGCAGTTTGGCAGAAGGCGAGTGTGAAGATAGCACCTGTCCTCTGAGGTCTATGCAGAGGATTATGGTTGGCCCTTAGATGTCTGTTTATTAGAAAACTGCCCCTCAGGCCACAGCTATGAAGATGAGCAAATAGGCCTCTTTTATGGAAACACTGGGCTCCTCAGTCTGTTAGCTCTCTGCTTTGCCCTGGGGGTGGTAGCTGATTGAGAACTCTTTCTCCCTTTGTTATAGTCCTGTGGGATGTACAGCACCTGTCCACTAAAGCCAGGCAATCTACAGGTGTCCCCTCGGTGGCGGTCACAAAAATCATGGCACCAGACAAGGTTTCAAGTTCCTCTCTGGGATATACTGGTGAGCTGGAGTGAGGTGGAGGAAGAGCACAAAGATTGCCCCCACTAGCTCTATCACCAGAGAGTATTTCGGTAGGCTCCTAGATGTCTGTTAAATTAGATGCCTGCCCCTCAGGCCAAGGCTTTAAGATAAGTAAACAAGCCTCTTCACAGAAAATCTGGGTACTTTTCACTCAGCTCTTCTGCACTGGGCTCTGAGAGTCACTGGGCAAGTCTGTTCATGAGAGCCTTTTATAACATTACATACATTTCAGGTGTACATCATTATATTTTGATTCCTGTGTAGATTACATGTTCAGCACCCAAAGGCTAATTACAACCCATCATCACACACATGTGACTAATCATCCCTTTCATCCTTCTCCCTTCCCCCTTCCCCTCCGGTAAGAACCAATCCAATGTCTGTCTCTATGTGATGGTTTGTTGTTGTGTTTATCTTCTAATTTTGAGTGCGATCACACGGTATTTGACTTTCTCCCTCTGACTTATCACTTAGCATAATACCCTCAAGGTCCATCCATGTTGTCACAAATGCCCAGATTTCATCATTTCTAATGGCTGAGTAGTATTCCATTGTGTATAAGTACCACATCTTCTTTATCCACTCGTCCCTTGATGGGCACCTAGGTTGCTTCCAAGTCTTGGCTATTGTGAATAATGCTGCGATGAACACAGGAGTGCATGTATCTTTATGCATTTGTGTTTTCATGTTCTTCGGATAAATACCCAGCAGTGGAATAGCTGGATCGTATGGAAGTTACATTCTTAATTTTTTGGGGAATCTCCATAATGTTTTCCATAGCGGCTGCACCAGTTTGCACTCCCACTAGCAGTGTATGAGGGTCCCCTTCTTTCCACAACCTCTCCAACACTTGTTATGTTAATTAAAGCCATTCTGATGGGAGTGAGGTAATATCTCATTGTAGTTTTGATTTGCATTTCCTTGATAGTGATGTTAAACATCCTGTCGTGTGTGTGTGTGTGTGTGTGTGTGTGTGTGTTGACCATCTGTATATCTTCTTTGGAGAAATATCTGTTCAGATCTTTTGCCCATTTTTTAATTGGGTTATTCATTTTATCATTGTTGAGATGTATGAGTTCTTTATATATTTTGGATATTAACCCCTTATCAGATATATGGTTTGCAAATATCTTCTCCCAGTTGTTGGGTTGTCTTTTCATTTTGTTGATGGTTTCCTTTGCTGTACAGAAGATTTTTCATTTGATGTAGTCCCATTTATTTATTTTTTCTATTGTTTCCCTTGCCCAGTCAGACTTGGTACTTGAAAATATGCTGCTGAGACTGAAGAGCATACTGCCTATGTTTTCTTCTAGAAGTTTCATTGTTTCAGGTTTTACATTCAAGTCTTTAATCAATTTTGAGTCAAGTTTTGTATATGGTGTAAGACAGTGGTTTAGTTTCATTCTTTTGCATATGGCTGTCCAGTTTTCCCAACATCATTTATTGAAGAGACTTTCTTTTCTCCATTGTATAGTCTTGGCTCCCTTGTCAAAAATTAGCTGTCCATAGATGTGTGGGTTTATTTCTGGTCTCTCAGTTCTGTTCCATTGATCTACATCTCTGTTTTGTGCCAGTACCATGCTGTTTTGATTACTAAAGCTTTGTACTATATTTTGACATCAAGGAGTGTGATATCTCCAGCTTTATTCTTTTTTCTCAGGATTCCTTTGGCTATTTGGGTCTTTTATTGTTCCATATAAATTTTAGGATTCTTTGTTCTATTTCCGTGAAAAATGTCATCAGAATTTTGATAGGGATTCCATTGAATCCGTAGATTGCTTTAGGGAGTATGGAGGTTTTAACTATGTTAATTCTTCCAATCCAAGAGCATGGAATATCTTTCCATTTCTTTGTGTTGTCTTCAATTTCTTTCAACAATATTTTATAGTTTTCAGTGTACAGATATTTAACCTCTTTAGTTAAGTTTATTCCTAGATATCTTATTCTTTTTGTTGCAATTATAAATGGGATTGTATTCGTAATTTCTCTTTCTCCTACTTTGTTGTAGGTATATAGAAACACAACTGATTTTTGTATGTTGATTTTGTATCTTGCAACTTGACCATATTCATTTATTATTTCTAAAAGTTTTTTAGTGGATTCTTTAGGGTTTTCTATATATAACATCATGTCATCTACAAATAGTGACAGTTTCACTTCTTACTTTCCAATTTGGGTCCCTTTTATTTCTTTTTCCTGCCTGATTGCTCTGGCTAGGACTTCCAATATCATGTTAAATAAAAGAGGTGAAAGTGTGCATCTTTTTCTGGTTCCTGTTCTTAGAGGGATAGCCTTCAGTTTTTCTCCATTGAGAATGATCTTTGCTGTGGGTTTGTCATACATGGCCTTTCTTATGTTGAGAGGCTTTCCTTCTATACCCATTTTATTCAGAATTTCTACCATAAAAGGATACTGTATCTTGTCAGATCCTTTCTCTGCATCCATTGTGATGATCATATGATTTTTAGTCTTCATTTTGTTAATGTGGTGTATCACGTTGATTCATTTGAGCATGTTGAACCATCCCTGCATCCTGGGAATAAATGACACTTGATCATGGTGGATGATCTTTTTAATGTATTGTTGCATGCAATTTGCTAGTATTTTGTTGAGGGTTGTTGAATTGATGTTCATCAGTGATATTGGCCTATAATTTTCTTTTGTTGTGTTGTCCTTGTCTGGTTTTGGTATCAGGGTAATGTTGGCTTTGTAGAATGAGTTAGCAAGCTTCCCTTCCTCTTTAATTTTTTGGAAGAGTTTGAGAAGTATAGGTATTAAGTCTTGTTGGAATGTTTAGTAGAATTCACCAGGGAAGGCACCTCATCCTGGACTCTTATTTTTTGGGAGGTTTTTGATTACTGTTTGGATCTCCTTCCTGGTGATTGGTCTATGTAAATTCTCTATTTCTTCTTGATTCCATTTTATAAGGGTTGCATGATTCTAAGAATTTATCCACTCATGACAGACCTTTAAAAACTGTTTATACAGCCCTGTGGGTCTTGTGGATGCAAGGCTCATTGGCTTTCAAGCTAGATGTTTTGGGGGCTCACCTCTCAGATGTAGGTCTGGGAAGTTGGGGTGCCTGATATGGGGCTCAAACCCTTTGCTCATCATGGAGAAGCTGGAGGTTATGAATTCCCTCCCGATTGTGAGTTGCTGTGCCAGTCATGTGGTTTATGGTAATGTTGTATCTCAGCCTGTCTATCCATTTTGATGTGAATTATTTCTCCTTCACCCAATGTGTTGGATTTGCTCAACTAGTTTTCGGGGTTTTGTTTCAGAGGAAGTTGTTTCATATATAGCTGTAGATTCATTGTGTCCATGGGAGGAGGTGAGTTCAGGATCTTCCTATGTTGCCGTCTTGAACTGGAATCTTGGATGTGTTTATTATCTTGATCTTGGTAATTCCTGCACAATGTATATGCATATCAAATCTTCACGTTGTAAAATTTATATATACAATTATTCGTCAATAAACTTGGAAAAAAGTAATAATAAATATAAATTTTTCTATTTAACTACATTCACATTACATATATATCTTTTCAATGAATATAATTATATATATAAATATATAGCTATAACAGTTTCAGTACAGTGTGCATATTTTTTGCAAATATTTTCTCCTATTCTGGGGACTGCCTTTTTATTTTATTAATATTGTCCTTTGATGAACAAATTTTAAATTTTGATAATATTTGTCTATTTTCACTTTGTTTGACTGTGCCTTTGGTGCCAAATCCAAGAAATCATTGCCAAATCCTATGTCATAAAATTTTCCCCCTGTGTTTTCTTCTGAGTTTTATAGTTTAGCACTTATCTTTAGGTCTTTGATCTCTTTTGAGCTAATTTTTATTTTTGTACATGGTGTAAGGTAAGGATCTAGTTTCACTCTTTGCATGTGGGCATCCAGTACTATATGTTTTCCCAGCACTATATGTTGTAATAACAGTCCTTTTCCCTTTGAATGGTCTTGGCATTCTTGTAAAAAACAATTGGCCATATATGTGAGGGTTCATTTCTGGGTTCTGTATTTTGTTGACTTGGTCTATATGTCTATCTTTATGCAAGAACCACACCATTTTTATTACCGTAGCTTTGTAGTGAGCTTTGAAATTATGAAGAGTGAGTCCTCAAACTTTGTTCTTTTTCAAGATTATTTTGACTATTTAGGGTCCTTTAGGATTCCATATGAATTTTGGGGATGGACTTTTCTACTTCTTCAAAAAAATCATTGGGATTTTGATAGGGATTGTACTTAATATGTAGATTGCTTTGAGTGGTATTGGTATCTTAACAATATTAAGTTTTCCAATCTATGAGAAGTCTAGTGCTGGAAAAGATGCTGAGAAACAATCCCTTCATGAATTTCCTAGCAGAATTATTAACTACAGTCATTTCAAAAGTAATTTGGCAATATCTATTAAAATAAAAAACATGCATACCGTTTAATGCAACAGTCCCAGTTTCCATGCTCTATTTTATAGAAATATAATCACCATAGTATAAGTATATATGCACAATGATATTTATTGCACCATTGCTTGTAGGAGCAAAAAAAATTCATAAAAATGTAAATGTCATTCCATAGAGAAATCATTAAATACGTTATAGCACAGCCACATTACAGAATAATATGCAGCAACTTAAAGGTATGAGACATAAAAGAAATCTATATCAATTTATCTGGATCAGAGGTGAGGAGGATCCATGCATCCAATCCTATTATAGTACAGAACCAGAAAAAAAAGGTTTGGAAAAACATACTTGGATCATACCATTGGTTGACTAGAGGAGGGAGCCCATAGGTTTGACTGATTGGTAAATAGAGACAATGGAAACATGGATTAAGGTTTTATATCATGTGTATTTGTTTAGCAGTAATTCATTTACCTTTATAGATAGATTTTCTAGCTATAGAGGTCACAGCAGGCAGAGCATTTGTATGTTTAACATTTATTTTGTTTAAGATTGAATCTTTTGGATGCCCTAAAAAAATGAGAATAGTGTTAAATTATCCTAGAAATGACCTGATTTCAACTTTTAAAAAGTTAAAATAAGTCTTATTCCACTTCTAAAGCATAGCTTCCTTATATTTTTTCAATAATTTAGATAAAGCAGCTTTACCAACACAAATATTTTCTCTCCCGTTTTTCCTTGCAGAATACTTGATATTTATAAACATAACCAGTAAGAGTGCAAATCAAGAAAAAGAAGTAATAGAAATATAATATATGAAAATGTCAGAGAAAGAGCTTTTTTTTACAATAATACAGCAAAAAAATACTTAAGCAATTAAATAGATATATTCTTAATGTTTTTATCTCTATTTGAAACAGTGTATCTTCATTTAAAAAAAGAAGTTTGCATTCCCACAGTGAAAAATCTAGAGCCAGAATGGAAGGAGTGGTACTCAGAAATGTTATTGTGAAAATACATATTTTAAGCACTGTGAAGAACAAAATTATGTGATAAAATAATTTAAATATGCTCATTTGGAAAAAAATACACTAAAATAAAAAGCAGAATGTGGGGCATATAGATGGTACTTTCTCAAAGTTAATGGTGGAAATTTACATTAATGTGTTGAATTTTCACAATATGTCTTGAAGAGAAATGACACATTCAACTCTTACATTCCTCAAAGCAAACGTTTGCCTAAAAAAATGTTTATATGCTATTATTTTTAGATTAAAAGGCTTGACGTTTTCTTGGAAAATAAAAACATTTATGGCAGCATCATTTCCATTCAATCCACAAAAGAAGACCATTATTGTTGCTGTCTAATCATGGAGTAAAACTTTAGATAGTGGATTATTCAGACTATTTGTTAGTTCTTGTTCTCCTCTTTCTTGTTTCTTTTGGCAATATTACTGCTTATAATTAGTACCTTTATCAAAGAGAATGCTTTGGCCTAGGAGAGGAAAATCAAATTAAAATATTTAGAAATAATTTTCTAGGCATTAAAAGTAGAAGCTACATAGGGGCCATTCCCATGGCCTTGTGGTTAAGTTTGGCACACTCCACTTCAGCAGCCCAGGTTCAGATCCTGGGTATGGACCTACACTACTCATCAGCGGCCATGCTGTGGTGGTGACCCACATACAAAATAGAGGAGGATTGGTATAGGTGTTAGCTCAGGGTGAATCTTCCTCAGCATAAAAGAAAAAAGAAAAAAAAGTAGGAGCTACATAAATGGAAAGCAGGATTGTGGGTGATATAAAGTAGCAGGTAAATCTAAAATCAATAACATTTGCCTAAAACATACTAAAAGATTACTGATTTCACTGGTAGTTAGACATAAGGGGCTAGCCTATCTGAACATAAAGGATATATTATAATTAATTTTTAATTTTCCAGAAGACTTCCTTGCCTAATTATGTCTTACTTCAGTTAACAGTCAAATTTATTTTATCTTTGAGTTATATATCCACAGAATGGCAAGACGCATCAATGGATATGATGGTAAGAGATAAAGAATAAAGATGCAGAGTTAGAATGAAAAACTGGCAAACATTTTCAGAGCGTATATAATTATTTTGAGTTTTAGAGAACATAACAGACCAAAGAAAAATTATCTACTTTTTTTTAAAGTTGAAAATCACTATCTATAAGAAACGTACTAGGGTGATGATTATATAATGCCTCTGGAGGAATGTATAAGAAACAGGGTCAGTAAATTAGTTCTTAGTTATTAATGGATTGGATGGCTGGGGAGATGGTAATGAAGGAAAAGGGAAAAATGAACATAATATTAATTTTCCTTCCCACCTACCCTCATGTTAAGTCTTTCTATTGCAGATCCTTCCTGGGACTGGACAAAAGAGAGACATATAAATGTAAGGAAGAGGACTATAAGATGGGTTTATCTTAGTCATCTGCAGGATCTATAATAGTGAGCAAGAAGGAAAGGCTGAGAAAAGAAATGGAGTTCAACTGAGTGGTAGTCGGGAAGGAAGAGCCATGCCAGGGACACTGCTCACCCACCGAGAATGCACATGTTAGATGAGCTTGATTCAGCATTTACTTTCATGTGTGTTTTGCTAAACTGGTTATATGACTAAGGCTAGTGCAGTCTGGTTATTTCCATATAACTAAAGCTTTATTAATTTAAAGACTCACACTATACACTAAGAATATTAAAAATTACCTGAAGTTTCCGGCGAAGGAAGCGGGATGGCTTTATAAATTCTTGACTCAGCCCTAGATCTTCTATGAACTGCTTTTGGAAGTTCGCTCATGTAGGGTGCAAAGGACTTAGAAGTTTCCTCTAGAAATATTTAGAAAATATGTTAGCTATAAGATGGATCACATTTATAACTATTTTTTAATACTTACACAGTAAGTTAGTTGCCAATAAAAATAAAATTAAAGGAATTGAAATAACTAATAATTGTTTTGAGATCATTAATTTAATTAAGATGATAAAGTTATATGCATTTAGAATGATAATTTTGGAGATCAGAGCTAAGTAAAAGAGGTAAGTCTGAAAAGGCCACATATTATAAGATTCCATTTCTATGAAATGTCCAGTATAGGCAAATTTTAGAAACAGAAATTAGATTAGTGTTTACTGAGGGCTGGGGCCACAAGAGGGCTGGAGGATGATGGCTGTGGAAGGTGGAGGTTTCTTTTTCATGTAGTGGAAATGTTCTAAAGTTGAATGTAGTGATGGAAGCACAACTCTGTGAATGTACTAAAATCCTTTGAATTGCACACTTTGAATGAATTGTATCATATGTAAATTATATCTCAATAAAGCTATTAAGAAGATTAATATTTGACTTTTCATCACAAACAATGGAGAAGGCAATTGTGAAAGCAAAGTGCTGACAGCAAAAAATCACAGCCAAGAATTTTATACCCAGCAAACTATCACTAAAAAGTAAAGATGAAACAAAGACCTTCCTGAACAAAAACAACTAAGAAATTTTGTTGTTATATTAGCAGACATGTCTTAAAAGAAATTCTAAAGAGAATACTTGAGGCTGAAACAAAATGACATCAGGCAGTAACTCCAATCCACTGGAAGAAGTAAAAAGCACCCTAAATATAATTATATAGGTAAATATAAAGGACAGTATACATTTTTTATTATATTCTTCAGTTAACTGATTAAAAAAACAACTGCATAAACTGTATTGCTGGGCATGTAAAATGAAACTCAATTTTATTTCTTTATATGAGCATTGAATAATCCAAAAATTAAATTAAGGGAACAGTTTTTGGTTTTATTTTTGTTTTTAAAGATTGGCACCTGAGCTAACAACTGCTGCCAATCTTTTTATTTTCCTGCTTTCCCTCCCCAAATCCTCCCAGTACATAGTTGTATATTTTAGTTGTGGGTCCCTCTGGTTGTGCTATGTGGGACACCATCTCAGCATGGCCTGACAAGCAGTACCATGTGCGCGCCCAGGATCAGAACCAGCGAAACCCTGGGCCACCGAAGTGGAGTGTGTGAACTTACCACTCGGCCACGGGGCTGGCCCCAGGGGAACAGCTTTATTTGCAATAGCATTAAAAAGAATAAAATAATAATAAATTTAACAGAGGGGCAAGCCTTGTGCTGAAAGTTACAAAACGTTGAGTGAAATTAAAGAAGAGCTAAATAAATAAATTCAATATTCACAAATTAAAACACTTTATTTTATTGAAATATAATTGACATAACATTGTTATTAGTTTTAGTGTACAACTTAATCATTTGATATTAGTATATATGGCAAAATGATCACCACAATAAGTTTAGTTAACATCCATCACCACACATAGTTAATTCTTTTTCTTGTGATGAGAACTTTTAAGATCTGCTCTCTTAGCAACTTTCAAATATGCAGTACAGGATTGGTAACTATAGTCACCATGCTGTACATTACATCCGCACTGGCCTCCCCAGTCTCTGGAGAGAATTACAGTCAGCCCCTAAATGTGTGTTAAAATCCAAGCCTGACCCTCAACTGTTCCTTTTAACATCTGCAAATAGGTCTCCTTAATTAAAAGACTGGTTACAGTCTGCTGCCCCTGGGTCAGGCTTTGAGAGGACAGCTGGTTAGGAACCGTTTCTGTTTGTTATAGTCCTGTAGACTTCATTAACATAGGCCCTGCTGGCCACCAGAGCCAGGTGATCAAGGGGTGCATCGGCTGGACAGCAGCTGCAAAAGCCAGGTGATCAAGGGGTGCATCGGCTGGACAGCAGCTGCAAAAGCCAGGTGATCAAGGGCTGCATCGGCTGGACAGCAGCTGCAAAAGCCAGGTGATCAAGGGCTGCATCGGCTGGACAGCAGCTGCAAAAGCCAGGCTCCAGATGTGTGCACAAGCTGCTTTCTAGGAGATGGTGGTGACCTGGAGTGAGGCCAAGGGAGAGTGTGAAGATGGTACCCTCTGGTCTCCAGTCTCTGGAGATTATTGTAGTCAGCTCCTAGATGTCTGTTAAACTAGAAGCCTGCTCCTCAGGCCACATCTTTTAAGATAAGCAAATAGGCTTTTTTTTATAGAAAGATTGTTTTCAGTCTGCTGCCTCTGCACTGGGCCTTGGGGGAATAGCCACGATGAGTTAAGAAGGGTTACCATTAAAGAACCATTTTTTTTTAATAGATTTTATTTTTTTCCTTTTTCTCCCCAAAGTCCCCCGGTACATAGTTGTATATTCTTCGTTGTGGGTCCTTCTAGTTGTGGCATGTGGGACGCTGCCTCAGCGTGGTTTGATGAGCAGTGCCATGTCCACGCCCAGAATTTGAACCAACTAAACACTGGGCCACCTGCAGCGGAGTGCGCGAACTTAACCACTCGGCCACGGGGCCAGCCCCAAGAAACATTTCTTTTTTTAAAAAAATTGTTTTATCGAGGTCACATTGGTCTATAACATTGTGTAAATTTCACATGTACATAACTATATTTAGACTCCTGTATAGACCGCATCCTGTTCACCTTTAAAATTCTAGTTTCCATCCATCACCATACACATGTGCCTTTTTACTGCTTTTGCAGTCCTCCCACCCTTCCCCTCTGATAACCACCAATCTGTTCTCTATATCCATGTGTTTGTTTATCTTCCACATATGAGTGAAATCATATGATGTTTGTCTTTCTCTGTGTGACTTATTTTTCTCAGCACAGTACCCTCAAGGTCCATCCCTGTTGTCACAAATGGCACAATTTCATATTTTTCTTTATGGCTGAGTAGTATTTCATTACATATATAATACAGTAATTATGTATATAATGTAGTAATTCATTATATATATATATATATATATATATATATTCACCATGTCTTCTTTAACCATTCATCCATTGATAGGCACTTGGGCTGCTTCCAAAAACTAGTTCTTAGTTCACTATTTCCTCATGGATCTTGCAGATCCAAGCCCCATTGGCTTTTAGAGCTGGATGTTTTGGAGGTCTATCTCAGGTGGAAGTCTTAAAAATCTGGATGCCAGATGTGGGATCCAAACCCTTCATTCCTCAGGGAGAAGCTGGGATTTTTGAGTTCCTTCCCTCTTGTGCATCTCCGTGCCAGGGGTGGAGTTTATGGTAAGATTGTGCCTCAGCCTCTCCTATTTATTTCAATGTGGGTTTTTTCACTTGATGTATAGGAGTTGCTCGGCTGGTTTCTGGATTTCTTTCAGAGGGAGTTGTCTTGTATGCAGCTATAAATTGGGTGTGTCAATGGGAGGAGGTGTTCAGGAGTCTTCTATGTCATCATTTTGAACCAGAACTCTCAGAACACTCCTATTTTTAAGATGGCAATTCTCCTCAAACTGGTATATGCATTCACTTTAATCCTTATCAATACTCCAGAAGGCTTTTTTAAAAAATGAAATTAACAACTTGAAACTAAAATTTATATGGAAATGCAAAAGACTTAGAATAGCCAAAACCATTTGTAAAAGATGAATAAAACTGTAGGGCATTCACTTCCCAATTATAAAATTTACCATAAACTTTGAGTTATCAAAACAAAATAGTAACGGCATAACAATAGACAGATAGATCCAAGGAAGAGAATTTAGACTCCAGTAGTAAACCCTTGAAATTATAGCTAATTGATTTTCAACTAATTGCCAAGGCAATTCCATGGAAACAGGATTCTTTTTCACAAATGGTGCTGGGACAATTGCATACCCACTTGCAAAAGATGAACCTGAAACTTTACTTCCAACCATACACAAAATTTAACTCAAAATAAATTATATACCTAAGTGTAATAGCTATACTATAAAACTCTTAGAAAAAAATGATTTTTTAGATGTAAGCTTAAAAGCATGACCCATAAAAGAAAAATTAATAAATTAGGCTTCATCAAAATTAAAAAATTTTGACTGCAACTAAGAAAATTAAGACAAGCCACAGACTGGGAGAAAATATTTGCAAATCCTGTATCAAATAAAGGAGTTCTGTCCAGAATATATAAATAACTCTTAACATTTTAAGAACTTAAAAAACACAAATTCACAAATGGGCATGAAATTTTAAAACACATTTCACCAAAGAAATACATGAATGACTAATAAGCACATGTAAAGATGCTCAACATCATTTGTCATCAGGAAAATGTAAATTAAAATCATCATTTGTCATCAGAAAAGTGTAAATTAAAATCACAGTAAAGTGTCACTTCATATCCAACAGAATGTCTATAATCAAAAAGGACAGACAATTGCCAAATGTTGGCAAGGATGGGGAGAACTGGAAAGCTTCATACTTTGCTGGTGTGTATGTGAAACTGTATAGCCACCTTGGAAAACAGTGGCATTTAAAAAAATAGTTAAACATAAGTTTACCATAAAACACAGCAACTCTACTCCTAGGCATCCACCTAAGAGAAATGAAAACTTTTAAGTCTTCACAAAGACCAACATGTGAATGTTCAGAGGCACATTCTTCATTATAGCCAAAAAGTGGAGCAAACCCAGATGTCATCAACCTGTGAATGGATAAAGAATATGTGCTACAGCCATACAAGAGAATAAAAAGGAATGAAATGTGATACATATTACAATATGGATGAAGCTCAAAAACATGCTTATTAAAAGAAACTACACACAAAAGACCATATATTTATGATTCCATTCATATGAAATGTCCAGAAAAGGCAAAGCTATAGAGACAAAAAGGAGATCAGTGATCGCCTGGGACTGGAGGTGGGAACTAACTTAGCTAAACCGTCATGAGGGATCTTATTGGAATGCTGAAAATATTCTAAAACTGAATTAAGACGATGATTGCACACCAGGAAATTTACTAAAATCCTTGACTCATAAAATTAAGATGGATGAATTTTATGGTATGCAAATTGTACCTCAGTGCACTGTTTTTTAAAAATAATTGCTTCCTAAGAGAACTGACAACAGCCTTGAAGGCCTGAGGCCTATCACACTGTAGGCCCCTGAGCCTAGCAACCAGCTATACTGGGTGCCAACCCAATTAAGAGGAAAACTGCAATAGGAGTGTGCTGATAGACTTTGGAGCCAACAATGCTGAAGCTCCCCAAACCGGATTTACAAACAGCTGGCCAGGGAAGGAAAGATTAGACTCTCTGGGTACCTGCAGTGGGAGCAACCCTGCAACAGCAGAAGGACACAAGTAGCTCACAAAGGGGTCACTCCTGGATCTTTTCAACTGGTGACGAGAGGGAAGCACACTGCTGGGCCTCATAAGGCATCTCATGAATAAGGCCACTTCTCCAAGATCAGGGGAGACATAGCCGACTCACCTAATACATAGACATAAGCACAGAGAAAGAGACATAGGAGACAGAGGAATAATTTCCAAGCAAGGGAACAGTACAAAACCCCAGAAAAAGGCCTAAATGAAACAGAAACAAGTGACCTCCTTGACAAAGAGTTCAAACAAACTATCATGAGGATGCTCACAGATATGGGGAGAAGAATGGATGAACACAGTGAGCACATCAGCAAAGAACTGGAAGATATTTAAAAAACCCAATCAGAAATGAAGAAGACAATACTGGAAATGAGAATTCACTAGAGGGACTCAATAGCAGAGTAGAGGAGGCAGAAGAATCGATCAGTGAGCTAGAGGAAAGACTAGAGGAAACCACCCAAGCAGAACAGAAAAGAGAAAAAAGAATTAGTCTAAGGGAGCTCTGGGACAAGATGAAGTGTGCTAACATTTGGATTATAGGTGTCCCAGAAGGAAAAGAGAGAAAGGGGCAGAAAATTTATCTGAAGAAATAACAGATGAAAATTTTCCTAACTTGAGGGAAGAAACAGACATCCAAGTTCAGGAAGCACAGAAAGCTCCAAACAAGAGAAGCCCAAAGAGGCCCACACCAAGACATTTTATAATTAAAATGTCCAAAATTAAAGACAAAGAGAGAATCCTAAAAGCAGCAAGAGAAAGGCCACAAGTGACATATAAAGGGAAGCCCATCAGGCTAACAGCGGACTTCTCAACCGAGAGCCTACAGGTGAGAGGAGAATGGCACAACATATTTAAAGTGCTAAAAGGAAAAAACCTACAGCCAAGAATACTCTATCCATCAAGGTTGTCATTCAGAATGGAAGGAGAGATAAAGAGCTTCCCAGACAAGAAAAATTAAAGGAGTTTATCACCAAGAAACCAGATCTGCAAGAAATGCTGAAGGGACTTATTTAAGTGGGAAAGTAATGACCACAAATAGAGATTTAAAAAATTACCAAAAAACAAAACAACAACAGCAAAAAACCAGGCAATAAAATCTCTTGTAAAGGTAAAAATATACTAAAGGTACAGATCAACTACCTGTGAAGATAATATGAAGGTTAAAAGACAAATGTACTAAAATCACCTATTTCAACGATAAGAGGGTAATGGATGGACACACACTAAACAAGAGACTATATATGATTTGAAAAACATAAAATGTGGGAGGAGGGGAGTGAAAAAGTAGAGCTTTCAGAAAGAGGTCAAGCTAAAGAGTCTATCAACTCAATATAGACTGTTATATGCATAGCATATTAAATAGGATCCTCATGGTAATCACAAATCAGAAACCTATAACAAGCAAGAAAAAAGTAAGACAAAAGAAATTAAACATATTACTAAAGATAGCCATCAGACCACAAGGGAAGAGAGCAAGAGAAGAAGAAAGGAACAGAGAAGAACTACTAAAACACCCAGAAATAAAAGGGACAAAATGGCACTAAACACATATTTATCAATAGCCACTTTAAATGTCAATGGACTAAATGCTCCAATCAAATGCCATAGGGTGGCCAACTGGATAAAAAAACAAGACCCATGTATATGCTGCATACAAGAGACACACTTCAGTCCTAAAGACACTCACAAACTGAAAGTGAAAGGATGGAAAAAGATATTCCATGCAAATGGCAAAGTAAAGAAAGTGGGGGTAGCAATACTTACATCAGACAAAATAGACTTTAAAACAAAAACTGTAACAAGAGACAGAGACGTGCTCTACATAATGATAAAGGGAACAATCCAACAAGAAAATATAACACTTGTAAATATCTATGCACCCAACATAGGAGCACCTGAATATTATAAAGCAATTATTAACAGACATAAAAGGACAAATAGACAGTAACACAATAATAGTAGGGGACTTTAGCACTCCACTTACATCCAAACAGAAGATCAATAAGGAAACACTGGCCTTAAAGGACACATTAGACCAGATGGACTTAGCAGATATAAACAGAACATTCCATCCAAAAACTACAGAATACACATTCTTCTCAAATGCCCATGGAACATCCTCCAGGATTGATCACATATTAGGCCACAAAACAAGTCTCAATAAATTTAAGAAGATCGAAATAATACCATGCATCTTTTCTGACCACAGAGGTATGAAACTAGAAATCAACTACAGGAAGAAAACCAGAAAAGCCACAAAAATGTGGAGATTAAACAAGCTGCTACTGAACAATGATTTGGTCAATGAAGAAATCAAAGGAGAAATAAAAAAAATTCCTGGAGACAAATGAAAATGAAAACACGACATGCCAAAATCTGTGGGATACAGCAAAAGCAGTTCTAACAGGGAAGTGTATAGCAATTCAGGCTTACGTCAACAAAGAAGAAAAATCCCAAACAGACAATCTAAAAATGCATCTAAAGATACTGAACAAAGAACAACAAACAAAGCCCAAAATCAACAGAAGGAAGGAAATAATAAAAATCAAAGCAGAAATAAACAACATAGAGACTAAAAGAAAAATAGAAAAAATTAATGAAACCAAGAGCTGGTTCTTTGAAAAGATAAACAAAATGGACAAACCCTTAGCTAGACTCACCAAGAAAAAAAGAGAGAATGCTCAAATAAATAAAATCAGAAATGAAAGAGGAGAGATTACAACAGACACCTCAGAAATACAAAAGATAATAAGAGAATACTATGAAAAGATATACACCAACAAATTGGATAATCTGGAAGAAATGGATAAATTCTTAGAAACATACAACCTTCCAAAACTGGACCAAGAAGAAGTAGAAAATTTGAATAGAGCAATCACCAGTAAGGAGATCGAAACAGTAATCAAAAACCTCCCAAAAAATAAACGTCCAGGACAAGATGGCTCCCCTGGTGAATTCTACCAAACATTCAAAGAAGAATTAACACCTATCCTTCTAAAACTCTTACAAAAATTTGAAGAGGAGGGGAGGCTTCCTAACTCATTCCAAGAGGCCAACATTATCTTAATACCAAAACCAGACAAGGACAACATAAAAAAAGAAAATTACATGCCAATATCACTGATGAACATCGATGCAAAAATCCTCAACAAAATACTAGCAAATTGAATACAACAATACATTAAAAAGATCATACATCATAATCAAGTGGGTTTCATTCCACGGATGCAGGGATGGTTCAACATCTACAAATCTATCAACAGGATACACCACGTTAACAAAATGAAGAATAAAAATCACATGATCATCTCAATAGATGCAGAGAAAGCATTTGACGAGATACAGCATCCATTTATGATAAAAGCTCTAAATAAAATGGGTATAGAAGGAAAATACCTCAACATAATAAAGGTCATATATGACAAGCCCACAGCAAATATCACTCTCAATGGAGAAAAACTGAAAGCTATCCCTCTAACAACAGGAACCAGACAAAGATGCCCACTGTCACCACCCTTATTTAACATAGTATTGGAAGTCCTAGCCAGAGCAATCAGGCAAGAAAAAGAAATAAAAGGGATCCACATCGGAAAAGAAGTGAAACTGTCGCTCTTTGTGGATGGCATGATTGTATGTCTAGAAAACCCTAAAGATTCCACTAAAAAACTTTTAGAAACAATAAAGGAATACAGTCAAGTCGTGGGATACAAAATCAACACACAAAAATCAGTTGCGCTTCTATACACCAACAATGAAGTTGCAGATGAGAAATTAAGAATACAATCCCATTTACAATTGCAACAAAAAGCACAAAATACCTAGGAATAAACTTAACCAAAGAGGTGAAAGATCTGTACACCGAAAACTATAAAACATTGTTGAAAGAAATCGAAGACACAAAGAAATGGAAAGATATTCCGTGCTCTTGGATTGGAAGAATTAACCTCGTTAAAATGTCCATACTTCCTAAAGCAATCTATAGATTCAACGCAATCCCTATCAAAGTTCCAACAACATTTTTCACAGAAATAGAACAAAGAATCCTAAAATTTATATGGAAGAACAAAAGACCTCGAATAGCCAAAGGATTCCTGAGAAAAAAGAACAAAGCTGGAGGTATCACACTCCCTGATTTCAAAATACACCACAAAACCATAGTAACCAAAGCAGCATGGTACTGGCATATAAACAGACACACAGATCAATGGAACAGAATTGAGAGCCCAGAAGTAAACCCACACGTTTATGGACAGCTAATATTGGACAAGGGAGCCGAGAGCATACGATGGAGAAAGGAGAGTCTCTTCACGACTTGACTGTATTCCTTTATTGTTTCTAAAAGTTTTTTAGTGGAATCTTTAGGGTTTTCTAGACATACAATCATGCCATCCGCAAAGAGTGACAGTTTCACTTCTTTTCCGATGTGGATCCCTTTTATTTCTTTTTCTTGCCTGATTGCTCTGGCTAGTGTTGGGAAAACTGGACAGCCACATGCAAAAGAATGAAAGTAAACCATTCCCTTACACCATGCACAAAACTCAACTCAAAATGGATTAAAGACTTTAATGTAAGACCCAAAACCATGGAACTTCTAGAAGAAAACATAGGCAGTACGCTCTATGACATCGGTCTGAGTAGCATATTTTCAAGTCCCATGTCTGACCGGGCAAGGGAAACAAAAGAAAAAAATGAACAAATAGGACTACATCAAACTAAAAAGCTTCTGCACAGCAAAGGAAACCATCAACAAAATGAAAAGACAACCTAAGAATTGGGAGAAGATATTTGCAAACCATATATCAGATAAGGGGTTAATATCCAAAATATACAAAGAACTCATACAGCTCAACAACAAAAAAACCCAACAATCCAATTAAAAACTGGGCAATAGATCTGAACAGAGATTTCTCCAAAGAAGATATACAGATGGCCAACAGGCATATGAAAAGATGCTCAACATCATTAGCTATCAGGGAAATGCAAATCAAAACTACAATGAGACATCACCTCACTCCGGTCAGAATAGCTATAATCAACAAGACAGGAAACAACAAATGTTGGAGAGGATGTGGAGAGAAGGGAACCCTTGTTCACTCCTGGTGGGAGTGCAAACTTGTGCAGCCACTATGGAAAGCAGCATGGAGTATCCTCAGAAAATTAAGAATAGATCTATCATATGATCCAGCTATCCCACTGCTGGGTATTTATCCAAAGAACATGAAAACACAAATGCATAAAGATACCTGCTACCCCTATGTTCATTGCAGCATTATACACAATAGCCAAGACTTGGAAGCCACCTAGGTGCCCATCAAGGGACGAATGGATAAAGAAGATGTGGTATTTATACACAATGAACTACTACTCAGCCATAAGAAATGATGAAATCCGGTCATTTGTGACAACATGGATGAATCTTGAGGGTATTATGGTGA
The DNA here is from genome assembly GCF_037783145.1 of Equus przewalskii. Classification (NCBI taxonomy): domain Eukaryota; kingdom Metazoa; phylum Chordata; class Mammalia; order Perissodactyla; family Equidae; genus Equus; species Equus przewalskii. The sequence goes on from NC_091860.1 coordinate 4,031,718, forward strand.
GAGAAATAAGTCAGAGGGAGAAAGTCAAATATCATATGATCTCACTGATAAGTAGAAGATAAAAACAACAACAGACAAACACATAGCATTGGAGATTGGATTGCTGGTTACCATGGGGAAGGGGGTAGGGGGGAGGGCAAAAGAGGTGATTGGGCTCACGTGTGAGGGGATGGACTATAACTAGTTTTTGGGTGGTGAACATGATGTAATCTACACAGAATTCGAAATATATTATGATGTACATCCAAAAATAAATTAATTAATAAAATAATATATAATTGCTAATCTTTACCTCTATGAGTAACAAATGTACCAACTTGAGTACAATGTTTATGTACAGTTGTTTGTGTCTTTAGCCCTACAGTATCCACTCAAAGCACTCTTTTCCAGTTACTTTGAGCTTCTCATTTTTGTCTACCCCATCAGTAAAGTTATATCATACATTTATTCTTTGGTTTTTTTCCAGCTTTATTGAGATATATATGACATAACATTGTGTAAGTTTAAGGTGTACAATGTGTCGATTTGATACACTTACATATTAAAAAATGATTTGCACCACAGTGTTAGTTTACACCTCCATCATGTCACATAATTACCATATCTTGTTTTGTAGCAAGAACATTTAACACTTCCTCTCGGAGCAACTTTCAAGTACATAATACAGTATTGTTAACCATAATCACCATGCTGTACATTAGATGTCCAGAACTTATTCATCTTATAACTGGAAGTTTGTATCCTTTGAACAACATCTCCCCACTTCCTCCACTCCCCCCCTACCAGCCCCTGAAAACCACCATGCCACTCTCTGTTTCTATGAGTTCAGCTTTTTGAGATCCCACACAGAAGTGAGATCATAGAGTATTTGTCTTTCTCTGTCTGACATTCCACTTAGCATAATGCCCTTAAGATTCATCCATGTTGTTGGAAATGGCAGGATTTCCTTCTTTTTTAATAGCTGAATAGTATTCTATTATAGATAGAATTATATTATTTATATATATTAATAATGCTATATAGTTATTATTAACATATATAAAATAAAACCGCTATTTTGAATTCTTTATTGGCTAAATTGTAGGTCTCCATGTCTTTGGGTTTGGTTACTGGAAGATTATTTTGATCCTCTGGTGGTATCGTGTTTCCTTGATTTCTCACGTTCCTTGGAATTTTGTGTTGCTGTCTTCGTATTTGTGGTAGCAGTCACCACCTCCAATCTTGACTAACTGCCTTCAGGGAAGAAATACCTTCCATCAGCCCTGCTGGAGATTCTGAGGCTTTCTCAGACCTTGAATGGATGCACTTGCTTCATGCTTCTTGCTCCCTCTTGTGGTAGATTCATAAGCTTGTGTATCTTCTCTGTATCCTGCAACACAATAGGCTGAGGGCTGACAGCCACCTTTTTCTAAAATTTACTTATTTATTTATTTTTATTTAATTATTTTATTGAAGTCATATTGGCTTATAACGTTGTGTAACTTCAGGTGTACATTATTATATATCAGTTTCTGCATAGACTGCATTGTGTTCACTACCAATAGTCTAGTTTTTAATCCATCACCATACATATGTGCCTCTTTACCCCTCTCGCCCTCCCTCCAGCCTCTTCCCCTCTGGTAACCACTAATCTGTTCTCCTTATCCATGTGTCTGTTTATCTTCCACATATGAGTGAAATCATACAGTGTTTGTCTTTCTCTATCTGGCTTATTTCGCTTAACATCGTACCCTCAAGGTTCATCTGTGCTGTTTTCCATTCATCTCCTTTATCCATTCATCTATTGATTGGCACTTGGGTTGCTTCCACATCTTGGCTATTGTGAGCAATGCTGCGATGAACATAGGGGTGCATAAATCTCTTTGAATTGTTGATTTCACGTTCTTTGGCTAAATACCCAGTAGTGGGATAGCTGGATCATTGGTATTTCCAGGTTTAATTTTTTGAGAAATCTCCATACTGTTTTCCATAGTGGCTGCACCAGTATCCATTCCCACCAGCAGTGTATGAGGGTTCCCTTTATTCCATATCCTCTCTAATACTTGTTATTTTTGTCTTGTTAATTATAGCCATCCTGACAGGTGTAAGGTGGTATCCTGAATGTAAGACCTAAAACCATAAAACTCCTAGAAGAAAATATAGGCAGTACAGTCTTTGACATTGCTCTTAGCAGTATCTTTTTGAATGCCGTTTCTACTCAGGGAAGAGAAACAAGAGAAAAAAATAAACAAGTGGGACTATGTCAGACTGAAAACCTTCTGCAAGGCAAAGGAAACCATCAACAAAATGAAAAGACAACCCGCTAACTGGGAGAAAATATTTTCAAATCATTTATCTGACAAGGGGTTAACTTCCAAAATATAAAAAGAATTCATACAACTCAAAGACTAAAAAACCAAACAACCCAGTCAAGAAACGGGCGGAGGATATGAACAGACATTTTTCCAAAGAAGATATACAGATGGCCAATAGGAACATGAAAAGATGTTCAACATCACTAATTATTAGGGACATGCAAATCAAAACCACAAAGAACTATCACCTCCCTTTGTTATCCCTTGGATGCCACTGCAGCTCAAGTTTGTGGTTTCTTTCTGGCCCACAGACCCTGGCTTGCTTTCCGCAAGTCGTCCCTAGTTGTCCACCAAAGCTTTCTCTTGCTGCCCGCCTCAGAGTGAGCACAGGAAGCTGGCTGCAGAGTGGGGCAAGGTGTGGGTAAGGCATGTCTGTCACTGGAGGTGCTCATGGCCAGTTGGGGGGATCTGCAGGTGAGGCTTTCCCAGCAGTTCATGGGAAGGTTTCCTTATGGAATCTACAACACAGTCAGCAGGAAGCTCATCCCTTTGATGCTCTCTGAGAATCTTACCTGCCACTCTCCTGATCTCCTCTCACCCTACAATTTAGTACTCTGGATGCTACAAGAGAAAAATGGGTGTCTTTCATGGTGTCCTGCACAGCTGGGGAAGTCTGGTTCTCACTCACTTGTTCTCCCTTCCCTCCATAGGAGAAATCATGGGATGAGAAGGTCTCCATTGGCCCTAGCTGTGCCACCTTGGGGGAAGTGTGATGTGGGCAAAGTCAAACTGTTCCTTTTATCCATGCCAATGTGTCCAAACTCTTATTTTTTACTACACTGTAGTGCTGTAACTTCTCCTCTGGAAACCTGGACTTACACAAAAGGTCTCTTGTCTGTGGGTGATTGCCCAAGTCAGTGTTCTCCAGGTGCTTCCACACTGCAGCTGAGAGGGACTGAATCCAGTTCACAAGCTATTGCAGGGTCCACAGCCAGGATGGAAGTCTGTCTGCCTGATGCACGGGTGAGCGAGACTCCTCCGGTCCCTTGGCATGTGATGCTGGATCCCACAACTCCCACAAAGGCATTTTTGTTCATGAATGGACACCAGATTTTTATTGTTGGGAGGGGACAAAAACTAGGGGTACTTTATGCCATCAGGATGCTGACGTCACTTGTCATACATTTATAATACAGTCAGTTCCAAATGTCCCAGTCTGCATTCCATCCTGGGATCTCCCAACATCCTGGTTCATTTGTTTTTGCACGCATATTTTTATTGAGAAAATTATAATGTAGTTAAAATATAATGTAATTGGATAATGGAAAAGACTATCTAAATGCATGGATTATTGACTGCTATGTGCCCCTGTTTTTTCCTGCCTTTTTGTAGAAGAGTGCCTACTGTAGAGCCTATCCCTGTCTTGCCGTTGTATTTTGTGCTTGTTTTGTGGGAAGTCACATCATAGAAGCTGTGTCTGAAAATGATTATAGATGACAAGATTGTGGTCTTTGGCCTTGATCCCAAATTTTAATTAGAATGTATTGGGTTCTGGGAAGAGCACATGTATTTTGCATATGTGTTGGAGTCGTGAATGCTTGCAACCAGGAGGAACACTGTGGTGGACTTGTTTCAACCATGGCCTCAGTGTGTTCTTGACTACTTGTATCCATGTCCTTCTACACAACTTTGGTCTTGGCTAAATGACTTTAGTGAATGGGACAAAAGCAAACAAATGCCAGCAGAGACTTTACACTTCATTGTATATGGAGGCTCACCCACATGCTGCTCCAGAACCTGAGGTTACAACATGGCGACTCCTCATCTAATCTGCTGGATGAGGAGAGACACGGAGCCAGGTCACCTCCTGTGCCACTTGGCTCCCAAACCACCCTTCTAAACCCTGGGACTCTGAAAACCACATTTCTGCTTTGCCGGGTCACCCCATGTTCGGCTGTGGAAATAGGGGACACCAGAGGGAGACCACAAGTTTGAAGGAGAAACAAGAATTTGTTTCTCCTATTTGGTTAACAGTGGGTTTCCTGAGAGCTTCAGGTCTCTATTCAGTTCCTGTGACCATCACCCAGCAATGCTTCTTTATCCCAGGAGCAGAAGTTCCTTCCCTGACATAAATGGTTTGTTTTTCTCCAACACTTGCAGAACCAGTTCTATTTAAATTCTCACCAGTGAGACAGTAGCATTGCTCCCTCTTTAGAAGTGTGTCTGAGACCCCTCCTGAAGAATCAGAGACACGAGCACCAGCCACGCTGCCTCCTCTACTCAGAGGTCTCCTTCAGCCTCAGGAGTGGCAACTGCTTCCTGAAATTTCTTCCTCCATGTCACCTTAGAGTTCTCGTTACACTTTCAGTTATCTAGTTAAAAACTTTATACTTAGTTAACTAGTTTTTTAATTCTTGCTCTCTTTCCAAGCAACTAGTGAGGTTTCTATCTTTCAATGGACCCCAGCTATATACCCTCATTGTCCCAAACAACAGGAAGCCAGTTGCCAGACATGTGAGTGAAGCCATTGACCACAAGCTGACCAAAGATGCATAAGGTAGCCCAGCCAAAACCAGTCTACATTGCTAACTCCCAAATCACGAACTATATAGTTACTATTTTAAGCCAAATAGTTTTGAGATGGTTATGCAGTAAAAGAACACTAACAAATATGGAAAAAATTAAAATAAAATATGACAGTAACTCACAGATAGGCATAAATGAAGAAACAAACAAAGAAAAAGACCCACAAAGTGGTATGCCTGATGGTTATGCAGAGAAAAATAATTTTTTCCCAAGGTTGCTGGTGAAAATGTAAATTTTAATAGCCTTTTAGGAAAGCAATATGGAAGTATCTTTTAACATTAAAAATCCAGGTTTGCTTTAACAATCTCAATCCTGGGACTCTCCCCCAAGGAGATCAAAGTACCCATATCTAAAACTATATGTTCATGGACACATTTAGTAGTGGTGAAAAGCTAAAAAAGTCCATGCCCTTTAAGAGAAGAATGATTGAATTAAGAATTCTGTACAATGAAATATTATACTGCCAGTAAAAAGGACAAATTAAAGCCATTTCATTCAGGCTTACAAGGATTTACCAAAGAAATTTCTGAATAAAAGGTAAGATGCAAAACTAGTAAAATAAAAAACTGTACTATAAAAACTATTCTAAATAATTATATACTTATATTTTTACATGTAAGTTTTACCTTTTTGGGCAAAGGGTGACAAATTGATCACGTTTGTTGGGAATTTATTTGCTGTGATGTGCCTGGTAGAGAAATCTTCTTGTTGAGGTGAGAGTATATTTTTGTTTTTAAATAAATTAATACCTAAAATAAAGTTTAAAAAGAAAAATTACATGAAGACTCTAAATATTCACACACTATTCCCCAAACTCCATGTATTATTAGTCTTTCTTTATGCATTTGTAATATTTTCTTCCCACATTTTATTTAATGGCCACTTGTGTATTACTCTAGTTTCTATAAACTATTTCATCATTTTCCCTTCCTTGTATTTATTCGGTTTTCCTTGATCATATCTTCCCTTTTTTTCAGCTTCATTGGGGTACACTTAGTATACAAAAGCTTGACACATTCAATTTAAACATTTTGATGCACTTGAACATATGCATACCTGTGTTCCCATCACCACAATCAAGGTAATAACATATCCATCACCTCCAAAAGACTTCCCGTGTGTCCTTGCTTTTGTGTGTGTGTATGGTAAGAATACTTAGGACAAGTACTCCCCTCCTCTCCTAACAATTTTTAAGTGCACAACACTGTATTGTTAACTATAAGCACAATGTTGTACAGAAGGTCTCTAGAACTTCTTCATCTAGTACACTTGTAACTTTATACCCATTGAACAACTACCCATTTCTCTCTACCCCCAGCCCTTGGAAAACACCATTTTATTCTCTGCTTCTGTGACTATCTTACATCCCAAATAAGTGGAGTTATGCAGTGTTTGTCCTTCTGTGACTGGCTTATTTCACTTAGCATTAATGTCTTCCAGGTTCATCCATAGCCAGGTCCATATGGAAGAATTTCCTTCTTTTTCAAGACAGAATAATATTCCATTGTATGTCTATACCACATTTTCATTTCTTTTTTCCCCAGCTTTGTTGATATATAATTGACATATAACCTTGCATAAGTCTAAAGTTTACAATGTGATGCTTTGATATATGCATATGTTATGGAAGGATTACTGCAATACGATGAGTTAAACCCTCCATTTCCTCATGTAGTTACCTTTTTTAATTTTGTGGTAAGAACATTGAAGATCTATTCTCCTAACAACTTTCAATTATTTAATATATGACAGTATTGTTAACTATAGTCATCACACTGTACGTTAGATCTCAGAACTTCATCTTCTTACTGGAAGTTTGTACCCTTTGACCGACATCTCCTTATTTCCTCCATTCCACAGCCCCTGGTAACCACCATTCGACTCTATGTTTCTACGAGTTCAGCTTTTTTAGATTCCACATATAAGTGTGATTATATGAATGTCTTCTCTGTCTCACTTATTTCACTTATATGAGGACCTGAAGCTCCATCCATGTCACAAATGACAAGATTTCCTTCTTTTTAATGGCTGAATGATGTTCCATTGTGTATGTTATACCAAATTTTCTTTATCTCTTCATGTGTCTACAGACACTTAGGTTGTCTCCATGTCTTGGCTATTTTAAATAATGCTGCAGTGGACACAGTAGTGCAGATATCTATTTGAAATAGTGATTTCATCTCTTTCTGATAGGCACCCAAAAGTGGGACTGCTGGATCAAATGGTAGTTCTATTTTTAATTTTTGGAGGAACATCTATACTATTTTCCATAGAGGTTATATCAATTTACAATCTCACCAAAAGTGTACTAGGGTTCCCTTTTCCCCATGTCCTCGCCAACATTCATCTCTTGTCTTTTTAATGATAGCCATTCTAACAGGTGTGAGACAATATCTCATTGTGGTTTTGATTTGCATTTCCCTGATTAGTGATGTTGAGCACCTTTTCATGTACCTGTTATCCATTTGTAGGTCTTCTTTGAAAAATCTCCATGCAGGTCCTCTACCCATTTATAATTGCATTGTTTGGGTTCTTTTGCTATTTGGTTGTATGACTCCCTTATATTCTTTGGAAATTAACTCATTATCAGATAAATGATTTGCAAATATTTTCTGCCATTCTGTATGTTGCTTTTTCATTTTGTTGATGGTTTCTTTGGCTGTGCAGAAGCTTTTTAGTTTAATGTTGTCCCATCTGTTGATTTTTGCTTTTGTTGCTTGTCCTTTTGGGGTACTGTCAAAATATTGTTGCCAAGACCAATGTCAAGAAGCTTTTTCCCTGTATTTTCTTGTAGGAGTATGAGGTTTCAGATCTCACATTTAAGTCTTTAATTCATTTCAAGTTAATTTTGTTAATGATATAACGTATGAGAACAATTTCATTCTTGCACATGGATATCCAATTTTTCAACACCATTTGTTGAAGAGACTATCATTTCCCCATTGAGTATTCTTGGCCCCTTTGTCACATATTAGTTGTCAATATATATGAGGGTTTATCCAGGCTTTTGATTCTGTTCCATTCGTATACTGTCTGTTTTAATGTCAGTCCCATCCTGTTTTGATTACTATAGCTTTGCATTATATTTTGAAATCAGGAAGTGTGATGCTTTCAGCTTTGTTCTTCTCTCTCAGGATTGCTTTGTCTATTCAGGGTCTTTTGTGGTACCAAACAAATTTTAGGATTTTTTTTTCTACTTTTTGGAAAAACGCCATGGGAATATTGATAGAGATTGCATTGAATCTATACATGGCTTTAGGTAGTATCAACATTTTAAAAACATGAACTCTTCCAACCCATGAACCCAGGATAACATTCCATTTATTTGTGCTTCTTCAATTTCTTTCACCAAAGTGATGTGGTTTTTAGCGTTTAGGCCATTCTCAACCTTGCTTAAATTTTCCAAAGTATTCTACTGTTTTTGATGCTACTGTGAATGACTGTTTTTTAAATTTCTTTTTCAGATATTTCATTGTTAATGTATAGAAATGCAACTAATTTTGTATGTTGACTTTGTATCCTTCAACGTTGCTACATGCATTTATTAGTTCAAACAGTTTGATGGTGGACTCTTTAGGGTTTTCTGTATATAAAATCATCATCTGCAAACAGAGAATATTTTACTTTTGCCTTTCCAATTTGGATGCCTTCTATTTCTTTTTCTTACCTGATTGTTCCAGCTAGGAATTCCAGTACTAAGCCGAATAGGAGTGGTGAGACTGGTACCATGGTCCTAATCTTAGAGGAAAACATTTCAAACTTTCACCAATGAATGTGATGTTAGCTATGGGCTTATCACATACGGTCTTTATTATGTGGAGGTATGTTCCTTCTGTACCAAATTTATTGAGCATTTTTCTCATGAAAAGGTGTTTTAACTGTCAGATTCCCTTTCTCTATCTGTTAAGATGATCATGCAATTTCAATACTTCATTTTGTTAATGTGATTTATCACATTTATTGATTTACTTATGCAGAACCATTCTCCCATCCCATGGATAAATCCCAATTGATCATGGAATATGATCTTTTAATGTGCTGCTGAATTTGGTTTGCCAGTATTTTGTTGAAAATATTTGCATCAATATTCATCAGGGATTTTATTCATCAGGCTTGTAGTTTTCTTTTCTTATTGCATCCGTATCTGGCTTTGGTATCAGAGTAATGCTAGCCTTGTAAAACGAGCTTCTGAGAGTTCCCTCCTCTTGAGTCTTTTGGAAGAGTTTGAAAAGGATTGGCATTAATTATTCTTTAAATGTTTGGTAGAATTCACCAGTGAAACCATCTAGGTCTGGACTTTTCTTTGATGGTGGCTTTTTATTACTGATTCAATCTCCTCCTTGTTATTGGTCTATTCATATTTTCTATTTCTTCATGATTCAGTCTTGGTAGGTGGTATGTTTCTACGAATTTATCCATTTCTTCTAGGTTATCCAATTTGTAGGCTTATAATTATTCATAGTATCTCTTATAATCTTTGTATTTCTGTGGCATCAGTTTAATATCTCTTTTTTTCATTTCTGACTTTATTTGTCTTCCTTTTTTTCCCGCTTGTTAGTTTAGCTACAAGTTTGTCAATTTTGTTTACCTTTTCAAAATACACCTTGGGGCCAGCCCAGTGGTGTAGTGGTTAAGTTCATACACTCCACTTCAGCGGCCAGGGGTTTGCAGGTTTGGATCTCAGGTACGGACCTACACACCGTTCATCAAGCCATCTTGTGGTGGCATCCCACATAGAGGAAGATTGGCGCAGATGTTAGCTCAGAAACAATCTTCCTCAAGCAAAAAGAGTAAGATTGGCAACAGATGTTAGCTCAGGGCCAAACACAGGTGTGTTCCCCCATCTTCAGTTTTGGGGAAGTGTTTGAGAAGGATTGGTGTTAATTCTTCTGTAAATATTTGGTGAAACTCACCAGTGAATCCATCTGGTCCTTGACTTTTTTTCATTGGGAGATGTGTGATTAGTGATTCAATCTTCTTACTAGTAATTGTTTTGTTCACATTTTCTATTTGTTTTTCTGTGACGTCAGTAGTAATGTTTTCTTTTTTATTTATAATTTTGTTCATTTGGATCCTCTCTCTTTTTTCCTGGGTTAGACTAGGCTAGTTTATCAACTGTCTTTATCTTTTTAAAGAATGAATTCTTAATTTTGTTAATCTTTTCTATTGCTTTTCTGTTCTCTATTTCATTTATTTCTGCTCTTATCTTTATTAGTTCTTTTCTTATGCTAAATTTGGGCTTTGATTATTCTGCTTTTGCTAGTTCCTTGAAGTATAGAGTTAGGTTGTTTATTTGAGTTCTTACTTGCTTCTAATGTAGGTGTTTATTGCTATGAACTTCCCTCTTAGAACTGCTTTTGTTGCATCCCGTAAGTTTTGGTATGTTGTATTTCCATTTTCATTTGTCTCAAGATTTTTTTTATTTTCTCTTTAATTTCTTCTTTGGTCCATTGGTTGTTTAGGAGTGTTAATATTCATACATTCATGAGTTTTCCAGTTCTCCTCTTGTAATTGATATTTTTTGTTTCATAACACTGTAGTCAGAGAAGATACTTAGTATGATTCTATCTTTTCGAATTTTCTAAGACTTGTTTTGTGGCCTAATGCATGGTCTATCCTAGAAAATGTTCTATGAGCTGTTGAGAAGAATGTGTATGGTATTGTTGTCAAATAGAATGTTCTGTATATGTCTTTTATGTTCATTTGGTATCTAGTGTTCAAATCCAGTTTCCTTATTGATTCTCTGTCTAGATAATCTATCGATTGTTGAGAGTGAGTTATTAGAGGCCCCAACTTTTATTGCATTGTTGTTTATTTCTCCTTGTAGCTCTGTTACACATTTAACTTTATATATTTAGGTGATTCAATGTTGTACATAAATATTTACAATTATTATATCTTCTTAATAGATTGCCCCTTTATCATAATATAATGACCTTTTTTATTTTTAAATCATATTTAGATTACAGTCTATTTTGTCTAATATAAGTATCAGTACCTCTGCTTTTTTTTCTTTTTTGGTTACCATTTGTCTGAAATATCTTTTTCTATCCCTTCATTCTCAGTCTATGTGTGTTTTTAAAGCTACGGTGTGTCTCTTTAAGGCAGTACATTGTTGGATCTCTTTTTTTCATCTATTCAATCATTCCATGGCTTTTGATTGGAAAATTAATCTAATTACATTTAAAGTAATTATTGATAGGTAAGTTCTTATTATTGCTATTTTCTTAATTGTTTTATGGCTGTTTTGTGGATCTATTGTTCCTTGTTTCTTATCCTTCTGTCTTTCTTTGTGTTATGAAGTCTTTTGGTATCAGTATGCTTTAACTTCTTTATCATGTTCTTTTGTGCAATTACTACAGGTGTTTCCATGAAGCTTACAAAAAATATCTTAAAATTATAACACTCTATTTAAAACTGATAACAACTTAACTTCAATAGAATTCCTAAACTTTACACATTTTACACATTTACTTCTCCTTCACCTTACATTTTAGTCTATTGATGTTACAGTTTACAAATTTTTTATATTGTGCATCCAATAACAGATTACTATAGTTATGGTTATTTACTACATTTGTTTTTAACTTTTAAACTAGGATTGTAAATAAATTATGAACCAGCACCATATTACAGAATCTAACTGACAATATATTTACATTACCAGTGATTTTACACTACCTTCTTATGTTTTTATGATGTTCATTAGTGTCCTTTTATGTCCACACAAAGAACTCTGTTTAGCATTTCTTGTAGGGGGCGTCTAGTGGTGACGTATTCCCTAAGCTTTAGTTTGTTTGGAAAAATCCTTGTCTCTCTTTTCTGAAGGACAGCTTTGCCAGGCATAGAATACTTGGTTGATGGATTCCCTCCCCCCCCCCCCCCCACCACTATTTTGAATATATCATCCCATTCTCTCTTGGCCTGAAAAGTTTCTGTTGAGAAATCTATCTATATTCTTATGGGGTTTCCCTTGTGTGCAACTTTCTTCTTTTCTCTTTCTGCTTTCAAAATTATTTGTCTTTGACTCTTGACAATTTAATTGTAGTGTGTCTCAATGTAGCCCTATGTGAGTTCAGTCTATTTGGGAACCTTTAGGATCATGGAACTGGATGTCCACTATTGCTATAAATACACTTTCTGTTTCTTTCTCTTTCTTTCTTCCTTCTGAAATTCCGACAATGTGGATACTGTTTCTATTGATTGTGTCCCATAAGTCCTAAGGATTTCTTTACTTTTTCATTCTTTTTTCTTTTTTCTCCTCTGACTGGATAATGTCAAATATCCTGTTTTCTAGGACACTGAGTCATTCTTCTGCATAGTTGAGTCTGATTTGGGAGCTCTCTATTGAGTTTTTCAGTCATTATACTTTTCAGCTCTAAGATTTCTGTTTGATGGTTTCTATTTCTTTGTTGAACTCCTTTTGTTTATGCATTGTTTTCCTAATTTTGTTTAGTTGTCTCTCTTAGTTGTATTCTTATAGTTTACTAACTTATTTAAGAGTATTATTCTGAATTGTTTCTGACAGTTCATAGATCTTCATTTCTTTAGGATCAGTTATTGGATCATTATTAGTTTCCTTTGGTAATGTCATGCTTACCTAATTCTTTGTGATCCTTGATTCTTTATATTAGCATCTGTGCATTTGAGTAAGCAGCCTCCTCTTCCAGACTTTACAGGTTAACTTTGGCAGAGATAGTTCTTCACAAGTCAGCTCAGCTTGGGTTTCTTAATGTGTCCAGTGGTAACGCCCTTGGGCAGGTGGGGCTTGCTATCAATATTTATTTTTGGATGAGGCCTCTGAAGCCAGGGATGGGAGGTGGCACTGGCTGAGAACAGTTGGATAAGACTTCTGGCTTTGTTTCCTGCCCAAGCAAGGCTGTAGGATGGGATCTGTGGTTGCCTGGTTCCCTGGTAAACCTTGCTAGACAACCATAACTAGGTACTATATTTAGTAGAAGGCAGGACTATGGATTATCTTCCCTGCCCAGGTGAGGCAGCTGAACAGGCACCAGGGCCTGCCTAACTCATTTTTGGGGACCAAAACCAGGCAAGACTATGCACTGAATTCCCCAGCCAGACAAGGCCACCAGTTTTCCTCTGCAGGTGGAGAAAGCCAAAGGGCTTGCTCTTTGTTCAATTGCTACCATAAGCTGGTCTGTTGGATGAACTATGCATCTTCCCGTGTGATCTGGTTCTGTTTCCAGGACAGTTAGGCTGATGGCTGTATTCAGCAATGGGCAGGGCTGTGAATTAATATCCCTGCCAAGGCAGAGCAGGAGAACCAGCTCCATAGCTGGCAAGGCTCTTTTTTTGTGGTCTTGACTCAAAAGACCTAAGTCTCAGATTCTCTGGCCAAACGGTGCCACTGGCTTTGTTCTGCTGAAGATCAGCTCTGCCTGCTGTACTCTCTGTTTGAGTGTTGCTGGGCTACAGAGCCCCAGATGTTCTGGCTGGGATCTGGTCAGGTGAGGCCAGAAGCTATACTCAGCAGTCAGTGGGACTATGAATGAACTCCCCTTTCTGGGCAGAATGGGAGGGCCAGTTCCAAGCAGCTTCCTCAGTGTTCCTGATCAGGCTTTCTGGTCAAGAGTGGCCAGGAGCTACATGCAGCAATGAGTGGGGCTATTAATTAGCTCCCCTGCTTGGGTGGAGCAGGGGAACTGACTCCAAACCCAACAAGGCTCTTTGTGGTCTTGACTCAAGCTGACCCACTCCTCAAGTTCCCAGGCCAAACAGTGTTGTGGCTTTGCTCTGCTTTACTGTCTGCTCAAGCGGTGCTGGGCTATATAGTTTCCAGGAGTTCCGGACAGTCTTCTTGGTCAGGTGGGGCAAGAAGTTACACTCAGCAAGAGACCATGGTATGACTCTGCTTTCATGCTTGAGTGATGGTAGATCAGAGTCCAGGGCTGGCAAAGCTCTTCATTTGAGGACCCAAATCATACATACCTGCCACTAGGAACCACTAGGCCAGCCCCTACGTGTTAAGTTTTTGATGTCATAATTTATCCTTGTTTGTATTGTGTATCCATTAACAAATTATTGTAGCTATAGTTATTTTTAATACTTTTGTTCTTTAACCTTTATGATAGAGTTAAGTGGTTAACAGGCCACCATATTGCAGTATTAGAGTATACTGATTTTGACTATATACTTATCTTTACCCAGTGTATTGTATGTTTTCAGGTCACTAATTAGTGTCCTTTCACTTTAGCTTGAAGAACTCCTTTCATCATTTCTTGTAAAAGAGTTCAAATGGTGATGAACTCATTCAACTTTTCTTTGTTTTCGAGTCTTACTTCACCTTCATTTCTGGAGAACAATTTTGCCTAGAAAGAATTCTATTTGGGAAGTTTTTTTCCCCCCAACATTTTGAGCATATCATCCCTCTCTCTTCTGGCCTGCAATGTTTTTGCAGAGAAAGCTCCTAACAGCCTGATGAGGATTGCCTTGTATGAGAGAAATGTTGTCCTCTTGCAGATATTAAAATTCTTTGTCCTTGACTTTAGACAGTTTTCTTATAATGTGTCTTGGCAAATATTGTTTTGGATTGAAATTTTGGGGTAATCTGTTAGCTTCATAAACTTGATGTTCAAATCTCTTCCTAGATTTGGGAAGTTTTCAGGTATTATTTCTTTTTTTATTGAGGTCACACTGGTTTATAAGATTATATAAATTTCAGGTGTACATCATTATATTTCAACTATAGACTGCATCATGTTCGCCACCAAAAGTCTAGCTGCCATCTGTCACTGTACACACGTGCCCTTTTACCCCTTTCACCCTTCCTCCCCTCTTCCTCTCTGGTAACCATCAATCTATTCTCTGTGTCTATGTTTGCTGTTGTTTTATCTTCCACATATGAGCAAAATCTTATGGTAATTGTCTTTGTATGACCTATTTCACTTAGCATAATGTCCTCAAGGTCCATCCATGTTGTCACAAATGGCAAGATTTTATCTTTTTTTATGGCTGAGTAGTATTCCATTATATATATATCTTCCATCTTCTTTATCCATTCATCCAGTGATGGGCACTTAGGTTACTTCTAAGTCTTGGCTATTATGCATAATTCTGCAATGAACATAGGGAGGCATAAATCTTTTTGAATGTGTTTTCATGTTTTGGGGATAAATACTCAGAAGTAAAAGAGCTGGATCATATGTTAGTTCTATTTTAAATTTTTTGAGAAATCTCATAATGTTTTCCATAGTGGCTGCACCAATTTACATTCCTACCAGAAGTGTAGGAGGGTTCCCTTTTCTCTACATCTTCTCCAAAATTTGTTATTTCTTGTCTTTTTAGTAATAAGTATTCTGGTGGGCATGAGGTGATATCTCATTGTAGTTTTGATTTGTATTTCCCTAATAATTAGTGATGTTGAACATCTTTTCATGTGTCTGTTGGCCATCTGTATATCTTCTTTGGAAAAATGTCTGTCCATATGCTCTGTCCATTTTTTGATGAGATTATTTCATTGTTGTTGTTGAGTCCTATGAGTTCTTTGTATGTTTTAGATATTAACCCCTTATCAGATATATGATTTGAAAATATTCTCTCCCAGTTGGTGGGTTGTCTTTTTGTTTTGTTGCTGGTTTCCTTTGCCATGAAGAAACTTTTTAGTTTGATGTAGTCCCATTTGTTTATTTTTTCTTTTGTTTCCCTTACCTGAGGAGACATGATATTCAAAAAGATACTGCTAAGACCAATGTCAAAGAGTGTACTGCCTACAATTTCATCTAGAAGCTTTATGGTTTCAGGTCTTACAGTCAAGTCTTTAATCTATTTTGAGTTAACTTTTGTGTATGGTATAAAATAATGGTCTACTCTCATTCTTTTGTGTATGGCTGTCCAGTTTTTTACCACCATTTATTGAAGAGACTTTTCTCTCTCCATTGTATGTTCTTGTCTCCTTTATTGAAAATTAGCTGTTTGGAGATGTGTGGGTTTATTTCTGAGTTCTCAGTTCTGTTCTATTTATCTGTTTTTGTGACAGTACCATGATGTTTTGATTACTATAGCTTTGTACTATATTTTGAAATCAGGGAGTGTGATACCTCCAGCTTTGTTCCATTTTCTCAATATTGCCCTGGCTATTCAGGTTCTTTTGTTGTTCCATACAAATTTTAGGGTTATTTGTTCTATTTCTGTGAAAATGTCATTGGGATTCTGATTGGGATTGCATTGAGTCTGTAGACTGCTTTAGGTAATATGGACATTTTTTACATGACATTTTTCTTTTTCAGGGAAAGATTCGCCCTGAGCTAACATCTGTTGTCAATGTTCCTCCTTTTTTTTTCTCCCCAAAGCCCCCGTGATAGTTGTATATCCTAGTTGTAAGTCATTCTTGTTCTTCCATGTGAGACACCACCACAGCATGGCAACTGACAGATGGATGGTGTGGTCCCACGACTGGGAAGTGAACACGGCTGCCAAAGTGGTAAGCACTGAACTTTAATCACTAGACCATCAGGGCTGGCTCAATATGGACATTTTAACTATGATAATTCTTCAAATCCATGAGCACAGAATATCTTTCCATTTCTTTTGGTCTTCCTCAGTTTCTTTTGACAATGTCTTATAGTTTTCTGTGTAGAGATCTTTCACCTTCTCGGTTCACCTCCTTGGTTTTTTCCCATTGAGTATGATGTTGGTTGTGGATTTATTGTACATGCCCTTTATTATGTTGAGTTACTTTCCTTCTACACCAATTTTATTGAGAGTTTTTATTATAAATGGATGTTGAATTTTGCCAAATGCTTTCTCTGCACTGTGGAGATGATCATGTGATTTTTTTATTCTTTATTTTGTTTATATGGTGTATCACATTGATTGATTTGTAGATGTTGAACCATCCCTGCATCCTTGGAGTAAGTCCCATTTAATCATGGTGTATAATTCTTTTAATATATTATTGTGTTTGATTTGCTAATTTCTTATTTTTTTTTTTTGAGGAAGATTAGCCCTGAGCTAACATCTGCTGCCAATCCTCCTCTTTCTGCTGAGGAAGATTGGCCCTGAGCTAACATCTGTGCTCATCTTCCTCTATTTTATATATGAGACTCCTGCCACAGCATGGCTTGATAAGCAGTGTGTAGGTCCACGCCCAGGATCTGAACCAGTGAACCCCAGACTGCTGAAATGGAATGCATGAACTTAATGGCTGTGCCACCAGACCTGCCCCTGATTTGCTAATATTTTCTTGAATAGTTTGAGAAGGAGAAGTATTAAATCTTCTTTGAATGTTTAGTAGAATTCTCCAGAGAAGACATCTGGTCCTAGACTTTTGGTTTTGGGGAGGTTTTTGATTACTATTTTAATGTCTTTACTTGTGATTCATCTATTCAGATTCTCTATTTCTTTTTGATTCAGCTTTGGGAGGTTGTATGATTTTAAGAATTTATCCATCACTTCTAGGTTATCCCATTTATTGGCATATAGTTTATCATGGTATTCTTTTATAATCCTTTGTATTTCTGTGGCATCTATTGTAATTTCTCCTCTTTTGTTTCTGACTTATTTGAGCCTTCTGTCTTTTTTCTTAGTGAATCTAGCTAAGGGTTTGTCATTTTTATTTATCTATTCAAAGAACCAGTTCTTAGTTTCATTGATCTTTTCTGTTGTCTTTCTACTCTCTATTTCATTTGTTTTCTCTCTGATTTTTATTATTTCCTTCTTTCTACTGACTTAGGCCTTTATTTTTCTTTTCTAGTTCTTTTAAGTGTGTTAGATTGGGATTTTTCTTGTTTCTTGGTGTAGGCCTTTATTGTTATATACGTGCCTCTTCATACCACTTTTGCTGCATCCCTTTGGTTTTGGTATGTTGTGTGTTTCATTTTCATTCGTCTCCAGGTATTTTTTTAATTTCTCCTTTGATTTCTTCATTGATCCAATAGTTGTTCAGGAACATGTTGTTTAGTCTCCACATATTTGTGACCTTTCCAGTTTTCTTCTTGTAGTTGATTTCTAGTTTCATACCATTGTGGTTGAAAAAGAGACTTGATATGATTTCAATCTTCTTAAATTTATTGAGTCTTGTTTTGCTTCCCAAAATATGGTCTATCTTTTGAGAATATTCCATGTGCACTTGAGAAGAATGTATATTCTGCTGCTTTTGGATGGAATGTTCTCTCTCCATGTATATCTATTAAGTCTATCTGGTCTAGTGTTTCATTAAGGCCAATGTTTCCTTGTTGACTCTCTGAATGATCTACCCATTGATGGAAGTGGGGTATTAAAGTCCTCTGCTATTATTGTGTTGCTGTCAATTTCTCCCTTTATATCTGTTAATAATTGCTCTATATAATTAGGTGCCCCTACATCCTATTAGTAAATGCTATGTCTTTTTGATGTATTGTCCCCTTTACCAGTATATAATGTCCATCTTTGTCTTTTGTGTTTTTCTTTCCTTGAGGTATAATACAAGTGTGGCTATTCTTGCTTTCTTTTGTTTGTCATTTGCTTGGAGTATCATCTATCCCTTCATTTGAGCCTATGGTTGTATTTAGAGCTGAGATGGGCCTTCTGAAGGCAGCATATTGTTAGGTCTTTTTTTTTTAATCCATCCAGCCATTCTCTGTCTTTTGACTGGTGAATTCAATTCATTTACATTTAGGGTGATTATTGATACATGAACACTTAATACTGCCATTGAATCTTTTGTTTTCTTCCCTATATTTCCATTGTTTCTTTTCCCTTGTGTTTCTGTCTGCCATTTCAGTTTGGTGGTTTTCTGTGATGTATTTCTCAGTTTCCTCTTTTTTTTGTATTTCACAAATCTGCTCTGAACTTTTGTTTTGTGGTTACCAGGAGGTTTGTATAAAAGGTCTCATAGAGGAGATAGTCCTTTTTCTGCTGATAGCATCTGATCTTTATTTGCCTATGCAGGTTCTATCCTTTTCCTCTTCCTTTTTTGTGTTTTTGTTGTCACAAATTACCCCTTTTTGTATAGTGAGTTTATTACCAAATTGAATTGATTATAGTTATTTTTGATGCTTTCTTTCCATTTAGCCTTTATGTTATAATTGTTTACTAACCTATTCTGATACAGAGTTGCAATTTTCTGATTCTGTCTGTCTGTTTATCACCTTGCTCAAAGCTTTGCATGCCTACCTTTGCCTTTTTGTTTCAGATAGGAGGGATCTTTTTAACATTTCTTGTAAATGATGTCTAGTGGTGATAAACTCCCGCAGCTTTTGTTTGTCTGGCAAAGCCTTTATTTCCCCTTCATATTTGAAGGATAACTTCACTGGATAGAGTATTCTTGGCTGATAGTTTTTATCTTTCAATATTTTGAATGTAGCACTCCACTCTCTCCTAGCCTGCAGAGTTTCTGCTGAGAAATCTGCTGATAGCCTAATAGGAACTCCTTTGTAAATTATTTTCTTCTCTCTTGCCACCCTTAATATTCTTTCTCTCTCATTGACTTTTGACAGTTTTACTACAATATGCCTTGGAGAAACTCTTTTTGTGTTAAGATAATTAGGTATTCTATTAACCTCATGTACTTGTATATCCAGTTTCTTCTCCAGGTTTGGGAAGTTCTCAGCCACTATTTCTTTAAAGGTTTTCTGCTCCGTTCTCCCTCTCTTCTCCTTCTGAGACTCCAATTATTCATATATTATTTAACTGATTGGTGTCCCAGAGTTCATACAGACTTTTTTCATTTTTTTAAATTCTGTTTTCTTTGCTCTTTTTTGACTGTATTATTTCAACAGTACTGTCTTCTACTTCACAAATTATTTCTTCTGCTTTGTCCATTATGCTGTTAATGTTCTCCATTATATTTTTCATTTCATTTGTTGTATTCTTCAGGTCTAGAATTTCTTTTCGATTCTTTTTTATGATTGTATCTCTCTGTTAAAGTTTTCATTTTGTTTGTGCATTGTTTTCCTGCTTTCATCGAGCTGCCTTTCTTGTTTTCCCATAATTTACTAAGCTTCCTTAAAACAGCTATTTTGAATTCTTCATCAGTTAAATTGAAAATCTCCATTTCTTTGGGGTTGTTGGAAAATTATTGTATCTCTTTCATGGTATACTTTCTTGATTTTTCATGTTCCTTGATGTCCTGCACTGCTGTCATTGCATTTGAAGAAACAGTCACCTCCTCCAGGCTTTACTGACTAGCTTCCAGAAAGAAATCCATTCTGTCAGCCCTGCTAGGAATTGTGAGGCTTTCTCAGACCTTTTCTATGGTATTTCTGCTCCACAATTCTTTCTCCCTTTTGTGGCAGAATTATTAAGCTTTCTCTCTATCCTTTAAAGCCAGGCTTGTTGCTGACAATCTCCCTTTTGCTTTCCCGAGGGCAGTGCTGAGTGCCCAAGTTGGTGGATTCTCCAAGGCCTGTAGATTCAGGCTTGCTTTCTGTGAGTGCTCTCTAGCTGTCAGTAAAAGCTCACACTTACTGCTTCAGGAGCACCCTTAGGGAGCCAGTCATAGGCTGGTGGTTTGTGTGGGTGAAGCATTGGGGGTCCTGTGGGCCAGTTTTGGAGGATGCACAGTTGAGGTGTTCTCAGCAGCAGCTGTGTGAGCCTCCTGGTGGAGTCCTTGGCATGGTTTGTAGTATCTAGATCCCTTTTGTATGTTCTGTTCTGAGCCCTGGCTGCTGTCTCAGTCACTCACCAACCGTCCCCCCCCCCACCCTGCCAACATGTCACGAAACACGTGACTCATTCCTCTGCATGGGACAAGAGAGAAAAGGGCCTTTTTGGCAGTGTTCTGCACAGCCAGAGAAGATGGGTGCTCACTAACATGTTTTCATTTTCTCAAATGGGAGAAATTATGAGAAGGGTTTCCTTGCCACTGAAGTATGCTGCCTGTGGTGGGGGAGTGATGCAGGTAAAGTCAAACTGTTCCTCTTACCCTCTTCAATGCATCCAATCTTGGATTACTTTTTGCTCCAACAGTGTGCTAGAACTTCTCTGCTGAACTCCTGGGCTTAAACAAAGGTTCTCTCATCTGTGGTTGATCGTCAAATTGGTTTTGTCTAGGGGGAAGATGGTAGAAAATTCCTACTCTACCATATGGATGTCATCACTGTAATCTTCCTTCTCTTTTGCCAAATACTCTATAGGAAATGTCACTTCTTGCTTTAATTCTCCAATATCTCCAATTTTTTCAAAATTATTTAGAGAGCTTTCTCCCTTTTTGTTGATAAAGTTTCTTCTTTTGTAGCATTTTAAAGGAATAGTATTTTTAGTATTTGCAAATGTAGATGTACGAAAGCTCTTCCTCCTCTTCCTAGGTAAATTAAAATAATTAGCAGCAAAGCCCTCATTGTTTTTTTTTCTTTTTATCTGATATGGAGGGCAGCATACATATTTTTGGTCTGATGGACACAGTTTCTATTCTCAGCATCTTTCTTAATTTTGACCTTTATCCCAATCCTGTTTTACTTTAAACTGCATATTCATTTGCGTATTTCATCTGTACACCATATTTACAAAGATCCCTTTGTAAGGATCATTTTGGAGATCAGAGCTCTATGAACAAACCACCAGCTTTCTCTTCCCCTTTCAACAAATGTTTATTAGATTTATTTTTAATAAATCCTACTTATTATAAAAGGAATGTGTGTTATTGTAGAATACTTCCATTTAACAAAGAATTATAAACTTCATATTATTTAATCATTGGCTAGAGGTTAAACTGAAGCCACAGGCCAAGAAATTTAGTAAGAAGTTGTAATTGAGAAATATATTTGACACAATTTACTTCAAAAGCCATTACTCCAAGATGGCCATTCACATTTGTCAAGAGAAAAAGCTGGAGAGGATTTTTAGGTCACTAAAAATAAAAACTTTAATGCCTCGTAGGGTAATGGCACCATACTGTCAAATTTAGGTTTACTCTTGATCTTATTTTTATTAAAGTATCAAAGATAGATTGTTTGTATGATGATACTTTGGTACATCTTGGTATTAAAAATTGAATATAATTTTGGATGCAGTGGTATAGAAGACTAGCTATCTCAAATTTCCCTTCTGATTCAAACAACTAAAATGCTAGATTAAAAAATTTACTTTAAAAAGCTTTATGCTTAGATGGCATAAAAATATACTCTAGAGATCAAAAAGGAACTGAAAGCATTTAATGTAGGGATACCTAATAAAAAGGTGTGTGTGTGTGTGTGTGTGTGTGTACACATTTTTTATAAAATTAGTTGACCTGGGGTAATGTGGGTAGTGGGGGAGAGGACAAGGTAGAAAATTCCACAATAAAGGAAAATAAAAAATAAAGAGAACACAATAAGATATTTTTTAAAATACTTGTGTAGAACAATATATATATAATTTATGACTGCATATAATAAAAGCTGAGTAAGGAGGGAATGAGATTATAACAGCATAGAAAGGGAATCATTAGAATGTTGCATTTTTTTATATTAGTGTTATATGTTTTCCGAATGTTTAAAAGATTTCACAAAGAGGAAAATGAAAAAGCATACTGCAAAATGTATTCTAGGTAATTAGATACTTATTTTATATTCTTCTATATTATTTCTTACCTTGATTGTCTAAGGGTGAAAAATTAACTGCATTTGTTGAGAATTTACTTTGTCCAATGTACTTGGTAAAAACATCTTGATCTTCTGTGGACAAGTATCTTGTTTTAAGTAAATTCATATCTAAAATAAAAATTAAGAAAAATTTCACAGACACTATGACCATTGCCCACTACTACAATCACCATGTATTTATGCAATTGTAAATTTTTCTTCCCACATTTGAGTGACCACTTGTCTATCACTCCAATTTCTATAAACTATTTATTCATTTTCTCTTCATTTTCTTTGTTCTGTGTTCTTAGAAGGCATCTTCCTTAACTTTGACCTTTAATCCAGCCACATTTTATCTTAAACAAGAATATTCGTTTCTATATTTGATCTGCAGTCTCCTTTCAACTCTTTTCTTCTTAGCAATTTCTATCTCTTAAATTTTATTTAGAATATTTAATTATAAATTCACCATTAATAAATAAATATAAATTAATTTAGTTTTTAAAAGGTGTGGTATTTTAAATTGACTGGACATAAATAATAGTGCTTTACTGCTGAGTCTAAGGTTATTATTCAAAATTGACAAAGACCTCTATTAATAAGCAACACAGAAGCAAAAAGTAATCAAAATTACCTAAAAGAAAATAATCTAAAAATTAAATACATAGAAAATGGCTCATCATAATTTAGCAAATTTGTTAAAGTAAAAGACAAAACAAATTTAACTGTTTGGTTCAAACAATTTCATTTTTACACCACCAGCTTTTCCCCAGTTATAACCTGTTTGAGTAAATAATTTTTTTGATTCATTTTTAGTAATACTTTTTTCAGGAACAAAAATGTGAATATAATGAAATAAATAAATAATTCAAAAGCAAAATTTCAGAAAACAGGCCTTAATCTTTAATTTCAGTGGGAACGCATATTATGGTGCCTGTATCTAAGGATTCATCTACTTCCAAATTCTAGCCTTTAGCATTGATTCTATAAAAATTTCATAATTATAGTATTTCTTGTATCAAAGAGAAATATATCTAACACTGTTACTCCAGGACTAAAAGCAGTAGTATAATCTGTGAATTATAGAACACAGTTAGAGAACTCTACTCTAGAAGAGATACAAATTTACATGCCAGCTTGATTATGTAGAGGGAATTGGTAACCAATGAAATCTATCTGTTATATCGCTCTTCTTATAAGTCATCAACTAGCCTTTTTGCTTTTTCCAAATTCAAAGCAACTTTCCTTTCTAAGCCAGCAACAGAAAGTGAGCAGATTAGCAGTTGGAGATGTTTACACCAAGCAGATTTTAAGGTCACAAGAGCTTTGGATTTTATGGATTACTTTCTAAATAGATGAGTTTTAAAACTAATAATATCTAGCTAATTTTCTATTGATAGTAAATACTAGAGTTTAATTATAAGAGGGAATTCATGGAGATTTTTACACATATAATAACATATAGTTACTGTTGTCATTAAAGATCCATACTTAATTAAATCCCAGAGAAGATATAAACCATAAATATTAGACTTAAAAAATTTCTTGTTCTCACCAGGGCGACCCTTAAGTTGTGTCATTTCACCAATTAGTTTTTCTCTTCCAACAGTATCTGTCAAGCGTTCTCTATCAGTCTCTATAGACATAAAACAGATTTCAAACACTTTGTAGGGTAACCATTAATGTCTTTGTGTTTGTGTGTATGTAGTACTAACTTAATTAGAATCTGTTATTCTAGAAGAAGAGAAATAATACATCTGTGTTGCACAATCATAAACCCCTAGAATTTGAAGAGCTCTTAGCCATCATACAAGCCTCACTATTTTGAAGCTTAGGGATGTTTCAAATTTTGATCAAGAATACATGTCAAGCTAATGATAAAAATGATGCACAAACTAACACCCCATAATTCCTTAACTAGTGCTTTTTCTACGCAATGCTATCTCTTGTACAAATTTACATAATCATGGAGAGTTTATGTTAATAATGTAACTTCCAAGTTTACTCTAAGAGGGCATTCATACCGTATGAATATACTTGAGGTAGAACATGGATACAAGTCAAGTTACAAACTATGGTCGCACATCATAGAAAGTTACTATGAGTCAGAAATTCTTTGACTCTTTCAAGAATATTTTATACCATTTTTAAAATTATTGTAAATCAGGCAGGCATCAATGACAGAAAAGAATAACAAGATATTCTGTGGTCTAAGAAAAGATGCTTATCATTCAGTAGCTGGGGAGGGGGAAATGGGTAAATTTGCAGTAGTACCAGCCTTGGGATGGTATCCCATTCATTTGCGTTTTTCTGTGATTTGAACATTTGGCTGAGTTTAGAAACTACTAACTAGGTCAAATGAGAAAAACATACATAAAAGTTATTAAAGAGGAATTCATATTGAAAAAGGGATAATTAGGATTGGTGACTTGGGTCAAATAATATGCTTAACGTCTTGTGAATGAAATTTGGTTATAGGAGAGCATGTACTAGAGGTTAGAAACCTATCATGAACCCGACATCATAAGGTGGATCTTGTTTTCTTGTAATAGCTGACCAAGAATAAATGTTAAACATTGCACTATGACCTTTGGAGCCCAAATACATATCCATTGCAATCTAAGAAGAGGTGGAGACCAGCTTGGGTATCATTACCAAAATGAATCAAAACACATAATATCTGATAGAACAAGTTTCAATGAGTACAAAACCACATTTTGTGAAAGTATTTCAGCTACAGCAATGCAAAACAGGGAATATCAGTAGACATATTTGAGGCTCTCTTGATCTTTCTCCAACTAGAATAAGTAAGAATGACTGGTCCATTTGAAGCAAACAAGAAAGATGCTTAAATAAGCTAGGAGGTATTAAGAAGAGCATGTGACAGGCAGATAGATCTAAGGACTAGGAAAAAAATGTATGTGCTAGAGAAACTTATAATCCAATTAAGAATTACAGCTTCTCTCCTTCACAATATTCCCCAGCTGCTTTAATTCTTTTTAAAATCTACCCATCCTGAAGTTCGTAGTGTATGGTTCACGCTTTAGTGTTTGTTTGCATGTCTCTTTTTTTTTGGATAGAAACTGGGGGTTTTAGATAATAAATTGTAACAAATAAGGATCGTGAGTTCCTCTCCCCTTTGGAGGCTTGTTGTTGTTGTTTGCCTGCTTATTTGTTTAGTGATTAGGCTGGACTATTTTCTATTTTACTGAAGTCTCCTTCACTGTAGCATGAAGCTTCTAATGTTCTTCCTCTGAGGGCACAGACTTGGACATGCACACAATCACCTTAGGATGACAGTTGTTTTGAAAGGGCTCTCTTTGTTCTTTCCCTTATTTCTCTGTGAAGCTCTCTGCCTCTTTTGGTATCACACCAAAGATCAGGAGGAAGTGTGTCAAACGTTGTTATGCCAGAACAAGAGACAGTAGTGTAAACTGTGAACTATATAACAAAACTACAGATCTCTACTTCACCTGAGATATTATAAATTTGCCTGATTTTCTGGTTATCTAGAGGGAATTGGTAACCAATGAAATAACTATCTGCTAAATTCCTCTTTGTATCATATTCATAAGTTAACATTTCTGCTTTTGCAAATACAAAGCAACTATCCTATCTAGCCTGAGAAAAACAGTGAGTATAATAGCATTTGAAATGCTTCCATCAAGCATATTCCAAACTCACTATAGCATTGGAATTTATGGATCACTTTTTTTTTTTGAGGAAGATTAGCTTTGAGCTAACATCTACCGCCAATCCTTCTCTTTTTTGCTGAGGAAGATTGGCCCTGAGCTAACATTCATGCCCATCTTCCTCTATTTTTTATATGTAACACACCTGCCACAGCGTGCCTTGATAAGTGGTGCATAGATCTGCACCCAGGATCTGAACCCTGGGCCCCCAAAGTGGAACATGCTAACTTAACTGCTGCACCACCGGGCTGGCCCCTATGGATCACGTTTTTAATTGATGAGTACTAAAACTTACAATATGTAGCTAATTTTCCATTGATAGCAACTGCTAGAGCTCCAGTAATTATAGGAGGGAATTTATGAAGACATCTTATCATGTAATAATAGCACACAGGTACTGTAGTCATTAAAGATCCAAACTTAAATAAACTCCAGAAGAAAAATAAGCCACAAATGGACATGAAATATTCTTGTTCTTACCAAGATGACTCTTTGATTGTGTCTTGATTTCTCCTTTTATTATACCTCTTCCAATAATATCTGAGAACCATTTTGTATCAGTCTCTATAAAACAGTTTCAAAACACTTTTGTAAAGTAAATATTAACATATGTGTGTTTGTGTTTGTGTGTGTGTGTGTGTGTGTGTGTGTGTGTCTAGTACTCTTCTAAATAGCATTTTTTTAATTATAGGAGAAGATTTATAATAAAATGTCTGGATTTCAGAAACATAATACCCTAGAATCAGAAGAGCCAGTAGCAATCATGCAAGCCTCATTATCTTAAAGATGTTTAGTGATTTAACCAAAGTGACATATCCAGGTCATGACAAAATTGATGCACAAACTGATGCTTCCTAGTTTTTAACTAGTGCTCTCTCCATAAAATAAAAACTCTTTTTCAAATTTAAATCATCCTATAGAGTTTACCTTAATAAAAAAAAATACAACTGTCATGTGTATATTAACAACACTTATGTATGGTAGGGATATACCCAGTGAGGCAAAACATAATATTTTTTCCCAGATCAAGTTGCAAACTATGGACATATCATACTCACAGAATGTTACTGTGAGGAAGAAATCCTTTGACTTGGGTTCAGGAATATTTTAATGCCCATTTTTAAGGTTATGTAACTGTAAGTCAAGTAGGCATCAGTGATGGAAAAGAATAACAAGTAATTTGTGGACTGAGCTACAGCGCCTTCTCAGGTCCTCTCAGCAGTGGACCTTCTAGCTAGGGAGGAGAAAATGGGTAATTTGCAGTAATGTGAGCGTTGGTATTGCATCCCTTTCCATTTGAGTCTTTATATGATTTTTACTTTTTGCTAGATTTAGAAACTACTATCTAGGTCTGATAACAGAAAAACAAAATTAAATTTATTTAAATGAATTTGATATTTCAAAAGGAATAATTAGAATTGCTGACTCTGGGTCACCTATTAGGTAAAGTTTTGTGGGTAAAAATTTGTTCTGACAGAGCATGTAACTGAAGTTGGAAACCTGTCATGATCTAGACATCATAGGTTGGGAGTCTTGCTTTAGAGAAATGACTGAGCCCATGAATATTTAAGGTTTCACTGTCACCATGGTAGCACAAATATACCACCACTGTAATCTAAACAGAGGTGGAGACCAGATAGGGCATCATTACTAAAACCAAAGACACATTGGATTGGGCAGAACAAGTTTTCAATAATTATGTAATGCTATTTGTGAAAGTGATAGGAGCTATAGCGACACATAACTGGAGAACATCAGCATATTTTAGCCCTCCGGTCTTCCTGCAACAGGTATAGTTAGAAGAACTGACTCATTTGAATTGAGAAAACAGAGGATGCTTAGATAAGCAGGGAGACAATGAGAACAGCCTTTGAGGGAAGATTGTGTTAAACACTAGAAGCATAAAAGGTATGTGGTGGAGAAACTTATAATCTATTGAGTCATAATTTTCCTCCTTCACAATATCCTCCCATTGCTTTTAAGTCTTTTTAAAAAATCCTACCCTGCTTAGAGTTCCCTGAGCTATTTTTTAAAAAACATATACTATACAACTTGCTTGTTTTAAATGTCTAATTAATGGTATTAATATAATCATGGAATTGTGTAACTATTACCATAGTCAGTTTTAGAATCTATTTCAGATTTGTACGAATTAAATTCCAGGGAGATAGAGAAATATGACTCACATAGTTTTGGTCCCTCTTCCCCATTTTCATGATATTGTATTACATGGTACATATATAAATATTAAAGACATTGTTAAAATTATTTTTTATGAAATTTCATAACTTTTAAAGAAGCTGAGAGAAGAAACTAGAGCAACCACATATTTATAGTGTTTGTTATATTAACCTTCTTATTTACAATCTTTGGTTCTTTTCATTGGTTCCTGTGGATTCAAGTAATTTTCTTACTCCAATTCATCCTTGCTCTCACCATCTTCTTTGTGCTGCTCTTGTGAAATATATTATGTTTGTACATTAGAGCCCCAACAATACATTTTATACCTATTGTTTTGTACAATTGCCTTTTAAATCAATTAAGAGAAGAAATAAGAAAAATATGCATTTATATGGTATTTTATAATTCTAAAATTACTTTAAGCCTTTTTTTGTTGTTTTGTTTTATTTTTTATTTCTCTTTTGTCAATTTAGATTACTTTGTGAGCTCACTTACTTTTAGCAGCAAGAACTTTCTTTAGTATTTCTTGTAAGGTGGGTATGCTAGCATTGAGTTCTCTCATTTTTTATTTGGAAATCTCTTTATTTAAACTTCATTTTTGAAAGATAGTTTTGCCTGATATATGACTCTTGATTGACAGATTTTTCTTTTAGCACTTTGACTATTCCATCCCACTGCCTTCTGGCCCCACAGTTTCTGATGCTGAGCCAGCTGTCAATCTTACTGTGGTTCTATTTACATGACCCATTCTTTTTCTCTTGCTGCTTTCAAGGTTTTCTCTTTGTCTTTCAATATTTTTACCATGATGAGTCTGGTTGTGGATTTCTTTGTCCTTATTCTACTTAGATTTCATTGGGCTTAGATTTGTAGATTAATAATTTTCATTAGTTTTAAAATTTTTCAGCTATCTTTCTTTAAACATTTTTACTGCTCCTTTTTCTATCTCTGCTCTCCCTTGAGTATCCTCATAACCTTAAGTTTGCTGATTTTTTTCTTAAGAAAAGTCTAAACTTCTCTTCAACCCCTCCAGTGATTTTTTCATTTCATTTGCTGTAACTTTCAAATTCAGAATTTGCATTTGGTTCTTTTATATTAATTTTTATCTATTTGTCAATATTGTTTATTTGATGCAATAGTTTCACCATATCTTCATTTTCTTCTTTAAGTATAGTTTCCTTTAATTCTTTAAACATATTTATAATAACTATTTTGTAGTCATTGTCTGCTAAGTCCAATATCTAGAACTCTCATAAGTGTTTTTTGTTGCCTGCTATTTCCTATGCTTAAGTCATAATTTACCACTTCTTTGAATGTCTTGATTTTTTTGGGTAATAACTAGACATTTTAGACAATATTTCATAGGAAATTTGGATTCTGATTTATGCTTCTCCTTTCTGGTATGTGTTGTTTAGAGGGCTTGTTTATATATTTAGTTGGTTAGTTAGTTACTTATAGTGATTTAGCAGGAGTATTTTACTAAGTTCTCTTTCTCCTCATGTGTGAAGCCTCTGATGTTGCTCCTCAGAGGGCCCATACGTGGGCGTGCACATAGTCCTCTTTTGATGTCAGTGCTTTTAACAGGACTCTGTTTGAATGTCTCTTTCCCTTTTTACTCTGTTAAGATGTCTTCCTCTTCTGGTATTATAGCAAAGATCAAAGAGAAGTGTGTCTAACACTGTTACTCCAGGCCTAAATTCTATCATATAATCTCTGAACTACATTGCATAACTAAAGAACACTACTTACTGCAGCTGAGATATTATAAGTGGGCCTGACATTTTCATCATAGAGGGAACTGATGACAAATGAAATAACTATCTGTTATATTCTTCTTATCACATTCATCAGTTAGGCTTTCTGCATTTGCAATTTCAAAAAAAATTTCTATCTAAGCCAGAAATAGAGAGTAAAATATATTGGATATATTTGTACTAAGAATATTCTAAGATTATTATAGCATTGGTTTTTATGGACTACATTCTAAATGAATGAGTTCTAAGACCAATAATATCTAGCCAGTTTTATATGATATTTAATATAAAAATTCAACTAATTAAAAGAGGGAATTCATGAAAAGTTTTGCCCATGTAATAATGAACTATAGTTACTATTGTTATTAAAGATCCATATTTAATTAAACCCCAGAAAAGATAAATAAACTTGAAATAGTACATTTGTAAAATTCTTGTTCTTACCAGGGAGATTTGTTGGTTGTGTCTTGAGTTCTCCCTTTGTTATACCTCTCCGAATTGTATCTTTTGAGTGTTCCATGTTATTCCCTAGAGAAACAGATTTCAAAACACTTGTATGGTAAGCATTTACATACAAATGTGTGTGTGTGTGCGTGTGTGTAGGACTAACTTAACTAGCATTTGTTATTTTAGAAAAAGTTATACTGAAATGTTTGGATTGGAGAATCACAAAACCTTAAATTGGAACAGATGGAGAAATTATATAAGATACATTATATTGAAGTTTAAAGACATTTAATGATTTGACCAAAACAAAATATCCAGGGAATGATGAAATTGATGTACAACTTTATGCTGCATAATTCCTTAACCAATCCTTTTACCATACAATGCTCTCTCTTATGCAAATTGAAATCATCTCAGAGAATTTATGATAATAATATAATTCCCTGGTTTATGTAAAAACACATTCATTCTGTAGGGATGTACCTGGTGAGGTAGAACTTAACAATATTTTTCCACTAGTTGAGAACTAGTCTTCATAGTTCCGGAAACTTAAGTTGAGCCTGAAATTCTTTGACTATCCTATGAAAATTTTAACTCCCTTTTAGGTTACATAACTATAAATCATGTAGGCATCAGTGATGAAAAGAATAATAAGATATTCATTAGACTGAGAAAAAGTGCCCTCTGAGGTTCCTTTAGCATGTAGAGCTTGTGGTTGCAAGGAGGAAATGGTTAAATTTGCAGCAGTACCAGGACTCTGATTGGATCCACTTCCATTTGAGTTTTCATGTGATTCAAACTTTTGTTATAGTTAACAACTATTAACAAGGTTCAATGACATGAACAATATATAAAAATTATTAAAAAGGAATTCATATTGAGAAAGGGAAAACTAGGATTGGTGATCTAAGTCAACTCCTGGGCCAAAAGTTTTGCAAGTGGAAGTTGATTCTAGTAGAGCATGTAAATGTTGTTGTAGTCGTATAGTGTCACGACCTTGACACTATACAGTAGAAGTCTCGCTTTCACGAAACAGCTGGGCCCATGAATAAACGTAAAAGGTCACACTATGATTTTGGCAGCCCAAATGTACCATACTACATTCTTTACAGAGAGGGTACCAGCTGGGGTATCATTAACAAAATAAACAAAAACGCATCAGGTTAAGCAGACGAATTTTCAAAAATTATTTAACTTATTGTGAAAGTAATATCTACAACAACATGAAACTGGGAAACAGTAGCAGATTTTTAGCTCTTCTGGTCTTCAATGGATATAAGTAAGAAGAAGACAGTCATTTGAATAAAGAAAGCAAAACGTTCTCAGATAAGCAGGGAAGCAATCAAAATAGCATTTGAAGAAAGACTGGGTTAAGTACTAGGAATTAAAAGGTATGCACTGAAGAAACTTATAATCTAGTAAGAGACACAATTTTCCTTCTTACAGTATCCTCCCATTGCTTTAAATCTTTTAAAAATCTCTTACTACTTGTAGTTCACTAACTATTTTTATAAAATATAAAACATATACAATTTTCCCAAAGTATCCAATTCAACGGCTTCTTTAAAAATTATATTCAGAGTTGTATAACCATCATCACAGTCAATTTTAGAATCTACTTCAGAATTATACTAATAAAATTCCAGTGAGATTTAGAAATATTACTTCTATATAGCTCTGTTATCTCTGCCCCATTTTTGTGCTATTGTTATATATATTACACCTACAAATATAAAATCATTGTCATAATTATTTCTTTATATAACTTTACACCCTTTAAAGAAGCTGAGAAAAGATAGTATATATTTACAGTGTGTTACATTAACTCTCTTATTTGTAATTTATGGTTCTCTTCATTTGTTCCTGCAGATATGAGTTAACATCTAGTATCATCTTCTGGTTCAAATACATAGCTGCTCCCATACATCTCCTTTGTGCTGTTACTGAGGGTATATTACTTTCCCTTATTTTATAGGCCCAACGAAACAATGACATGCACACTGTTTTATACAATTGCCTTTTGAATCAACTAAGAGAAAAAAGGAGACAAAATATGCATTTATACTGTCTTTTGGAACTATAGAATACCTTTAATCCACAATCCTTGGAGAGGGATTTATTTATTTTTGCTGAGGAAGACTCACCCTGCACTAACATCTGTGCCAGTCTTCCTCTGTCTTCTAGTATGTGGGCCACCAGCATAGCATGGCTGCTAACAGAGTGGCATAGGTCCACGCCTGGGAACCAAACCCAGGCTGCCAGAGTGGAGCATGCCAAACTTAACCACTAAGCCACCAGGGCTATCCCTGGAGCAGACTTTAAATTAGTGTCCAAGGTAAACTACTTTAAGTATGAACAACTTTCTTTAGTATTTCTTATAAGCTGGGTCTGCTAACAACCAGTTCTCTCAGTTTTTATTTACTTGGAAATATCTTTATCTCATCTTCACTTTTGAAAGATAGTTTGGCTGGATATAAGATTTTGGTGACTTTTTTTTTTCATTCAGCACTTTGAATATTCCATCCCACTGCCTTCTGGCCTCCATAGTTTCTGATACTAACTCAGCTATTTATCTTGCATCATTTTACGTGATGAGTTGTCTTGTTGCAGCATTCAGTATTATCTCTGTCTGTCTTTCATCACTTTTACTATGATGTGGCTGGTTGTGAATTTCTTTGTGCTTATTCTACTCAGATTTCATTAAGCTTGGTTGTGAAGATTCATATTTACCATCAAATATGTTTTAAAATTTTCAGCCATTATTTCTTCAGATATTTTTTCTGCTTCTTTTTCTCTGTTCTACTCCTATTGTTTGGACCATTCAAATCTACACTTGAACCCCTCTAGTGAATTTTTCCTTATACTTCCTGTACTTTCAACTGCACAATTTTCATTGTGTTTTCTCACAAAATAATTTCTCTTTTTTGATATTCTATATTTGATGAGATATGTCATCAATCTTCCTTTCCTTTTTAAGCATGGCTTTCTCTAACTCTTTAAAAATATTTATAACTATTTTATAGTATCCTACATTTAGGATAATCAGAAGAAGTTTTTGCAGGGTATAGTTCACACTTTAGTATTTATTTGCATGTCCCATAAGTTTTTAACAAAAGCTAGGAATTTTACATAATATATTGTAGCAAATCTGGATGGTGAGTTCCTCTCCCCTTTGGAGGCTTGTTGTTGTTGTTTGCCTGCTTATTTGTTTAGTGATTAGGCTGGACTATTTTCTATTTTACTGAAGTCTCCTTCACTGTAGCGTGAAGCTTCTAATGTTCTTCCTCTGAGGGCACAGACTTGGACATGCACACAATCACCTTAGGATGACAGTTGTTTTGAAAGAGCTCACTTTGTTCTTTCCCTTATTTCTCTGTGAAGCTCTCTGCCTCTTTTGGTATCACACCAAATATCAGGA
This sequence comes from Equus przewalskii, assembly GCF_037783145.1. Lineage (NCBI taxonomy): Eukaryota > Metazoa > Chordata > Mammalia > Perissodactyla > Equidae > Equus > Equus przewalskii. Next base: position 4,065,585 of record NC_091860.1, read on the forward strand.
AGAAGTATGTCAAACATTGTTATACCAGAACAAGAGACAGTAGTGTAAACTGTGAACTATATAACAAAACTACAGATCTCTACTTCACCTGAGATATTATAAATTTGCCTGATTTTTTGGTTATCTAGAGGGAATTAGTAACCAACGAAATAACTATCTGCTAAATTCCTCTTTGTATCACATTCATAAGCTAACATTTCTGCTTTTGCAAATACAAAGCAACTATCCTATCTAGCCTGAAAAAAAAACAGTGAGTATAATACCATTTGAAATGCTCCCATCAAGCATATTCCAAAGTCACTCTAGCATTGGATTTTACAGATCACTTTTTTTAATTGATGAGCACTAAAACTTATAATATGTAGTTAATCTTCCATTGATAGCAACTGCTAGAGCTCCAGTAATTACAGGAGGGAATTTATGAGACATTTTATCATGTAATAATAGCACATAGGTACTGTAGTTGTTAAAGATCCAAACTTAAGTAAACTCCAGAATAAAAATAAACCAGAAATAGACGTGAAATTTTCTTGTTCTTACCAGAACGACTCTTTGATTGTGTCTTGATTTCTTCCTTTATTGTACCTCTTCCAGTGACATCTGGGAAGTGTTTTGTATCAGTCTCTATAAAACAGTTTCAAAACACTTGTAAGACTTTTTAAAAAATCCTATCCTGCTTGGAGTTCCCTGAGCTATTTTTTAAAAGCCATATACTATACAATTTGCTTGTTTTAAATGTCTAATTAATGGTTGTTAATATAATCATAGCATTGTATAACAATCACCACAATTTTAGGATCTACTTTGGATTTACACTAATTAAATTTCAGTGACATTTAGAAATGTTACTCTCATATTATACATATATAGTCCCATGTATAACTCTAAATTCCTATTTTGTTTTTTTTGTTTTCACTCTTGTTATACACATTGCACCTATAAATAAATTACAATTTTTATTTTAATTATTTCTTTGCATAACTTTGTGCCCATTAAAGAAACTGAGAGAAGAAGAAGAGCAACTAAGTATGTATAGTGTTTGCTATATTAACTAATTTATTTATAATATCTGATTTTCTTTTCAGCCATTATTTTAAATTATATTTTTGATCTTTAATCTCTCTGCTCTCCTAGTGTTTCAATACTTTGCTGATTCTTTCTTCTAATAGTGTAAATCTACTGAGCACCTCTAGTCAATTTTTAAATTTCAGTTATTGTACTTTTCAACTCCTAGATTTCCATGTAGTCTTTTTCAAAAAAGTATCTTTCTCTCTGTAGATATTTCCTATTTGATGAGACATTATCATCATACCTTCCTTTTCTTCTTAAGAATGGTTACCTTTAGTTATTTGAATATATTTGTAACTGCTTTTTAGTTTTGTTCTTTAAGTCCAACATCTTAGATTCTTACGAGCAGTTTTTATTGCATGTCTTTTTACTTATGTCTCACACTTTACTGTTTCTTTGCATGACCCATAATTTACGCTGAAAATTGGAGCTTTTAGACATATAATGTAGCATTTCTGCATATTGATTTCGTCTTCCTCTTTCCGGGAATATTATTATTGTTTTCTTGTTTATTTTTTAGTTATTTAGCTGAATTATTGTACTGAAGTCATTTCCTTCTGCAGTTTGAAGGAAGGTACCAAACAAGGTAAATAAACCAGAAATATTAGACGTGCAACATTCATGTGCTTACCAGGGAGACTCTTTGCTTGCATCTGCATTTCCCCCATTAACATCCGTCTTCCAATAACATCTTTCAAGTATTCTACATCAGTCTCTATAGAAAAAAGTAGATATCAAAACACTTTGTAAGATAACCCTAACATACAAGTGTATGTATGTAGTACTACATTAATTAGCCTTGTTATTAATGAATGTGTTATAATGAAATGTCTGGATTGCAGAATCAGTAAACCTTGGAATTGAAAGGGCTGTTAGCAATCATTAAGCCTCCATATATTGGGGCTAAGAGATGTTTATGATTTGACCAAGATTGTGTATCCAGATAATGACAAAATTGACCCACAAACTTACCTCATAATTCTTTAACCAGTGCTTTTTCTATACAATGCTCCCTCTTACACTAAAGTAAAGTATCCTGGAGAGTTTATGATAATATTATAACTTTTAAGTTTACATTAAAATCATAATCATACTGTAGGGATTACCTAATGATACAGGTGGGAGACAGCATTTTCTTTCACAGGTTATGTTGCAAAACATGGTCTCCATCGTCACAGAAAATTATCATGGGACAGAAATTCTTTGACTCATCTAGGAATATTTTCATACCCTTTTATGTTAATTAACTGTAAACAAAGTAGACATGGTGATGGAAATGAATGATGGGATAGTTTGCAGACTGCCTCTCCAGGCCCCTTTAGCATATAGATCATGTAGCTTGCGAAGAGGAAATGGTTAACTTTGCAAAAGTACTTGAATTGAGGTTGGGTCTCTTTCTATTTGAGTTTTTATGTGATTTGAAATTTTTGCTTGCTTCAGAAACTGAAACTAGGTCCAATTGCAGGAAAAATACATGGACATTATTAAAGAGGAATTCTTCCCCCAAAAAAGAATGATTTCGAATAGCCACTTAAGGTCAACTACAGGCATATCTCATTTTTATTGCACTTTGCTTTATTGCAGATATATCATTTTTCACCAATAAAATATTTGTGGCAATCACACATTGAGCAGATCTATGGGCACCATTTTTCCAAAAGCATTTGCTCACTTCATGTCTCTGTGTCACATTTTGGTAATTCTCATAGTATTTCAAACTTTTTCCTTATTATTATATTTGTTATGGTGATCTGTGATCAGTGATCTTTGATGTTACTATTGTAATTGTTTTGGTGCTCCATGAACCATGTCCATATAAGATAAGAACTTAATCGATAAATGTTGTGTGTTCTGACAGCTCCACCAACTGGCTGTTTCTCCATCTCTCTCCCTCTCCTCAGGCTGTCCTATTCCCTGAGATATAACAATACGGAAATTAGGTTGATTAATAACACTACAATGGCCTCTAAGTGTTGAAGTGAAAGGAAGAGTTTCACATTTCTCACTTTAAATCAAAAGCTAGAAATGCTGAAGCTTAGTGAGGGAGGCATGTTGAAAGCTGAGATAAACTGAAAGTTATGCCTCTTGCATGAAACAGGCAAGTTGTGAATGCAAAGGAAAAGTTCTTGAAGGAAATTAAAAAGTACTAATCCAGTGAACACATGAATGATAAGAAAGTGAAACAGCCTTATTGATGATATGGAGAAAGTTTTAGTGGTCTGGATAGAAGATCAAACCAGCCAAGACGAAACCTAATACAGAGCAAGGCCCTAACTCTCTTCAATTGTGTTAAGTTTCAGAGAGGTGAGGAAGATGCAAAAGAAAAGTTTGAAGCCAGCAGAGGTCAGTTCATCAGTTTTTGAAAAAAAGCCATCTCCACAACATAAAAGTACAAAGTGAAGCAGCAACTGCTGATGTGCTAGTTGCAGCAAGTTATCCAGAAAATCGTCAAGATAATTCATGAAGGTGGCAACACTAAATAACAGATATTCAATGTAGATAAAATAGCCTTATATTGGAAGAAGATGCCATCCAGGACTTTTATAGCTAGAGAGGAGAAATCTTTTACTCCTTCCTTTTTAGTCTGGATCTCTTTTATTTCTTTTTCTTGCCTATTTGTTCTGGCTAGGATTTCCAGTACTATATGCAGTAAAAGTGGCAAGACTGGACATTGTTGTCTTATTCTTGATCTTAGAGGAAAAGCTTTTAGCTTTTCACCATTGAGTATGATGTTAGCTGTGGGCTTGTCATACATGCCTTTATTATGTTTACATACATCCCAACTATACATAATTTTTTGAGAGTTTTTATCATGAAAGATGTTGAAAATGCAAATGTTTTCTCTGCATCTATTGGGATGATATGATTTTTATCCTTCAGTTTGTTAATGTGGTATATCACATTTACTAATTTGTGAAGGTTGAACTATCCTTGCATTCCAGAGATATCTCACTTGATCATGGTATATGATCCTTTTCATGTGCTGTTGAATTTAGTTTCCTATTATTTTGTTGAGGATTTCTGCATCTATGTTCATCAGGGATATTGGCCTGTCATGTTTTTTTATTTTAGTGTAATTCTCTGAATTTGGTATAAGGGTGTCCCAGTCACACAAAATGAGTTTGTGTGTGTTCTCTCCTCTTCAATTTGGAAAGATTTTGAGAAGGATTCAGATTAATTCTTCTTTATTTATTTGGTAGGATAAACCAGTGAGGCCACCTGGTCCTGAATTGTTCTTTGTTTGGAGATTATTGATTACTGATTCAATCCCCTTACACATTATTAGTCTGTTCAGATTTTGCATTTCTTCATTATTCAGTCTTGATAGGTTTTATCTTTCTTGGAATTTATCCTTTTTTCCTCAGTTATCTGTTTTGTTGGCATACAATTATTCATAGTGGTTTCTTGTGATCCTCTGTATTTCTGTGGTATCAGTTGTAATGTGCTCTCTTGTATCTCTGATTTTATTTATTTCCATATTCTCTCTTTTTTCTTAGTGTAGCTAAAGATGTGTCAATTTGTGTATCTTTTCAAAGAACCAACTCTTACTTTTGTTAATCTTTTGTATTGTCTTTCTAGTCTATACCTTATTTGTTTCTTTTCTGATCTATGTTATTTACTTCCTTCTATTAATTTTGGGCTTAGTTTGTTCTTCTTTTTCTGCTTCCTGGGGGTATAAAGTCATATTGTTCAACTCTCTTTTTTCTAATATAAGCATTTGTCACTATAAACTTCGCCTCTCAGAACTACTTTCTCTCCATCCTTACAGTCAGTTTCTGAAATTTATCTTGTTCTTTGATTCAGAATATAGTCCCTTTGTCTTCATTTTCCTTGACTCCCTTTGTTGGTTTCTGTGCATTAGATAAAACAGCCACCTCTTTCAGTCATGACAGATTGGCCTTGTGTAGGAGTGAACCTTGCCAATAAGCCTGGCTCGATCTTCCAGGTGCCTCTCAAACCTTTGCAATTGCACAAAGCACCACCTTTGTTCTTTGTTCTTAGTGGCTTCCAGGAGACTAGTCAGTGCCCCAAATTCCTTGGAAATGCCCACACACCCATTCATGTTCTTGGATGACTACTAACTGTCTGCCCTTTAGCTAATTAGGGCAAGTCTAGTGGTAATGCCTTGAATGTTAGGAGCTCTCTTATTCTTTGTAGTTCATCTTTGTGCTTCACAAGTCCACAAGACTTTCTTACCATTTTGAAGATGGCTTTTCCTTAAGTGGATATTTTCTTGGTTACTATAACATATGATTGTTTCCCACTGCTCTGCTAAAGTTGGTTCTGACAGTTTCTGCTTATTTTTTTCAATGTTTCTGTCAGGGAGCAAGAGCTTGGTGCCTTGTAGTCTACCACTTGCTGATGTCTGCCTTAAAGTGGTTGTTTGGAAGTTGCCGCAGAACACTTAAGTTTGTATTTTATTGCAAAGTACTCAGTCACTTGGCCACACTAGCTTTAGCACATATTCTATTTCTTACATGGTTTTTTTACCATTAGAAATTTCCCAACTTTGTGATAGGCAGATCACAAAGCAGCCATATTGCCTATCTAGATTTTTATTCCATCTTGTTATTACAAAAGATGATATAAGTAATCAAAATTGTGTTCTCTAAGAAAGTGGTCATATAGCATCTAGTTTATGTTACGAAAATTCACAATATAAGGGAAAGCCTATATATTTTTGTTTCATGAGCAGGTAAAGGGAAATTATTAAGCATTACCTAATTAATTTTTGGTAGAATAATGAGTCACACAATAATATTTTAAATATACATATTAATTGATAGATTGATTGATTACAATGAAATTATTATTAAGTTAAGACAGACTGCCCTATGTTTGAATTTCTTATTCTCTTTTAACAACAGACTATACAGTTGAAATACTGTAACTCTTAATTATGTTCTACTGTGTCCAAACATTATAAATCTCTACTTACCTAAAACTTTGTTTAAATCTAATTGCAATATTAGGTCACTAGTTGATGGATTTATTGCTGGAAGATTTTCTGCAGTATCTGGAAGTTCTGAAGCCACTTCATTTTTAACTGAAATAATAATAGATTGCCAGATTAATTAATTTAAAACTAACATTTTGTTTGAGGTAAAATTATAGTACATAAAATTAGAGATATTTCACCTTAGAATTATTTAACCTTATTTACTTAACAATTTAACATACTGATTATTCAATTAAATACAAATATGTCTAATAATTTTTAAAAGCTTACTAAATAGCTACTATGTGCCAGATATTATACTACGTACTTTTCAGATATTATCTCATTTAATCCTCACAAGAATACTAGGCAGTAGGTATTTTACTCCCATTTAACAGATGAGGGAAGTAGAGCTTAGTGGGATTATGCATATTTTGGAAGGTCACACAGTTATTAAGTGCAAAAGCTTCAAATAAATTTTGCTCTTTTAGACTCTAAAACCTATTCTCTAGCTAGTAAACTCAAATGTCTACTGGGACTGAGCATGTAATGTGAGTGAAATGAACCTGGTGATGTTCAAAGTGGCATGAACAGCAGAAGTGAAGAATAGAAGAAGTGAAGAGTAAATATTTTATATAAGGCTATTGCTCTCACTGACTGTTACAAATGCAGGCCTACGTTCCTGGATCATCTAAATTCTCAAGAGAAGCTAGAAATGTAGATATTTACAAGGAATTCTAAGATTTTGGAATATTTGCAAGTAATTTAGAAGTTTTAAGCATATTTGTAGGACAAAACAAATCATCAGCTATTGCCACAAGAGAATTACCTAAATTTAGGAAAGGATTAATTCTATCACATGGTTGGAATTTGAGAGCCAATTACTAGTTTATGTTTCTTTGGAAAATATCATGATTTACCTACCAATATATCTCTCTACATTAAAATCTGGATAAAATTGGCACTTTCAAAATAAAAAAAAATAAGCAAAATATGCCAGGAAAAAATGGAAAGAATAATTAAAAATTAAAATTTTCAATTAAACTAATAACCTTTCAACAGTGCCAAGCCCAGATATTTTCATGAGTGGAATTCTTTATAATTCTTCAAGGATTGAATATTATGCTATAGCACATAAAAATGGAATTTTTCCATTTCTTTTTTTAAAATGTAAATCAAGAATTTTTTTTAAGGAAGATTGGCCTTGAGCTAACATCTGTTGCCAATATTCTTTTTTTTTCTCCCCAAAGCCCAGTACATAGTTGTATGTCCTAGTTGCAAGTCATTCTGGTTCCTCTACGTGGGATGCTGCCACAGCATGGCTTGATGAGTGATGCTGAGGATTTAAACTGGTAAACCCCAGGCCACTAAAGGGGAACACGTGAACTTAATCACTCAGCCATGTGGTTGGCCCTCTCCATTTCTTTTACAAAGTCAAAATAGTCATTACAATGATATTGACATTGATATAGACATAATTGGCATAACTGACATAAAAATACTGCAGATAGAAATATAATAATGCAAGTCACATATGTAATTAAAAGTAATAATGGCTCCATTAAAAATTCAAGAAACAAGTAAAATCAATTTTAGTAATGTTTTATTTAACCAAATATATACAAAACATAATTTTTACATATATTCAAAATAAAATCAATGAGATATTTTACGTAATTATGTTCATAGTAGGTCTTCAAACTCAAATGTGTATTATAAACTTAGAGTACATCTCAATTTGAACTAGCTGCATGTCAAATGCTCAATATCCATATGTGGCTAGGGTTGCCACATTACACATTACAGCTTTAAAATATAAAAGCAAAAATCTTAAATAAAAAGCAAGGAAATAAAATTTCATTCGCAGAATACAAGGTAGGTTTATCTATTAATATAGTTACCATATTAATGGTTCTAAAGAGAAATCATGTCAGATTATCTTAAGGTAAAAATTCATTTAAAAAACTTATAAATTCTTTTTAAATTTTTCCCAGTTTTAATGAGATATAATTGACATAAATATTGTGTAGGTTGAAAGTTTACAATATGATGATTTGATATGCATATATATTGCAAAATGAATACCACAATAAAGTTAACACAATAAAAGCAACCTATAGAATAGGAGAAAATATTTGCAAACTACATATCAGATAAGAGGTCAATATTCAAAATATATAAAGGATTCATACAACTCAATAGCAAAAACACTAATAACCCAATTAAAAATGGGCAGAGGATCTGAATAGACATTTTCCCAAAGCAAACATACAGATGGCCAGGAGGTACGTAAAAGATGTTCAGCATCACTGATCATCAAGGAAATGCAAATCAAAACCACAATGAGATATTATCTCACACTGTTAGAATGATTATTATCAAAAAGACAAGCGTGGTCAGCCCCATGGCATAGTGGTTAAGTCCAGCATGCTCCACTTTGGTGGCCTTGGTTCATGGGTTCACATCCCAGGCGTGGACCTACACCACTCATCAAGCCATGCTGTGGCAGTGACCCACATACAAAATAGAGAAAGACTGGCACAGATGTTAACTCAGGGCTAATCTTCCTCAGGCAAAAAAAAATAGAGAGAGAGAGAGATAACAAGTGTTGGTGAGGATGTGGAGAAAAGGAAACCCTTGTGTACTGTTGGTGGGAATGTAAATTGATACAGCCACTATGGAAAACTGTATGGAAGTTCCTCAAAAAATTAATAATAGAACTGCCTTAAGATTCAGCATTCCCACTTCTGGGTATATATCTGAAGGAAATGAAATTAGGATCTCAAAGAGATATCTGCACTCCCATGTTCATTGCAGCATTATTTCCAATAGTCAAGATATAGAAACAATCTAGATGTCGTTCTGCAGATGAATGGATAAAGGAAATGTCATATATCTATATCTATCTACCTATCTATATATATATACACACACATACACACACAATGAAATATTATTCAGCCATAAAAAATAAGGAAATGCTGCCCTTTGCAACAACATAGATGGACCTTGAGGGCATTGTGATAAGTGAAATAAGTAAGACAGAGAAAGACAAGTACTATATGATCTCACTTATATGTGGAATCTAAAAAGTGCCAAACACAGGGTGGCGCAGTGGCATAGTGGTTAAGTTTGCATGCTCCACTTTGGTGGCCCGGTGTTTGTGGGTTTGGATCTCAGTCACAGACCTACACACTGCTCATCAAGCCATGCTGTGGTGGCATCCTACATACAAAATAGAGGAAGATTGGCACAGATGAGAGGTCAGGGACAATGTTCCTCACCAAAAAAACCCCAAAACCTGCCAAATTCATGAAAACATAGAGTATAAAAGTGGTTGCCTGGGGCCTGAAGGTGGAGGAAATGGGGATATGTTGGTCAAAGGGTGCAAACTTCTGATTATGAGATTGATAAGTTCTGGGGATATAATATCTAGCATGGTGACTATAGTTAACAGTAGTGTACTGTATACCTGAAATTTCCTAAGAGAATAGATATTAAATGTTCTCACTATAAAAAAAATTAACATTTATGTGAAGTGATTATTTCTTTTGCCGTGCAGAAGCATTTTAGTTTGATGTAGTTCTTGCTCATTTTTGCTTTTGTTGCTTGTGATTTTAGTGTCATATCCAAAAAATTGTTGCCAAGACCGATGTGAAGGATCATTTTCCCTGTTTTCTTCTAGAAGATTTATGGTTTCAGAGGTTTTACATTTAAGTCTTTAATCCATTTCAAGTTGCTTTTTGTGTATAGTGTAAGATAGAAGATCAATTTCATTCTTTTGCATGTGGATATCCACTTTTCCCAACACTGTTTATTAAAGAGACTATCCTTTTCCCGTTGAATATTCTTGGCTCCCTTGTGTGATATTAGTTGACTGTTTATGCATAGGTCCTCTGGACTCTCAATTCTGATTCATTTGTCTATGTGCCTATTTTTATGCCAACACTATACAGTTTTGATTACAACAGCTTTGTAGTTTATACTTTGAAATCTCTGAAAGTGTGATGCCTCCAGATTTGCTCTTCTTTCTCAAGATTGCTTTAGCTATTTGGGGTCTTTTTTGGTTCCACAAAAATTTTAGGATAGTTTTTCTATTTCTGTGAAAATTCCATTGGAATTTTGACGATGATTGCATTAAATCTGTAGATACAATTGGGTAGTATGCACATTTTAACAACATTAATTTTTCTTATCCATGAACACAAGATATCTTTCCATTTATCTGTGTCTTCTTCAATTTCTTTCATCAAAATCTTATAGTTTTCAGTGTACAGGCATACCTCAGAGATACTGTGGGTTTTGTTCTGGACTACCACAATAAAGGGAATATCACAATAAAATGAGTCACACAAATATTTTGGTTTCCCAGCGTATATAAAAGTTATGTTTACATTATAGTCAAGCGTTCACTAGCATTATGTCTAAAGAAGCAATGTACATACTTAATCAAAAAATATTTGATTGCCAAAAAATGCTATCATCTCGGCCTTTAGCAAGGTGTAATCTTTCTGCTAGTGGAGGGTCTTGCCTCGATGTTGATAGCTGCTGACTGATCAGGACAGTGGTTGCTGAAGGTTGGGTGGTTGTAGCTATTTCTTAAAATAAGACAATATTGAAGTTTGCTGCATCAATTGACTCTTCTTTTCATGAACAATTTCTCTGTAGCATGCGATGGTGCTTGACAGCATTTTATCCATAGTAGAACTTCTTTCAAACCCTACTGTTGCTTTATCAATTAAGTTCATATAATATTCTAAGTACTTTGTCATCATTTCAACAATCTTCACCAGGAGTGATATCATCTCAAGAAACCATTTTCTTTGCTCATCCATAAGAATCAACCCCTCATCATTAAAGTTTTATCATGAAGTATCAGCAATTAAGTCACATCATCAGGGTCCGCTTCTAATAATCCTAGTTCTCTTGCTATTTCCACTACATCTTCAGTTACTTCTTCCACTGAAGTCTTGAATCCCCCAAAGTCCTCCATGAGTATTGGAATCAACTTCTTCCAAACTCTTGTTAATGTTGATGTTTTGTTTTCAGTATTTCTTTTTATTGCCAAATAATATTCCACTGTATGAATATATCACATTTTATTTATTCATTCATCAGTTGATAGAAATTTGGGTGGTTTCCACTTTATGGCTACTATGAAAAATGCTGCTATGAGCATTAGTGTACAAGTATTTATGTGGACATGTTTTTATTTCTGTTGGGTATGGACCTAGGAGTGGACGTGCGGGGTCATATGGTAACTCTATGTTTATATAGGTCCTGCCCACTCCCCACCCCACTCTACCTGCACTGCCCTGTGCAAAGCAGAGCAAAGAAAGAACAAGAAACCAATTTGGGAGTCAAAGGTTATCGGCCAGCACACAGAATGAGCACAATTATTTATGTGAATACAAACACATTCAAAACCAAACTCCTTCTTTTGCAAGGGACCTACAAACTCAAGTATACATAGAAAACACATTCGGGCAATTGCCTGGGCAGGGATAAGACAGGGAGAAAGAAACGGGACTAAAAGGGAATATGCAAATAAATGAAACAAGGCTTTGCAGGAGTAAATAGCCGCTCACAACCCAAAAAGTACTATTAACCCTGAGTACTTTGAAAAAAGAAGAGGTTGAGGTGAGAATGACTTCAGGGTAAGGGAATGTGACGCTTATTCAACTGTTCTTTAGTTCCCATAGGAAAAGGAAATGAACATTTAGGTTATGAATTATTATTATATTTTTTCCTTTTTTAAAATTAAGGTTATGAAAGTTAACATCCTTGTGAAATTACAGTTGTACATCATTATTAGTCATGTTGTAGGTACACCACTTCACCCCTAGTGCCCTCCCTCCATCCCCCTTTCCCCTGGCAACCACCGATCAGTTCTCTTTGTCCATATGTTAACTACCACCTATGAGTGGAATCATACAGAGTTCGTCTTTCTCTGTCTGGCTTATTTCACTCAACATAATACCCTCAAGGTCTATCCATGTTGTTATGAATGGGACGACTTTGTCCTTTTTTATGGCTGAGTAGTATTCCATTGTATATATATATATACCACATCTTTATCCAATCATCAGTTGCTGGGCACTTAGGTTGGTTCCATGACTTGGCTATTGTGAATAATGCTGCAATGAACATAGTGGTGCATGGAACTTTTGGAATTGCTGATTTCAGGTTCTTAGGATAGATACCCAGTAGTGGGATGGCTGGGTCATAAGGTATTTCTATTCTTAACTTTTTGTGGAATCTCCATACTGTTTTCCATAGTGGCTGCACCAGTTTGCATTCCCACCAACAGTGTATGACGGTTCCCTTTTCTCCACAGCCTCTCCAACATTTGTCACTCTTGGTTTTGGATATTTTTGCCATTCTAACAGGTGTAAGGTGATATCTTAGTGTAGTTTTGATTTGCATTTCCCTGATGATTAGTGATGATGAGCATCTTTTCATATGTCTATTGGCCATCTGTATATCTTCTTTGGAGAAATGTCTGTTCATGTTCCCTGCCCATTTTGTAATTGGGTTGTTTGATTTTTTATTGTTGAGTTGTGTGAGTTCTTTGTATATTACGGAGATTAACCCTTTGTTGGATAAATAACTTGTGAATATTTTTTCCCAATTAGTGGGCTGTTTTTTTGTTTCAATCCTGTTTTCCCTTGCCTTGAAGAAGCTCTTTAGTCTGATGAAGTCCCATTTGTTTATTCTTTCTATTGTTTCCCTCATGTGAGGGGCTATGGTGTCCAAAAAGATTCTTTTGAAGCTGATGTCAAAGAGTGTACAGCCGATATTCTCTTCTAGAAGACTTATTGTTTCAGGCCTAATCTTTAGGTCTTTGATCCATTTTGAGTTTATTTTAGTAAATGGTGAAAAAGAATGGTTGATTTTCATTCTTTTACATGTGGCTGTCCAGTTTTCCCAGCACCATTTGTTGAAGAGACTTTCTTTCCTCCATTGTAGGCCCTCAGCTCCTTTGTCAAAGATTAGCTGTCCATAGATGTGTGGTTTTATTTCTGGGCTTTCAATTCTGTTCCATTGATCTGTGCATCTGTTTTTGTACCAGTACCATGCTGTTTTGATTACTGTAGCTTTGTAGTATGTTTTGAAGTCAGGGATTGTGATGCCTCCAGCTTTGTTCTTCTTTCTCAGGATTGTTTTAGCAATTCGGGGTCTTTTGTTGCCCCATATGAATTTTAGGATTCTTTGTTCAATTTCTCTAAAGAATGACATTGGAATTCTGATTGGGATATCGTTGAATCTGTAGATTGCTTTAGGTAGTATGGACATTTTAACTATGTTTATTCTTCCAACCCATGTGCATGGAATGTCTTTCCATCTCTTTATGTTGTCATCGATTTCTTTCAGGAAGGTCTTGTAGTTTTCATTGTATAGATCTTTCGCTTCCTTGGTTAAATTTATCCCAAGGTATTTTATTCTTTTTGTTGTGATCATGAATGGGATTGAGTTCTTGAGATCTTTTTCTGTTAGTTCATTGTTAGCATATAGAAATGCTACTGATTTATGTATGTTGATTTTATACCCTGCAACTTTGCTGTAGTTGTTGATTGTTTCTAATAGTTTTTCTATGGATTCTTTGGGGTTTTCTATATATAAGATCATGTCGTCTGCAAACAGCAAGAGTTTTACTTCTTCGTTGCCTATTTGGATTCCTTTTATTTCTTTTTCCTGCCAAATTGCTCTGGCCAAAACCTCCAGTACTATGTTGAATAAGAGTGGTGAAAGTGGGCACCCTTGTCTTGTTCCTGTTCTGAGAGGGATGGGTTTCAGTTTTTGTCCATTGAGTATGATGTTGGCTGTGGGTTTGTCATATATGGCCTTTATTATGTTGAGGTACTTTCCTTCTACATCTATTTTATTGAGGGTTTTTATCATAAATGGATGTTGGATCTTGTCAAATGCTTTCTCTGCATCTATTGAGATGATCATGTGGTTTTTGTTTCTCATTTTGTTAATGTAGTGAATCACGTTGATTGACTTGCGGATGTTGAACCATCCCTGTGTCCCTGGTATAAATCCCAATTGATCATGGTGTATAATCTTTTTGATATATTGCTGTATTCAGTTTGCCAAAATTTTGTTGAGGATTTTTGCATCTATGTTCATCAGTGATATTGGCCTGTAGTTTTCCTTCTTTGTGTTGTCCTTGTCAGGTTTGGGGATCAGGGTGATGTTGGCTTCATAGAATGTATTAGGGAGTGCTCCATCTTCCTCTATTTTCTGGAATAGTTTGAGAAGGATAGGTATTAAATCTTCTTTGAATGTTTGGTAGAATTCTCCACAGAAGCCGTCTGGTCCTGGACTCTTATTTTTGGGGAGTTTTTTCATTACTGTTTCTATTTCTTTACTTGTGATTGGTCTATTCAGATTCTCTATTTCTTCCTGATTCAGTTTGGGTAGGTTGTATGAGTCTAGGAATTTATCCGTTTCTTCTAGGTTGTTCAATTTGTTGGCATATAGTTTTTCATAGTATTCTCTCATGATCCTTTGTATTTTTTTCGGTATCTGTTGTGATTTCTCCTCTCTCGTTTCTAATTTTATTTATTTGAGACTTCTCTCTTTTTTTTTAGTGAGTCTGGCTAAGGTTTTGTCGATTTTGTTAATTTTTTCAAAGAACCAACTCTTTGTTTCATTGATCCTTTCTACTGTCTTTTTTGATTCAATATCCTTTATTTCTGCTCTAATTTTTATTATTTCCCTCCTTCTACTGTCTTTGGGCTTTGTTTGTTCTTCTTTTTCTAATTCTGTTAGATGTCGTTTATGTAAGATTTTTCTTGCTTATTGAGGTGAGCCTGTATTGCAATGAATTTCCCTCTTAGGACTGCCTTTGCTGCGTCCCAAATAATTTCGTACAGTGTGTTTTCATTTGCATTGTCTCCAGATAATATTTGATTTCTTCTTTAATTTCTTCAATAATCCATTGTTTGTTCAGTAGCATGTTGTTTAGTCTCCAGATTTTTGGCCCTTTCCCAGCTTTATTCTTGTAGTTAATTTCTAGTTTCACAGCATTATGATCAGAAAAGATGCTTGGTATTATTTCAACCCTCTTGAACTTATTGATGTTTGCTTTGTTTCCCAAGATATGGTCTATCCTTGAGAATGTTCCATGCACACTTGAGAAGAATGTGTAACCTGCTGTTTTTGGATGAAGTGTCTTATATATATGTATTAGGTCCATCTGATCTAATTTTTCATTTAATTCTATAATTTCCTTGTTGATTTTCTGTCTGGATGATCTGTCCATTGGTGTTAATGGGGTGTTGAGGTCCCCTACTATTATTGTATTGCTGTTGATGTCTCCTTTTAGTTTTGCTAATAGTTTCTTTACGAATTTTGGTGCTCCTGTGTTAGGTGCGTATATACTTATAAGTGTTATGTCATCTTGGTGGAGCATCCCTTTTATCATTATATACTGCCCCTCTTTGTCTTTCTTTATCTGTTTTGCTTTGAAGTCTACTTTGTCTGATATAAGTATGGCAACACCTGCTTTCTTTTGTTCATTATTAGCTTGGAGTATTGTCTTCCATCCCTTCACTTTGAGTCTGTGTTTGTCTTTGGGGCTGAGGTGTGTTTCCTGGAGGCAGCATATTGTTGGATCTTGTTCTTTGATCCATCCTGCCACTCTGTGCCTTTTGATTGGAGAGTTCAATCCATTCACGTTTAGAGTGATTATTGAAACGTGGGGGCCTAGTGTTGCCATTTTATCACTTGTTTTCTGGTTCTTTTGCATTTTGTCCTGATGGAGAGCTGTTACTTTGTGTTATTGTCCTTCTGGATTTTGTAACCCCTTTCCTTTTTTTGATTTTTCAGGAATGAGGTTCTTCCTGAGCATTTCTTGAAGAGGAGGTTGTGTGGCAATGAACTCCCTTAACTTTTGTTTATCTGGGAAAGTTTTTATTTCTCCATCGTATTTGAAGGATATTTTCACTGGGTAGAGTATTCTTGGCTGCAGGTTTTTGTCCTTCAGAGTTTTGAATATTTCATTCCAATCTCTACTAGCCTGTAAGGTCTCTCCTGAGAAATCTGCTGATAGCCTTATGGGGTTTCCTTTGTAAGTTATTTTCTTCTGCCTGGCTGCCCTTAGTATTTTCTCTTTGTCATTGACTTTTGGTAGTTCCACCACTATATGCCTTGGGGTTGGTCTTCTTGCGTTAATAAAGTTTGGAGATCTATTGGCTTCTGTCACATGAAGTTCCATCTCTCTTCCCAAGTTTGGCAAGTTCTCAGCTATTATTTCTTTGAACAGGCCTTCTTCCCCCTGTGGGGTCCCTCGTAGGTTGTGGGGGCAATTGCAAGGGGGCCTCAGGCTGCTGATGCCTACTGTTGCAGCCCACTTAGATGCACTCCCTCCTTGTGGTCTGCAGTGGTGTTGTGGGCTTTCCCAGCAGCCAGGAGCAGGATCACCTATAATCGCCACTTTGTCCCTAACAGAGCCCACAAGATCACACTTGTCCACTATAGGTCCCAGCAGAGCTATGGGTATCTTCTGCAGTGTGTCATTAGCTCACCTAGCTGTGCTACTTTTGCCTCAGGGCCTTCCTGCCTTGCGATTGCCAGTTGGGACCTCTCCACTAGTGCTGTGCAGAGGCTTTCGCTGAGGCTGCTGTAGGAACCTGGAGTTCCCCCTGGGCTACATAGCCGTTTCACCAGAGCTCCACTCTGCCCCACTCCATTCTCATGGGATCTCTGGGAGCCCCTTGCCTCGTCTGGGACACAGCCAGAGTCCGTGGGCCTGACGGTGGCTTGTAAGCTGCTGCCTTGTGGGGACTTCTGCTCTAGGGAGCTTCCTGGTGTTCTGAATGCTGGGCGGGGCCTCCCTGCCAATGGCGAGCAGAGGCCCTCCCTGCTGGGAGTGTGCGGGACCCTGGAGTGTCCCCTTGGGCCACAGAGCCAGGTGTTGGAGCTCCAACCAGTCCCCAAGCATGTCCACGGGAAGTCCGGGCACCCCCTGCACCAACCTGTGTGCCAGAGACCATGGGCCCAGCAGCAGCTGGTGGTCTGGTGCAGTGCCAGGGAATCCACCCGCCGGGAGCTTCCCTTTGCTCTGGATTCTGGGTGGGGCCTCCCAGCTAATGGCGAGCAGAGGCTTTCCCTACTGGGGGGGGGGGTGCAGGACCCCGGAGCCTCCCCTCGAGCCACAGAGTCGGGCACTGGAGCTCCGACCCTGTCCCCAAGCATGTCCACGGGAAGTCAGGGCGCCCCCTGCACTGACCCGTGCACCGGAGACCATGGGCCCAGCAGCAGCTTGTGGTCTGGTGCCATGCCAGGAAATCTGCCCACTGGGAGCTTCCCTTTGTTCTGTATTCTGGACGGGGCCTCCCTGCTAATGGCGAGCAGAGGCTTTCCCTGCCAGGGAGGTGTGGGACCCCAGAGCCTCCCCCTGGGCTGCAGAGCCAGGCGCTGGAGCTCCAACCGTGTCCCCAAGCATGACTACGGGAAGTCCGGGCACCCCCTGCACTGACCCATGCGCTGGAGACTGTGGGCTCAGCAGCAGCTGGCAGTCTGGTGCCGTGCAGGGGAATCCGCCCACTGGGAGCTTCCCTTTGTTCTGGATTCTGGGCAGGGCCTCCCTGCTAATGGCGAGCAGAGGCTTTCCCTGCCAGGGAGGTGTGCCAGGGAATCCACCCGCCGGGAGCTTCCCTTTGTTCTGGATTCTGGGCGGGGCCTCCCTGCTAATGGCAAGTGGAGGCCTTCCCTGCCAGTGGGTGTGGGACCCTGGGGATTCCCCCTGGGCTTAGGTATAATCACAGGGGGCTTGAGTAGGGCTGTTGTCACCTGTTTCCACCGTCGCTCCACTGGTGAGTGCACACTCCCACCCTTGGTGTGTGGCGATGCTATGGGGGAGTCCGCTGGAAGAGAGCCTCCTGCAGGAACTAGGCTGTCCAGGGGTCGGGGGTCGGGGGTCGGAGAGTTTTCACCTATTTCCACCTCCTCCAGGGGGGAAGTCCGTCCGCCTTCCAATGTATAGTAGTATGAGACTCTGAGGCATCTTGAGATACTATCTGGATAGCCTTAGGTTGGCTCCCACCTGCCAGCTGAGAAGCTCCGCTGCTCCCAAAGGTGGCTTTTTCCTCTCTGGCTGGAGTTACTGCCTCTTCTGCTTTAATCAGGACTGTCCCTTGTTGTGGGGGTTCTTTTTATCCAGTTTTCAGTTTTCAATCCAGGGTGATTCTTCCTAAAATTGTTGTAACCTGGTTGCGTTTGTGGGAGGAGGCACGTTCAACGTCTGCTCACAGCGCCATCTTGATGAGAACTCCCATTAATGTTGATATTTTGACCTTCTACCATGAATCACAAATGTTCTTAATAGCATCTAAAATGATGAATCCTTTCCAGAAGGTTTTCAAGTTACTTTGCCCAGATCCATCAGAGGAATCACTATCTATGGCAGCAAAATATATTTCTTAAGTAATAAGACTTGAAAGTCAAAATTAGTCCTTGATCCATGGGCTGCAGAATGGTTGTTGTGTTAGCAGGCATGAAAACAACCTTAACGTCATTGTACACCTCCATCAGAGCTCTTGGGTGACCAGGTGTATCGTCAATGAGCCCTAATATTTTTAAAGGAATCTTTTTTTCTGGGTACTATGTCTCAACAGCGGGCTTAAAATATTTGATAAACCATTTGTTGTAAACAGATGTGCTGTCATCCAGGCTTTGTTTTTCCATTTATAGAGCACAGGCAGAGTAGATTTAGCATAATTCTTGTTGTTTTTTAACTTTCATGCTAGAGATAAAATTAAGTGCCTTGGTTTATTGGCAAATTCAGTACTTCTGCATTTCAACTTTATTTACTGTGGGCCACCTTTTGGTTCATGTTTCAGCCAACCAAACAAACTGTTAAAGCCCATTCTGATCCTCCAAGCTGCAACATGGAATAGAGAATCTCTGCTTAGTGGGCCCATATCAATAAATTCAACCTGATTCAACTTTATGTTCTTTCCACCATTATCCTACACTTTTAATATCAAATCCCACATATAAGTCCCAGATTTCTATCTGTATTCATTGGAAAAATAATGTAATTCTTTTGGAGTACAGCACATCTTCTTAGGGGTCACATTTTGTACTTCATCTTTATAGGCCTGCTGAAACTTGAATCTATTTGTAGATCCAGAAGCAAAGGGGAGTGGTGAGTGGGTCTTGAGGAAAAGCAAGAATGTCTTGCAAGGTGAATACCTCAGGGGAGGACATTACAGTTTTCTCAAAGTAGGGTTAAACTCTTCAGACAGGAGTGGAAAGCCTGCTTCTAATGACAAGAAAGACTCAGCAGAATTTAGACATCCATGTCCCTGGCTTCATTAGGATCTTCTGATATGTCCCCATTCCAATTTTTAACATCCCATCTTTCCCAATCAATGCTCTCATTTTAATAGCAGAAATCCTGCAAGGTTGGCAATTCAATTTGTGTTATAATTCAGTCACTTGCAGGATGAGGCTGGATTTTGTTTTCAGCAATCTCAAATCTGCAGCTACAGGAGATAAGGGTTTCTTTCAGGGTAGATATAGAAATTTTTGGTCATTTATGTGGCTCTTGAGCTGGGATCCCTGAGCTCAAATTTGAATCCCTGAGCTCATTATTTACTTTCCCCATTTTATTCAGCACAATCAGGAGCCACCAGCCAATCTCACTATACTCTTTATTTTGACAAAAAATCTTCTAAGGTATCGAATATATAATTACCTGGAATCTTGCATCTTATAATTATCTGATTACAAGTATCCTATGGTGATTTTTTTTAATATAGATCTCTATTGCCACATTATAATATAGACTAATGGTGTTCTCTTTACCACTGGAAATAGAGTCATCTGTGCCTTTAAAACTAATGATATTAGAGAACTAATTCTAAAAACCCCAGGACCAATTCAGAAAACTCATCCTTAAGACTCTGTTCCTTTTTTTCTTTCTTTTTATCTAATAAATATATTCATCAAAGTTTCAGGACACAAAATCAACACACAAAAATCAGCTGCACCTCTGAACAAACAATGAAAATTACAAAAAGAAAATAAAATAAACAATCCCTCCCACAAGAACATCAAAAAGGGTAAAATACTTAGGGCTAAATTTAATCAAGAAAGTGAATGACCTGTACACTGAAAACTACAAAACATTGTTGAAGGTAATTAAATGTACACAATAAATAAATGGATAGACATGCCATGCTCATGAATCAGCAAATACATTATTGGAAGAATATTGTTAAGATGTCAATATTACCCAAAGCAATCTACAGATTCAATGCAATCCCCAATGACATCCCTCACAGACACAGAAAAATACATCCCCAAATTCATCTGGAATCTCAAAGGACCCTGAATAGCCAAAACAACCCTGAAAAGGAATAGAGTTGGAGAAATCAATCACACTTTCTGACTTCAAAACCACCACAAATCTAAAGCAATCAAAACAGCATGGTACTGGCATTAAGACAAACTTGCTGATTAATGGAATGGAACAGAATGGAATGGAATAGAAAACCCAGAAATAAATCTTAACATATATGGTTAAATGATTTTTGACAAGGTGACAAGATAACTCAAAGGGGAAAAGGCAGTCAAATGTTGCTGGGGAAACTGAGTATCATTATTCAAAATAATGAAGTTAGACCCTCAAATTACACCAAACACAAAAATCAACTAAAAAACGGATCAAATACCCAAATGTAAGACCTAAAACCATAAAACTCTTAGAAGAAAACAAAAGGAAAATCTTCATGATATTGGATTTGTCAATAATTTCTTGGACATGACACAGAAAGCATAGGAAACAAAAGAAAAATATATGTTAATTGTACTACATCAAAATTTAAAACCCCGGGGCTGGCCCAGCGATGCAGCAGTTAAGTTCACACATTCCCCTTCTGTGGACCAGGGTTTGCTGGTTCGGATCCCAGGTGCCGACATGACACCACTTGGCAAGCCATGCCTTGGCAGGCGTCCCACATATAAAGTAGAGGAAAATGGGCATGGATGTTAGCTCAGGGCCAATCTTCCTCATCAAAGAGAGGAGGATTGGCTGAAAATGTTAGCTCAGGGCTAATCTTCCTCCAAAAAAACTAAAAACCCCTCTGCATGAAAGGACACCATCAACAGACAGAAAAAGCAACCAATATAATGGGCGTAATATTCACAAATCATGCATCCGACAAAGGATTAATCTATAGAAGGCATACAGAACTCCCCAAACTGAGAAAAACAATAAGAAAAAGTCCCGTTAAAAAATGGGCAAATGGGGGGCTGGCCCCGTGGCCGAGTGGTTAAGTTCGCGCGCTCCGCAGCAGGCGGCCCAGTGTTTCGTTAGTTCGAATCCTGGGCGCGGACATGGCACTGCTCATCGGACCACGCTGAGGCGGCGTCCCACATGCCACAACTAGAAGAACCCACAACGAAGAATACACAACTATGTACCGGGGGGCTTTGGGGAGAAAAAGGGAAAAATAAAAAAATCTTTAAAAAAAAACAAAAAACAAAAAACAACTCATTGAAGGGTGATAAAATAATTAAAAAAAAAAAAATGGGCAAATGGTCTGAATGGATGCCTCCTCAAAGAAGATACACAAAGGGCCAATAAACACAATGCTCACTGCACATGTAACATATAAATATTACTTAATACACATGTAACAATGCTCAACATTACAAATCACCAGGGAAATGCAACCAAAAAAGACTGATAATAACAAATGTTAGTGAGGATGTGGAGAAATAGGAATCGCTGTGCCCTACCAGTAGGAATGAAAAATGGTACAGCTACCATGGAAAAAGCATGGTGGTCCTCAAAAAAATTGCACACAGAATTATCATAAGATCCAACAATTCTACCTCCAAGTACATGCCCAAAAGAATTGAAAACAGGGACTTGAACAGACATTTGTACATTTATGTGCATAACAGCACTCATAATCCAGAAGGTATAAACAACCCAAATGTCCATTGATTGATGAATGGACAAACAACGTGAGGCACATACACACAATGGAATATTACTCAGCCCCAAAAAGGAATGAATTTTGTTTTTTGGTTCTACAATTCTTTTTTTTAAATTATTATTGTGGTAATGTTGGTTTATAACATTATATAAATTTCAGGTGTACATCATTATATTTCAATTTATGTGTAGATTAAAACATGTTCACCACCCAAAGACTAATTACAATCCATCACCATACACATATCCCTAGTCACTGCTTTGTCCTCCTCCCTTCCCCCTTCCCCTCTGGTAACCACCAATCCAATCTCTTTCTCTATGTGTTTGTTTGTTGTTGTTTTTATCTTCTATTTGTGAGTGAGATCATATGGTATTTGAGTTTTCTCCTTCCGACTTATGTAACTTAGCACAATACCCTCAAGGTCCATCTATGTTGTCACAAATGGCCAGATTTCATCCTTTTTTATAGCTGAGTAGTACTCCACCACATATAAACACCACATGTCTTTCATCCATTCATCTCCCAATGAGCATCTAGGTTGCCCCCAAGTCCTGGCTATTGTGATTAATGCTGCAATGAACATGGGTGCATGTATCTTTACGCATTCATGTTTTCCTGTTCTTTAGATAAATACCCAGCAGTAGAATGGCTGGATAATATGGTAGCTCTATTCTTAATTTTTTGAGGAGTTTCCGCACTATTTTCCACAGTGGTTGTACCAGTCTGCACCCCCACCAATAGTACATGAGAGTTCCCTCTTCTCCATATCCTCTTCAACACATGCTATTTCCTGTCTTGATAATTATAGCCATTCTGATGGGTGTGAGGTGATATCTCATTGTATTTTTGATTTGCATTTCTCTGAAGTGCATCTGAATTAGCAAAACTGAACATCTTTTCATGTGCCTGATTGCCATCTGTATATCCTCCCCAGAGAAATACCCACTCAGATCCTTTTCCCATCCTTTAATTGGGTTGTTAGCTTTTTTGTTGTTGAAATGTATGAGTTCCTTATACATCCTGGACACTAACCCCCTATCAGACACATGGTCTGAGAAACTTCTTCTCCCAATTGTTAGGTCGCCTTTTCATCCTGTTGACAGTTTTCTCTTCTATGCAGAAGCTTTTTAGCTTGATATAGTCCCATTTGTTTATTTTTTATATTGTTTCCCTTGGCCAGTTAGACATGGTACTTGAAAGTATGCTGCTAAGACTGATGTCAAAGAGTGTACTGCCTATGTTTTCTTCTAGAAGTTTCACATCTTCAGGTCTTACATTCAAATCTTTAATACACTTTTAGCTAATCCCTCTGTATGGTACAAGATATGGTCCACTCTCACCCCTTTACACGTGGCTGTCCAGTTTTCCCAACACTATTTATTGAGGAGACTTTCCTTTCCCTATCGTATGTTCCCAGCTCCCCTGTCAAAAATTAGCTGTCCGCAGATGTGTGGGCTTACTTCTGGGCTCTCACTTCCACTCTGTTGATCTGTGTGTCTGTTTCTGTGCCAGTACTGTGCTGCCCTGACACCTATAGCCCTGCAGTATACCCTGAAATCAGAGAGCACGACACTTTTAGCTCTGCTCTCCTTTCTCAGGAGTCCTTCAGCCACTTGGGGTCCCCCATTGTTCCATCTAACTTTCAGGATCCTTTGTTCTATCCCTGTAAAAAAAATGTCACCGGTACTCAGATAGGGACTGCAGTGAATCTGCAGACTGCCTCAGGAAGTATGGACATTTTAACTATGTTAATTTTTCCAATCCAAGAGCATGGAATATCGCTCCATTTATTTGTGTCTTCTTCTATTTCTCCTAATAATGTTTTATAGTTTTCAGTGTACAAGTCCTTCACCTCTTTGCTCAAGTTTATTCCTAGGCACTTTATTCTCCCTTAAGATTGCTCCTGACTGCCATGAAGCACCATGGCTGGAAGGTGGCTTTTTCCTCTCCAGGAAGGAATTTCTGCCTCTTCCACCTCAGTCAGCACTGTCTGTTTTTACAGGGGTTCTTTTTATCCAGTTTTCAGTTCTCTCTCAGGGGTAATTGGTCCAAGAGTAGTTGTAAATTTGTTGTGTCCATGGGAGGACATGAGTTCAGAGACCACCTATGCCACCACCTCTCTAAGATTCTGTCCCTTTAGAACCATTCCTAGTACCAAAATATGTTAGGGATCTCCAGAAAAGTAAACAGAGAGATTGATTTTAAGGAATTGGTTCATGGATTGTGGGGCCTGGCAAGTCCAAAATGTGTAGGGCTGGTGAGAAAGCTGGAATTTCCAGCAAGAGTCAATGTTTCAGTCTTGAGTCAAAGACAGTCTGGAGGCAGAATTCCTTCCTCTCTAGAGAACCTTAGTGTTTCCTCTTAAGGCTTTCCACTAGTGGATAGGATCCCCCACATTATGGAGGGTAATCTGCTTTACTCAAAGTCTACTGATTTAAATTTTAACTTCATCTAAAAAATACCTTCATAGCAACTTCTACGCTCATGTTTGACCAAGCAACTGAGTACTAGAGCCTAACCAAATTGACACATAATTAATCATAACAGTTGGCTATCAGCCTTGAGAAGGACATTCAGGAAAACACACATATTATTAATCTGATAGAAGATTACACCCTGCCACAACTCTAAGAAAGAAAAACACCATCACTAAGCGGTTTCTGCCATGCTCATTACAATGGAGACTAATATTGTTAAAGATCAACCACCAGGTGTTTTAGAAGCTCAAGCCACAGGAGTGCACCAGTGCAAACTCTAGAGACAACTTAAATTATGGCAAGATGTTTATGGGAAATGTGGCTTTTCTGTATCAAGTCCAACAGACTCCTTGATTCTTGTCTGCTGTAGCTCAAGGTGGATGCTGAATGTGGGTTAGGGGGACACAAAAAATAAGTACGTTGTAGCTGCTGGGCATCTCAATGTGTTTTTTGTATTTCCTCTTCTACAGTATTCTTTTATAATGCCAAATGAATGTAATATTAGTTCAAAGCCTATTTTCTCTTTTAAATTTTATTATAGTCTGAAATTGTGCCTACCATTGGGAGTCTTATAATAATTTTTAGAGAATAAAAGAAAATTATTTTAATTTTTGGATTCATATATTAATTTGTTAATTAATGAATATTATATATTATTTTATTATTAATATTAATATTAATTTATATTACCATACTACTTGCTTAAATATACTGAATATCACCATGAATAACACAAAATTTTGGGTCTTTCTCTGATAATTTAGTTGAAAATAGATTTGGGGGAACTCTGAGGGTTAAGCTAAAGGCATACTGCTATCTACTATTTACTTTCTATTTCAGTTTGTCTTGTGCTTTTTGGTAATCCTTTCATTTTGAGCCTTTCTGAGCCATCTTGTAGGTAGCTATATCTTAAAAACTTTATTCACCATATTTTGTCAATTTTATAATGCATATTTTTTCACATTTAACATCCTTAAAATTGGGATATGTTACAATAAATGGAAATAAAGCACTGTGTCATAATTTAATTGGTAACATTTCTGCTTCCTTATAATACCTAAAAATGACATATATTATAATCAACCATCTTATAATTAAATATAGTAACTGCATTAGGCATTTTTGATAAAATTTGAGTAAGCTTGTTATTTAAAAGTTGACTTTAATTCATTCATATTTATTTTAATAAATTATATTTCCTGTTATATCTGACATCTTATATGTTTTTCATTATGATGCTTTATTATTGTTTTTATTTTTGACCCCAGACTTCTGTAGATTTTTATGTTTTTTTTGATATTTTTATTCATATAATGTTGAGCATTTGCATATTGTGTTTCAGCTTTATGAGTTGATTACCATTAAATAACTGGCAAGCATGTTTGAACTTATTTCTCTGTTAATATCAAAAATTAAACCTTGGAAAGTAAGCAAAGTTGTTACAATAATCACATAATCTACTAAGTATATATTCTTTATAGATTAAAGATCCATATGTAAAAATAAAATAATATTAAAAGAAAACATAGAAAAATATTTATATAACCATAGGGTTAAGAAGACATCAAAAAATGAAAACAAAAACCTAGAAATTATAAAGTAAAATATAGACATATATGACTACATGCAAATTGAAAAAAAAGTGTCAAAATAAAATGTAAAAGATAAAACTATAAATTGATAAAAATATTTGTAATGCTATTTCATATTTTTGGCTAATATTCAAAGAGCATCTAAAATTGTAAGAAAAAGCAAATAACCTAATAAAAATGTGTGAAAGGTAAAACAGAAAAGAAAATGAAAAGAGATAAAATAATAAAAGATATTCTACCTCACTAGCAATCATGAAAATACAAGAAGGGCAAAAGGACAAAGAGGTGATTTTCTACCCTTCATATGAACAACGATACTATTCACTGGTATAGAAAATACAAGACACACACAGCTCAGTATTGATGACTAAACACACCTACTCAAACTCACTAAGATTTTAATATTTTATGATTTCAATGAGTTAGAGTGAGAAAGTGACTTAAGAGCAAGTATCTAAGTGAAAGTAAAACACTACTAAGGTTCTCTTCTTTGGTGCAAAGACTTAGCAGGAAAAATATAAGCTTAAGTATGTGTGTATTAAGACAAAAAATTAAGGGCAAACTTCAAAGTGATAGAGGAGAAAAAATGGAACAAAGAAAACTCAAACAATATAACATACAGCCACAAGTGAATAAATAGAAACAAATAAGTATTCTCAAAAAACAATCCACAATCTTGGCAGTTAAATTCAATTCTACCAATAATAACATTTAATATACTATTTGCGTACACTTTAAAACTTCACAAAAACATACAATACATTTTAATGGAATAAAGGATGCCTATGAAAATAAGATTACCATTTACCTCTGAAGGGAAGAAAGATAACAGGGAATGAGGGTGGTAGTCAAATGATACGGTGTGGGGATCTTTAGTTTTATGTGTAATATTCTAACATTAAGATAAAGCAGGACATAGCATATAATATTAGTGTACTCACAAAGAAAGAAAGAAAGATAGATAGATATAGAGATAGAGAGATAAATAGATAGTTAGATAGAGAAAGACAGATAAAAGCCTAGAAGCCAATATGACAAATAACAGAGGTTAGTTCTGGGTCTAGGTGGTAGGCATATCAGTGATTGTTATTTTCTTCTTTGTACTTTCTGTATTGTTCAAATTTGCCATAATAATAAAAGGAAACACATGAAGATGAGCAGGTCTGGGGTCAAGATGAGAGTTTTTTTTAACATAGGGAGTTCTAGCAGCTGGTAGATTCCAAACTATCTATTGCAAAGTCAAGTACGAGTATATCGAAAAAGATGGCCAGCCAGCTTTGTACAAACAGCTGAGATTTACCAAAAAGTTTTGTAAATGGCGTCAATTTCTATAATTAAGAGGTTTTTTTCCCCAAATGCTTTCCTGACAGAATAAGAATAGTCAGGTGTGAGGAAAAGAAAACAGGCTTTTAGAATTGAAGGTTATAAAGTGAAATAATAGTCACTAAAGGTAGTATAGAATAGTGTTAATGAATAAGGACGTTAAAGTAAAAGCAAAACCAAAAAACCAAAACCAAAACCAAACGAAAAACCAAAAACCTAGAAAAAAGAAATTCACATTGAAATTTTGGCTCTTCTACTTAGAAACTATGTGTTGATATTGGTAAAGTCATTTAACCACTTAAAGTTTCAAGTTCTTTAATCATCTATCTGTAAAATGGGATCCCATAGTGCCTGGTACATATTAAACATCTCAATAAATTGTAACTATTGTCATTGCTACTTTTAGAAAGGAGAATGTGTTGAATAAAAAGATAAAGCTAGATGGGACTGAAATAAAATAAACTGAGTTCCAAAATAAAAGCAGAGGGGGATAATCTGTTGGATGACATATATTGAATTTTTATTTTTAGTTCTATGTCAATAAAAATAAAACTATTATCATTATTATATTAATTATATTACATCATTATCATTAATTATAATAACTAAATTATTTAGTTAAGCAATGAGAATCATATAACTAGTATATGTACTATTATGTTTTATAATCTATCATCTTTCTGACATTTTATAAACTTTCTGCTCTTAGACTCTGGGACATTATAGCGTTATTTTAAAAGGTCCATTCTTTTTACCATATCAAAATTATGACACAAAATATATTTATTATCTATACAACATAGTCAATATATAAAGTAGAAAAATGCTCACCAGCTATAGCAAATAATAATAATAGTAAATAGTTTTATGGGGCTTATTACTATCCAAGCACTGTTTTAAGCATTTCACAGAATTCCCACAATGACTTATGAGGTAGATACTATTACCAGCCCTACTTTTTCAGATGAAGAAACTGAGGCCTGGAGAGATTAGATAATTTACACAGTTAGTAAGAGACAGAAGTGGACACAAAAGACACGTAGTCCATCTCCAGCATCTGTACTTTTAAACACTACCCCTACATTGCATCTCTTAAAAAGACAGGCATCTCCTAACGAAAATAACCCAAATATCCATCCACTGGAGAGTAGGCAAATTAACTGTGATATATTCCTAAACCAGATAATTATACAACAATAAAAATAAATGAGCAAGAGCTGAAATTATCAACAGTGATTAATCTCATAAATATTGAACCAAAAAAGCAAGTTGCCAAAAAAAAGCATATGGCATACTACCATTTAATCATACAAAACAACAGCATAAACCATTTACAGATGCAAATATAGCTAGTAAAAGTATAAAGAAATATATGGGAATGATAAACACTAAATTCAGAATAGAAGGAGGCAATAATCTGAGAGGGATAGAGAGGAGACTTCAATATTTAAGACATATTTGTTAAGCTGGGACACAGACACACGAGTGTTCATTATATTGATTCTTCCATCTTTCTATATTTCAAAATAAACTAAAAATGACAGAAATAACCTAAAATACCAGGTTTTATTTGGTTCATAAGAAGCTCAAAGAAAAATTAAATATTCTATTATACTAAGTCAAAAATCGAAATATATTTTTTCCATCCTTCTGGTAATGTCATATTTTTTTCCAAATCCATTTTTGAAGCAGAGAAAATAAATAAACATCTTTAAAATATACACCAGTATCTAGATAGTAGTAGAAAATATATAACAATATCAAGAGTAAGTTCCAGAGATAAAAGCCAAATATTCCTTTTCCCTTCTTGAAACTATATATAAAAATAAACTTCCTGAAACTTGATATAAAAATATCAAGCATAAGGTCTGCTGGATAATAACCAATATGTTGTAGCAGATAATGGTACCTGGTAAGAATTGAAATGTGAATACTGGGTGAATGTCATACTTTAAAAATGAAATAATTGTAATAGCTCTATAACATTGCTAGAAAAGTGTTTCCTAAACTGGTGCTCCATGAAACACTATTCAAAGAGAAAGAAGAAGGCAAGGTTTCTTGGTCAATACATTTAAGAAATACAGTGTAATAATTAAGACGCTAAAGACTGTGAGAAGTAGCAAGTGGTACTAACAGCATTACAACATTTGTACTAGTTCTGCAGAACTCCAATTTTTTTGTAAATTATGTTCTAAAACATACAACCTAAAGAAAAATTCAACTCTAAAATCATAAATAAAGCTGATCTACATTTAAAATGTATTTTAAATTGTTAAATGTTTTATGACTACCATTTTTAAATATGTTTATCAGTATCATACATACCTCTTAATCTTTGAGATTGGGAAACCCCATTTGTTTGAATTTGATCCTTATATCCTGTAGCCAGTTCTAGATCTTTAAGTGCAAAATTCCCACCTGAGAGTTCATCTACGTCCTGATCTACCAAGATGAAAAAACTTTTAGTAAATTAAATACAGAAATACTACTGAAACCTATCTACTGTGGCCTAATTCCAAAAAGATTATAATGTCTGAAGGTTAAGAAAACATTATTACATATTACATGAAGTAAGAGGAGAAATATTATTACTCAATAAACGCCGGAAGTTCATTTGACAAATTTCAACGTCTATTCCTTTGAAAAGTTAGAATTATATATACTCCTAGACATTTACTTTCTTAATATAGATTATATTTCTATCTGAATTCAGCAGCTAACACCTTGATTTATAGTGAAGCACCATAAGATATTCCTATTATAATTATGAACAAAACAAGAACGTGGATCATTATCATTTTAACAATTTCCTAGTTCTAATAAAATTGGTAACATATGAAGTAGAAATTATGATGATTTTCAGCTAACATTTCTTGTCAAATCTAAATATATAGATCTTTCATATAGACTTTTTATTATAAAAAATTAAATTAAAAGAGATAAAATATATATCTTGGGCAAAGGGACTGCACATTTTCAATGTCAGTGATATCCATAGGTTTTTTTATTATAACTCATTTATATTTTCATATAGCTTTCCTGAAAATGTTTAATCACTATACACATTTCCCTGTAATATTAAGATCTGTTTTCTTACACTCTTCCCAACTGATATTATATACTTTTGGTATTTGTTATTTTATAAATAACAACTTATTGTATTATTAATATAAATCTATTTGATTAATAAGGATGAAAAATATCTGCTATATGTTTTTCTGTTGGAGAAATTAATTTTTCCTAACTTCTTTTAATATACTTTTTTATTAAAGAAATAATCTAAATATGTTATTAAATAATTTTATAGAAAGACTATATTTCATATAAAGGATATAACCTATTGACTGTCACAAATATTTTTTCTGGTTTATTGTTTGCTTTTTAATTTTGATTTTGGTGTTTCTGTGTACAGAAATTTTAAATTATTATTCAGTTAATTTTTAATGATCTTTCCCTTAAGTTTCTGGCTAAGAAGTCATGCTTAGGGTAGTTTTCCTCAAAACAAGGTTAAATAAATTAATCTTTATTAACTTTAATAAGGATTTGTTTTGTTTTGTTTTAATGTTTCATTCTCCATGGAAGTCATTTGTAAAGCTGAAGGTCAATTTGTTCAATAGGGGAAGATAAAGATCTCACTTTGTTTTTTTCCATTTGTCTGTTAAATTGATCTTTTTTTAAATCACTGGTTCTAACAACTATCATATGATATTCTTTGATTAGTTTCTGGAATTTCTAGTCTCCTCCATTGATCTAAATATTTATTACCATTATGGAAGCTTTCTTTCTTTCTTTCTTTCTTTTTTTTTTTGAGGAAAATTAGCCCTGAGCTAACATCTGTGCCCATCTTCCTCTATTTTATATGTGGGATGCCGCCACAGCATGGCTTGATGAGCCGTGTGTAGGTCTGCACCTAGATCTGAAACTGAGAACCCCAGGCCAGGGAAGCAGAGTGCCCGAACTTAACCGCTGTACCACCTGGCCGGCCCCATGGAGGCTTTTTAATATGTAATTAGGTCAGGTGACACTGCCCCAGCAGTGTCTTCTTTTTTTAATTTAATTATTTTGCTATTGAAATACATTATTTTTTAAAGATAACTTTTAGAATCATTTTCATAAAATTCCATCAGCAACAAAACCAACAAGCAACCGCTGGCATTTTGACTGGAAATAAGTTATTTACGTAGTTTGAAGAATCTTTCACTCAGAAGCCTGGAACATCTCACTGCAAAGTCAACATTTCTTTTTTGTCATTAAAGTTTGTTGTTTCCAATGTATGAGATCAGCATATTTCCTGATGTTTATTATCAGTTACTTTATCATGTTTTTGCTCTTGCCAACACTGGGGTATATAGAAATGTTGTTTTGCTCTGGCAAATTTGTGTTAGCTACTTTTCTAAACTTTCATATTGAAATTATACAGGCTTTAATCTGATTATTTTAGGTTTTAAAGGTAGAAATGTAATAATCTGTAAGTAATAATCACGTTGCAGCATCTCTTCTAATATTTGTAACAGATTGGATTTTTTCTTATTATATTGGTTAGACATCTACAACATTGTTTTCTTTGATAGCAATAGACAGCAATTTTATCTTGTTTCCAACTTGATTGGATATTTAATTTCACTATTAAATATGGCACTGGGCATTAGAGACAGATTTTCTTCATCATATTAAGAAAGGATCATTTGTTTCATAGTTTTTTTTTTTAACCAGGAACAGATATATATATATATATATATATATATATATATATATATATATATACAGAAATGAAAATTATCTAAAAATAAACAATCAAGAAAACACACAAACAACATGTCTTTTTTATCAACAATTCATGTCACTTAAAGATCTGAAATTGAGAAACATACTGTCTCCTCTACAACTGTCACAGTAACAAGTACATGCTGTATGAGTAATCGACTGTAAGAAATTCTGGTAGCAACAGAGGGATGGTAGCTAAAGAGAGAGCAAGAGCAAAGAAGGGTTTACATGGGAGGTTAAAGGAAACAGTTTACTGCAAGGTAGAATACAATCAGATACTTCCAAGATTTTCTCTAGTTTTCCTGGAGTCATAGCAGAGTAAATAGCCAGAATATCTGGTTGAAATCCACCTCTAATTATGAGATTTTAGGCAAGTTACACTATGTCTCAGTCTCTTCCTCTCTCAAATGGTGATAATAATCATACTTTCTTCATAGGATTTCTGTGGATTACTTAAGTGTTTGGTATTAAATGTTCAATAAATAACAAAATGTTTGTCCTTCTTCTTATTGTAAAGGTCCAGATATAAAAATCAAAATTGGTTAGTTTAATATCCATTTGTGACTACATTCCAAATTTATTCTTCTGAATATGAATATTTATAGGATTTAAAGTCATTTGCTAATATTGTATCTGCTTGGGCAATTTTGTGTTTCTTAATTTGAGGATAATCTTTTGGTTTTCAGTCTACTGGCAAAAGATTTTTATCTGCCATCTGAACCACCTTCTCATCCACAAAATAGATGTCTGAAGTACATTGAAGAGAAACGTACATCTACATACATTTATTCTAAGAGCATATTGAAAATAATGGCATATTTCTTTTCTCATCTCGTTAAGCTAGTAATTTTCCATATTAAGTTGGATAGCTGAATAACCATCAATTAAACTCTTGCAAGTTGTGAGAAAGTTATCACATGTGAACAAGTCAGTGAACTAAACACAAGCTGTCATCCTTCTCCTTCTCCCAACTCAAAAACCTCAGGAATAAAAAAGTTATATAATAACAAACATGGGAAGTTAAGAACAAGGGGCTGAGACTAAGGTAGGTAAAAAGGTGCTAATTCCTAAGGAAAACATCTAGATATGAAAATACTTCAGAATCTTACGGGTATAAATATTTAATGCCATTGATACACATTTTGAAATACTAGAGTTTTTTAACTATTATATATTCCTACTAATAACATTGAGAACAACACAGCTTTACAACCTACTCCTATCTTTTGCCCATTTTTGTATTAGATTGCTATTCTTTTTATATAGTTTATGCATTGACCCTTTGACACTGTATTATACTCACACTAATGGTAGGTCCTGAAAGACAGTAGTAAAGAGCAATCCTTTTCGTGGGCAGAACTTCGGGCAGTACATCTAGAGCTCCACTATAGGTAGAACTAGAGATTGTCTAAGAATTAGATATACACTTATTTTGGGGCAGGAACTAATGAATTTATCCAGATGGTCAGGGACTTGGAAAAATGAAGACAAAAAATGATGACGATGCTGTGGGGAGATTTATGTCTATGACTTCCTAGAATAGAATGAGAGTGCATAAAAATAATTACGCTCCATGTAAATGTGCACAAGAATGTATTTACTATCGTGTAAGCTCTCAACTAGATGGTTTGTCCTATGGATGTCAGTCCGCCTCACGCCTCTGCTACACTGGTGCTAATTTCATGGACCTAAAGTACCAAGAGGCCAGGGAGGCAGTGATGAAGCATCTGCGGACACTTAATAATACAGAGTCTTTCTCACTGAGAATGTCTGGATTCTGCCAGTGCTGAGTGCTCAATTTGTCAAGAGCATTGGCCAAAACTGAGCTCCCCAATATGACATCATTTTCCAGGGGGATTAGGAAACCACCAGGTGGCAGATGGGTTACACTGAACTTTCTGTCATAAGAGAGGACAATGATTTGCCCTCAATGGGTTAGATATTTATTCAAGGTACTAATTTGCTTACCCTCTCTATAAGAATTTCTACCAGTATAATTGATAATTAACTTGAAGAATATCTTTTCTACTGCCATAGTGTCATATACAACATCATCTCTAAAAAGGGACATGTTTTATGGCAAATGATGTGTCACAACGGGCTCAGACCTATGAAATTAATTCGTGTTAGTACAAGGTCTTTCACCCAGAAGCAGCAAGTTTTATGGAAAAGTGAAATTGCTGAGTGGATTCTCAGTTACTATGATAACTGATAGGCAACAGTTACTATGACAACAGTCACTATGACAACAGTCTCCCTGAGAGACTACAGTGCTGATATACAGGATGCAATATATGCCTTAAACCAGATGCCAATATATGGCCCTATCTTCCCCAAATCCTAACAGCTCCATATCACATACACCTAGTAACCCACTTAAATCATTTTTACTTCATTTCCCAATGACCTTCATTAAGTGGATTACAGAGCTCCTTGTGCCCAAGGGAAGAAACCTCCCACTGAAGAAACAGTCATGTGTCCAATAAACTGGAAGCTGAGATGTCTCTCTTGCCATTTGGGGCTCCCTTGTCATTAAATCAACTGCAGACAAAGAGATTACTATACTGGCCACAGGGCTGATTCCAGTAATCAGAGGGGAATTGATTTGCTCCGAATTAGTGGAAGCAGGAAGAACTATATTTGGAACCCACGGGGTTCACTGGATCACCTCATAATACTCCCTCGGTCAAAAGTTATGATAAATAGAAAAATGCAACACCTAATAAAGATAAAACCACCAGATATCAGCTATTATAGGAATAAAAGTATGGCCAAGGTGGTGGCAAAGGTTAATAACATGGAAGAGTGATGTAGGAAGACAGCTATGATAACTAACTGGCTTCACAACTAGTTATAGAAGTGGCAACTGTAGTAAGCAATGATTTATTTTCATTAATTATTTCTTATAACACCACACCCATCTTGTTCTCTGCCACTTTATACAAAGAACATTCATTGATAGTGAACAATGTTTTAGATTAGAGATGGGAGTAAGACCATACTGATGCTACCCTGTAATTATATGGACTCTAATAGGATCTAATTTTCCTTGAGTTGAAGACACAAATTCATCACCTGGATAAAGAATAAGGTGGGGATGCTAAGGGGCAAAAGAGGTAGAGTGAGATGACATCTTTCATTTCATCCTTCAGATTCACTCTCCAACTTTTTCGAGTTAGCTCTATGTCCCAAAAAGCTAACCTACATGGAGTGCATCAATGGGATATCTTGCCCTTTGGCTTCAAGTTGAATTCAGCCAATGGAATCATAGCAGGAGATCAGAGAGAGGAAGGACAATGAGCTCAAGGAATTTATTTCCATGGGTTCCTCCCTGCATAGTTACAGTAGCCTGGCATGTACCTTTCCCAAACATCTTAACCCTTGTCAGGCTAACTTCTCCATGTGACTCTCTTTTACCTCAGTCTCTGGTAACTATTCCTTCTCCTTTCCTCTTCAAGGCAAGAGATAGTAACAAGCGTCCTATTTTTTCTACCTCTGAGTTGCTACAGCATTCCTTATGATTTCCTTAGATATTTCCTCCTCTTTTGTAAACATTCCTTTTATTAAAATCTCCTCAAATTACCCAATTTGTGCCCTCTCTTCTCAAAAGAGGCTTTCACTTATATGCACTTCAGTAGAAGACTGATAAATAAACAACAATAAATAAACAGTAGGGCATTCATACAACAGATTATGTAACAATGAAAATAAAGAAAATACAGCTAAACATGAAAGCATGACATTAAATTTTAAAAAGCAAGATATGAAAGCATACTAGAGAATTATTTATAAAATGTTCAAAAACTATATTGTTTATGGATACATAGTGAAATGGTAAAATTGTTAGTTAAACTATATGAAATTGACACTTTTATAGGTCAGAAATGACTGAATATTGGCAAGTGCATATGGTTTGATCTAAAATAAAGGAAAATAGGGAAATTTTACCAAAAAATCTAAACAGTGATTGCCACTGTGGGAAGGAAGGGAATTGTGAGAGATACACTGGAGAATTTACATGAGAGCAGTACTTTATTTCTTGACCTCAGTGGTGGTTACTCTAGTTTTGCTTATATAATTAATTGTTAAAATTTACATATAAGTCTTATGAAATTTTCTATATTATATTTCACAATAAAAGTTATTTAAAAAGTAAATTAAAAATATTTTTTAAATTACTTGCTCTTGAATATCTTTGTTCTGACATCTCATTCAATACCTCCTTTAACTTCTTAGCTACAAGAGATATTTTTAGTTCACTAAAAAAAACCCTGTATATTGAAACTATACAGTAATATTTCCGCTCAGTTTTGTAATGTAATGAGCAAATGACCACAGTAGAATTGCAGTGAATTATTAAAATAGACTATGCAGTTAAAACATAAAATATAGACAGTACTCTTTCTGAGTGCATGTGTAAAAATCTTATTTCATAGATATACCTAGTTATTAAATACATTTGAATTTACTATTCACTTTTCTTGTGGTATACATATTTAGGAAAATGTTTAGATTCTTAAAATAAAGTAAATGTTTGCAAAAATGGAAAGATGAAAAAGTTATCAATTCAACTAACACGGGAAAGAAGATAGAAAAAATCTACCAAATGCGGGGAAAATAGAAAATTAAAAAGAAAATGAAAATTTCAATCTCCAGGCTGACATGTAAGAGGCTTGGAAGTTATCACTCCATTTAACAAGTAAAAAGTGAAACAAACTGAAAAATCAACTACTCTTCTTAGATCCCTTAGAGAAGTGAAGTCACAGGGAAAACTTCTGTCCCCAAAATTGAAGAGACAGACAAGCAGACACAGAAAATCAAAACTTAACAGAGCAGAGATTATGAGCAGAAATCTCTGTGGGAACCAGTGCTGGGGTAAGAAAATTTGAGCTGCAAGGCTTACTGGAGGACACATCTAGAAATAAAAATTCCAGGGAAGCCAAGTCATATTGGGTCTCCTATACTTTTGTGAATTTTGCCTCCAGGAACTCTACCAGATTTTCACAGTGGAAGTTGAAGAAAACCTACCTGTGCTTCCAAAAAAGGGAGGGGAAAATAACCATTTTTAAATACACCAGAGAAGTCTATGCTTAAAAGTCCTGCTCTCAGGAAAAACTATTTTATCAGAGCCAAAGTTTCTGGGCTTTTATCAGAGCCTAACCAACTTGGGTGATGGGAAATATCCAACTCCAGCCCTCTCTAGTCATCTAGTCCCACCTAAGTGGGGGGCAACTGAGAAGCACTGATGAAGTTCACAGTACAGGGGCACAGGTTCACAAAAATAGTCATCTTAGTCACTTCTCCTTCTCCCATACCTTACCACTACATCACTAAAGGCCTATTTACTGGAGTTCCTTTTCCTGGTATATCATGTATAGCTTTCAACAAAAAATTACAAGACACACTAAATGACAAAAAATAGTTTGAAGAGACCAAAAAAGCATCAGAACCAGACTTAGACATGGCAGTGATACTGGAATTAGACTGGGAATTGAAAATAACCATAATTAATATGCTAAGGACTCTAATAGAAAAAGTAGACAACATGCAAGAACAGATGAGCAATTAAGCAGAGAGATGGAAATTGTAAGAAAGAATCAAAAAGAAATGCTAGAGAGAGAGTGATGTTGGCAAGATGGCAGAATAGGAGGTCCTAGCCCTTGCCCCCTCACAGAAACACCAAGTTGACAACCATCCACACATGAAAATACCTTCAAAAGGTCTCTGGAATTCAGGTGAGAGATTACAGCACCTGGATGGAGCACAGAAATGAGAAAAGACACATCAGAGAGAGTAGGATGTATAGTTCCACTCTATCCATGTCACACTTCCCCCAAGCCTATGCAGTGCCATGCTGAGAGAGATCCCCCTGTATTCAAGAACTCTCCCATGGGGAAAAGAAAGAGAAGTGAGCATCTGACTTCACTGTGACCCCTGGCACTAGGCCCACTAAAAGGAAACCTGGCACCAGGCTGGCCCCTGTGGATCCAGGATCCAGGTCAGCCCCCACAGCCCCAGCACCAGGTCAACCTCAGCAGATCCAAGGTCTAG
Organism: Equus przewalskii; assembly: GCF_037783145.1. NCBI lineage: Eukaryota > Metazoa > Chordata > Mammalia > Perissodactyla > Equidae > Equus > Equus przewalskii. Next base: position 4,103,761 of record NC_091860.1, read on the forward strand.
GTCTTCTCTTGCAGACCTGGACTCCAGGATCACCCCAGTGGCCCCTGGCACCAAGATGGTCCCCACAGACACAAGCTTCAGGCCTTGGACCTAGGCTCAAAGACTGCTTCATTGGACGCTGGTGCCAGGCTTGCACCCACGGACCCAGTCTCTGGGCTTGCCCTCACATATCCAGGTACCAGGATCAAGGTCCACCCCTGCAATCCAGGTGCAAGGCCAATTACAGTGGGCCCTCGTGCTAAGCCAGCTTCTGTGGACTCAGTGGGTTCAGTCCTACCCCACCACCAAGAGAGCCTTTGCAGACCCACATGCCAGTCTGGTCTCATGGGGCTAGGCTCTAGGACTGCTCCTGTGGACCCAAGCACTAAGCCAGATCCATAGACCCAGGCTACAGTGGTTCCTGGGGTCAAACTGGTCCCAGTGAACCCATGCTGCAGTCCACCCTTGCAGACCTGGGCTCTAGGCTCACTCCCATAGACTGCAGCTCCAGGCTCACCCCAGTAGACCCTGGTGGCAGGTCAGCCTTCATAGATCCAGGCTCAAGGCCCACCCTGAGTACCCAGGCTGTAGGCCAGACTCCATGGAACCAGACTTCAGGCCAGTGCTCATGGACCCATGCTCCTGGTCCATTTCTGTGGACCTCAGCACAGGCTAGTCCCCATGGAACCAGGTTCCAGACCAGCACAAAATGTACCAAGTCTCCAGGCATGCCCCAGTAGACCTCAAAGCCAGGCTAGCCTCCATGGACCCAGGCACCAGGCCCACACCAATGGATCCAAGAAATAAGTCAGCCCCCATGGGCACAGGCACCAGCTCCACTCTCCCACAGACCTCAACAGCTGGCTCATCCAGAATCTCTGGCTGGGTGACTGGCAAAGGGCTTTCCTGCTGAAACCACTATGTAAAGACTGGAAGATGTAACTAGTTCTTCAAGTTCACAGATACCAATACAAGGCTATAAGAATCATAAAGAATCAGCAAACATGGCACCACCAAAGGAACAAAATAAAGTACCAATAACTGACACAGAATAAATGGAGATTTATAAACTGCCTGACAAAGAATAAAAATAATTGTCTTAAAGAAGTTCAATAAGCTACATGAGAACACAAATAGACAACTAAATGAAATCAAGAAAACAATATATAAACAAAGTGAGAAGTTCAACAAGAGATAAAAAACCATATAAAAGAACCCAACAGAAACTCTGGAGCTGAAGAACACAATGACTGAACTGAAAATTCAATAGAAAGCTTTAATAGCAGACTCAATCGAGTGGAAGAAAAAAATCAGTGAGCTCAAAGACAAGTAATTTGAAATCAGACAGTCAGAACAAGAAAAAGAAAAAAAGAATAAAAAAGAGTGAAGAAAGTCTACAAAACTTGTGGGATACCATTAATTGAACACATATATGCATGAGAGGTATTCCAGAAGGAGAAGAGAAAGAGAAAAGGACAGAAAGCATATTTAAAAAAATAATGGCTAAAAACTTCCCAAATCTGTGGAGGGAAATGGACATCCAAATTTATGGGTCCAAAAAGATTCCAAATATATTAAACCTATAGAGGTCTACACTGAGACATATTATAATTAAATTTGTAAAAATCAAAGACAAAGACTGAATTTTGAAAGGAGCAAGAAAAAAGAGAAGCTGCATAAAACTACTGCTGGATTTCTAAGAAGAAACCTTGTACTCCACAGAGTGAGGTAACACATTAGAAGTGTTGAAAGAAACCCCCCGCCCCCCAACCCTACTATACCTGGCAAAACTGTCCTTTAAAGCTGAGGAAAGATGAAACTGTCCCAGACAGACAAAAACTGAGGGAGTTTGTCACCTCTAGACCTGCCTTACAAGAAGTACAAAAGGGAGTTTCTTAAGTGGAAGGAAAGGTTGTTAAACAGCAACATGAAAACATCTGAAAGTATAAATCTCACAGGCACATGTAAATATATACATAAATACAATGAAAAGTAATACTGTAAGAATGATACACAAATCATTTTTTTTTCTTTTGGTGAGTAAGATTCACCCTGGCTAACATTTGTTGCCAATTTTCCTGTTTTTGCTTGAGGAAGATTAGCCCTGAGCTAACATCTGTGGCCAGTCTTCCTCTATTTTGTATGTGGCATGGCTCTAGAGCATGGCTGATGAGTGGAGCAGGTCCACACCCAGCTATCTGAACCTGCAAACCTGGACTGCCAAAGCAGAGCATATGGAACTTTAACCCATCAGCCACAGGGTTGGCCCCATAAGTCACTTTTAACTCTAGCATAAAAATTAAAGGATAAAAGTATTAAGAAAAACTATAACCACAAAAATTTGTTAATCTCACTTCAGTAACATAAAGTTGGGGGGAGTAACAGAGTAGAGTTTTTGTATGCAACTCAAGTTAAGTTGTTATCCAATCAAAATAGACTATTATAACAATAGGAAGTTTTATACAAGCCTTATTTTAGCCACAAAGAAAAAACTATAGCAGATATAAAGTAGATAAAGAGAAAAGAATTAAAGTATATCACTACAAAAATATTATCCAATCATAAGAGAAGACAGCAAGTGAGGAAGAGAGGAACAAAAGAACTGTAATACAGATTAAAAATAATTAACAAAATATCAATACTAAGACTTAACTATCAATCATTAATTTATATATAATTTATCAATTAATAATTTAAATATAAGCAGATTAAATTCACCAATCAAAAAACATAGATTGGAGAATAGATAAAAAAACAAGATCTAATTACATGCTGTCAACAAAAGATCCACTTTAGATTTAAGGACATACATAGGCTGAAGGTGAAGGAATGGAAAAAGACATTTTATGCAAATGGTAACCAAAAGAGAGCAGAGATGGCTATACCTATATAAAGTTAAAAGTTAAAAAAGACTAATGTAAACCTGTCTGAAGACACAAAGAAGGCCATGACATAATCATAAAAGGTCAATTCAACAGGAGGATATAACAATTATAAATAAATATGCATCCAACAATGGATCACCTAAATATATAAAGCAAACTGACAGAACTAAAGGGAGAAATAAACAGCAAACCAATAACAGAAGGAGATTTCAATATCCCACTTACAATAATGAACAGATCATCAGACAGAAAACCAGTAAGGAAAGAGAAGGCTTAAATTACTCTAAAGACCAAATGGACCTAAGCGATATGTACAAACCCAACAATATGCTGCCTCCAGGAAACGCATCTCAAAACAAACATAGACTCTAAAAACAAACATAGACTCAGAGTGAAGGGACGGAAGATGATATGCCAAGCAAATGACAAGCAAAAGAAAGTAGGTGTTGCCATACTTATATCGGACAAAGCAGACTTCAAGACAGAAAAGACAATGAGAGATGAAGAGGGGAAGTATATAATGCTAAAAAGGATGTTCCACCAAGAGGACATAACACTTATGAATATTTATGCACCTAACAAAAGAGCACCAAAGTATATGAAGCAACTATTAGCAGATCTAACGGAAGATATTGAGAGCAACACAATAACAGTAGGGGACCTTAACACCCTACTCACATCAATGGATAGATTATTGAGACATAAAGGAAACAGAGGCCTTAAATGAAACACAAGACCAGATGGATTTAATAGATATATACACAACATTCCATGGAAAAACAGCAGAATACACATTCTTCTCAAGTGCACATGGAACATTCCCAAAGACAGACCTCATGTTGGGAAACAAGGCAAGTCTCAATAAATTTAAGAAGATTAAAATCATATCAAGCATCTTTTCTGACCACAATGCTATGAAAATAGAAATCAATGTACAAGAAAAAGGCTGGCAAAAGCACAAATATGTGCAGATTAAACTATGTGCTACTGAACAACCACTGGATCAATGAAGACATCAAAGGAGAAATTAAAAAATAGCTGAAGACAGGGCTGGCCCCATGGCCGAATGGGTAAGTTCACGCGCTCTGCTGCAGGTGGCCCAGTGTTTCGTTGGTTCGAATCCTGGGTGCAGACATGGCACTGCTCATCAAACCATGCTGAGGCAGCGTCTCACATACCACAACTAGAAGGACCCACAACGAAGAATATACAACTATGTACCAGGGGCCTTTGGGGAGAAAAAGGAAAAAATAAAATCTTTAAAAAAAATAGCTGAAGACAAATGAAAATGAAAACACAACATATCAACTTTACAGGATGCAGCAAAAGTGGTGCTAAGAGGGAAATTTATAGCAATAAAAGCCTACCTTAACAAACAAGAAAAATTTCAAATAAATAATCCTAAAGTACACCTGACAGAACTAGAAAAAGAAGGAAAAACAAAGCTCAAAGTCGGCAGCAGGAGGGAAATAATAAAAATTAGAGCAGAAATAAATGAAATTGAAACCAAAAGAACAGTAGAAAGGATCAATGAAACTAAGAGCTGCTTCTTTGAGAAGAGAAACAAAATTGACAAACCCTTAGCCAGACTCAGTAAGAAAAAAAGAGAAGGTGCAAATAAATAAAATTAAAAATGAAAGAGGAGAAATTACAACAGATACCACAGAAATACAAAAGATAATAAGAGAATACTATGAAAAACTATATGCCAACAAACTGGATACCCTAGAAAAAAATGGATAAATTGCTAGATTCATACAACCTCCCAAAACTGAATCAAAAAGAAATAGAGAATCTGAATAGACCAATCGAAACTAAAGAGAGAGAAACAGCAATAAAAACCTCCCAAAAAACAAAAGCCCAGGACTAGATGGCTTTTCTGGAGAATTCTACTAAACATTCAAGGAAGATCTAATATCTCTCCTTCTCAAACTATTCCAAAAACCTGAAGAAGATGGAACACTTTGAAACTCATTCAACAAGGCCAGCATTACCCTGATACCAAAAGCAGACAAGGACAAAACAAAGAAGGAAAATTATAAGCCAATATCCCTGATGAACATAGATGTAAAAATCCTCAACAATATATTGGCAAATCAAAACAGTAATACATTAAAAGGATCATACATCATGATCAAGCAGGATTTATATCAGGGACACAGGGATGATTCAACATCCGCCAATCAATATGATACACTACTCTAAGAAAATGCAGAATAAAAATTACAAGATCAGTTCAATAGATGCAGAGAAAGCATTTGACAAGATCCAACATCCATTTAGGATAAAAACTCTCAATAAAATTAGCATAGAAGGAAAGTATCTCAACATAATAAAGGCCATATATGACAAACCCACAGCCAACATCATACTCAATGGTGAAAGGCATTCCTCTGAGAACACAAACAAGACAAGGGCACCCACTCTTGGCACTCTTATTCAACATGATACTCAAGGTTTTGGCCAGACCAATTAGGCAAGAAAAAGAAACAAAAGTTATCCAAATTGGAAAGGAAGAAGTAAAACTCTTGCTGTTTGCAGACGACATGATTCTATATATAGGAAACCCTAAAGAAACCACCAGAAAACTTTTAGAAATAATCAACAACTACAGCAAAGTTATAGGGTACAAAATCAAACTATAAAAATCAGTTTAATTTCTATACACTAATAACAGACTAGCAGAAAGAGAATTCAAGAATACAATCCCATTTACAATCACAACAAAAAGAATAAGCTATCTAGGAATAAATTTAACCAAGGCGGTGAAAGACCTATATGCTGAAAATTATAAGAGATTATTAAAAGAAATTGAAGAAGACATAAAGAAATGGAAAGATATTCCATGCTCATGGATTAGAAGATAAACATAGTTTAAAACGTCCATATTACCTAAAGCAGTCTACAGATTCAATGCAATCCTAATCAGAATCCCAGTGACATTCTTCACAGAAATGGAACAAAGAATCCTAAAATTTAAATGGAACAACAGAAGACTCTGAGTAGCCAAAGCAATTGTCAGAAAAAAGAACAAAGCTGGAGGCATGACAATCCCTGACTTCAAAATATACTGCAAGGTTATATTAATCAAAACAGCATGATACTGGAAGAAAAACAGACACAATGGATCAATGGAACAGAACTGAAAGCCCACAAATAAAACCACATATCTATGGACAGCTAATCTTCAACAAGGGAGCCAAGAACCTATAATGGAGAAAGGCAAGTCTCTTGAATAAATGGGCTGGGAAAACTGGGCAGCCACACGCAAAAGAATGAAAGTAGATCATTATCTTACACCATACACAAAAATTAATTCAAAAATGGATTAAAGACTTGAATGTAAGACCTGAAACCATAAAATTCCTAGAAGAAAATATAGGCAGTGCACTCTTTGACATCGGTTTCAGCAGCATCTTTTTAAATAACATGTTTACTCAGGCAAGGGAAACAAAAGAAAAAAAATAAACAAATGTGTCTACATTAGACTAAAGAGCTTCTGCAAGGCCAAGGAAACCATGAACAAAATGAACACAACCCAGTAAATGGGAGAACATATTTTCAAATCATATATCTGACAAAGGGTTAATTTCCAAAATATATCAAGAGCTCATACAAGTCAAAAAAACAAACACCACAATTAAAAAATGGGCAGAGCATATGAACAGACATTTTTCCAGAGAAGATATACAGATGGCTAACAGGCACATGAAAAGATATTCAACATCAGTAATTATTAGGGAAATGCAAATCATAACCACAATGAGATATCACCTTACACCTGTTAGAATGGCTGTAATTAACTAGACAAAAAACAACAAATGTTGGAGAGGATGTGCAGAAAAGGAAACCCTCATACACTGCTGGTGGGAATGCAAAATAGTACAGCCACTATGGAAAACAGTAGGGAGATTTCTCAAAAAGTTAAAAATAGAAACACCATACAATCCAGCTATACCACTACCAGGTATTTATGCAAAGAACATGAAATCAACAATACAAAGACATTTATGCATTCCTATGTTCATTGCAGCATTATACACAATAGCCAAGACTTGGAAGCAACCTAGGTGCCCATCAAGGGACGAATGGATAAAGAAGATGTGGTACTTATACACAATGGAATACTACTCAGCCATAAGAAATGATGAAATCTGGCCATTTGTGACAACATGGATGGTCCTTGAGGGTATTATGCTGAATGAAATAAGTCAGAGGGAGAAAGTCAAATACCATATGATCTCACTCATAAGTAGAAGATAAAAACAATGACAAACAAACACATAGCAATGCAGATTGCATTGGTGGTTACCATGGGGGAAGGAGCGGAGGGCAAAAGGGATGATTAGGCTCACATGTGAGGGGATGGACTATAACTAGTTTTTGGGTGGTGAACATGATGTCATCTACACAGAATTCAAAGTATATTACGATGTACATCTGAAAGCTATATAATCCAATGTTACTGCAATTAAAAAAAGAAAAAATTTTAAAAAAAGAAAAAATATTTTCTCACGTTTGTCAGAGAATTGAGGTCATAAGGCAAAATGCTGCCTCCAAAACTGGAGTGAGAGGTAGATACAAGAAGCACAGTTTACTGGCAGCAGAAGCTCAGGAGTAGAAGCCTGCTGCCAGAGCCATGCTGGTAGGAACACTTACACTGCAACTGAGGAGAAGCTGAAAGTCTAGTATGTACTAGCTTGAGTCTTAGCAGTGCCCCACATTAGCGTGAGTTCACCTCTAGGAAACCAACCAGGTTCTCAGAGTGCAGATCATAGAAGAAGCCCCACATGTTTCCAACAGGAGGGAAAGTACTTTTAGACATGTCTAAAGCTTTCTGTTGTCCTTAACAAAAGATTTCCTGCAAGGGAAACTATTTTCCCAGCGCTTAACTAACACAGGGTTTACCAGAATCTAACAGATCTTGAAGGAGGAAAATATTCAACATAGGAGTCAGCAGATACACAATTCCAGCCTCTTCTAGCCCTCCTATCTTACCAAAGAGGAAGGAGAGAGATGAGAAACACTTGTGAAATTTGGGGCCAGAGGCACAGGCTTGCTAAGAGACTGAGACCTAATCAGAAGGTTATAGAATGTCTCCCCTTCCCTGACACTTTACATTAATAGAGCTCCTCTATAATAATAGCAGATTACAGCTAAAAGAACATCAAGCCTCAGACGCTATTTAAAAAGGAATCTGGAGGGAAATGCAAAGATATCAGGGGAGACCAAAAAGGGACAATATAGGAAATTTTAGCATCTGATACCTACAGCTACAGCAAATAGGAAACACAGCCTCATCCCTAGTCAGATAAACACAAAGCCTCACATTAAAGGCCTATATACATCAGTTCCTTTTAACCAATACATCATGTCTACATGTCAACAGCCATGACAAAAATGCAAGGCATGCTGAAAGTCAAAAAACAGTCTGAAGAGATATATATTAACTATGAGCAGCAGATTCAGAGATGACAGAGATTGTGGAATTATCATACTGGGTATTTAAAATAATTATGACTAATATGCTAAGAGTTCTCATGGAAAAAGAAGAAAACATGCAAGAAAGATAGTTAATGTAAGCAGAGATCTAGAATAAGAAAAAAATCAAATGGAAATAATAGAAATAAAAAACACTGCAACAGAAATGAAGGATGCTTTTGATATGCTTATCAGTAGATTGGACATAGTCAAGCAAAGAATAAGTGAGCTTGAAGGTATGTCATGAGAAACTTCCTAAATTGAAAAGAAAACAGAAAATAAATGGGAAAAAAAAGGTACAGAATATCTGAGATCTTTGAGACAATTACAAAAGGTGTAACGTACACACAATGGGAATACCAGAAGGAGAAAAAACAATGAGACAGAAGAAATGGTTGAAGTAGTAATGATCAAAAGTTTTCCAAAATTAATGACAGACATCAAACCATAGATCATAGAAGCTCAGAGAACACCAAAAAGGATCAATACCAAAAAATATACATCTAATCATATCATATTCAAACTTCATAAAATCAAAGACAAAGAGAAAATCTTGAAAGACTCTTGAGCAAAACGAAAACAAAAACACCTTATTTACAGAGGGACAAGGATAAGAATTATGTCATACTTCTCATCAAACCATGTAAGCAAGAAGAGAATGGAGAGAAATATTTAAAGTGTTAAACAAAACAAGCAACCTAGAATTCTGTATCCAGAAAAATTATCCTTCAAAACTGAAAGAGAAACAATGATTTTGTCAGATTAAAAAAAAAAAAAGAAGTGAGGGAATTTGTTTCCATTTGACCAGCACTGTGAGAAAACGTTAAAAGAAGTTTTTCAGAGAGAAGGAATATGATACAGATCAGAAAACTAGATCCACACAAAGAGAGGAATGACATTAGAGAAGGAATAAATAAAGGTAAAAAAAATCTTATTTTTCTTACTCTTAATTGATAGAACAGATAACAGTTTGTTCATAATAATAATAGAAATAATATATTCAGAGATTATAGCTTATAGGTAAGTGAAATGAATGACAGCAATGTTATAAGGGACAGGAGAAAGGAATTAGAAATACACTGTTATCAGATACCTACACTCCCCACAAAGTGGTATGGTGTTATTCAGAAGTGGACTTAGATTAGTTGTAAATGTATACTGCAAATTCTAGGATAACCACTAAAAAATTTTTTAAAGAAAAATAACAGACATACTAATAAAGGAGAGGATATGCTAAGAATGGAATCATATTGAATATCCAGTTAAAGCCTGAGAAGGCAGGAAAAAAGTGGAAGACAAAAAGGAAACATAGTACTAGGGTGTTAGAGAGAAAATAGGTATAAACATGGTTGATATTAAAATAAAATAAATATATCGAATTGAGGTTCATCCCTTGGCCTGTTAGCCCAGGGGTCTGCCACGGCCACTAGAGCACATATTTAATCTAGTTCAGCCAGGGCAGGCAACCCTAGGGACTGGCCCCACTTATCAGCAAGCCCTCAGGCTACTTTTCAGCCTGCATTGACTGGGTGCCTTGATCCTCTACAGGCAGGCAAGGGTGTCTGCCTCTGTGGGGCAGAGCCTATGTGAGGACCAGGTGAACTGTGGGGAGCATTGGTGGAGAGGTGGGGCTTCTGCAGTGTGATATCAGAGTATGCTCCAGGGGGTTGAGAAGTGTGCATGGACCAGGACCATCTTGACAGCATGTGTGGTCCTGGGTGGGGTAAGGTTTATCAGTGGCAGAAGACCTGTGCTTCACAAATAGCCATAAAAAGGATCAGCCCCACCTTCGAAAGCCTGAAACAATTGAGTGCTCCCATGCCAGGGGCCAGCCGCACTCAGTTGCACTCCTAAGAGAACTGACAATAGGCTTGTGGCCTGAGATCTATCACAACTGTAAGCCCCTGGGCCTAGCAACAAGCTACACAGGGTACCAACCTAATTAAAAGGAAAACTGCAATAGGAGTGTGCTGATAGACTTTGGAGCCAACAGTGCTGAGGCTCCCCAAACTGGATTTACAACAGCTGGCCAGGGAAGGAAAGACTATAGTCCTTGGGTTCCTGCAGTAGGAGCAATCCTGCCACAGCAGGACACAAGTAGCCCACAAGGGGTCACTCCGGGATCTTCTGGACAGGTCATGAGAGGGAAGCCCACTGCTGGGCCTTATATGGCACCTCATACATAAGGCCACTTCTCCAAGATCAGGAGACATAGACGACTTACCTAATACATAGAAATAAGCACAGAGAAAGAGGCATAATAAGGAGACAAAGGAATACTTTCCAAGCAAAGGAACAGGACAAAATCCCAGAAAAAGGACTAAATGAAACAGAAACAAGTGACCCACTCGAAAAAGAATTCAAACAAAATATCATGAGGATGCTCACAGATATTGGAGAAGACTAGATGAACACAGTGAGCACTTCAGCAAAGAACTGGAAGATATGAAAAAGGACCAATCAGAAATGAAGAATACAATACTGGAAATGAGAAATTCACTAGAGAGACGCAACAGCAGAGTAGAGGAGGCAGAAGAATGGATCAGTGAGCTAGATGAAAGACTAGAGGGAATCACCCAAGCAGAACAGAAGAAAGAAAAAAGAATTAGACAGAATGAGAACAGTCTAAGGGAACTCTGGGACAATATCAAGTGTGCTAACATTTGGATTATAGGTGTCCCAGAAGGAAAAGAGAGAGACAAAGGGGCACAAAATTTATTTGTAGAAATAATAGATGAAAAATTTCCTAACCTGAGGAAAGAAACAGACATCCAAGTTCAGGAAGCACAGAAAGCTCTAAACACGATAAGCCCAAAGAGGCCCACACCAAGACATATTATAATTAAAGTGTCCAAAATTAAAGATAAAGAGAGAATCCTAAAAGCAGCAAGAGAAAGGCCACAAGTGACATATAAAGGGAAGCCCATCAGGCTGTCAGCGGACTTCTCAGCCGAGACCCTACAGGTGAGAAGAGAATGGCACAATGTATTTAAAGTGCTAAAAGGAAAAAACCAAGAATACTCTACCCATCAAGGTTGTCATTCAGATTGGAAGGAGAGATAAAGAGCTTCCAAGACAAGCAAAAGTTAAGGAGTTTATCACCAAGAAATAAGTTCTACAAGAAATGCTAAAGGTACTTATTTAAGTGGGAAAGTAATGACCACAAATAGAGATAAAAAAATTATTATCAAAAAAACAAAACAACAACAAAAAAACACGCAATAAAATCACTTGTAAGGTAAAAATATAGTAAAGGTAGCAGATCAACTACCTGTGAAGATAATATGAAGGTTAAAAGACAAAGGTACGAAAAGCACCTATTTCAATGATAAGAGGGTAATGGATAGACACACACTAAACAAGAGACTATATATGATTTGAAAAACATAAAATGTGGGAGGAGGGGAGTGAAAAAGTAGAGCATTTAGAAAGAGGTCAAGCTAAAGAGTCTATCAACTCGATATAGACTGTTATATACATAGAATATTAAATAGGATCCTCATGGTAATCACAAATCAGAAACCTATAATAAGCAAGCAAAAAAGTAAGACAAAAGAAATCAAACACATTACTAAAGATAGCCATCAGACCACAAGGGAAGAGAGCAAGAGAAGAAGAAAGGAACAGAGGAGAACTACTAAAACACCCAGAAAAAAAAGTAACAAAATGGCACTAAACACATATTTATCAATAGCTACTATAAACATCAATGGACCAAATGCTCCAATCAAATGCTATAGGGGTGGCCAACTAGATACAAAAACAAGACCCATGTATATGCTGCATACAAGAGACACACTTTAGACCTAAAGACACTCACAAACTGAAAGTGAAAGAATGGAAAAAGATATTCCATGCAAATGGCAAAGAAAAGAAAGTGGGGGTAGCAATACTTATATCAGACAAAACAGACATTAAAACAAAAACTGTAACAAGAGACAAAGACGGGTACTACATAATGATAAAGGGAACAATCCAACAAGAAGATATAACACTTGTAAGTATCTATGCACCCAACATAGGAGCACTTAAATATATAAAGCAATTATTAACAGACATAAAAGGAGAAATAGACAGTAACACAATAATAGTAGGGGACTTTAACACTCCACTTACACCAATGGATCATCTTTTCTGACCACAAAGGAATGAAACTAGAAATCAACTACAGGAAGAAAACCAGAAAAGCCACAAAAATGTGGATATTAAAAAAAATACTACTGAACAGTGATTGGGTCAATGAAGAAATCAAAGGAGAAATAAAAAAATTCCTGGAGACAAATGAAAATGAAAACACGACATGCCAAAATCTGTGGGATACAGCAAAAGCGGTTCTACGAGGGAAGTTTATAGCAATTCAGGCCTACCCTACCTCAACAAAGAAGAAAAATCCCAAATAGACATTCTAAAAGCACATCTAAAGGTACTGGACAAAGAACAACAAACAAAGCCCAAAATCAGCAGAAAGAAGGAAATAATAAAAATCAGAGCAGAAATAAAGGATATAGAGACTAAAAAAAAAAAGAAAAGAAAAAATTAACGAAACCAAGAGCTGGTTCTTTGAAAAGATAAACAAAATTGACAAACCCTCAGCTAGACTCACCAAGAAAAAAAGAGAGAATGCTCAAATAAGCAAAATCAGAAATGAAAGAGGAGAGATTACAACGGACACCTCAGAAATACAAAAGATAACAAGAGAATACTATGAAAACCTATATGCCAACAAATTGGATAATCTGGAAGAAATGGATAAATCTTAGAAACATACAACCCTCCATAACTGGACCACGGAGAAGTAGAAAATTTGAATAGACCGATCACCAGTAAGGAGATCGAAACAGCAATCAAAAACCTCCCAAAAAATAAAAGTCCAGGACCAGATGGCTTCCCTGGTGAATTCTACCAAACATTCAAAGAAGACTTAATACCTATCCTTCTCAAACTCTTCCAAAAAATTGAAGAGGAGGGGAGGCTTCCTAACATTCTACGAAGCCAACATTATCCTGATACCAAGACAAGACAAGGACAACACAAAAAAAGAAAATTACATGCCAATATCACTGATGAACATCGATGCAAAAATTATCAACAAAATACTAGCAAATCTAATACAACAATACATTAAAAAGATCATACATCATGATCAAGTGGGTTTCATTCCACGGATGCAGGGATGGTTCAACATCCGCAAATCTATCAATGTCATACACCACATTAACAAAATGAAGAATAAAAATCACATGATCATCTCAATAGATGCAGAGAAAGCATTTGAAAAGATACAGCATCCATTTATGATAAAACCTCAACATAATAAAGGCCATATATGACAAAACCGCAGCAAATATCATTCTCAATGGAGAAAAACTGAAAGCTATCCCTTTAAGAACAGGAACCAGACAAGGATGCTCACTGTCACCACTGTTACTTAACATAGTATTGGAAGTCCTAGCCAGAGGAATCAGGCAAGAAAAAGAAATAAAAGGGATCCACATTGGAAAAGAAGAAGTGAAAGTGTAACTCCTTGCAAACGACATGATTTTATATCTAGAAAACCCTAAAGATTCCACTAAAAATCTTTTAGAAACAATAAGGAATACAGTCAAGTTGCGGGATACCAAATCAATGTACAAAAATTGGTTGCGTTTCTATACACCAACAACAAAGTCGCAGAAAGAGAAATTAAGAATACAATCCCATTTACAATTGCAACAAAAAGAATAACATAGCTAGAAATATACTTAACCAAAGAGGTGAAAGATCTGTACACTGAAAACTATAAAACATTGTTGAAAGAAATCGAAGAAGACACAAAGAAATGAAAAGATATTCCGTGCTCTTGGATTGGAAGAATTAACATTGTTAAATTCCATACTTCCTAAAGCAATATATAGATTCAATGCAATCCCTATCAAACTTCCAACATTTTTCACAGAAATAGAACAAAGAATCCTAAAATTTATATGGAACAAGAAAAGACCCCAAATAGCCAAAGGATTCCTGAGAAAAAGAACAAAGCAGGTGGTATCACACTCCCTGATTTCAAAATAAACTACAAAGCCATAGTAACCAAAACAGCATGATACTGGCACAAAAACAGACACACAGATAAGTGGAACAGAACCAAGAGCCCAGAAATAAACCCACACATTTACAGACAGCTAATATTCGACAAGGGAGCCAAGAGCATACGATGGAGAAAGGAGAGTCTCTTCAATAAATGGTGTTGGGAAAACTGGACAGCCACATGCAAAAGAATGAAAGTAGACCATTTCCTTACACCACACACAAAAATCAACTCAAAATGGATTAAAGACTTGAATGTAAGACTCGAAACCATGAAAATTCTAGAAGAAAACATAGGCAGTACACTCTTTGACATTGGTCTTAGCAGCATACTTTCAAGTCCCATGTCTGACCAGGCAAGGGAAACAAAAGAAAAAATGAACAAATGGGACTATATCAAACTAAAAAGCTTCTGTACAGCAAAGGAAATCATCAACAAAACCAAAAGACAACCTAACAATTGGGAGAAGATATTTGCAAACCATATATCAGATAAGGTGTTAATATCCAAAATATACAAAGAACTCATACAGCTCAACAAAAAAGACCCAACAAGCCAATTAAAAAATGGGCAAAAGATCTGAACAGAGATTTGTCCAAAGAAGATATACAGCTGGCCATCGGGCATATGAAAAGATGTTCAACATCATTAGCTATCAGGGAAATGCAAATCAAAACTACAACGAGACATCAACTCACTCTGGTCAGAAGGGCCATAATTAACAAGACAGGAAACAACAAGTGTTGGAGAGGATGTGGAGAGAAGGGAACCCTTGCACACTGCTGTTGGGAGTGCAAACTGGTGCAGCCACTATGGAAAGCAGTATGGACTATCCTCAGAAAATTAAGAATAGATCTACCATATGATCCAGCTATCCTACTGCTGGGTATTTATCCAAAGAACTTGAAAATGCAAAGGCATAAAGATACTTGCACCCCTATGTTCATTGCAGCATTATACACAATAGCCAAGACTTAGAAGCAACCTAGGTGCCCATCAAGGGATGAATGGATAAAGAAGATGTGGTATACATACACAATGGAATACTACTCAGCCATAAGAAATTATGAAATCTGGCCATTTGTGACAACATAGATGGACCTTGAGGGTATTGCAATGAGAGAAATAAGTCAGAGGGAGAAAGTCAAATACCGTATGATCTCACTCATAAGTAGAAGACAAAAACAACGACAAACAAACACACAGCCTTGGAGAACGGATTGGTGGTTACCCTGGGGGAAGAAGGGGAGAGGGAAAAGGGGTGATTAGGCTCACATGTGAGGGGATGGACTATAACTAGTTTTTGGGTGGTGAACATGATGTAATCTACACATAATTCGAAATATATTATGATGCACATCCAAAAGCTATATAATGTTATAACTCAATGTTACTGCAATTAAAAAAATAAAATAAAATAAAATAAATATATCGATAATCATTTTAAATGTGAATGGCCTAAGTACATTAGTTAAAAGACAGAGACTGTCAGAGTTAATAAATAAACTAGCCCATGTGTTGTCTATAAGTAGCTCACTTTAAACAGAAAGATAAGAAAGACTAAAAATAAAGGGATGGAGAAAGATATAGCATGCTAACACTAATCAAAGTAAAGCTGGAGAAGCTATATTAATTGGAGACAAAGCAAACTTCAGACCAAGGAAAATTATCAGGGATAAAAAGAGCATTACATAATGATAAAGGGGTCAATATCCCAGAAAACATAATAATTCTTAATAAGTATGCACCTAACAACAGAGCAACAAAATACATGAGGCAAAACCTGATAGAACTGCAAGGAGAAACAGACAAATCTATTATATTTGCAGTTTTCAATACCATCTATCAGTAATTGACAGATCCAGCAGACTGAAAATCCATAATAATATAGTTGAACTGAGTAGCACCATCAACCAACTGGGTCCAATTGACGTTTATAGCTTACTCCACCCAACAACAGCAGAATATACATTCTTCTCAAGTTTACAAGGAACATTCACCAAGATATACCATATTCTGGCCCATCAAACATACCTTAAAAAATTTAAAAGAATAGAAATCATATGAAATACTCTCTCAAATCACAATATATTTGAACTTTATTACTCTAATTCAAAAACTAGACAAAAATATAAGAAAGGAAAACTACAGATCAATATCTTTCACGAATAAGATGCAAAAATCCTCAACAAAATATTATCAAATTGAATCCCACGATGTATAAAAATAATTATAAACCATGACCAAATGGGATTTGTTCCAGATATGCAATGCTGGTTCATTATTCAAAAATCAATTAATGTAATCCATCACATCAACAGACTGGAAAAAAATCATATGATCAATCAGAAATGTAGGAAAATCATCTGAAAAAATCCAAAACCCATTCATGATAAAACTCTCAGTAAACTAAGAATAGTGGGGAACTTCCTCAATTTGATAAAGAACATCTACAAAGAAACCAACAGATAACATCACACTTAATGGTAAGAAATGAAATGCTTTCTCTCTAAGATCAGGAATAAGTCAAGGATATTCCTTCTCACCACTCCTACCCAACATCACACTGGAAGTCCTAGCTAATGTAATAAGACGAAAAAGGAAATAAAAGGTGCATACATTGAGAAATGTAAATAAAACTATTTTTGTTGAACAACAACAAAATTCCTGAAACTCTAAGCTATTAAAGCAAGGTTGCCAGATACAGGTTAATATACAAAAGTCAATTGCTTTCCTATATATCAACAATTAACAAGTGGAATTTGAAATTAAGCACAATACCATTTATATTAGCACCAAAAAATGAAATAATTAAGTATAAATCTAACAAAATAAATACAAAAGATACATGAGGAAAACAAATACTCTGCTGTAAGGATCTAAAAAAATCTAAAGATCTAAACAAATCTAAGATCTAAAGAAAATCAAAGATCTAAACAAATCTAAGATCTAATGGAGGGATATTCTATGTATATGGGTAGGAAGACTAAATATTGTTAAGATGTCAGTTCTTTCCAACTTGATTCAATGCAATCCCAATCAAAATTACAACAAACTGTTTCGTGGATATTAACAAATCAATTCTAAAGTTCATATGAAAAGGCAAAACACTCAGATTAACCAACACAATGTTGAAGAGAAAACAAGGCCAGAAAACTGATGCTACTCAACTTCAAGACTTCTTATAAACCTAAAGAAATCAAGGCAATGTGCTATTGATGAAAGAGTAGATCAACTGTAACAGAATAGAGAGATATAGCCCCACACAAATACAGTCAATGATCTTTGACAAAAAAGCAAAGGCAATTCAAGAGACAATAGTCTTTTCAACAAATGGTACTGGAACAACCGGACCGCCACTTGCAAAAAAATAAAAAGAATCTAGACACAAACATTACACCAAAAATTAACTCAGAATGAATCATAGACCTACATGTAAAACGCAAAACTATGACTCTCTTAGAAGACAACATACGTGACTCTAAGTTTGGTGATGACTTATTAGATAAAACACCAAAAGCATAATCCTCGAAAAGAAATTGACGTTTGACTTCATTAAATTTTTTTTTAAAAAACTGCTCTCAGAAAGATACCATTAAGAGAATGATAATATAAGCCACAGGCTGGAAGAAAATATTTGCAGAACATATATCTGATAGTGAACTGTTATCCCAAATATACAAAGAACACTTAAAACTTAACAGTTAGAAAACACATAACCCAATTACAACATGGGCAAAAATCTGAACAGATACTTTACCAAAGAAGTCATACAGAGGGCAAACAAGCACATGAAAAGATGTTCAACATATAGGTCATCAGGAAGTTGTGAATTAAAACAAGAATAAGATACCACTAAATACTTATTAGAATGGGTCAAACCCCAAACACTGAAAACAAATTCTATCAGGCATGTGGAGCAATGGGAACTCTGATTCACTGCTGGTGGGAATGCAAAATGCTACAGCTATTGGAAGATGGTTTGGCAGTTTCTTACAAGTCGTGCTTCTAGCTAATTGCTAAATAATAAAGAAACTGTTGGGCTTTTCTTGTGGTTTAGGATTATTATGAAAAAATTACTGAGACCATACAGGCATCATGAACTTCTCTCTGAATTATTTACAAAAGACTGTGCAAATATGAGAAGAAAGCAAGCTAGCTGTATTATTATCAGACAAAATAAACATTAAGGCAAAAAAGCATTTTTAGAGATAAAGAATGTACTTTCACAAAGACAAAGTCTTAGTTTACCAGGTGAATATAACAAGTATAAATTTGTATACATTTAATAATATAGTTTACAAATACATAAACTGATCTGGCAAAACTACCAGGAAGCTGAGAGAAATCTATAATCACAGTGAAAGAATTTAAGATACACTTCTTAGTAACACAGAATAAACAGACAGAACTTCAATGAAATTAAATAATTGAATAACACAATAAATACATTTCATCTAACGTATACAAAAGACATGATTGAACATTCAAAAATCTAAGAACAAAGTTTTCTGCTCACTTTAATTAAAAGTAAATCAATGATATTGAAATTATCATACTTACTACTTAGTGTTTCCATTTTGACAGCTCCAAGCTTCTTAGTTTGAGATTGGCTTTTTGACAATGCTACTTTATCCTCCGGTAAAAGATTTTCATCTAATACCTCTTCCACTACAAGAAAGATGTTTCTAATCCATTAAATAGAGAACTGGATTTACTGAAAAAATTTTGTAACTCAATTATGTCAAATGTCAATTATCCAGGAATATTTTCTCTTATACTTTGAAACAATATAATCAAATGCCACATTGTTAAGATACTTAATTATACAGTGAGTACATGAAGTGTGGAAATAATGGGAGTATTTTCAAGAGAATAGTTTTATAAATTATTCATATTTTACGACTAAATTCAATATATAGAAATAAACAATCAGTAGTTGAATTTAACATAACTTTCTCACAAATGACAGAATAAACAGAATTTCAATGAAATTAAGAAGGCATAAACAACATAATTCATCAACGTGATATAATGGAGAACATAAATACACACACATACATGTTATATATATTATGCACATATGTACTTATATGTATATGATACAGTATATAGCATTTATTTATATGATTGAACTAAAGAAATTTAATTAAAAATTATTATACAATAGTTTCAGTCATTATACTTACTACTAAGCCCCAATTTTCTGGCAGTTTCAAGTGTCTTAATTTGAGATTTTTTTTTTAGATAAAAACTTTATCTTCAGGTAAAAGATTTTCATCTGATATCTCATCTATTTTCTCAGCTACAAGAATAGAGGCTTTTAATCCAGTAAAAAGTAAAACAGCTGGATTATGGATCCTCTGGACTATTAATACATACCGAGAACCACTCAAGGTTTCCTTCCAGTATTCTAACAGTTTAAATAAATAAACACAATTTAAACAAATGATCAAACAACTCCCTTTCCCCAAAAAAGTCTGAAAAAATTCTAGTGCATTTTCAAAACAGTCAATGAAATTAAGTGTAAAAATGATCGAGATGCTTTCCTAAAAGTACGTGGAGACACTCCTATTACCTCGTGCATCCATTTAGAAAGTGGTGACTAGACTTTACTGTACCACGGTATTTACATTTTAAAAATATTTCAAAACGTTTTCTAACATATATGATTGATTTAAAAGTTAGACTGATTAAAAAGTAATAATTCCAAAATAAAGAAAGGAAATAGAAAGAAACCTGGATCAAGTAGGAACAATAGAAAGCATATAAAAAAAGAAATATTTAAATCCAAACATATCAATATGTATAATAATTGTAAATGGATTACATGTTATAGGGCTCGACAAAGACAGTCACACTGGATTTATCAACAATTTAACTGTAACCTATTTATAAGAGACACCACCAAATTATAAGAATACAGAAAATTCAAAAGTAAATAGGTGATGAAAAATCTGCCATGCAAATACTAACCAAAATAAATATGCAGTAGTGTGTCAATGTCAGACAAATAGGATTTTAGTCAAAAGACCTTACTGGAGACAGAATAAGATGGTACTTTTCATAAAAAGAAAATTTTGAGTTTATAAAGAATATCTAACATTTTTATTTTTTATGCACGTAACAACATAGACAGTATAAGGAAAATGGACAGTATAAGGAATATACAAGAAGAAATAGATAAATCTGCAATCATGTGGGAGAATTCAAAATACATCTCTCCATAATTGATAAAACAAATAAAATTCTAGGAACTCAAGAGTTAGGAAATTTAAATAATACAAAAATTTGACTTAGATGTCTGTAAGCTGGTAGTAGAATACACATTCATGAACAAAATAAAAAGTTTTGCTTAAATCAATTAAAATTCTAAATAATTTATTATTCATAATTATATTTACTGCTGAGTCTTTTCTTTCTAGCAATTCCTAGTGTCAGACAAAAGATTTTCATCTAAAGCCTCATCCACTCTCTGGGCTTCAGGAAGAAAGTCTCCTAAAAGCACTAAATAGAGAACTAGATCTGAGGAGAACCTCCAGGTTTACAATGTACGTTAATTATCCAACAACATCTTACATCATTTTTTAATGATATAAGCAAATTGCTGTCTAGTTGAAATACAAACATCATGTGAATAGATTTTTCACTTGTATATATACGCAGTCTTGTTACTTTTCAGATATACAGAAGTATTAAATATATTTAATTTAGAAATATTATTGTTACTGACATTATAAATACTCATATATTTAAAATTATTCTTTAGTTTCCTTAGAGTATTTACACTTTAGAATAAAGTTTAAAATTTTTAGTATCAAATATGGCTAAGGAAAATATACGTAATATAAAAAATATAAAGAAAAAAGAGTAAAAGAAACATACCACAAGGGAAAAATAGAAAGAGCCAGAAAATGGTGTTAATACACCTAAAAATATCAATAATTAGATTATATGTGATTACGGGAGCTAATTAAAAGACAAAGATCAGGCTAAATTTCAAAATATGTACAACTGTAAGTTTCTTACAAGAGATACAGCAAAACCGTAAAGATACGGGAAAATTAAAGTCCAGGATAGAAAAGAATGCATCATGCAAACATCAACCAGAAGAAAGTTTGTGGAGCTACAGTAATAGCAGATAAGGTAGTTTTAAAGGAAAATAAACAAATAAAAACTATAAAAATGATGAAGTGGGTCTCTTCCTTAGGACAAAATGTTCTGCCCCCAAGAATATTATCAATTTTAAATTTATGTGCATATAAATAATAAATCATAAGATATAGATCAAAATATGAGATTTAACATATCTAACTCAGTAATTATAAAACAAACAGATAAATCATCAATAAAAATCTAAAGTGTGATGGGAAAAATTACCAAAGAAGCATATGATTGAAGAAATATTCACAAACCAAAAACAATGTTCTGAATTTAATCAAAAGTAATTTATAAGATTTATACTTAATTACTTACCATGGAGATTCTTCTCTCTGGTAGCTCCAAATTTCTTAGTTTGAGATTGGTTTCTTGAAAATAAAACTTCCTCCTCAGGAAACAGATTTTCAACTGATATCATATTATTTTTTTGGTTTTCAGGAGGAAATGATAAGTAGAAAAGCATAAGTATAATGTAACTTCTTGATATGCCACATAATCATCAAATTTTCTTCCCACACAAGTGAAATGAGAAAAATCTTGTGAATAGTTTTCATGAGTGTGTGTGGAAACAGTCTTGCTACTTACTAATTATTGACCACTCAAATAACAACCAAAAATAATCATTAATTTTGCTTTTGTTCTCTAATTATCTTAGGATATTTACACTTTAGGTCATAGTGTAGAATTTCTATAAAATATATGCTCAAATACATATTCATGAACCAAAAAAAAAGATCTTCTAATGAGTTTAATTTAAAGTTTCCTATAATTACTATACTTACTATTGCGTCTTTCTCCTCTGGAAATTATTTGTTTCTTTACTTGCATTTGGAGATTTGACACTGAATCTTGCTTCAAAAATATAAGATTTTCATCTTGTTCTCCCATATAAGCTATATAAAGAGATGTATTTAGTCCACTAAATGGAAAAACAGATCTATTGTGAAATCCCTAGATTTTAAATTTATAACAAGTGTACAGTAGCATTTTCTCTCATTTTTATAAAATCATAACTAATTTATTATACTGCCAGATCTGTCTTTGAAATGGGTGATATCGAAGCTCTCTCATTATTTAATAAATATTCCTAAGCAACAAATATATTTTATATTGGTCTTCAGGTTTCATCAATTAGTTATACTTTAGATTAATACATAATAATAGATCAAGCAATGAAAATGCATATCCACAAGATTAGTCATTGCAGCCTTATTTGTAATTGCAAAATATGGAAAACCATCTAAATGTTCAATCATAGGAGATTGGTTAAATAAACTGACATATACCACAGCTATGGTATTGGTATAGTGTCAGTGATGCTATAATGATAGATAATGATGTATATATATATACACACATATATACATGTATGTATATATATACACAGAAATACTGTACAAATGGTGAGACATTCCTCTCCCACTTGCATTGATACATCTGATGCTTGCCTGATGTCATTTCGTTGGAAAATGAAACATTGGTTGAAACATTGGTGGAGTCAATGCCCTTTCATGTTTAGACTCTTTCTTATTTTATTGCACTAAGTGAATAAAGACTTAATTGTTACTTTCAGTTTAGTTTGTTCCCTTAATTGACCACTTTTACACCTGGTGGTTTCCTCTCGGTGGCAAAGGGTGGCAGGCAAGGTGGCTCAATTAAGCACACTGTCTTTCTGGAAAAGCAGAAAGCATGAAGATCCCCCAGATCATTGTTGGGAGATGCTAGAGAAGTCTACAGGGCTTCTTGGAGGAATACTAACTGGTCATTTGCAAGAGTCTGAGGGTTCAGCAATGTACTCTGCTAGCCATATCAATGAGTCTCAGGAAGTGCTATCTCAGGAATGCCATGGAACACTCTTGGAAAGTGCCAGCAGATTGTTTATGTAAGCTTTTTGGTTTTAAGGTCCTTCTCTTTCGTTTAATGGTCCTTTCCTCTAGCCCCAGACTCTCTGGCCAAAATACCTGGTGGGTCAAATTAGAGATCCAACAGAGGGGCTCTAGAAACTCTAGGGAAGCAATTCCTTGGCCACTGCTATTGTCCTCTGATGATAAAAATAAAAATTGCCACATACTTTGCAAGCTACATTACACCCAATGATTGTTGTTAGCTCTAATGAGGTCCCAGACAATGATAAACAGCCTATGACATAGCAAGTTAATGAGACTTGTGGTTTAATTAAATGAATATAGAACTCTTTGGAATTGCTTTTCCCAGTGACCTAAAGAGACCTTAAAGGCTTGAGTTGTTCACTTGCATGATGAAGGAGGTAGTCTTCTTAAACTTAGTGAGGGACAACGGCACTTTGTGGGGTGCATCACTATGGTACCCCTCCTTCAGAATGTCTCGACAGAAGAAAGTTTGATCAAGGAGAAAGAAGGAAGAGGGGAGATGAGAGGCAAACCCTGAGATCCCCTCCTTCCTCAGCTGTGTACTATTCGTACTCTGATAGCTTTGGCATGAACCTACCATTAACATCGTATTTGGATCACCAGTGCAGAGGCCATAGCAGCCCTGTGAACCATGCTGGTGGTCCCTTGGTTCTACAATAATGAGTAAGAACAGTAGATAAAAGTTAACCAGCTCAGATGTCTAGGTTTTTTCATGTTACTCTTGCTGGTTATCAAACACAATCAAACTTCTTCATAAGGTCAGGTGATAATATTCTGCAACAAAATCCAGAATGTAACAGACATATTTTGGGACATGGAAAAAAACAGTTACTGCCCAGACAGTAAAGACTGACTGGCAGAGAGAGCGATATAAAGTGTAATCATGCTCTCTCTTCTGGATGATGCTTCTAGAGATGCTCTTAGAGTCTCTGTGAGTCTGGTTATTCAACAGTGGTTCTCAAAGAAGAGGTTGATGACCAAGTATTGGGCCATGGGGGCTACAAAAGGTAGTAGGGTCTGCATGTTAATGACCCCTATGATTTATAAAACTGTTATTCCCTCTGCCCCTCGCTATGAATTTGGAGATGAATAGATGACCACCTCCAACTTTTACTGAGAACGCTCAGCTTTCAATGACTAACAAGACCAGGAGTTAGATCAGGTTCTTATATCCCCAGTAGGAACCAAAAGTTGTATTCCAGGGTCAGCGTTCAACGGGGAGGTGGGAGAGAATTACATTTCCAGGCCTTTTGGATACTAGTGCAGATGTGACCGTGACCCACATACCCCAGCACTAAAATGATGGGAAAACAAATAATGCTTTCTGGTTTTGGGTCTGAGGTTACTACCAATGGGACCCTTTCCTAGACCCAACTATAGATGGGTCTCTTTGGCCAAGTACAAATTCCATTCTTAAGGCATCCACTACTGAATGTATTATTGGTATAGATGTATTATTTAGGTGAACACCTGCTCACCTTTGCCCACAAGCCCTGAAAAAAATTGCTCCAGTTAGGGCCATTTTAGTGGGCTGTGTAGAAGACCATAAACCTACCAGACTAGCAGCTCCTAGTGCTGTTATTTCTCAAAAACAATAGCAACTGCCTGGAGTTGAAAAAGAAAGAACTGCCTTCATTGCCAAGTTTGAAGATAACAAAGTTCTCCATGAGACTAATTCTCCACTCAATAGCCCTATCTGACATGTGGCCTCAGAATCACAGAGTCTCAATGGATTATTGGCAGCTCAATGCTGTAGTACAGCCCTGGGCACTGGCAGTATCTGACTTAGTGACTGTCACAGAGGCTGTTGCTCAAGGTAAAGGAACTTGGTGTACAACAACTGACATCTCAAACTCTCTTTTCAGCATCACTGTCCATGCAGATAATTAGGATCAGTTTACTCTTATATGAAATGGGTTGCAATATACCATTAATGTCCTTCCACAAGTCCACCTAAACTCTCTATTTGTCATCATTTGGTAGGGTAAGACCTAGAAAAAGTCCTGCTGCTGGAGGGAACACTAGCTTCCCACTATATTGAAAACATCTTCCTGGTGGCCCCAGACAAGAACACTACCCAACAAGGATTAGTCACTCTGCAGATACACATGGAGCAAAATAACTGAGCCATTAACACAGAATGGGTATAAGGACCTATCACCCAAGTAAAGTTCCTGAGCATGATCTGCAAAGGAATTCTGCAAACATCTCATTCTAGAGGAGATGATTGCCAATATTTGGTTTTCTCAATCCCCCCAAATAAAAAAGAGACCCAGCAATTGGTGAGACTTTTCTGGTACTGGCACTTTCCATACAGGGAACTTGATGGCACCCATCTATGAGGTTACCAAGAAGACCTCACCTTAGTGTGGCACCAAATTAACAGAATATCCTGGGAGGGGACCCTCTGACAAGGCTTTCAGGCTTCCCTTCCCCTAAGCCTCTCTGATTTCTATCTGTTCAAGTTACAGATCTCAATAACTTCTCAGTTTATCATTGGAGCCTACGGCAGAAAGACACTGCTACAGATCAAAAGTGCCCACTGGGCATAATCTCCTGGAACCTGTAATCTTCCAGAGTTAGCTGAAAAGTACACATCCCTTCAGATTCTATTGGCCAATTATGGGGCCTTGGTGGATACCGAGTACATATTCTATGGCTGTGAAATAATCTTATAACTATAAATTCCAACCAGAAGGTATTAACACTTTTGCTTTTGTTCTCTCGTTATCTCAGGGTATTTGTACTTTAGGCCAGAGTGTAAAATTTCTATAAAATATATGGTTAAATATATATTCATAAACCAAAGAAAAAAGATCTTCTGATGAGTTTAAAATAATTTAAAGTTATTCAAAATTATTATACTTACTGTGGCGCCTTCCCCTTCTGGAAGTTATTTGTTTCTCTACTGGCTTTTGGAGTTTTGACACTGAATCTTGAGGCTCAATCATAAGGTTTTCGTCTGGTACTCCAAAATGAGCTACATAAAAAGATGCATTTAGTCTACCAAATGGGAAAACAGATCTACTGTGAAAACTCTAGATTTCAAATTTGTAGCAAGTGGACAGCAGCATTTTCTCTTATTTTTATAGTTATAAATAAATTTCCATTTAGATCTGATACAAAAATGATAAGAAAAATTTTAATGGGTGCTATTGAAACTGTCTCACAATCTAAAAAAATATTCTGAGGCATCAAATATACTTTGGGGTTATTTATACATTAGGTTCATACATAATAGACCAAACAATGAAAATGTATATGCACATGTTATTCATTACAGTATTATTTGTAATTGCAAAATATTTCAAACCACCTAAATGTTTAAGAAGAGGATATTGATTTAATAGATAAGGTGCATACTACAAATTATGGTGTACTATAAACCATGGAATATAATGTGGTACAAAATGCTTTTCACATTTATGTAAAAATAATGAAGAGGATTTCTATAAACTGATATGCAAGGATTTCTAAGAGATAATGTTAAGTCTAAAATATCTAAAAAAAGAGTTTCTAGTATGCTGACTTTTGGGTCAGAAAAAAGTAGTCAGAAAAAATAGAGAAATAGACAGATATTAAGTTTACAAAAGGAAGCACAGGAAAGATATGCAGGAAAATAACATAGTTGGTTACCTAAAGAAGACAAGGGTGGGAAAGAGGACTGGGAAATGCAAGGAGAAGGACTGGGGAAGAAATCACACTCTTAAGTATACCTTTTATATAATATTTACTTTTGGAAGTAGGCTGATGTTCTACACATTCCAAAAATAAAATTAGATCATCAAGGACAAGAAGAAGCAACTAAAGCTGAAAGCAAACAATGAAATGAACCTACTGATGGGATAAAAAAAACGCTGGCACTAATCCAAATAAGTTATAAATACAGTGTTTGAAACATACCCTCAGTCTTGGGCAAGAGTGTGGGAGGCAGTCTACAAGCAAATCACTAAATCTTTTTGGCAGGTTTGTTTCTGTAGTGGTATGTGCCAAGCAATTCTGTAACAAGATTTGAAGCATTGTAGGATTGAGCAAATACATAAATCTTTTGATTTTTTTAAGACTCAGGATTAACACTGTGGAAGAAAGGACATATGCATACGAAATGGAGGAAGGCAAGAATGAGACCAGAGGAACTAGAATTCAAAGTGTCTGAGAGTTCTCATGATTATTAAAATATGTATATACATGACATATGCATGTATATGTGCACACACACACGTATGTGTGTATGACACATATAAGTATATATGTATAAACCAAGGAGTGTGGATCCAAGTTAAAATCCTATGTATGATCTTTTGGGTTCAACCATAGAAAATTAGAACGGCTTTATAAGGCAGTTACCATGGGAAAAAGCTTCCTACCTCACACTAGATGTAATGCACAGCCAGTGCACTGGTCTCTGGAAGGATGTTCAATCAGAGTTCAGGCCCTTCTAGACAAACCATGCTCTTACATACACACGTATCTGCATTTCTAGCCCCTGTGTCTCCATTCAGAGGGGCTCAACAGAATCACTGTACTTTTCAGGTGACTTTGCTTAGACTATCTTAGGGGGGAGCCTTGAAGACAATTTTCTACTTTCTGACTCAGTTTTCAGTACTTTTCCACTCCTAGCTCTCCCTGCCTCCCCTCACATCCCAGGTCCATAAAATGGCAAGAGCCTTTTGTTGGGGGCACTGAGACAATCCTCCCCATCCCCGCCATTTGTGATGAAACATCTAACCTGGTGCCTTCAGTGGGGAAAAATGGAACATTGATTAAATTGGGCCCTTTCCCATTTAGACTGTTGCTTATACTATCACAGTAATTGAATAAATGTTTGTTACTTTCAGTTTGGCTTGTCATCTTAATTGACCAACTCAA
The DNA here is from genome assembly GCF_037783145.1 of Equus przewalskii. Lineage (NCBI taxonomy): Eukaryota > Metazoa > Chordata > Mammalia > Perissodactyla > Equidae > Equus > Equus przewalskii. The sequence continues at coordinate 4,132,092 of NC_091860.1, forward strand.
CAATTAGCAGTGTTTTCTCTGATAAATTGGTGCAATGAGCATGGTGGTTAATAAAGCACATTGCCTTTCTAGAAAAGCAAACACCCTGAAAATCCCATGGGGCACTTTGGGGAAGTTTTAGAGAAGTCCATCAGACACTTTTGAGTGACCAAGTGGATCATCTGCAAGAGTCTGAGAATTCCATGGGCACTTCATCAGCCATGTCAATGTGTCTCAGGAAGTACTAGTGGACCCTGGGGGTACTTTGGGGAGTGCTAGTGACTGTTTACATAAGCTTTTCAGGTATAAGGGGGACCACCAGTCCTTCCCATTAGCCTCCAACTCCCTGGCCAAATTCTCCTGGTGGGTCAAATCACAGATCCAAAAGAAAGACTCTAGGAAAGCTAGGGAAGCAATTCCCCAATTACTGATACAGTCCTCCGACAGTAGGAACAAAATTCATCAGAGACCCTGAGTGCTGAGTTGCACCCAATTACTACTGTTTGCTGTAAGCATGTCCCTGGCACTAAAAGACAGCCCATGATACAGGGAATTTTTGTTGAGACTCATGCCTAAAATGGAAAAGAATAGAGTGCTTTTGGATCACTGCACCACGGAATCTTAGACACTTGAGTAGTTTGCCTCCATGATGAAGGAAGTAATCTTGTTAAACTTGTTGAGTGACAGTGGCACCTCAGCAATGTGTCACTATAGACTCCCACTTTCAGAGTACAGTAACAGCAGCCACTTTGCCTAAGGAAGAGGAGGAAGATGGCATTGGGATGAAAGGGTACAAGCACTCAAGACCCTCTGATGTTGACCATCAGTATCCTCAGCTGGGTATTATTTGTGCTTTGAGAGACTTGGCCCACACATGATGAGTTCCTTGCCACTGAATAATATGGTTGGATCATCCTTCCAGTGGATAGGATCCATCCGTCCAGTTTCCCTGTGAGCCACCCTAGTGGTCTCTTATATGTACAAATGAGGAGTGAGAACAATAGATGATGTGACCGTTAATAAGACTCAGATTTCTAGGTTTATTCATGCAACTCCCACTGGTTACTAAGCTCAATTAAATCTCCTCATAGGCCATGTTGTTCAGTCTGTGACATAATCCAGATGTACACCGACAAATCATCAAGTTTGGAAAATGTGGCTGCTGCCAGGTAGCAAAGGCTGACCAGCAGAAAGAGTGATGTAAAAATAATAAGCCTGTGTCCTCTGCCAGAGCATTTGGATTAAGGCCTTCCCAAAGAGATCTCTGGGTTTGGTTACTCAACAAAGTTTCCCAAAGAGGAGACTAATGGGCTCTCCCACCAAGGAACTCATGGTCAGATAGTGAGTAAGTAGGCTGCCTCACTAAGGTCTTCAAGGTGATGGCCCTAATGATTAATATAAGTGCTATTCCCTCTGCTCCTCCCAGTGAATCTGGAGGTGAGTTGGAGAGCCCTGTCAACTTTTACCCAGATGTCTAAGCTTTCAAAAATAAACAAGACTAGGAAATGGGCTGAGGTCCCTATGTCTGTAGTGGAGAACAGCAGTCCTATATCACTTTCAGAGTTCAGTGGGGAGGTAAGAGAGAATTGCATTTGTTGGGCCCTTTGGATACTGGTGCACAGTTAACTGTGATCTCCAAAATCCCTGACCCTACAATGAGGGGGTTATGGATTGAATTGTAACCCCTCCAAAACACAGAATTTCATTGAAATGTAACCCTCCCCCTAAAATATAGAATACCTCACATTGTTATCACAATGTGACCGTATTTGGATATAGGGTCTTTACAGAGGTAATCCAGTTAAAATAAAGTCATTAGAGTAGGCCCTAACCTGGGAAGAACAGTATTCTTATAAAAACAGGAAATTTGAGCCCAGAGGCAGACACACATACGGGAAGAAGATTATATAAAGATGCAGGCAGAGACACGGTGATGCATCTACAAGAACGATCAATATTGCCCCCAAACCACCAAAAGGTAGTACAGAGGCATGAAACATATTTTCTCTCAAGCCCTCAGGAGAAAACAGCACTGCCAACATCTGATCCAAGACTTCTAGTCTGCTGACTATAAGACAATAATTTTTTGTTCTTTAAGCCACTCAGTTTGTGGTACTTTGTTATGGCAGCCCAAGAAACCTAATACAGATTTTTGGTACTGGGAAGTGGGCTACTGCTGTAACAAATACCTAAAAATGTTGAAATGGCTTCAGAATTGGGTAATGGGTAGAAGCTACAAGAGTTTTGAAGTACATGATAGAAGAAAACCCTAGATTGCCTTGAAAAGATTGTTAGTAGAAAAAGGGACATTAAAGGTGATCCTGGTGAGAGCTCGGAAGGAAAAGGGGAGAGCTGTAGAGGAAGCTTTTATTGTCTTAGAAAACACATACATCACCATGAACAGGATCTTGCTAGAAATATGAATGTTAAAGGTGCTTCTTGTAATAATACATTAAAAGGATCATACACTGGGGCTGGCCCTGTGGAATAGTGGTTAAGTTCCGAAGACTCTGCTTTGGCAGCCTGGGTTCACGGGTTCAGATCCTGGGTGCGGACCTACACCACTTGTCAGCCATACTGTGGCAGAGACCCACATACAAAATAGAGGAAGACTGGCACAGATGTTAGCTCAGGGCTAACTGTCCTCAGCAAAAGAAAAAAAAGATCATACAGCATACTCAAGTAGGATTTATATCAGGATGCAATGATGGTTAAACATCTGCAAATCGATCAATGTGATACACGACATTAAAAAAATGAAGGATAAAAATCATGATCATTTCAATAGATGCAGAAAAAGCATTTGACAAAATTCAACATCCATTCATGATAAAAACTCTCAACAAAGAGTACAGAGAGAATGTACCTCAACATAATAAAGATCATATATGACAAGCCTACAGCTAATGTCTTACTCAACAGTGAATAGCTGAAAGCTTTTTCTCTAAGATCAGGAACAAGGCAAGGATGCCCACTCTCATCACTTTTATTCAACACAGTATTGGAAGTCTTAGCCAGAGAAATTATGAAAGAAAAAGAAATAAAAGGCATCCAAGTTGGAAAGGAAGAAGTAAAATTGTCGCTATTTGCAGATGACATGATATTCTATGTAGAAAACCATAAAGATTCTACCAAAAAATTGTTAGAACTGGTAAACAAATTCAGTGAAGTCGTGGGATGCAAAATCAAAATACAAAAATCAGTTGCATTTCTATATGCTAATAACAAACTATCAGAAAGAGAAATTAAGAAAACAGTTCCATTTATAATAGCATCAAAAAGAATAAAATCCCTAGGAATAAATTTGACTAAAGAAGTGAAAGACCTGTACACTGAAAACTGTGAGACCCTGATGAAAAAAACTGAAGAAGACACAAATAAATGGAAAGATATTCCATGCTCATGGATTGATGAGTTAATATTGTTAAAATGTCCATACTACCCAAAGCAATCTAAAGATTCAATGCAATCGCTATCAAAATTCCAACGGCATTTTCACAGACATAGAACAAACATTCCTAAAATTTGTATTGAACCACAAAAGACCCCAAATAGCTAACACAATCTTTAGAAAGAAAAAAAGTTGGAAACATCATGCTCCCTGATTTTAAACTAAATTCCAAAACTATAGTAATCAAAACAGTATGGTACTGACATAAGAACAGACATGTAGATCAATGGGATAGAATAGAAAACCCAGAAATAAACTGATGCATATAAAGTGAATTAATTTATGACAAAGGAGTCTTCAATAAACAGTGTTGTGGGGGGAAAAAGGTGCTTCTGGGGAGGTCTCAGATGAAAATGAAGAACATGTTATTGGAAACTGAAGGAAAGGTGATTCTTGTTATAAAGTGGCAGAGAGTTTGACTGAATTGTGTTCTGTTGGGTGGAAAGTAGAACTTGTAAGCAATGAACTTGGATACTTAGCTAAGATTTCTAAGCAAAGTGTTTAAGGCACAGCTTGGTTTCTCCTTGCTGTTACAGTAAAATGCCAGAGGAAAGAGATAAATTGAAGAAGCTGTTAAGCGAAAAGGAAACAGAACATGAAGACTTAGAAAATTCTCAGCCCATCTACATTGAAAAAATTGAGAAAGCAAGCTCTGGAGAGAACACGAAGATTGTGGCTAGACAACTGTTTGCTAGGTGTGTGAGTTGTGAATCTAATCAATCATTTCAGCAGAAACACTGCCAGCTTGGACTGAAGGGTCCAGAGACTGGATAAAATGAAGAGAGGCTGGGACCAGCCTGGTGGTGTAGTGGTTAAGTTCGTGTCAAGCCTTTGGTCCACTCTTTCCCAACGAATACAGAGTCCCAGTGATATTAGAAATGTTCAGCTACTGGTATATTCACATTCCCTAAGCAGGGATCTATATGGTATCCCTCTTGGGTTACCAGTAAGGCTGCTATTTTTGAGTGGCGCCTATTTTTGACTAGGGGCTACCCTGGCTACCCTTCCCCTGAGTCCCTCTGATACACATTTGCCTTTGAGTTAGAGGTCTCAGCAACTTCTCTCTTCACCAATTGGAGGAGCCTAAGGCAGAAGGACACTGCCACAGGTCAGGGGTGCCCATTGGGCTTTGAAATCTGTAATCTCCCAGCATCAGCTAAAAGTTACACACCCGTAGAGAGACAAATATTGGTCTGTTATTGGGCCTTCGTGGATACTCAACTATCATGACTCATGGCTGTGAAGTGTTTTAAACAGGAAGTCCAACCAAACGCCCTCCTTAATTTGGCTATTGTTCTCTATTTATTGTAGTGTATTTACACTCTAGTTCAGAGTGTAAAATTTCCATACAATATACACTAAAATAGAAAAGAAAAAAGGTCTTCTGATGAGTCAGGGAATTTAGGGAGGTGGAGGGACATTAGTGGTATATTCCAATTGATTCCACATAAGAGTAAATTGATCTTGACCGTCAGCATGGACAGGGATACTAAAAAGGGAGTTTGAGATGTTAGTTTAATTTAAAATAATTTAAAGTTATCTACAATTATTAGACCTAGTGAGTCTTTCCCCTATAGAAGTTCTTTGTTTCTCAAATTACTCTTAGGTTTTCAACACTGAAACTTGATGCTAAAGCATAACATTTTCTTCTGGTACTTCACCATGAGCCACATAAACAAATGCATTTAGTCCACTAAATGGAAAAATAGATCTATTGTGAAATCTCTAGATTTCAAATATATAATAAGTATACAATATCATTTTCTCCCATTTTGATAAAGTGATAAATAACCATAAAGCTAGATCTGAGATGAAAATTATGAGAACATTTTTAACATATATGTGTGTAAAGATGTCTAATTATTTCATAAATATTCCTAGGTATAAAATATGTTTTATATTTGTCTCTAGTTTTCTTGGGTTATTTACATTTTAGGTTAATACATATTCATAGATCAAATAATGAAAATGCATGTGTACACGGTTATTGATTATCCCATTATTTGTTGTCGCAAAATATTCAAAACCAACTGAATGTATTAGTGTAGGCAGTTGAATAAATTAAGGTCTATTTATGCTATATTATTATACTATATTATTAGTTGAATAAATTAAGGTATATTTATACTATGGTATAGTACAAATTTCGATATATCTTCTATAGTATAAAAAAGATCTCAATAAACTCACATTAAGATATTTCCAGGAGATGATGTTAAGCAAAACAAAGAATATCAAGTACTCTAACTTGGGAAAGAAAGAAGGGGAATTAAGAAAAAAACTGGGGCCGGCCTGGTGGCGCAGCGGTTAAGTTCGCACGTTCTGCTTCTCGGCAGCCCGGGGTTTGCCGGTCTGGATCCCGGGTGCGGACATGGCACTGTTTGGCAAAAGCCATGCTGTGGTAGGCATCCCACATATAAAGTAGAGGAAGATGGGCACGGATGTTAGCTCAGGGCCAGTCTTCCTCAGCAAAAAGAGGAGGATTGGCAGTAGTTAGCTCAGGGCTAATCTTCTTCAAAAAAAGAAAAAAAGAAAAAGAAAAAACTATGAGAGAGATACTTATATATGCAAAATGAAGCACAAGAAAGGTATCAGAAGCATTGTAGTTGGTTACCAATCAGAGGAGAGAGGAGGACTGGAAAAGGAATGATACTTCTTTAAGTATACATTTTTGCATATTTATTAATATGGAAGTAGGTTAATTTCAATAAAGTCCAAAAATAAAATTAAATCAAAAAAAATTTTTAAAGGACTAAAACCAAAAGCAAACTTAAAGAAATGAACCTACTGAAGGAATAAATAAAATACCAATTCAAGTAACTAATCAATATAATACTTGATATAAACTCTTATTCTTGGACAAGAGAGCGGAGGATGACTTTAAACAAATCACAAAATCTTTTTAGTAGATTTGTTTTTCTGGTGGTATGAGCTAAACAATTCTGAAACAATTTTAGAAGCATTATAGGATTAAACAAATGAGTCCGTGCGTTGACATTGTGCAGAGTCAGGATTCACACTGTGGAAGAAAGGATATACATGTATGAAATGGAAGAAGGCAAGAACAAGCCCTGAGGGGAACTGAAGGTGTGAGAGCATATGAGTTCTAAATATGACTGTGCATGTGTATATGCATCTATATGTGCACATACGTCTGTATATGTACACACACATGCATATGTGTATATTTGTATATGTATAAATACTAGGAAAGTCTGACTCCATGCCAAAATTCTATGTGTGATCTTTTAGGCCCAATCATAGACAACTACAAAGGCTTTATCTGGCATTTGTCATGGGGGGAAACTTCACACCCCATACTATACTTGATGCTCAGACAGTGTACTGCAGACATAGGAGGTCATGGACTAAAGCCCATCGGGGCTGGTCATATCTGCATTCTCGCTCAGGTGCATCCATCGGGAAACCTTATGAGCTGGAGAAAATCTCAGCTGAGGCAATATATTGTTCAGTCAGTTCTGCCTAGACTACCTTGTGGGATGGACCTTGAAAACCCTTTCTCCATTCTGGTTCAGTACTTTTCCACTCTAAGCCCTCCCCCTCTACTTCCTCATGGCACCTGGGTCCATAAAACACCAGTAGCCTTTTTAGGAGGACTCTTTCAACACAGTGAGACGTCCCCCCTTCCTGCCACCACATCTGCTCTGATGCACGTGACCTTCCTCTGGTGCCATTCTGTGGGGAAAATGACACATTGGTGGAGCTAGGGCCCTTCCTTGTTTAGGCTCTTGCTTATACTATTCTCAGTAAATCAATAAACACTTCATTACTATTTTCAGTTAGGATTGTTATCTTAATTGACTGACTCAAAAATGGCAGCTCTGCCTCTGACAAATTGACGCAGCAAGCAGGGTGGTCATTGAAGCACAATACCTTTGTGGAAAAGCAAAATATCCGATGCTCTTATGGGGCACTTTTGAGAGACGCTAAAAAAAAGTCTTTGGGGCACTCTCAGGTAATGCTAGTGGATAATTTGCATGAGTCTGAGGGTCCAAGAGGGCACTTCACCAGCCATGCCACAATTCCCAGGAAGTGCTAGTGGATGCCACAAAGTAATCTGGAAGAATTCTAATGGATTGTTTACATAAGATTTTCAGTTCTCAGGGGAATAATTCATCCTTCCCTTTAGCTCCTAACTCCCTGGCCAAGTTTCCATGGTGAGTCCAATTAGAGAACCAACAGGGGGACTCTAAGAAAGCTAGAGAAGCAATTCCCTAGCTACTGGTTACAGTTCTCTGATAATGGGTCCAACAATCATCAAAGACCCTATGAGTTGAGTTGACTATTGTTATCTCCAAGCATGTCCCTGATACCAAAAGACAGCCCACAACACAGCAAGTTATTGAAACTTGTGCCTTTAATGAAAAAAATGTAAAGGTCTTTAGAATCGCTTTGCCAAGTGACCTGAAGAGACCTTAGGGACCTGGGTAGTTTGCCTCCTTGATGAAAGGGGTAATCTTGTTAAACTCAATGTCTGAGAGGGACAACTTGTGAGATGTATTACTACAGACCCCTATTTCAGAATGTGCTAACAGTGGCCACTTTACCTAAAGAGAGGGCAGGAAATAGGAAGGAATATAAAAGGATGCTAAAACAGACCACCTCCATCCTCAGCTGGGCACCATTTGGCCCACACATGATGAGTTCTCGCATGGAAAAACATATATGACTATCTTTTTAGAGATAATAGTATCCTGGAAAGCCATGTTGGTGACCTTTGGGTGTACAGTAATGCAGTGAGAATTGATGACAAGATGATTGACCAGACTCAGATTTCTAGGTTCATGTGTGTCAATCCTGTTTATTATGAAACTCAATCAAACCTCCTCATAAGATCATGTCAATCGATCCACGACACAATCCAGATCTTAACTGACTAATTTTTGGACATGGTAAAAGTAGCTGTTGCCTAGATAGCAAACGCTGACCAATGGAGAGAGTGACATAAAAATGGCAATCATGTGCCCTTTGCTGAACGATCTAGGCAATGGTCTTACAGAGGAGAAACGTGGATCTGGTTATCAAAACTGGGGTCTCTCAAAGGAATAAATTGATGGGCTCTTCACCAAGGACTTGTGGCCAAGTTGTAAGCCATGAGGGTCCCAGAAGGCACTAGGGTTCCATATAGTGATGACTACTATGACTAATACAAGTACTATTTCCTCCAGCTATCTCCCACGGTAATATCTCAGTGAATCTAGAGACTTGGGTAGTTTGCTTCATTGATTAAGAAGGTAATATTGTTAAACTTAGTGAGTGAGAGTGGTATCTTGTGGGGCCCATCAATACAGACTCTTCCTACTTTTACTCAGACCTCTAAGCTTTCATAAATGAACTTGACTAGAGTTAGCCATGGTCCCTATGTCTCCACTGGGGATCTGAGGACATATGCTAACGTCAGAGTTCAAAGTGGAGGGAGGTAACTACATTTCTTGGGCCTTTTGGATACTAGTTAATGAATACCTATGATCCCCACAATCCCTGACATGAGGATGAGGAACAAACAAATAATTCTCTGTAGTTTTAGGTTTGAAGCCATCACCACCAGGACTCTTTTCCAGACTCAGCTATGGGTGAATCCCTTTGGGCCACTACAAACTCCCATTATTGTGGCTTCTACTGCTGAATATATATTGGTAGAAGTATATTTTCTATATCAAGCAGCACTTGCACTTACTCCTAACCCTTGGTGAGATTTGCTGAAGTTAAAGTATTTTAGTGGGATATATGGAAGTTCATGACCTACCAAACTATTCGCACCTAGCACATTTTCTGCCAAAAATAATATCAACAGCCTAGGGAATAAAAAAGGAGCAACTGCCCTCATCGTTGAGCTTTAAAAAGTCAACAACGTCTGTAAACCATTTCTCCATTCAATAACTCCACCTGGCCTGTGCGCAAGACCTTTGGTACCTAGATTCTAAATTGATCAGGGCTGCACAAGGCATTAGTGCAGTCTTTGGGACCAGTGGCACCTGACTTTGTGACAGTTACAGAGGTTATTGCCTAAGATAAAGGAACTTGATATGCTGCAACTGACATCACAAATGCTCTTTTCAGCATCTCTCTCCAAGCAGACGATCAGAATTCATTTGCTGTATGTAGGGTGGGTTGCATCACACCACTGATGTCCTTCCAGAAGACTCCCTAAATTCTCTGACTATCTGTAATCAATGCATAGGTCAAGACCTGAGAAAAGTCCCACTCATGGAGGGAGTACTGGCCTTCCATTCTATTGATGAAATCGTATTAGTGGGCTCGACCCAAGGGCACGACCCAAAAAGAATTGGGTGGCCTGTTTACCTAGATGCAGCACATGGCTGGGCCATTATTACTAAAACTGAAGTAAAATTCTTGGGCACGATCTGTAAGGAGCATAGTATATCATTCCAGAGAAGACGATTGTTATGCTTTTGGCCTTCTCTGTCCCACAAAGTGAATGCAATTGGTAGGACTATTCAGATACCACTACACTCTCACAGGGATCAGATAGCATCCATCTATCAGGTTACCATAAAGATCGCTACCTTTGGGGTCCTGATGGACAGGATCCCTTGAAGGCCCTTCTACTGACCCTTCTGATTTTCATTTGCTGTTTCAGTTATGGGTCTCAGCAACATCTCTCTTTACCTACTGGAGCCTATGGCATAAGGCCACTACCATGGGTCAGAGACACCACTGGGCTTTGGATCCACAGTTTGCCAGAGTTGGCTAAAAAGTGCCTATCCTTTATGAGACAATTATTGGTCCACTATGGGCCTTGGTGGACACTGAGAGCATGACTTTGGCCATGTAATAATCTTACTACAAGAAATTCTAACCAAAACATATTAGCAGTTTTTGCTTTTGTTCTCTGGCTATGTTAGGGTATTCACATTTAGGTCAAAGTTTATAATTTCTATAAAATATATGCTCAAATACATATTCACAAAACAAAGTTCTTCTGAGGCATTTAACTTAAAATGATACAAAATTATTTATAATTATAATACTTACTATTGAGTAGTTCCCCTATGGAAGTTTTTTGTTTCTTTAATTGAACTTGGGTTGACACTGAATCTTGATGTTTGGGCATAAGAGTCTCATCTGATACTTCATCAAGAGCTACATAAAGAGATAAATTAAGTCACTTAATGGGAAAATAGATCCACTGTAAAATCTCTAGATTTCAAATTTATAACAAGTGAATAGAAACATTTTCTCTCATTTTTATAAAGTCATAAGTAAATTTTCTTTCTTTTTTTTTTTTTTTTTTGCTTTATCTTCCCAAATCCCCCCGGTACATAGTTGTATATCTTAGTTACAGGTCCTTCTAGTTATGGCATGTGGGACACTGCCTTAATGTGGCCCAAGCAGTGCCACGTCCACGCCCAAGATCCAAACCGGCAAAACCCTGGGCCACCACAGTGGAGCATGCGAACTTAACCACTCGGCCACGGGGCTGGTCCCAGGAAATTTTCATAATACTAGATCTGATATGAAAATTAAGAGAACATTTTTAATGGGTATGTGTTGAAGCTGTTTTTTATTTTATAAATATTCTTAGGCATCAAATATGCTTATATTAGACTCTAGTTTTCTTAGATTATTTAAACTTTAGGTTAATACATATTTATAAACCAATCAATGAAAATGCATATGCACAGTGTTGGTTATTTTAGCATCAATTATAATCGCAAAATATTTAAAATCATCCAAATGTTCAAGAATAGGAGATTGGTTGAATAAACTGATATATATACCATAAACGATAGCATACTACCTTCCATAATACATGTAAGGTGAAACATTATGCTGTACACTTTAAACTTATACAGTGATGTATGCCAATTATATCTCAATAAGACTGGAAAAAAGAGCATAGTACCAGTTATGGTATATGATGGTGCATGTGTGTGTGTGTATAAATACATATTATATATGGTATAGAAGGGATATAATTTGGTAAAAATAACTATACATACAGTGAGATAGTCTCCTCCCATCTGTGCTAATTCATCCAACCCTTGCCCATAATCACTTCACAGGAAAATGAAACATTAGTTGAAACATTGGTGGAGCCAGTACCCTTTCCACGTTTAGACTCTTGGTTATATTATTGCAATAAGTAAATAGAGACTTAATTGTTACTTTCAGTTTGGCTCATTGTCTTAATTGATCACCTTCCCAAATGGCAACTCTCTCTCAGTGGCAAATGGTGGCAAGTAGGTGGCCCAATTCAGCATAATGTCTTTCTTTCTGGAAAAGTAAAAAGTGTGATGATCCCCCAGATCATTTTTGGGGGATGCTAGAGAAGTCTACAGGGCTTCTTGGGGGTGGGGGTACTAGTTGGTCATTTGCAAGAGTCTGAGGGTCCAACGATGCACTTTGCTAGCCATATCAATGAGTCTCAGGAAGTGCTATCTCAGGAATGCCACGGAACACTCTTGGAGAGTGCCAGCAGATTGTTTATGTAAGCTTTTTGGTTTTAAGGTCCTTCTCTTTGGTTTAATCGTCCTTTCCTTTAGCCCCAGACTCACTGGCCAAAATGCCTGGTGGGTCAAATTAGAGATCCAACAGAGGGGCTCTAAAAATATCTAAGGAAGCAATTCCTTGGCCACTGCTATTGTCCTGTGATGATAGGACTAAAATTCCCACATACTCTGCAAGCTAAGCTGCAGCCAATGATCGTTGTTAGCTCTAATGAGGTCCCAGACAATGATAAACAGCCTATGACATAGCAAGTTAATGAGACTTGTGGTTTAATTAAATGAATATAGAATTCTTTGGAATTGCTTTTCCCAGTGACCTAAAGAGACCTTAAAGGCTTGAGTTGTTCACTTGCATGATGAAAGAGGTAGTCTTCTTAAACTTGGTGAGGGACAATGGTACTTTGTGGGGTGCATCACTATGGTACCCATCCTTCAGAATGTCCTGACAGCAGAAAGTTTGTTCAAGGAGTCTGAGGGGAACACCTAAGTCCTTCTTCTTTCTCAGCTGGGTACTATTTGGGCTCTGACAGTTTTGGCCTACCCGTGATGGGTTCCCTATAACCAAAATACATGTTTGGACCAAGCTTGTAGACATAATAGCAGCTCTGCAAACAACACCAGTGGTCCCCTTGGTTCTACACTGAAAGAGAGTGGTGGATGATAAGATTGTTAACAAGACTCTAGGTTTATTAGTGCCACTCCTGCTGATTATTAATTAAATCTCCTTGTAAGGCCAGTGACATAATCCAAATCATAACTGATAAGTTCTTTGGCAAGGGAAAAGCAACTACTGCCAAAATAACAAACAGGGACCATTAGAGAGAGTGACATAAAAATGGTAATTGGGCACACATTCCTGGAAGGTCTGGGTAAGGGCTTTCCCAAAGAGCTCTCTGGGTCTGGTTACTAAGCAATGGGAGCTCAAAAGAAGAGATTAATGGGCTCTTCATCAAGGAACCCATGGACATGTGGTGTGCCACTAGGGAACAAAGGGCAGGCCCCCTACGGTCTGCCTGGTGATGGTCCCTATGACTGTTACAAGTAATGTTCCTCCTTCTCCCAGTGAATTTTGAAATGAATCAGAGAGCCCTGCCAACTTTGACCCAAAGTTTTTTGCTTTAAAGAAAACAAGAGCTTGAAATCCCCAACCTCTCTATGTCTATAGTGAGGAACGGAGGCCCTATGCCAAGGTCTAAGCTCAAAGTAGACATGGGGGAGAACTGCATTTCTTGGGCCTTTTGGTTAATGGTTCACAGGTGACTGTGACCCCCAAAACTCCTGGCATGAGAATGAGGGGGAAATTGACGACACTTTCCGGTTTTCTGTCTAAAGCCATCACTACAAAGACCCTCACCCAGACCCGACTAAAGGTATAGCATATCACCATTGTTATGGCGTCCACCACTGAAGGGATTATTGTTGTAGATATATTGTCTATCTGCATCCCTGATTGCATTTTCCAAGCCCTGAAGGGAATTGCTGCAATTAGGACCATGTTAGTGGGGTATGGAGAAGACTGTAAACCTACCAGACTACCAGTAGCTAGTGCTTTTGTCTCTCAAAAACAGTAGCAATTGCCTCAGGGATAAAAAGAAATAACTGCTCTCATTGTCAAAGTTCGCTATCTGATCTTTTCACAAGGCCTTGGGTGCCTGGAAACTCAATTGACTATCAGTGGCTCAACAGTATAGTAGAGCCTTTGGCACTGGCATTACCTAACATTGTGACTGCCACAGAGGTTATTGCCCAAGCTGAGGGAAGTAGGTACGAAGTAATTCATATTTCAAATGCCCTTTTTAGGATCCCTGTCCACTCAGATGATCAGGATCAGTTTCCCTTATGTGTAATGGGTTGCAATATACCTTCAGTGTCCTTCCACAAGGCCATGAGCTGGAATAAGTCCCACTCCCAGATGAAGCACTAGCCTTCCGCTATATTGATGACATCCTCCTGGTGGGCCCAGGCAAGGGTACTATCCAACGAAGACTGCACGCTGTGTTGACCCACGTGCAACAACATGGCTGCACCATTAATACCAACAAGGCACAACGACCCATGACCCATGTGAAATTCCTGGGAAAAAACTGGGAAGGGATGGTATGTCTCACTCCAGAGAAAACAATCGCCGAGTTTTAGTCACACCCAGGCTCTCAGCTCCAACAAATACAAAGGATGCCCAGCAACTGGCGGGACTATTTAGCTACTGGTGCTCACACATTCCCTACATGGCCATTTTGATGACGGCACCTATCAATCAAGTTACCAAAAAGAATTCTACCCTGAGTGGGGCCTGACACCAAGATGCCCTGGAGGACCTCCAACTGGCCACACAGGCCACCCTTCTCCTTACCTCCTCTAATCTATTTTGCATTTTAAGTTACAGGTCTCAGCAAATTCTCTGCCTGCCAATTGGAGCGTGTTGCAAAAGGACAACTGCCACATGTCAGAGGTGCCCACTGGGCTTTTGGACATAGAATCTCCTGTAGTTGGCTGAAAGTAAACACCCTTTGAGAGACTCCTGACCAGTTATTAGGCCTTGCTGGACACTGAGTGCAAGAGCCATGACATGAAGTAGTCTTATGACTGGAAACTCCAACTAAATGTTAAATGGTTTTGTTCTCTGGTTGTTTTATGGTATTCACATTTTAGTTCAAAGTGTAAAATTTCTATAAATTATATGCTCAAAAATATACTCATGAACTAAAGAAAAAAGATCTGATGAGATTAATTTTTAAAAACGTCTTTATCTATAATTATTACACTTACTGTTGTGTTCTTCCCCTGTGGAAGTCATTTGTTTCTTTACTTGCATTTGGAGTTTTGACACTGAATCTTGATGCTCAAGCATAAGATTTCTGTCTGGTATGTCATCATGAGCTACATAAAGAGATGCATTTAGTCTCGTAATAGAAAAAGAGATCTACTGAAAATCTCTAGATTTCAAATTTATGAAAAATATACAGCAAAATTTTCTTTCATTTTGATAAATTTATAAGTAAATTACCATAATGCAAGATGTGGCATGAAAATTGTGAGAATATTTTTAATAGGTGTGTGTTGAAGCTGTATCACTAACATTTCTAGGCATCCAATATATATATAATATTTTACATCTATATTCTAAATATATTATAAATATATTTTACATATATAATATTTTATATATATATTCTAGTTTCCTTGGGTTATTTACACTTTAAGTTAATACATCTTCATAGAACTAAAAAGAAAAATGCATATGTACAAGGTTATTCATTACAGCGTATTTTCAATTGCAAAATATTCAAAACCACATAAATTTTCAAGCATAGGAGATTGGTTAAATAAACTGAGGTATATACTATATACTATGGTATAATACAAATTATGGTAAACAGTGTGGTACATAGAGCTGTAATATGAATGAAACAGATCTCTATACACTGATATGGAGGGATTTCTAAGAAAATTTTAAGTTAAAACCGAAAAGGGGAAAACTTTTATGCTACCTTTGGGTAAGGAAGAAGAAGAAATGAGAAAAAAACCAGAAAGAAATAGAGGAAACCTAGGAAGGATATCACAAAACAATGTAATTGGTTACCCACAAAATGAGGGGGGAAGATTGAGGAAGGAATGAGGCTCCTCTAAGTATGCCTTTTTGTATACTTTCTGCTTTTGGAAGTACGTTCATGTTCTACATATTTCAAAATAAATTATATCAATAAGGATAAGAAGATGGAATATAAGCAAAAAGCAAACTTGAAAGAAACTGCTAAAGGAAACTTAAAAGCAGTGACTCATTAATACAGTATTTAACATGAACTCTCACTCTTGGACATGAGACTTGGGGTGGGGCGGGGGAGGTGGACCACAAACAAATCATGAAATCTTTTTAGTTGGTTTGTTTTTCTAGTGCCTTGTGCTAACCAATTCTGAAATGCTTTGAGAAACATTATAGGATAGAGCAAATAAGTAAATGTGCTAATATTGTTCAGACCTCTAGCTGCCTCAGCCCTGGGGTCCAAAAAACATCAAGAACCCTTTGTTTGAGGTTCCTTCAGCTCTGAGACCATCCCCCGCCTCAGTCTGCAATGATATATCTGACCCTTGTCAGGTGCTGCTCCATGGGGTAAAATGGAACACTAGCGGAGCTGGTGCCTTCCTCTATCTAGACTATAGCCTATGCTATGGCAGTAAGTGAATAAACGTTGCCACTTTGAGTTTGGCTTGTTATCTAAATAGACCAACTCAAAAATTGGCATCTGTCTAGCAAATTAGCACAAAGAGCAGTGTGGTCAATGAAGCAAAATGTCTTTCTGGAAGGAACACTTTGGGAGGTGTTAGTGACTGTGCAGGTCATGGTTAGGAGAGGGGTACTACTGGTTACTTGCCAGAGACCCATACAGTACTTTGCCAGTCATGCAAATGAGTCTTAGAAAGTACCAGAGGATGCCATGGGGCCCTCTAGAGTGCTACTGTATTATTTACATACGTTTATCAGTTTTGATGGGGAACAACTGTCTTTCTCTTTAGCCTATGATTCACCTACCAAGATGCCCAATGAATCACAGCATTTCTTTTTCTTTTTTGATGAGGAAGATTGGCCCTGAGCTAACATCTGTTGCCAATCTTCCTCTTTTTGCTTGAGGAATATTGTTGCTGAGCTAACATCTGTTGCCAATCTTCCTCTATTCTGTGTGTGGGATGCCAACACAGCACAGCTTGATGAGCAGTCCATGCCTGGGATCCGAACCAGCGAACCACATACTGCTAAAACCAAGCGTGTGAACTTAACCACTATGCCACCAGGCCAGCTCCTCAAGATGCCCAATGAGTCAAATGGGAGCTCAACAGAAGGACTCTAAGAAAACTAGAGAAGTAATTTTGTGGTTATTGATGGGTCCAAAAAAGATGGAGACTCTGCATGCTGAGTTGCACCCAATGACAACTGTTAGTTCTAGCATACCCTTGGCACTAATGGACAACCTCCGATGCTGTGAGTTACTGAGACTTACCTTTAATGGAAAAGAATGTAGAGTCCTGAGGATTGTTGTGCCCTGAGACTCAAAAAGACCTTGGAGACTTAGGTAGTTTGCCTCCACAAAGAAGGAGATAATCTTGTTAAACTTTAGTGAGGGAGAGGGGCACACTGTAGGACTTGTCACTGTCGAACCCCATTGTAAGACTCGGCAGTACACATATTGCCCAAGGAGGTAGAGGGAAAGGGGGATGAAAGTCATGAATATGTGAGACTCTTCCCTTCCTTAGCTGGGTACTATTTTGGTGCTGACAGTATGGCCCACCCATTATGAGTTCCCTCCCACTGAAAAATATGTTTGTATCAGCTCTTGAAGAGCCTCTAATGGCTCTATGATCCTCCCTAGTGGTCCCTAGGATCACAGATGGAGTGAGAACACTAATGGAAAGATTTTTACCAGACTCAAGATTTCTAATTTCATTCAGGCCAACTTCACTGGTTACCTAATTCAGTTAAACTTCCTTTTAAGGTGACGTCAACTGATTTGAGGCACAATACAGATCTTAACTGAAACTTCCAGGCATGGAAAAAGTAGCTAACCACAAGATAGTACTGTTTGACCAGTGAACAGAGCAACTAAAAATGGTAATGAGGCACCACTCTTGGATGATCTGGTTAAGGGTTTTCCCGAAGAAATCTGTAAGACTAGATACTCAACAATGGGGTCTCAAGGAGGATATGGATTGACTCTCCACCAAAGATCTCCTGGCCAGCTAGTGGGTCATGGATCCCAACACATATCCCCACTAAAGTCCAAATTGTGATGACCCCTATGACTAATATAAATGCTCTTCCCTCTGTTCCTCCAAGTGATATTGAGATAAATCAGAGAACCCTCCACTACTTTCACCCAGACCTCCCAGCTTTCAAAAATAAACAAAATTAGGGGTTAGGTCAAGATTCCTGTCACTGGTGGTGATCTGAGGATGTACACCAAGGTCAGATTTCAAAGGAGGAAGGGAGGAAATAGCATTGCTAAGGCCGTTAGGATACTGGTGCACAGGTGACTGTGATCTCCGTAACCTCTGACATCAAGTAGTGGAGGAAAGAGACAATGCTCTCTGGTTTTTCATCTGAGGGCATCATCAAGGTGACCCTTAGTCAAACACTACTATTAGTGTATCCTTTCAGGCCACCAAAAAAACTCCATTTCATAGCCCCTACTACTGAATGTACATTGGGATAGATGTATTTTCTATGTGCACCTCACTCACATTCAGCCCCAAGTCCTGATGGGAACTGCTGTATTTAGGGCCATTTTCATAGGGCATGTGGAAGACTGAAAACCTCCAGACTAAACAGTGCCTAGCACCTGTGTCTCCCAAAACAAATTCCTGTGCAGCAAAAGAAATAACTGCTCTCATTGCTGACTTTAATGAAGTGAAAATCCTCCATGAGACTTGATTTCCCATTTTAATACCTAAGTTGACCTTTGTATACGGCTTTAGGTACACAGTGACTCAACTAATTTTGATAGGTCAATGCTATAGTACAGACCTGGGCACTGGTGGCACCTAACATTGTAACTGTCATACAGGCTATTTGTCAAACTGAAGGAACTTGATATGCAACAACTGACATAAACATATTTTGCTGCATCCTTTTCCACAGAGATGATCAGGGTCAATTTAACCTTCTGTGAAATGGGTTGCAATACACTATTAAGGTCTTTCACATGGCTACTGAATTGCTCAAATATTTGTCATCAAGGCATAGGTCATGACCCCTAAATGGCCTGCTCCCAGAGGTAAGCATGATCTCTAAGAGGCATAACATCTCATTCCAGAGGAGAAGATGGCTAAGCTTTGGCCCATTCAACTCCAATAAATAAAAAGAGGCCCAGTAATTAGTGGAACTCTTTGACTACTTGCACTCTCATTTTCCTCACTTGGGGTCCTTGATGACACCCATCTGTGGGTTACCAGAAAGGCTGCTTCTTTCCAGTGAGAACATAACCAAGAAGATGCCCTTAAGGGCCTCCTAGGCTGCCCTTCACCTAGGCTCTTCTTATCTCCATTTGATCTTTGAGTTATAGATCTCAGAAACATCTGTTTATCAACTGCAGCCTATGACAGAAGGCCACTGCCATGGGTCAGAGGTGTCCATTGGGCTTTTGTATCCATAATTACCTGGAGCCGGCTGAAAGGCACGGAGAGACAATTACTCGAGTGCTCTTGGGCTTTGGGGTATACTGAGTGCACGTTCTATGGTCAAGAAAAGATCTGAAGACCAGAAATTCCAACCAAAGAGTACTAAGATTTTTGCTTTTTTTTCTCTAGTTATCTTAGGGTATTCACATTTTAGTCAAAGTGTAAAATTTCTATGAAATATACGCTTAAATACGTATTTATGACCCAAAATAAAAAGATCTTTTAATGAGCTTAATTTAAAATAATTTAAAGTTATCTATAATTTTTATACTTACTAGTAAGACTTTCCATTTTGTGAGTTCTTTGTTTCTTCATTTGAATTTCTGATTCTGACATTGAGTCCTGGTGCTCAAGCATACGATTTTCATCTGGCACTTCATCCTGAGCTACATAAAAAGAATGTAGTCCACTAAATTAAGTCCTTTAATCCACTAAATTAAAAAGAGATTCGTTGTGAAATCCCTAGATTTCAAATTTATAACAAGTGTATAGCATAATTTTCCGTCATTTTTATAAAGTCATAAATAAATTACCACAATGTTAGATCTGAAAACTGTGAGAAGAGTTTTAACGGGTGTGTGTGGAAGGTATTTTATCATACCATTAATATTCCTGGGCTTCAAATATGTTTTATATTAGTGTCTAGTTTTCCTGTTTTTTTAATATTTTAAATTAATACATATTCATAAACCAAACAATAAAAATACATACGCACAAGGTTATTCATTACAGAATATTTGTAATTGTAAAATACTCAAAACCACCTTAACGTACAAGCATAGGAGATTTGTAGACTAAAGTAATGTATGTAAACTATGATAATATAAACTATGGGATATAATGTGGTACAAACAGCTGTACATACAGATATAAAAAGAATGAAAAAGATCTCTACAAACTGACTTGGAGGTATTTCTATGAAATAATGTTTAGTGGAAAAAATCTAAAAGAGCTTATATTTAGTACTCTACCTTTTAAGTAAGAAAGAAAGGGAAATAAGGGGGAAAAAGTGAATAGAGATACTTATGTTTAATCTTGTTAACTTAGTGAGGGACAGTGGTACCTTGTTGAGTGAGTCACGACAGATCCCCTGGTTCTGAATTCCCCAACACCAGCCATTTTGCCCAAGAGGGACAAAGAAGGGTACAGGGAGAAGAAAAGATACAAACACCTGAGACACTCTCCTTCCTCTACTGTATGCCATTTGATTTCTGATAAGTTGGCCCACGCACGACATGTTCCCCACCACTGCAAACATTGTCTAGTTATTCAACAGTGGAGTCTCAAGGAGGAGATGGATGGACTCTCCACCAAGAATCTTCTGGCTAGGTACTGAGCCATCGGGGGCAAACACACAGCCACACAAGAATCAAAGCAGTGATGATACTTATTACTAATATAAGTGCTATTCCCTCTGCCTCTCCCAGTAATCTTAAAATGAATCAGAGAACTCTGCCTACATTTACTTAGAGCTCTAGGTGGAATATAAAAAACAAAAGAAACAAATAAAAACAAACTCATAGAAGCAGACAACAGATTAGTAGTTACCAGAGGGAAGGCGGGTGGAGGGAGGGTGAAAATGATAAAGGGGTCCATTACATGGTGATGGACGGAAACTACATTTTTGGTGGCGAGCACACGGTAGTATATACAGAAGTCGAATTATAATGTTAGACACCTGAAATGTACACAATGTTATCTCAAAAAAAGAGAGAAAGAAATAAACAAGATTAGGGGTAGGCCAATGTCTCTATGCCCCCAGTGGCATCTGAGGATGAATGCCAAGTCAGAGTTCAAAGAGGCAGTGGAGAGAAATTGCATAACTTGGGCTATCTGGATATTAGTTTACTAGTGAGTGTGATCTCCACAACACTGATACCACGATGAAAAGGAAACAGTTAATGCTGTCTGACCCTTACCTAGACCTGATTGTGGGTGGGTTGCTTTGGGGGACTATAAACTTCCATTTTTATAGCCCTCACTACCAAATGCATTGTTAGTAAAGATGTAAACTCCAACTCACATCAGCCCCAAGCCGAGCCCTGCTGCAGTTAGGGTCATTTTTAATGGAGCGTGTGCAGCTATAAACCTACCAGAATACCAGAGCCTAGAGATTTGTCTCCAAAAACAACTACCTGGAGGAGAAAAGAAATTATTGTCCTCATTGCTGAGTTTAGCTAAGCCACAGATCTCCATGAGACTATTTCTCCATTCAATAACTAAGTCAACCTGTCCATATGGCCTCTGGTGCCTATAAACTCAACTCATTATAGGTGGCTTAATGTTGTGGTACAGCCCAAGAAACTGGTGCTCCTGACATTGTGACTGCCATAAAGGCTATTTCACAAGCTAAGGGAAGTAGGTATGAAACAATTCATATTGCAAATGCCGGTTATGGCCTCCCTGTCCACTCAAATGATCAGGATAAGTTTGCCCTATGTGTAATGGGTTGCATTACACATTTAATGTCCTTCCACAAGGCCATGAACTGGAAAAAGCCCAACTCCCAGATGGAGCACTAGCCTTCCACTATATTGATGACATCCTCCTGGTGGGCCCGAGCAAGGGCACTACCCAACAAGGACTAGATGCTGTGTTGAGCCACATTCAGCAACACAGCTGGGTTATTAAAACAGAGATAGTACAGGACCTTGTGTTCAAGTGAAATCCTTGGGAAGGGGCAATATGACTTATTCTAGAAGAGACAACTGCCAAATATTTGTCCCTCCCAGTGCCAACAAATCCAAACAAGGCTGGGAAATCTGTGGCACTATTCTGATACTTGCACTCTCACACTCCCCTCAATAGGATCCTAATTTAAACTATCTATTAAGTTACCAAAAAGGCCTCTACATATGAGTGGATTTCAAAAAACAGAATGTTCTGGAGTACATCCAATAGGCCTCCCAGGTCACTTTTCCCCTTGGTCCCTCTGATCTGCATTTAAGTTATAGGTCTCAGCAACTTCTCTTCACCAATTGGAGTCTTTGGAAGAAGGCAACTGCACAGGACAGTGGATTGAATTGGCCTTCTGGACTCCTAACATCTTGGAGTTGGCTGAAAGGTACACATCCCGTGAAAGACAATTATTGGTCCATTCTTGGCCTTGGTGGATACTGATTGCATGACCCATGGCTGTGAAATAGTATTACAACCAGAAATATTAACCAAAGTTATGAATACTTTAGCTTTTGTTCTCTAGTTATCTCAGGATATTTATACTTTAGGTCAAAATGTAAAATTTCTATAAAATATATAATAAAATACAGATTCATGAACCAAAGAAAAAGATCTTTAGATGTAATTAATTTAAAATAATTTAGAGTTGTCTATAATTATCGTACTTATTAGGGAGTCTTTTCTCTATAGAAGTTCTTTCTTTACTTGCATTTGGGTTTTTGACATTGATTCTTTATGTTCAAGCATAAGCTTTTCATCTAGTACTTTATCATGAGCTGCATAAGAGATATATTTAGTCCACTAAAAAGGAAAATAGATCTATTTTGAAATCTCTATAATTCAAATTAATGTGTACAGCAACAGTCTCATTTTTATGAAGTTATAACTACATTATCATAATGCTAGATCTAACATGGTTATTGTGAGAAGAGTTTTAATATACGTGTGTTGAAACTTTCTCATTATTACAAAAACTATATATATATATATTACAAACATATATATAGTTTATATTAGTCTCCATTTCTGTTATTTATTCTTTTTAGATCATATAGACTTCATAGACTAACCAATGAAAATGCATATGTACAATTTATCAATTATAGCATTATTTGTAATTTTACGTAAACATTCAAGCATGGAAGATTGGATGAATAAGCTAAGATATATACTATAAACTACGTAAATTATAGTAAGCAATGTGGTACAAAGAGCTATACATAGAGATGTAAAGGGAATGAAAAGAATCTCTATAAGCTGACTTGGATGGATTTCCAGTAGACAATATTAAGTGAAAAAAGAAAATCCAAAGGGGAAAAGTTGTATGGTACCATGTATATATGGAAGAAGGGGAAATAAGAAATAAGAAAAAAAGAAAGAGAGGGAAAATGAATTGGCTGTACAAGATGAAACACAAATGAGATATCAACAAATGTAGTTGGTTACCTACAAAACAAAAGAGAGAGAACTGGGGAAGAAATAGCACTCTTCTAAGCACCCTTTTTGGGATATTTTTTACTTTCAGAAGCATGTTCAGCTTCCACATACTTCAAAAACAAAACTAAATCACAAAAGAGGAACTAAAATTGGAAGCAGACTTAAAGAAATGAACCCCCTGAAAGAAAAAAAAAAGCACCAATGCAAGTAACTCATCAACACAGTATTTGACAGAGACCCTCATTCATGGGCAAGAGTGTGGAGAAGAGACTGTAAACATATGGAAAGATATTTTCAGTAGGCTTGTTTTTCTAGATTTATGTGCTAAGCAGTTCCAAAATAATTTTAGAAGCATAACAAGGTGGAGCAAATGAGTAAATATATTGTTATTCAGAGTTAGGATTCACACAGTGGAAGAAAGGACATACAGATGTGAAAGGGAGGAAGGCAAGAAAAGGCCCTGAGGGGATGGACTGAAATTGAAGGTGCTCATGAGAACTCATGATTTCTAAATGTTTGTGTATGTGTATATTCATGTATACATGCACATGTATATGTATGCGTGTGTAAAAATATGTATATGTGCATGTATGAGTATATGTACATATATATAGGAATCCAACTTCAGGCCAAAATCCTGTGTTTGATATTTTAGGCCCAAACATAGACAATTACAAAATCTCTACCTGGAAGTTCTCATGAGGGAAAAACTTCTCACCCCACACCAAATTTGATGCATAGCCAGTGAGCTTCAGACACTGGAGGTAGATGCAGTCAAGGAATAAGGTCCATCCACACTATGCTTTTACGCATTCTGCATTCCTATACCACGGGCCGTTCATCAGAGGCCTCCTTGTGAAAGGGAAAGGAGTCAGCTAATACACTGTACAGGCACACCTCAGAGATACTGCAGTTTCAGTTTCTGACCACCACAATAAAACAAATATTGCAATAAAGTGAGTCACATGAAATTTTAGTTTCCCAGTGCATATATAAGTTATGTTTACACTATATTGTGGTCTATTGAGTGTGCAATAGCATTATGTCCAAAAAACAATGTACATACTTTACTTAAAAAATACTTTATTGTTAAAAAATGCTAATCATCATCTGAGCCTTCAGAAAGTTGCAATCTTTTTGCTGGTGGAGGGTCTTGCCTCGATGTTGATGGCTGCTGACTGATCAGAGTGTTGGTTGCTGCAGGTTAGGATGTTTGTGGCTATTTCTTAAAATAAGACAACAATGAAGTTTGTTGCATTGTTTGACTCTTCCTTTCATGAGTGATTCCTCAGTAGCATGTGATGCTGTTTGATAGCATTTTACCTACAGAACTTCTCTCAAACTTGGAGTCAATCCTCTCAAAACCTGCTGCTGCTTTATCAACTAAGTTTATGTAATATTTTAAATCCTTTGTTGTCATTTCAACAATCTTCACAGCATCTTCACCAGGAGTAGATTCCATCTCAAGAAGCCACTTTCTTTGCTCATCCACAAGAAGCAACTCCTTCTGTGTTAAAAAGTTTTATTATAAGATTGCAGCAATTCAATCACATCCTCAGGCTCCACTTCCAATTCAAGTTTTCTTGCTATTTTCACATCTGCAGTTACTCCCTCCACTTAAGTCTTGAACCCCACAAAGTCATCCATGAGGGCTGGAACAACTTCTTCCAAACTCCTGTTAATATTAATATTTTGACCTTTTCCTATGAATCACAAATGCTCTTAATGCCATCCAGAAAAGTGAATCCTTTTCAGACGGCTTTCAATTTACCTTGCTCAGATCTATCAGAGGAATCACTGTCTTTGGCAGCTATAGCTTTACAAAATATATATCTTAAATAATAAGACTTGAAAGCTGAAATTGCTCCTTGATCCATGGGCTGCAGAATGGATGTTGTGTTAACAGGCATGAAAACAACATGAATCTCATTGTACCCCACTCTCAGAGCTCTTTGGGGACCAGATGCATTGCCAATGAGCAGTAATATTTTGAAAGGAATCTTTTTGCCTGAGCACTAGGTCTCTCAATAGTGGGTTTAAAAATTCAGTAAACCATGTTGTAAACAGATGTGTTGTCATGCAGGCTTTGTTTTTGCATTTATGGGGCACAGGCAGAGTAGATTTAGGATAATTGTTGAGGGTCCTGGAATTTTTGGAATGGTAAATAAGCATTGGCTTCAACCTAAAGTTGCCAGTTACATTAGCCCCTAACGAGAGAATCAGTCTGTCCTTTGAAACTGCAAAGCCAGGCATTGATTTCTCCTTGCTAGCTATGAAAGTCTTAGATGACATCTTCTTCCAATATAAGACTTTTGTTTACATTGAAAATCTGTTGTTTAGTGTAGGCACTTCATTAGTTATCTTAACTGGGAGTGGATAATTTGCTGCAGCTTCTACATAAGTACTTGCTGCTTCACCTTGAACTTTTATGTTAAGGAGATGATTTCTTTCCTTAAACCTGATGAACCAACCTCTGCTAGCTTCATCTTTTCTTCTGCAGCTGCCTCATGTCTCTCAGCCTTCATAGAATTGAGGAGATTTAGGGATTTCCTCTGAATTAGGCTTTGGTTTAAGGGAATGTTGTAGCTGGCTTGATCTACTATCCAGACCACTAAAACTTTCTCCATAACAGCAGTAAAGCTGTTTTGATTTCTTATCATTCATGTGTTCACTGAAGTAGCACGTTATTTTCCTTCAAGAACTTTTCCTTTGCACTCAGAACTTGGCTAACTGTTTGGTGCCAGAGGCCTACATTTCAGCTTATCTTAGCTTTTAACATGCCATGCTCACTAAGCTTAATCACCTCTAGCTTTTGATTTAAAGTGAGATCATATAATCATCTTAATATATGCAGGAAAAGCATGTGTCAAAACTCAACATCCATTCAAGATACAAACTCTCAAAAAAGTGGGTACAAAGGGAATGTACCTCCACATAATAATGGCTAAATATGATAAGTCCACAGCTAACATCATACCCAATGGTAAAAAGCTGAAAGTTTTTTCTTTAAGATCAGGAACAAGACAAGGATGCCCACTCTCACCACTTTTATTCAACGTAGTATTGGAAGTCTTAGCAAGAGCAACTAGGCAAGAAAAAGAAATAAAAGGCCTCCAACTTGGAAAGGAGAAAGTACAATTGTCTCTATTTGCAGATGACATGGTATTCTATATGATACCCTAAAGATTCCACCAAAAAACTGTTAGAACTAATAAACAAATTTATTAAGGTTACCTGATACAAAATCAATGTACAAAAATAAGTTGCATTTTGGGGCCAGCCTGGTGGAGCAACAGTTAAATTTGCACATTCTGCTTCAGTGGCCTGGGGTTTGCCGGTTCAGATCCTGGGTGTGGACCTACTCACTGCATGGCAAGCCATGCTGTGGCAGGCATCCCACATATAAAGTAGAGGAAGATGGACATGGATGTTAGCTCAGGGCCAGTCTTCCTCAGCAAAAAGAGGAGGATTAGTGGCAGATGTTAGCTCAGGGTTAATACTCATCAAAAAGAAATCAGTTGAATTTCTATACACTAATAATGAACTATCAGAAAGAGAACTTAAGAAAACAATCCCACTTACAATTGCATGAAAAAAGTACCTAAGAATAAATTTGACCAAAGAGGTGAAATATCTGCACACTGTAACTATAAATATTTATGAAAGAAATTGAAGAAGACAAAAATAATGGAAAGATAGTCCATGCTCATGGATTTGAAGAATTAATATTGTTAAAATGTCCATACTACGCAAAGTAATCTATAGATTCAATGGAAGCCTTTCCAAAATTTCAATGGCATTTTTCACAGAAATAGAACAAACAATGTTAAAATTTGTACACAATCACAAAAGACCCCAAATAATCAAAGCCATCTTGAGGAAGAATAAAGGTGGAGACACCACATTTCCTAAATTCAAACCATATTACAAAGCTATAGTAATCAAAACAGTTTGGTATCAGCATAAAAACAGATGCATAAATCAATGGAACAGAATAAAGAACCCAGAAATAAACCCATGCATTAATATAAATTAATTTATGACAAAGAAGCCAAGAACATACAATGGGCAAAAGATAGTCCCTTCAGTAAATGGTGTTGGGAAAATTGGACAAACACATGCAAAAGAATGAAATTGCACTATCTTACATCAAACACAAAAATCAACTCAAAATGGATTAAAGATCTAAACGTAACATTTGAAACTAAAAGTTCTTGAAGAAAAGGGTGAAAAAGCTTCTTGTCATTGGTCTTGGCAATAATTTCTTAGATATGGCAACAAAAGCACAGGCAACAAAAGCAAGAATAGACAAATGGGATTTCATCAAAGTAAAAAGCTTCTGCACAGCAAAAAAGAAATCAAAAGAGTGAAAAGGCAACCTACAGAATTGGAGAAAATATTTGCAAACCCACTCTGATAGGTGATTTAGTATCCAAAGTATATAAGGAACTCCTACAACTCAATAGCAAAATAAAAAACAAATAACCTTATTAAAAAATGGGCAAAGGCATTAAATAGATTATATTAGTCTCTTGCTTTCTTGAGGTATTTAACTTGAGGTTAATACAAATTCATAGACCAGAAAATGAAAATACATATTTAAAAGGTTATAATTACACCTTTTTTCTTAATTACAAAATATTCAAAACTACTTAAATGTTTGAGCATAGGAGATTGGCTGAGTAAACTGAGGTAAATACTATAAACTATGGCATAGTACAAATTTTGGTAAATACTGTGGCATAAACAGTTGTACATACAGCTTAAAGGAATGAAAAAGATCTGTACAGACTCACATGGAAGGATCTCTAGGAGATAATGTTAGGTGAAAAAAAAGTTTAAAAAGGGCTTAATAGTATGTTACCCTTTGAACAGTAGGAATACCAAATAAAGAAAAATATATAGATAGAAAGACAAAATAAGGAATATTTACATTAAGATATCATAAAGAAATGTAGTTGGTTACCTACAATGAGGGGGAGGAGTGAGGAATGGCAGGAAGGACTCAAGAAAGAATGATATTCTTCCAAATATAATTTTTTTTGTTTTTGGAAAGAGGTTCAGGTTCCACATATTACAAAAATAAAGTTAAATGGAAACCAAAAGAAAGTTGGCATAATTATACTTATCTCAGACAAAATAGAGTTTAAGACAAAGACTGTAATAAGAGCTAAAGAAGGTGATTATATAATGATAAAGAGGTCAATCCAACAAGAGGATATAACGTTGCTAAATATTTATGCACCCAACAGAGGAGCATCTAAATATATAAAACAGACATTAACAGACATAAAAGAAGAAATAGACAGCAATACATTTATAGTAGGGGATTTAAATACCCCACTTTCATCAATGAGTAGATCAACTAGACAGAAAATAAATTAGGAAACATTGAAGATAAACAACATATTAGAACAGATGGACTTAGCAGTCATATGCAGAATACTTCATCCAAAAGTTAGAGAATACATATTCTTCTTAAGCATACGTGGAACATGCTCCAGGATAGATCATATGTTAGCCCACAAAAGAAGTTAATAAATTTAAGAAGATTGGATTTGTGTCAAGCATCTTTTCCAACCACAACATTATGAAACTAGAAATCAATGACAAGAAAAAAAACTGGAAAATTCACAAATATGTGTATATTAAAAAACATGCTACCAAAAAACCAACAGATCAAAGAATGAATCAAAGGAGAAGTATAAAATACCTGAGACAAACGAAAGTGGAAATATAACATACTAAAACTTACAGTAGATAGCAAAATAAGCTTTAAGAGGAATGTTCATAGCAGTACATGCCTACATTAAGAAACAAGAAAGTTCTAAAAGAAACAACCTAACTTTATGCCTCAAAGAAGCAGACAAGGAAGAATAAATTAAGCCCAAAGTTAGTAGAAGAAAGGAAATAACAAAGATTGGCATGGAAATAAACAAAATAGAGACTGAAAAGATCAATGAAACTAAGAGCTGGAGTTTTTTTAAATGATAAACAAAATAGACAAACCTTTAGCTACATTCACCAAGAAAAATAGAAAGAAGTCTCAAAAAAATCAGATATGAAAGAGGAGATATTACAACTGATACCACAGAAATACAAAGTATCTACTATATACTACTATGGATCTACTACTTACTACTATTTCATACTACTAAATACAAATTGTTATGGACAATTATACATCAAAAGTTAGATAACTTAGAAGAAGTAAATAAACTCCTAGAAACATACAATCTGACAGGACAGAATCATGAAGAAATAGAAATCTGAACAGACCAATTACTACTAAGAATTGAATCAGTAATCAAAACGCCTCAACAGAGAAATGTCCAAGACCAGACGGCTTCACTGGTGAATTCTACCAAACATATAAAGAATACTTACTACCAATGCTTCTCAAACTCTCAAAAAAAAAAAAAAAATAAGAAACACTTCCAAACACAGTCACAAGACCAGCATTACCCTGATACCAAAACCAGACAGGGACACTACAAGAAAAGAAAATTACAGGCCAATAACCATGATAGATGCAAAAATATTCCACAAAATATTAGGACACCAAATTCAATGATACTTTAAATGGATCATAAACCATGATCAAGTGGGATTTATTCCAAGGATGCAAATATGGTTTAACATCTGCAAATCAATCACTGTTATACACTACAATAGAAAAATGAAGGATAAAAGTCATATGATCGTCTCAATAGATCTAGAAAAAGCATTTGACAAAATTCAACACCTATTCCTAATAAAAACTCTCAACAAAGTGGGTAGAGAGGGAATGTAACTCAACATAATAAAGGCTATGTATGAAAAGTCCACAGATAACATCATATTCAATGGTGAAAAGCTGAAGCCAACATCACACTCAATGGTGAAAAGCTGAAAGATTTTTCTCTAAGATCAGGAACACGACAAGGATGCCCACTCTCACCACTTTAATTCAATATAGTATTAGAAGGCTTAACCAGAGCAATTAGGCAAGAAAAAGAAATAAAAGGCATCCAAATTGGAAAGGAAGAAGTAAAACTGTCTTTATTTGCAGATGACATGGTATTATATGTAGAAAACTCTAAAGACTCCACCAAAAACTGTTAGAACTAATAAATGATTCAGTAAAGTTGCAAGATACAAAATCAAAATACAAAAATCAATTATGTTTCTTTACACTAATAACAAACCATCAGAAAGAGAAATTAAGAAGACAACCCCATTTACACTTGCATCAAAAAGAATAAAATACCTATAAAAATTTAATGAAGGCAGTGAAAGATCTGAAGACTGAAAACTATAAAACATTGATGAAAGAAATAGAAGACACATATAAATGGAAAGATATTCCATGCTCAAGGATTTGAAGAATTAATATTATTAAAATGTCCATACTACCCAAAGAAATCTACAGACTCAATGCAATCCTTATCAAATTTTCAATCCATTTTCACAGAAATAGAACAAACAATCCTAAAATTTGTATGGAACCACAGAAGACCCCCAAATAGCCAAAGCAATCTTAAGAAATAAGAACAAAGCTGGATGCATCACATTTCCTATTTCAAATTGTATTACAAAGCTAAAGTAATCAAAACAATATGGTATTGGTATAAAATAGACACATTGATCAATGGAACAGAATAGAGAGCCCAGAAATAAACCCACACATACAGAGTTAATTAACTTACAACAAAGGAGTCAAGAATATACAATGGGGCCACAACTAGAAGGACCCACAACAAAGAATACACAACTATGTACCGGGGGGCTTTGGGGAGAAAAAGGAAAAAAAATAAAATCTTAAAAAAAAAAAAAAGAATATACAATGGGGAAAGTACAGTCTGATCAATAAATGGTGCTGGGAAAACTGCAGAGCCACACGCAAAAGAATGAAACTTGACCTCTATCTTATGCCACACACAAAAATCAATTCAAAATGGATAAAAAACTTGAACATAAGACCAAGAACCATAAAACTCCCAGAAGAAAACATAGGTGGTAAGCTCTTTGACATAGGTTTTGGTGATGATTTTTTGGATTTGACACCAAAGACAACAAAAGAAAAAATAAACAGGTGGGACAACATCAAACTAAAAAAGCTTCTATACAGCAAAAGAAACCATCAGCAAAATGAAAAGGCAACCTATAGAATGGGAGAAAATATTTGCAAATCATATATCTGATAAGGGGTTAGCATTTAAAATATATAAAGAACTCATACAACTCAATAGCAAAAAACAAATAATCCAATTAGGAAATGGGCAGAAGATCTGAATGGACATTTTTTTCATAGAAGACATACAAATGGCCAACAGGTACATGAAAAGGTTGTCAACATCTTTAATCATCAGGAAAATGCAAATTAAAACCACCATGACATATCACCTCATACTTGTTAGAATGGCTATTATAAAAAAGAGAAGAAATAAGTGTTGGTGAGGATGTGAAGAAAAGGGAAGCCTTGTGCACTCTTGGTGGAAATGTAATTTTGTGCAGCCACTATGAGGTTCCTCAAAAAATTAAAAATAGAACTACCATATGATCCAGCAATTTCACTTCCGGGTATTTATCCAAAGGAAATGAAGACACTAACTTGAAAAGTTATCTGAATCCCCATGTTCACTGTAGCATTATTTACAAAAGCCAAAGCATAGAAACAACCTAAGTGTCCATAGACAGATAAATGAATAAAGGAAATGTGGTATACATATACAATAGAATATTATCCAGCCATAAAAAAGAAGGAAATCCTGCCATTTGTGACAGAAAAAATTGTACCTATATGTAGTGATAGATGTTAGTGTGATGATCATTTTACAGTATATACATGTATCTAATCATTATGTCATACACTCAAAACTAATATAATGTCATAAGTCAATTATATCTCAATAAAAAATTAAATCACAAAGGATAAGAATGGGAACTAAAACTGATACCAAGTTTAAAGAAATGAAGCTACTGAAGGAAATAAGAAAGCAGTAATGCAAGTAAGTCATCAGCACAGAATTTGACATATACCCTCACTCTTGGATGACAGAGTGGAGGGATGAAGTGTAAACAAATCACAAAATGTTTTTCAACTTGTTTCTGTAGTGGTTTTTATAGTGCTTTGCATTCTGAAACAATTTAAGAAGTATTGTGAGATAGAGCAAATGAATAAACACATTGATACTGTTCAGAGACAGGTTCACACTGTGGAAGGAAGGACATACACACATGAGACAGAGGAAGACAACAATAAGCCCTGAAGGGATAGATAGAAATTGAAGGTGTCTGTGAGAAATAATGATTTCTAAATATGTCTATGAATGTGCACATGCATGTATATGTGTACATGTATATTCATGTAAGTATATGTGAGTATGACTATAATTATATGTATATTATATGTACATGTATATGGGTAGGTATGTGTGTTTACACTGAGGCATTGACAATGGCCAAAATCCCATGTGTGACCTTCCAGGCCCAACCCTAGACAACTGCAAAGGCTTTATCTGGAAGTTGTCATGGAGAAATCTGCAGACTTCACATGAGACTTGATGCACAGCCAGCGGACTGCAGATACTGGAGGTAGTTTCAGTCATAGACTATGGCCCATCTGGGCTGGTAATGTTTGCATTCTTAGTCCAGGTGTCTCAATTTTGAGGCATTCTTATGTGGGAAGGATTCAGCTGAGATACTGTACTGTTCATGTGCCTCTGCATAGACCACCTTTTCATTGGACCTTGTAGACATTTTTA
Organism: Equus przewalskii; assembly: GCF_037783145.1. NCBI lineage: Eukaryota > Metazoa > Chordata > Mammalia > Perissodactyla > Equidae > Equus > Equus przewalskii. The sequence goes on from NC_091860.1 coordinate 4,165,043, forward strand.
TCAGTTCTGACTCAGTTTTCAGTACTTTTATACTCCTAGTCCTCACACTGCTACCTCACCTCACCTCCAAGTCTATACAACAGCAAGAACCTTTTGTTTGGGGCTCCTTTGGTTGTGAGACTATCTTCCCCCTCCCCTCATACCTGTCAGCACTGACATATCTGATTCTCACCCAGTGCTGTTCCATGGGAGAAAATGGAACTTTGGGGACCTTTCCTATTTAGATTCTTGCTTATACTCTTACAGTAAGTGAATACATGTTTAATTTTACTTCAATTTGACTTACTATCTTAATTGACCAACTCAAAAACTGGTAGCTGTCTCCTGACAAATTAGTGCAGTGAGTAATGTGGTCAGCGAAGCAAAATTTATTTCTGGAAGGAGCACTAGTGAGTCCTCAGGGCTTTCTAAGGGTGCTACTACAGGATAATTTGCAAGAGTCAGAGGGTCCCACAGGGCATAGGACCATTTAGGCCAATGCATCATAGGAATTGCTAGCAGAATCTGTGGCATGATTTAGGAGAGCGCTATTTTATTGTTTACATGATCTTTTAATTTCTCAGAGTGAACAAAGTTCCTTCTATTTAGTTCCTGTTTTGCTGGCCAAGACGCCCAGTGGGTGGGTCAAATTAAACATCCAACAGAGGGGTTTTGAGAAAGCTGGGGAAGCAATCCTTGGCTACTTTGGCCTACTCTGCTTCAAAAAATGAAAATGAGGCCCAGCTATTGGTGGGACTGTTTGGCAGCTTGCACTCTCATATTCCCCATGTAGTGTTCTTGATGGCATCCATCTATTAGCTTACCTCAAAAGCCATTCCTTTCAGTGAGGCTACAACCAAGAGGATGCACTTGAGACCCTCCAGAAGGCCTTTCAGGCTGTCCCTTGCCTGGGCCCCTCTGATCTTCATTTGTTGTTGGAGTTACAGTTCTCAGCAACATTTTCATCCACCCATTAGTCTGTGGCAGAAGGCCACTGCCACAGGTCAGACACATCCATTGGGATTTTGGACCCATAATATGCCAGACTCCACTGAAAGGTATGCATCCCTTTGCAAGAAAATTATTGGCCTATAATTGAGCCTTTGTGTCTCAGTGTATGACCTATGGCTATGAAATAATATTACAAGCAGAAATACCAATGAAAGTTATGAATACTTTGACTTTTGTTCTCTATCTCAAGGTATTTACAACTAAGGACAAAGAAACTATAAATGTTTCATGAAATATAATTTCAAACACATATTTATGAGCCAAAGAAAAAATATGTTCTACTGAGTTTAATTAAAATAACTTAGTTATCTTTAATGATGATACTAATGTGTCTTTCCCCTTTGGATGTTCTTTCTTTCTTTCTTTTTATTTGTGATTTTTTTCTGTTTTTTTTTTAAAGATTGTCCCTGAGCTAACATCTGTTGCCAATCATTTTTTTCTTCTTCTTCTCTCCAAAGCTCCCCAGTACATAGCTGTATATTCTGGTTGTAAATCCTTGTAGTTCTGCTATGTGGGACACCACCTCTGCATGGCTTGATGAGTGGTGCTAGGTATGTGCCTAGGATCCAAGCTGATGAAACCCTGGGCTGCCAAAGTGGAGTGTGTGAACTTAGCCACTCGGCCATGGGGCTGGCCCCTATTTGTGTTTCTGATATCGAGTCTTGATGCTCAAGCATGAGATTTTCATCTGGTACTCCATCCTGAGCTACATGAAGAGAAGTATTTAGTAGAGCAAATAGAAAAGCAGATCTACTTTGAATCCCCTAATTTTCAAATTTATAACAAGTGTAGAGCAGAATTTCTTCTCATTTTTATAAAGTTATAAGTAAATTACTACAATGCTAGATTTCATAAGAAAATAGAAGAATGTTAATGGGTATATGTTAAAATTGTCTCAACATTTCATCAATAATTGTAGGCATCAAATGTACTTTATATCACTATTTTCCCCAGGCTTTTTATACTCAGAATTAATCATAGGATAAGACATCAGCAAGATGGAGTACTAGGAAGCTCCAGGCCCTCATCCAATGGAGACAATGAGTTAACAACGACATACTGACCAAAATACCTTTAAGAGAACTCTAGAAACCAGTTAAAAAGCTGAATCAACTAAAGGAACTACTTACCAAGAAAAAACTGCACCAAAAAAGGTAGGAAAAACCTTGGCATGTTGCTCACTTTAGCCCCACCACCTCCCTGGTGCAGTGTGCCACAATCACAAGGAAGCTTCCCAATTTCCTCCTCCATCAGGAATAAAAGAAAGGTGCGGAACTTGCATTCATCTTTCTGACATGTCTGGGAGCTGCCTGAGTGTCTGGTTTCTGTCTTGCCTGATTGGAAAACTGATGGGAACAGCTGCATGTTTGGATACCATGTTGGAGGCTGCTGACTACATAGTCAAGTGCCATAGCAGATCAGAGCTTTCAGGAGTATGAAGTTCTGCAAATGATGGAGAAGCAAGAGATTATAGGCAGAGGAATGCAATAGATTTCAAAACCAAGTGTTCCTGAGAAGACACTTGACTCCCTGAGTCCCTGAGAAGGGGAGAGCCTTGTAGGGAAATTAGGATAGTTAAAAGAGCCATATATACTGGAATAAAAGAGCACATACAAGCCCTGAGAAGATACATCCCAGAGAAGGTTTGAGAGGTCTCAGAACCTCTATGCTAGGCTGATTAGTCAAGGTATTCCCCTGAACAAAGCCAGTTTGTAAAGACTGAGAGAGGTAGATGTGTTTTCAAATTAGATAGCAACAAAAGATGACAAGGCATACCAAGAAGCAGGGAAACATGTCTCAATAAGAGACAAAATAAAGCTCCAGAAACCAACCCTAAAACCACAGGTCTTTGAATTAACTGAAAAAGAATTTTAACAACTGTCTTAAAGATTCTCAATGAGCTGAAAGAGAATACACCAAGTAAATGAAATGAGGAAAATAATGCATGAACAAAATTAAAGTACTGACAAAGATATGGAAACTATATTAAAAAGATAAATTCTGTGGGAGTGGCATCAGCATCATGGCAGAGTGAGCTCTCCCCTTAGACTCCCTCCCATAAGATACAATGAAAAAGGGCATTCTTAAACGAACAGAGGACATCCATACAACACAAAAGACATCTGAGAGACTCACACAGCCATACATGTGAAGGTGGAGGTGCTGGACCACACCAAGGAAGTGGAAGCAGTGAAGGGGATCTGGATCTCCTCTCTCTCCCAGAATAGCAGTGGCCCAGGGTGTGGGACCATGTGCAGATCTGAGAAAAGAGGGAGGAGGGGAAGATCTCCATAGGGATGACTTTGCTCTACAAATTCCCTCACAGCCCGTGGGAAAGCCCCACAGAGCCGTGGCTAAGCTACTGCAGAGGTGTCTCCATCAAGCCAGCACCCTAGGAGAGCACATAGTGAGGGCAGAGTGAGAATGCCCCCAGGATCACACAAGAAAGTGCCTTTCTCTGTGACCAGCACTCCAGCTCAGCCTGTCAGCCAAAGCATCTGCACATATGTTAGAAAAGCAGCAGCTGTGAGTGAGTTAGCCAGAAATTGCAGACAGGCCATGTCAGAGTAGATTCTAAGGACAGACATAGATGCCAGGGATCATGGTGGGCTCAGAATACACAGATCCTGACCAGCCCCCCAAGTGGTGGAAAGTGGAATCTGTGACCAGATACTATCACTATGTGAAGGTACAAATCTATGCCATCAAACAGTACAAATAAACATATTAATATTCCAGAAGAGAAGGAAAATGACAAGCACCCAGAAATCAACACTGAAGGCACAGAAATTTACAATCTAAATGACAGAGAATTCAAGAGTTGTCATAAAAAAAAACTTGAGTTACAAGAAAATACAGATAGTTCAATGAAATCAGGGACAAAATTAACGAACAGAGAGAATTCTTCACAAGAGACATTGAAACTAGAAAGAAAACCAATCATAAATGTTGGAGATGAAAAACACAATGAATGAGATAAAGAAAAATCTGGATCCCTTGAATAACAGAGCTGATATTATGGAGGACAGAATTAGTAATCTAGAGGCTAGAGATATAGAAGTGCTTCAGATGGAGGAGGAGAGAGAACTAAGACTAAAAAGAAATGAAGAAACTCTCTGAGAAGTATCTGACTCAATCAGGAATTGCAACATAAGGACTAAAGGTATTCAAGAGGGAGAGGAGAAGAAGAATGGAGCAGAGAGCTTGTTCAAAGAAACAATAGATGAGAATTTCCTAAACCTGGGAAAGAAACTGGACTTACAAGTAAAAGAAGCTAATAAAACTCCTAATTACATCAATGTAAAAACACCTTCTCAAAGGCACATATTAGTAAAACCAGCAAAGTCAATGACAAAGAAAAAATATTAAGGGCAGCAAGGAAGAAGAAAATAACTTACAATGGAACTCCTATCAGATTTTCAGCAGTTTTCTCAGCAAAAAGCTCACAAACTAGGAAAGAGCAGAATGATATATTAAAAATTCTCAAAGACAAAAAGTTTCAGCTATGAATACTCTATCCAGAGATCTTGTCAAGATGGTGGCATAGGCAGACTCTGAACTCATCTCTTCCCACAAACACAACCAGGTTACAACGATTTTTGGAAAAATTACCCTGGATAGAAAACTGAAAACTGGATAAAAAGAACCCCCACAACAAGGGACAGTCCTGACTAAGGTGGAAGAGGGAGAAATTCCTTCTGGAGAGAAAAAAAGCCACCTTCAGGAGGAGTGGAGCTTCTCAGCCAGCCAGGGAGGAGCCACCCTAAGGTACACAGCCATCCCTGGAGGAGTGAGGTCCTGAGCTGGGCCCCGATACTGCTATAAGCATCCTTCAGGCTCAGCACAACTGTGACGAGGGTCTTATAATCTTGCTTTTCTGGCTATTAACTGCAGCAGGGATACCCCCAGAAAAGCTATTGGATAAAAGCCAAAAAGGCCTGGGTCTTAAAGGGCCCACGCACAAAATCAGCCATCTCAGCAACCTAAAATCACCAGAGAGAAGGCTGACAGTCCTTTGGTGAAAAGAGACTCACCTGGTAAGCTCTTGGGGCATCTCAGTGAGAGGAGAGACCTCTCTGGAGACTGAGACATTGATGGTGGCCATTGTTGTAACCTAGTCCAGGCATGCTGACACAGACCATGGCAGACCCCATTGAAAGTCTTTCCCTGGCCTGTTAGCCCAGGAGTCTGCCACACCACTAGAGTGCAGATATAATCTAGTTCAGTCAGGGCAGGCAGCTAACCCTAGGGACCCACCCCACCCAACAGCAAGCCCTTAGGTTACTTTTCAGCCTGCATTGACTGGGTGTATTGATACTCTACAGGCTGGTTGAGTGTGTCTGCCTCTGTGGAGCAGGGCCTGTGTGAGGACCAGGTGAACTGTGGGGGGCATTGGTGGAGAGGTGGGGGCCTCTGAAGTGGGGCATTGGGGTATGCTGCAGGGGTTGGAAAGTGTGCACAGACCAGGACTGTGTTGACAGAATGTGTGGTCCCATGGGGGGTGAGGCTTATCAGCGGCAGAAGACCTGTGCTTCACAAATAGCCATAAAAAGGATCAGCCCCACCTTCCACAACCTGAAACAATTGAGTGCTCCTGTGCCTAGGGCCAGCCCCACTCAGCTGCACTCCTAAGAGAACTGATAACAGCCTTGTAGGCCTGAGGCCTATAGCAACTGTAAGCCCCTGAGCCTAGCAACCAGGTACACTGGGTACCAACCCAATTAACAGGAAAATTGCAAGAGGAGTGTGCTGGTAGACCTTGTAGCCAATGGTGCTGAGACTCCCCAAACCAGATTTACAAACAGCTGGCCAGGGAAGTAAAGACTAGACTCCCTGGGTACCTGCATTAAAAGCAACCCTGCCAGAGTAGAAGGACAGAAGTAGCCCACAAGGGGGTTAGTCCTGGATCATTTGGACTGGTGAGAAGAGGGAAGCAGACTGCTGGGCCTCAAAAGGCATCTCTTACATAAGGCCACTTCTCCAAGATCAGGAGACACAGCTGACTCACCTAATACATAGATATAAGCACAGAGAAAACGGCATAATGAGGAGACAAAGGGAACAGGACAAAAGCCCAGAAAAAGAGCTAAATGAAATAGAAATAAGCAACCTACCTGACAAAGAGTTCAAACAAAAACTCATAAGGATGCTCACAGATAGTGGGAGAACACTGGATGAGCACAGTTAGCTAATCAACAAAGAACCGGAAAATATAAAAAAGAACCAAACAGAAATGAAGAATACAATACTGGAAATGAAAAATTCACTAGAGGGACTCAATAGCAGAGTAGATGATACAGAAGAACAGATCAGCGAGCTAGACAAAAGACTATAGGAAATCACCCAAGCTGAACAGAAAACAGAAAAAAGAATTAGACAGAATGAGAACAGTGTAAGGGAACTCTGGGACAGTATCAAGCACACTAACATTCGTATTATAGGTGTCCTGGAAGGAGAAGAGAGAGACTAAGGGGTAGAAAATGTATTTGAAGAAATAATAGCTGAAAATTTTCCTAACCTAAGGAAGGAAACAGACATCCAAGTACAGAAAGCACAGAGAGCTCCAAACAAGACAACCCAAACAAGTCCACATCAAGACACATTATAATTAAAATGTCCAAAATTAAAGATAAAGAGAGAATCCTAAAAGAGATGAGAGAAAGGCAATAAGTGATATACAAAGGAAACCCCATAAGGCTATCAGTGGACTTCTCAGCTGAAACCCTATAGATGAGAAGAGAATGGCATGACATATTTAAAGCGCTAAAAGGAAAAACCTACAGCCAAGAATACTCTATCCATCAAGGTTGTCATTCAGAATGGAAGGAGAGATAAAGAGCTTCCCAGACAAGGAAAAATTAAAGGAGTTCATCACCAAGAAGTCAGTTCTACCAGAAATGCTGAAGGGACTTATTTAAGTGGGAAAGTGATGACCACAAATAGGGATAAAAAAAATTACCAAAAAACCATGCAGTAAAATCACTGGTACAGGTAAAAATATAGTAAAGGTAGCAGATCGACTATCTGTGAAGATAATATGAAGGTTAAAAGACAAAAGTACTAAAACTACCTATTTCAAAGATAAGAGGGCAATGGATAGACACACAAAAACAAGAGATTAGATATGATTCAAAAATGTAAAATTTGGGAGGATGAGAGTGAAACAGTAGAGCACTTAGAAAGAGATCAAGCTAAAGAGTCTATCAACTCAATATAGACTTCTATATACATAGAATATTAAATAGCATCCTCATGGTAATCACAAACCAGAAACCTATAACAAGCAAGAAAATAAGTAAGACAAAAGAAATGAAACATACCATTAAAGAAAGCCATAAAACCACAAGGGAAGAGAGCAAGAGAAAAAGAAAGTAACAGAGCAGAACTACTAAAACACCCAAAAAAGTAACAAAATGGCAACAAATACATATTTATCAATAGCTACTTTATATGTCAATGGACTAAATGCTCCAATCAAATGCAACAGGGAGGACAATTGGATAAAAAACAAGACCCATATATATGCCACATACAAGAGACACATTTCAGACCTAAACACACTTACAAACTGAAAGTTAAAGGATGGAAAAAGATACTCCATGCAAATTACAAAGGAAAGAAAGTGAGAGTAGAATACTTATATCACACAAAATAGACTTTAAAACAAAAACTCTAACAAGAGACAAAGAAGGGCACTATATAATGATAAAGGGAACAATCCAACAAGAAGACATAACACTTGCAAATATCTATGCACCCAACATAGGAGCACCTAAATATATAAAGCAATTATCAATGGACATAAAAGGAGAAATAGTAACACAATAATAGTAGGGGACTTTAACACTTCACATACAGCAGTGGATAGATCATCCACACAGAAGATCAATAAGGAAACACTGGTCTTAAACAACAGATTCGACCAGATGGACATAGTGGATATATATAGAACATTCAATCCAAAAACCACAGAACACACATTCTTTTCAAATGTACATGGAACATTCTCCAGGATTAATCACATATTAGGCCACAAAACAAGTCTCAATAAATTTAAGAAGACTGAAATAATACCAAGCATCTTTTCAGACCACAATGCTATGAAACTAGAAATCAACTACAGGAAGAAAATCAGAAAAGCCACAAATATGTGGAGATGAAACAACATGCTACTGAACAATGATTGGGTCAATAAAGAAATCAAAGGAGAAATCAAAAAAATACCTGGAGACAAGTGAAAATGAAAATATGACATGCCAAAATCCATGGGATACAGCAAAAGCGGTTCTAAAAGGGAAGTGTATAGCAATTCAGGCCTACCTCAACAAAGAAGAAAAATCCTAAATAAACAATATAGCAGCGCATCTAAAGGTACTGGAAAAGAAGAACAAAAAGAGTCCAAAATCAGCAGAGGAAGGAAATAATAAAAATCAGAGCAGAAATAAATGAAACAGAGACTAAAAAAAAGGAAAAATTAATGAAACCAAGAGGTGGTTCTTTGAAAAGATAAACAAAATTGACAAACCCTTAGCTAGACTCAACAAGAAAAAAAGAGAGAAAGCTCAAATAAGTAAAATCAGAAATGAAAGAAGAGATATTACAATGGACACCTTAGAAATACACAAGGTGATAACAGAATTGTATGAAAAGCTATACGTCAACAAATTGGATAATCTAGAAGAAATGGATAAATTCTTAGAAACATATCACCTTCAAAAACTGGACCAAGAAGATCTATAGAATTTGAATAGACTCATCACCAGGAAGGAGATTGAAACAGCAATCAAAAACCTCCCAAAAAATAGAAGTCCAGGACCAGATGGTTTCCCTGGTGAATTTTACCAAACATTCAAAGAAGACAATACCTATTCTTCTCAAACTCGCCCAAAATTTGAAGAGGAGGGCAGGCTTCCTAACTCATTCTACAAAACCAATCTTATCCTGATACCAAAACCAGACAAGGAGAACACAAAAAAAGAAAATTACAGGCCAATATCACTGATGAACATCGATGCAAAAATTCTCAACAAAATACTATCAAATCGAATACAACAATACATTAAAAAGGTCATACATCATGATCAAGTGGGTTTCATTCCAGGGATGCAGGGATAGTTTAACATCCGCAAATCTATCAATGTGACACATCACATTAACAAAATGAAGAATAAAAATCACATGATCATCTCAATAGATGCAGAGAAAACATTTCACAAGATACAGCATCCATTTATGATAAAAAAATAACTCTAAATAAAATGGGTATAGAAGGAGAACACCTCAACATAATAAAGGGCATATATAACAAACCCACAGCAAATATCATTCTCAATGGAGAAAACCTGAAAGCTATCCCTCTAAGAACAGGAACCAGACAAGGATGCCCACTGTCACCACTCTTATTTAACATAGTATTGGAAGTCCTAGCCAGAGCAATCAGGCAAGAAAAAGAATTAAAAGGGACCCACATCGAAAGTGAAGAAGTGAAACTCTCACTCTTAGCAGAGGACATGATTTTATATATATAAAATCCTCCAGAATCCACTAAAAACCTTTTAGAAATAACAAATGAATACAGTCAAGCCACAGGATACAAAATCAACATACAAAAATCGGTTGTGTTTCTATACACTAACAAGGAAGTAGCAGAAAGAGAAATTAAGACTAGAATCCCATTTACAATTGCAACAAAAAGAGTAGAATACCTAGGAATAAACTTAACAAAAGAGGTGAAAGATCTGTACACTGAAAACTATAAAACATTGTTGACAGAAATCGAAGAAGACACAGAGAAATTGAAAGATATTCCATGCTCTTGGATTGGAAGAATTAACATAGTTAAAATATCCATACTTCCTGAAGCAATCTATAGGTTCAATGCAATGCCTATCAAAGTGCCAACCACATCTTTCACAGAAATAGAAGACAGAATCCTAAAATTTATATGGAACCACAAAAGACCCTGAATAGCCAAAGGATTCCTGAGAAAACAGAACAGAGCTGGAGGTATCACACTCCTTGAATTAAAAATAAACTAAAAAGCCACAGTAACCAAAACAGCATCGTACTGTTACAAAAAGAGACACATAGATCAATGGAACAGAATCGAAAGCCCAGAAAATAAACCCACACATTTATGGACAGCTAATATTCGACAAGGGAGCCAAGAGCATATGATGGAGAAAGGAGAGTCTCTTCAATAAATAGTGTTGGGAAAACTGGACAGCCACATGCAGAAGAATGAAAGTAGACCATTCTCTTACACCATACACAAAAATCAACTCAAAATGGATTAGAGACTTGAATGTAAGACCTGAAACCATTTAAGTTCTGGAAGAAAACATAGGTAGTACACTCTTTGACATTGCTCTTAGCAGCATATTTTCAAGTCCCCCGTCTGACTGAGCAAGTGAAACAAAAGAATAAATGAACAAATGGGACTACATCAAACTAAAAAGCCTCTGCACAGCAAAGGAAACCATCCACAGAATGAAAAAACAACCTGACAATTGGGAGAAGATATTTGCAAGCCATATATCAGATAAGGGGTTAATATCCAAAATATACAAAGAACTCATATGGCTCAACAACATAAAAACCAACAGCCCAATTAAAAAATGGGCAAAAGATCTGAACAGAGATTTCTCCAAAGAAGATATATGGATTGCCAACAGGCAAATGAAAAGATGCTCAACATCATTAGCTATCAGGGAAATGCAAATAAAAACTACAATGAGGTATCACTGCACTCTGGTCAGAATGGCTATAGTCAACAAGACAGGAAACAACAAATGTTGGAGAGGGTGTGGAGAGAAGGGAACCCTTGTACACTGCTGGTGGGAGTGCAAAGTGGTGCAGCCACTAAGGAAAGCAGTATGGAGTATCCTCAGAAAATTAAGGATAGATCTACCATATGATCCAGCTATCCCACTGCTGGTACGTATCCAAAGACCTTGAAAACACAAATGCATAAAGATACATGCACCCCTATGTTCATTGCATCTGTATTCACAATAGCCAAGACTTGAAGGCAACCTAGCTGCCCCTAAAGGGACGAATGGATAAAGAAGATGTGGTATATATACACAATGGAATACTACTCAGCCATAAGAAATGATGACATCTGGCCATTTGTGACAACAAGGATGGAACTTGAGGTTATTATGCTAAGTGAAATAAGTCAGAGGGAGAAAGTCAAGTACTGTATGATCTCACTCATAAGTAGCAGATAAAAACAACGACAAACAAACACATAGTAACGGAGAATGGATTGGGGGGTACCATGGCGGAAGGGGGGAAGGCAAAAGGGGTGATTAGGGTCCCATGTCAGGGGATGGACTATAATTAGTTTTTGGGTGGTGAACATGATGTAATCTACACAGAATTCGAAATATATTATGATGTACATCTGAAAGCTATCTAATGTTATAATCCAATGTTGCTGCAATAAAAATAAAAAGCTGAGTGAGTTCATCGGCACAAGACACACACACACACACACACACACACACACACACACACACAGACACACACACAAATGATCAAAAAGTCTCTCATAACTGAAAAAGAAAAGACAGCTCTTACAAAGCTTTGATCAAGGAGATAAATAGGCAGACAAAATTTCAGCTGTCTATCGGAATAGGTTAGCAAACACCTAATTATAATATTAAAGATAATGGGAAGGAAACCATACAATATCATTTTAACCACAAACTCACAACACAAGTTGGAATAAGTTGTGACAGCAAAAACTTAGACGGAGAAGTGGAGAGGGATGGAGTTGTCTCTTCCCCTTTTGAACTACAACTAAATGGACATTCACTGACCGATGGAGGAAGACCATACAGCACCACAGGATGCCTGAGAGACACATGCAGCTATACATCTGAGGGTGGATGGACTGGTCCCCTGGGAAGTGGCAGAGATAGGTGAGCATGCCCTGCTGTTGCCTGGTAGCCCTGTGCACACACACAAACATTTTCCAGCCTGGTGAAAGCAATTGGAACTTGGGAACAGGCACCAGGTCGACCACAGGAGGAGGTGGTGGCAACCATTAGCCCAAACTTGTGATCTCTCTCCCAGCAGGGAGGGGGAGCCCACTGTGCCACTGTGCTGCCAAGGAGCAGCCCTAGCTCAGGTCGCAGTGAGGAAGCCCCGCCCACCAAACACAGTGATCCTACAGACCTCAAACAGAGACTGCAGGAGATCTATGGCTGGGAGAAACACAGCCCAGGCCCACACACAAGTGCTCATAGTGCTGCTGAGCCCCAAAAGAGGGAACGTGTCCTGGGCAGCTGTGGGAAGAGGCAGCAGCAGCTTTTAGCTGACTGGTGATTACTTTCTGGTGGGGGGAGGGAGCTCAGAGTGCCCTGAGGCACCAAAGAGTGGCCCTAGCTCAGAACGGAAAGGAAGCCCTGCCCCTGCCAAGGACAGTCCACACAAGTGCCTGAAGACACCTCAGGCTGGGGGAAGCACCCATAATAACCCCACAGCTTCCAGAAGACACGGTGGGTCCAGAAACTCTGCTCCTGCTCCCCCCAATGGTAACAAGGGGAATCTGCATCCTAAGAATACCACAAATGCCCCAACAAAGGATTAGTTTGTCCAACATCATGAAAAACTGCAGCAACAATTCAGACCAGAAGGAAAATGACAATTCTCCAGAAACCAACACTGAAGACACAGAAATTTACAACCCTAATGACAGAGAATTCAAAATAGCTGTCATAATGAAACTCAACAACTTACAAGAAAACATGGAAAGACAATTCAAGAAACTCAACAATAAAGTGAATCTCTTCACCAAAGAGATTGAAACTATGAAAAAAATCAAGCAGAAATTCTGTATATGAAAAAGAGAATTAAGGAAATAAAAAATAATCTAGAGGGGCTGACCTGGTGATCAAGTTCACACACTGCTTCGGTGGCCTAAGGTTCACCAGTCTGGATCCTGGGCATGAATCTAGCACTGTTCATCAGGCCATGCTGTGGCAGGCATCTCACATACAAAGTAGAGGAGGATGGGCACAGATGTTAGCTCAGAACCAATCTTCCTCAGCAAAAAGAGGACTGGTGGTGGATGTTAGCTGAGGGCTAATCTTCCTCAGAAAAAAAAATCTAGAATCATTAAGAAATACAACTGATCTTATGGAGGAAAGAATTAGTCCTCTAAAAGATGAAAATGTAGAAATTCTACAGGTAAAGGAGGAGACAGAACTAAGATTTTTAAAAAATGAAGGAATTCTTTGAGAAATATCCAACTCAGTTAGGAAAAGCAACATAAGGATTATGGGTATTCAAGAAGGAGAAGAGAGGGAGAGAGGAGCAGAGAGCTTATTCAAATAAATAATTGCTGAGAACTACCCCAACCTGGGGATGGTTCCAGATTTACAGACAAATGAAGCTAACAGAACATCCAACTTCATCAATGCTAAAAGGCCTTCTCCAAGGCATATAATAGCAAAAATGGCATAAGCTAATGATAAAGAAAAAATATTAGGTGAAGCAAGCCTGAAGAGAATATCTTACAAAGGAAACCCTATCAGGCATCCAGTAGGTTTCTTGGCAGAAACCTTACAGGCTAGGGGAGAATGGAATGATACATTCAAAATACTGAAAGGAAAAACCTTTCAGCCAAGAATTCTCTATCCATGAAAACTTACCTTCAGATTCGATGGAAAAAGCTGAGGGAGTTCATCACCACTAGACCTCCCCTACAAGAAATAATTAAAGATGCCCTCACATTGGCAACAAAAAGGCAAAGTTCTGTCTACAATCTTATCTCCAATATATTTTCTCTAATATCTTTCATACAATCCTCAAAGTAACCACCAAACAAAAAATCAGATCAGAGTCATAATTCACAAAAAATAAGAGAAAACTGAGAAATTCCCCTCAGAAAACCACCAAAATGAAATGGCAGTCAGAAATACAAAGCAAGAGAACAATGGAAACATAGAACAACCAGAAAACAAGAGATAAAATGCCAGCATTAAGCCCTCATATATCAATAATTACTCTAAACGTAAATGGATTGAATTCTCCAATCAAAAGACACAGAGTAACTGGATGGATTAAAAAACAAGACCCAACAATATGCTGCCTCCAGGAAACGCACCTCAGGGCCAAAGACCTGAGATAGGTTTAGAGTGAAGGGATGGAAAGCAATACTCCAAGCTAATGGCCAAGAAAAGAAATCAGGTGTTGCTATACTTTTATCAGACAAAGCAGGCTTCAAGTTAAAAAATACAATGAGAGACAAAGGGGGGCAGTATTTAATGATAAAAGGGACATTCCACCAAGAGGACATAAGACTTATTAATAAATACGCACCTAACACAGGGGCCCCAAAGTACATAAAACAATTATTAACAGACTTAAAGGGAGAAATTAACAGCAGCACAATAATAGTAGGGGACCCCAACACCACACTTACATCAGTGGACAAATCATCCAGACAAAAACTCAACAAGGAAATAGTAGATTTAAGTGAAACACTTGATCAGATGAACTTAACAGATATACAGAGAGCATTCCATCCAAAAACAGCAGAATATACCTTCTTCTCAAGTGCAGATGCGTCACTCTCAAAGATAGACCATATTTTTGGAAACAAGGGAAGCCTCAATAAACTTAAGAAGATTTAAATCATCCCACCCATCTTTTCTGACCACAATGCTATGAAGCTATAAATGAACCACAAGAAAAAAACTGGGAAAGGAAGAAATATGTGGAGACTAAACAACATGCTGTTGAACAACCGTTAGATCATTGAAGAAATCAAAGTGGAAATTAAAAAATACCTGGAGACAAACGAAAATGAATATACAACATACCAACTCTTACAGGATGCAGTGAAAGCAGTCATAAGAGGGAAATTCATAGTAACACAGTCCCACTTCAACAAGGAAGAAAAGTCTCAAATAAGTAATGTTAAAATGCACCTAACAAAGCTAGAAAAAGAAGAACAGACAAAGCACAAAGTCAGTATAAGGAAGGAAATAATAAAAATCAGAACAGAAATAAAATAAATGAAATAGAGATTTTAAAAACAGTAGAAAGGAATAATGAAACTAAGAGCTGGTTCTTTGAGAGGATAAACAAAATTGACAAACACTTAGGCAGACTCACCAATAAAAAAAGAGAGAAGACTCAAACAAATAAAATTAGAAATGAAAGAGGTGAAATGACAACAGATACTGCAGAAATACAAAGGGTTATAAGACTATGCTAGAAAAAACTATATGCCCAGAAATTCAATAACCTAGAAGAAATGGATGAATTCCTAGACGCATAGAACCCGCCAAAACTGAATTAAGAAGAAATAGAGAAACTGAATAGACCAATCACAAGTACAGAGATTGGAACAGTAATCAAAAATCTCCCCAAAAACAAAAGCCCAGGACCAGACGGCTTCTCTGGAGAAACCTACCAAACATCCAAAGAAGATTTAGTATCTACCCTTCTCAAACTATTCTGAAAAATTGAAGAAGATGGAACACTTCCTAACACATTCTATGAGGCCAACATTACCCTGATACCAAAACCAGACAAGGAGAACACAAGGAAGGAAAACTACAGGCCAATATCACTGATGAACTTAGATGCAAAAGTCCTCAACAAAATGTGGGAAAACCAAATACAGGAATATATTTAAAAGGTCATACACCATGATCAAGTGAGATTTATTCCAGGGACACAGGAATGGTTCAAGATTCACAAATCAATCAATGTGATACACCATGTTAACAAAGTGAGGAATAAGAGTCACATGATCATCTCAATATATGCAGAGAAAGATTTGACAAGATCCAACAACCATTTATGATAAAAACTCTCAATTAAATGGTATTGAAGGAAAGTACCTCAACATAATGAAGGCTATCTATGACAAACCCACAGTAAACATCATACTTAATGGTGAAAAACTGAAAGCCATCCCTCTGAGAACAGGAAGAAGACAAGTGTTCCCACTCTCATCATTCCTATTTAGCATAGTACTGGAGGTATTGGCCAGAGCAATTAGGCAAGAAAAAGAAATAAAAGGAATGCAAATTGGAAAGGAAGAAGTGGAAATTTTGCTATTTGCAGATGACATGATTCCATATATAGAAAATCCTAAAGAATCCACCAGAAAACTATTAGAAATAATCAACAACTACAGCGAAGTTGCAGGGTACAAAATTAATTTTAAAAAATCAGTTGCATTCCTATACACTAACAATGAACTAGCAGAAACAAAAATCAAGAATACAATCCCATTTACGATCACACACAAAAAAGAATAAAATACCTAGGAACAAACTTAACCAAAGAGGTGAAAGACCTGTACAGTGAAAACTATGACATTATTGAAAGAAATTGAAGAAGACAAAGAAATGGAAAGATATTCCATGTTCATGGGTCAGAAGAATAAACATAGTTAAAATGCCCATGCTATCTAAAGCAATATACAGATTCAATGTAATTCCAATGAAAATCCCAATGACATTCTTCACAGAAATAGAACAAAGAATCCAAAAATTTATATGGAACAACAAAAGACCTGGAATAGTCAAAGCAATCCTGAGAATAAAGAACAAAACTGGAGGCATCACAATCCCTGACTTAAAAACATACTACAAATCTATAGTAATCAAAACAGCATGGTACTGGCACAAAAACAGACACACTGATCAATGGATCAGAACTGAAAGCCCAAAAATAAAACCAAACATCTATGGACAGTTAATCTTTGACAAAGGAGCCAAGAAGATACAATGGAGAAAGGAAAGTCTCTTCAATAAATGGTGTTGGGAAAACTGGACAGCTGCAGGCAAAAGAATGAAAGTAGACCATTATCTTTTGCCATACACAAAAATTAACTCTAAATGGATTAAATATTTGAATGTAAGATCTGAAACCATAAAACTTCTGGAAGAAAATACAGGCAGTACACTCCTTGACATTAGTCTTAGAAGGATCTTTTGGAATACTGTGTTTTCTCGGATAAGGGAAACAAAAGAAAAAATAAACAAGTAGGACTTCATCAGACTAAAGAGCTTCTGCAAGGCAAAGGAAACCAGGAAGAAACCAAAAAGACAATCTATCAATGGGGAGAAAATATTTACAAATCATATATCTGACAAGGGGTTAATTTCCAAAATACATAAAGAACTCACACAACTCAACAACAAAAAACTAAACAACTCAATCAAAAAATGGGCAGAGGATATGAACAGACATTTTTCCAAAGAAGATATACAGATGGCCAAAGTACACATGAAAAGATGTTCAACATTACTAATCATCAAGGAAATGCAAATCAAAACCACATTAAGGTACCACCTTAAACCCGTAAGATTGGCTATAATTACCAATACAAAGAACAAAAAATGTTGAAAAGGATGAAGAGAAAAGAGAACCCTCATACACTGCTGGAGGGAATGCAAACTGGTGCAGCTACTATGGAAAACAGTAGGAATATTTCTCAAAAAACTAAAAATAGAAATACCATATGACCCAGCTATCCCACTACCAGGTATTTATCCAAAGAACTCAAAATCAACAATTCAAAGAGACTTATGCACCCTTACATTATTTGCAGCATTATTCACAATAGCTAAGGAGTGGAAGCAACTCAAGTGCCCATCTAGTGATTACTGGATAAAGAAGACATGGTTTATATATACAATGGAATACTACCAGCCATAAAAAGAGACAAAATTGCCCCATTTGCAACAAGATGGATGGACCTTGAGGGTATTATGTTAAGGAAAATAATCCAGACAGAGAGAGATAAACAACATGTGATTTCACTCATAAGTGGAAGATAAACTAACACATGGGCAAAGAGAACAGTTTAGAGGTTACCAGAGGGGATGAGGATTAGTGGGTGGGCATAAGAAGTAAAGGGGCACATTTGTATGGTGACAGAGAAATAATAATGTACAACTGAAACTTCACCCTGTATAAACTATGATGACCTCAATAAAATTTTAAAATTTTTGTTAAAAAGACAAATTCTGGAATTGAGTAATACAAGTACTGAATTGAAAAATTCAGTAGAAGTGTTTAATAGCACACTTGATCAGGCCAAAAAAAATAAATCAGCAAACTGGAAGACAGGTCATTTGACATCATGGAGTCTGAGGAGCAAAAAGAATTAAGTGATGAGATCATAAAGGACTTTGGGACAGTATCAAGATACGCATTATGGAAGTCTCAAAAGTGAAGAGAGGGAAATGGGAGCAGAAAGCTTATTTGAAGAAATAATGACAAAAATTTCCCAAATTTGAAAAAGAAATGAATGTACAAATTCAACGAGCTGAATGAACTCTAACTAGGAAAAACCCAAAGAGACCAACACTGAAACATATTATAGTCAAACTGTCAAAAGACAAGGAGAGAAAAGCCACTTGTCACATACAAGAGAGCCTGTATAAGATTATCATTGGATTTCTCAGCAGAAACTTTGCAGACCAGAAGACAATGGCATGATATATTCAAAGTACCAAAAGAAAAAACTGTCAATCAAGTATGCTATATTTGGCAAAACTGTCCTTCAAAAATGAAGGGGAAATTAAGATTTCCCAGATAAACAAGTTGAGGGCGTTCATACCACTAGACCTATCCTACCAGAAATGCTAAAGGAAGTCTTTCAAGCTGAAACAAAAGGACTTTAGACAGCCTCATGAAGCTATGTGATAATATAAAGCTTTTGGTTAAGGTAAATATATGGGCAAATGTAGAAACCTGTAGTATCAAAATCTTGATGCATAACTCAATTATATAGAATTTAGAGGAAAAAAGCATAAAAATAACTATAAATCGATGTTAATGGGTACACAATATATAAAAATGTAATTTATGACATTAATAAATAAAGTGAGGGAGAAGAAAGTTAAAGGAGTACAGTTTTATAATTGAAGTATGCATTTGATTAAAGCTAAGTTGTTATCAGTTTAAAATAGATGGTTACTAACTTTAAGAAGTTTAATGTAATCCCCATGGTAACCATGAAGAAAACATTTATAGAATATACATGCTATGGAATGAACGTTTGTATCCCCCGAAATTCATGTTGAAGCCCTAACTCCCCAATGTGATGGTTTTGGATATAGGGCTTAAGAAAGTGTTTAAGGTTAAATTACATCATAATGGTGGGACCCTGATCTCATGGGGTTAGTGTCCAAATAAGAACAGACACGAGAGAGTTCTTTCTTGTTCTCACTCTCTCTCCCTCTCCATGTGTGCACAAAGAAGAGGTTATGTGGGCACACAACAGATGATGGACACACATGAGCCAAGGGAAAAGATCTCAGAATAGAATCTACCTTACCAGCACCTTAATCTTTGAATTCTCACTTCCGGAACTGTAAGAAATAAAGTTCATTTTTTAAAGTGGCCCTGCATATGGTGTTCAGTTATGGCAGCCTGAGAAGACTAATAAAACACACAAAATAAAATGAGAAGGGAATCAAAGCATGTCACTACAAAAAACAAAAAAATCAATGAAAGACAGAAAGGAAGACAGTAAGACAGAAAAGGAGGAGCAAAAACCATACAAGACATACAGAAAACAACTAACAAAACAGCAACAGTAAGTCCCTCCCTGTCCAATTATATTCCAACTAATCAGTGTATAATTGTATAACCTAGTAAAAATGGATAAATTCTTATAAACTCACAACCTACCAAAGTAAATGGATTAAACTTCCCAACCAAAAGACACAGAGTAGCTGAATGTATGTAAAACAGGACTCACGTATATGCTGTCTACAAGAGACTCACTTTAGATCTAAGGACACATATAGATGAAGGTGAAAGAAGGGAAACAGATATTTCATGCAAATTGTAATCAAAAGAGAGCAGAGGTGGCCATAGTAATATTAGACAAAAGAGACGTTAAGTCAAAAACTGCTACAAGAGACAAAGTAAGACATTATATAATAATAAAAAGGCCAATTCTCCAGAAATATTTAATAATTTTAAATATATGCGCCCTAAACATGAGAACTCCTAAATATTTATGAAGCAAACATTAAGCAAGTAATGGAAAAACAGATAAAATAAAAATTGTGGGGGACTTCAATACCCAACTTTCAATAATGAAAAGAACAGAGAGATCAATAAAGAAATCAGAGGACTTGAAAACTACTGTAAAACAATTGGACATTATAGATAGACACAGAAAATTCCACTTAACAACAGCAGGAAACATATTTTTTTCAAGTGCACATGAAACCTTCTCCGGGATAGACTACATGCTGGCCACAAAATAAGTCTTAATAAAATTTAAAAGATTGAAACCATGCAAAGAAACTTGTGTGATTGCAACTAAAAGAAACTAGAAACCGACAGCAGCAGAAACAGTGGGAAAAACAGAAATATATGGGAGATTTAGAAATACATTCTCAAAAAAACAAATGGGTCAAAGCAGAAATTACAAGGGACATTAGAACATATCTTGAGACAAATGAAAATGAAAATGAAACATGCCAAAACTTATGCAATGCTGGGAAAGCAGTGATAAGAGGGAAATTTATAGCTGTGAACACTTACATTAAAGAATAAGAAAGATTGCACATAAACAACCTAACTTTACACCTCAAGGAACTAGAAAAAGAAGAAAAAACTACTCAAAAAAGCAGAAGGAAGGAAATAATAAAAATCAGAGAAGAGATAAATAGAGAGTAGAAAAACAATAAAGAAAATCAATGAAACCAGGATTCAGTCCTTTGAAATGATCAACAAAATTGAAAACATTTAGCTAGATTAGCTAAGGAAAAAGACTCAAATAATTAAATTTAAAAATGAAAGAAAGGGTATCACAACCAATGACACAGGAATAAAAGGGATTATAAGAGAACATTACGAACAATTGTATGCCAACTAATTGGATTACCTAGAAGAAATGGATGAATTCTTATAAAAACACAACCTACCTACTGAATCATGAATAGATAGAAAATCTAAAAGAACAAAAACTAGTAATGAAAATCTCCCAACAGATAAAAGCCCAAGACCAGATAGTTTCACTGAAGAATTCTAAGAAAAATTTAAAGAAAAATTAATACCAATCCTCTTCAAACTCATCCAAAAAATTGAATGAGAGAGAACACTTCCAAATTTGTCCTATGAGGCCAGCATTACCTTGATACCAAAGTCAGACAAAGGTGCTACATGAAAAGAAAATTGCAGGCAAGTATGTCTACTGAACATAGATGCAAAACTCCTCAACAACATACCAGCAAACAGAATTCAAGAGCCCATTAAAAGGATTAAACAGCACAACCAAGTGGGATTTATTCCTAGAATGCAAAGATTATTCAATTTATGAAATAAATTAATGTGATACACTGCATTAAAAGCATGAGTGGAAAAAAAACAGATGGTCATCTCAACTGATAGAGAAAAGGCATTTGAAAAAATTCAATATCCATTCATAATTTTAAAAACACTCAATAAACCAAGAATAAAAGGCAAATACCTAAATATAATAAATACCATATACGCAAAGCCCACAGTTAATATCATACTCAATGGGGAAAGACTAAAAACTTTTCTTCTGAGGTCAGAAAAAAGGCAAGGATGCCTACTCTTTCCACTTCTATTCAACAAAGTACTACAAGTTCTAACCAGAGCAACTGGGCAGAAAAAGAGATAAAAGATATCAACATTGAAAAGGAAGAAGTAAAATTATCTCTGTTCATAGATAACACGATCTTATATGTAGAAAACTATAAAGATTCACACAGAAAAACCGATTAAAATTAAGAAATGAATTCAGTGAAGTTTCAGAATACAAAATCAATATCCAAAAATCAGTTACATTTCTATATACTACCCATGTACAAAACGAAAAGGAAACTAAGAAAATTTCATCAAAAATATTAAATATGTAGAAATAAATTTAACCAAGAAGAAAAAAGATGTGTATGCCGAAAACTATAAAACATTGCTAAGCTTAAATAAAACACAAATAAATAGAAAGACACACCATGTTCATGGATTGGAAAATTTAATATTGCTAAGACATGAGTACTAACCAAAGCAGTCTACAGATTCAGTGTAATCCCTGTAAAACTCCAAGTCGCATTTTTTTTCAGAAATAGAAATAGAAAAATTCATCCTAAAATTACAAAATCTCAAGAAGCCCCACATAGTCAAATGATGTTTAAAAAGAATAACAAAGTGAGAGATCTAACCTTTCCTAATTTTAAAACTTATTACAAAGGAAAAGTAATCAAAATAGTGTCGTAGTGGCATAAAGACAGACACATAGACCAATGGAATAAAGAGCCCAGAAATAGACCCTCACATATCTAGTCAATGACCCTTAATAAGAGTGTCAAGACCATTCAATAGGGAAAAGACAGCCTCTCCAAGAAATAGTTGAATAAACTCATGTCTACATGCAAAACGATAAAGTTGGATGCTTACCTTACACCATACACAAAAATTAACTCAAGATAGACTGAAGACCCAAACCTATAAAATTCCTAGAAGATAATATATGGAAAACCTTTATGACATTGGATTTGGCAATGATTTCATGGATATGAAACCTAAAGTACAGAAAGCAAAAGCAAAAACAGATAAACAGGACATCAAACTTAAAAACTCATGTGCATCAAAGAACACAATCAACAGAGTAAAAAGGCAACCTATGGAATGGGAAAAATATTTGTAAATCATATATCTGGTAAGGGAATAATATCAAAAATACATAAATAACTCCTACATCTCAACAACAAAAAACAAATAACTCAATTATAAAATGGGCAAGGGATTTTAATAACGTGTCCAAAGAATATATACAAATGGCCAATAAGCATATGAAAAGTTGTTCAATATCACAAATCATTAGGGCAATGCAAATCAAAATCACGAGGTATCATCTCACACCAATTATGATGGCTACTACCTAAAAGAAAACAAAATAACAAGTGTTGGTGAGGATGTGGAGAAATTGGAACCCTAGTGCACTGCTTGTGGCAGGAATGTAAAATACTGCAGCAAATAGGAAAATAGTATGGCAAAACATTCCTCAAAAAATTAAAAATAGAATTACGATATGACCTAGCAATCCCGCTTCTGTGTATATATATCCAAAGTAACTTAAAGCAGGATCTAGAAGAGATATTTGTATATCCATTTTCACAATAGCCAAGAGGTGGAAGCAACCATGTCCACAGACAGATGATTGGATTTTTAAAAATGTAATACATACATATAATGGAATATAATTCAGCCTTAATAAGGCAAGAAATTTTGTCACGTGCTGCTACATGGATAAATCTTGAGGACACTAAATAGAAATTTCATGTAAATAGGAAGTAGAATGGTGGTTGCCAGAGACTGGGAGGAGGAGGAAATGGGCAGTTGTTTAACGGGTATAGAGGTTTAATATTGTGGGCTGACATACTTCTGGAGACCTGTTGCACAATGATGTGAATATACTTAATACTACTGGACTGTACACAAAAATTGTTAAGATGGCAACTTTCATGCATATGTTTTATATCACAATTCAAAGAAAAACAACTTAAAAATTGATCAATCAAAATGCATATTCACAATGTTATTCATTACAGCATATTTTCAATTGCAAAATACTAAACACTACTAAATTTACAAGCATAGGAGAGACTGATTGGATAAACTATGATATATACTATAAATTATGGTAATATCAACTATGGTATACACTGTGGTATAAACTATTCTTCATACAAATATAAAAGAAATGAAACAATCTTGATAAATTGACTTGGAGAAATTTTAGGAGATAATGTTAAATGGGGAAAAAACCTTGAAAGAATATCTAGTATGCTATTTTCTGGGAAATAAAGAAAGGGACACAAGAAAAATAGATAGTTACCTTTACAAAATGAAACACAGGAAGGATAAACTATAAATAAAGTAGCTGGTCATAAAAAAGTCATGCAGACCCCTCTTGCTGAGTTCCACTAAATGATTATTGCTAGCTTTAAACATGTTCTTAGCACAATAGGTAAACCTATGACATATTGGGATGTTTTTTAAATTCTTTTTTTATTGTGGTAACATTATATAAATTTCAGGTGTACATCGTCATATATTTCAATCTTTGTGTAGATTGCATCATGTTCACCACCCAAAGACTAATTACCATCCATCACCACACACATGTGCTTAATCAGCCCTTTCGCTCTCCTCCCTCCCCCCTTCCCCTCCTGTAAGCACGAATCTAATCTCTGTATCTATACTTGTGTTTATCGTTTTTATCTTCTACTTATGAGAAAGATCACACAGTATTTGACTTTCTCCCTCTGACTTATTTCACTTTGCATAATACCCTCAAGGTCCATCCATGTTGTTACAAATGGCTGGATTTCATCATTTCTAATGGCTGAGTAGTATTGCATTGTGTATATATACCACATCTTTAACAATTCATCCCTTGATGGGCACCTAGGTTGCTTCCAAGTCTTGGCTATTGTGGATAATGCTGCAATGAACAAAAGGGTGCATATATCTTTTCATGTTCTTTGGAAAGATATCCAGCAGTAGAGTAGCTGGATCATATGGTAGATCTATTCTTAATTTTTTGAGGAATCTCCATACTTCTTTCCATAGTGGCTGCACTAGTTTGCACTCCCACCAGTAGTGTATGAGAGATGCCTTTTCTCCACATCCTCTCCAATACTTATTTCTTTTATTCTTAATTATAACCATTCTGATGGGAATGAGGTGATATCTCATTGGAGTTTTGATTTGCCTTTCCCTGATAGTTAATGATGTTGAACATCTTTTCATCTGCCTGTTGGCCATCTGTATATCTTCTTTGGAGAAATTTCTGTTCAGATCTTTTGCCCATTTTGTAATTGGGTTGTTAGGTTTTTGTTGTTGAGAGGTATGTGTTCTTTGTAAATTTTGGGTATTGACTCCTTATGTGCTAAGTGGTTTGAAAACATCTTCTTCCAATTGATAGGTTGACTTTTCATCTTGTTGATGGTTTCCTTTGCTGTGCAGAAGCTTTTTAGTTTGATGTAGTCCCACTTATTTATTTTTTCTATTGTTTCCCCTGCCCGGTCAGACATGGTACTTGAAAATATGCTGCTCAGACTGATGTTGAAGAATGTATTGCCTATGTTTTCTTCAAGAAGTTTCGTGGTTTCAGGTCTTGCATTTAAGTCTTTAATCCATTTTGAGGTAATTTTTGTATATGTGTAAGATAATGGTCTACTTTCATTTTTCTGCATGTGGCTGTCCAGTTTTCCCAACACCATTTATTGAAGAGACTTTCCTTTCTCCATTGCTTGTTCTTGGCTCCCTTGTCAAAAATTAGTTGTCTATATATGTGTGGGGTTATTTATGGGCTTTGCATTGGGTGCCATTGATCTGTGTGTCTGTTTTTGTGCCAGTATCATGCTGCTTTGGTTACTATGGTTTTGTGGTGTATTTTGAAATCAGGGAGTGTGATACCTCCAGCTTTGTTCTTTTTTTTCAGGATTCCTTTGGCTATTTGGGGTCTTTTCTTGTTCCAGATAAATTTTAAGATTCTTTGTTCCATTTCTGTGAAAAATGTTGGAAGTTTGATAGGGATTACATTGAACCTATAGATTGCTTTAGGAAGTATGGACACTTTAACTATGTTAATTCTTCCAATCCAAGAGCATGGAATATCTTTCCATTTCTCCGAGTCCTCTTCAATTTAGTTCAATAATGTTTTACAGTTTTCAGTGTACAGGCCTTTCACCTCTTTGGTTAAATTTATTCCTAGGTATTTTATTCCTTTATTCCTTTTGTTGCAATTGTAAATGGGATTGTATTCTTAATTTCTCTTTCTGCTAGTTCATTGTTCATGTATAGAAATGCAACCGATTTTTGTATGTTGATTTGAATCCTGAAACTTGACTGTATTCAGTTATTATTTCTAAAAGACTTCTGGTGGAATCTTTAGGGTTTTCAAGATCTAAAATCATGTCACCTGCAAATAGTGACAGTTTTACTACTTCTTTTCCAGTTTGGATCTCTTTTATTTCTTTTTCTTGCCTGATTGCTCTGGCTAGGACTTCCAATACTATGTTAAATAAGAGTGGTGAAAGTGGACATGCTTCTCCAGTTCCTGTTCTTAGGGGGATAGCTTTCAGGTTTTCTCCATTGAGAATGATATTTGCTGTGGGTTTCTCATATACTGCTTTTATCATGTTGAGGTATTTTCCTGCTATACCCATTTTATTTAGAGTTTTTATCATAAATGGATGCTGTATCTTGTCAAATGCTTTCTCTGCATCTATTGAGATGATCGTGTGATTTTTATTCTTCATTTCGTTAATGTGCTGTATCACGTTGATAGATTTGCAGATGTTGAACCATCCCTGCATTCCTGGAATGAAACCCACTTGATCATGATGTATGATCTTTTTAATGTATTGTTGTATTTGATTTGCTAGTATTTTGTTGAGGATTTCTGCATCTATGTTCATCAGTGATATTGGCCTGTAATTTTCTTTTTTTGTGTTGTCCTTGTCTGGTTTTGGTATCAGGGTAACGTTGGCCTCATAGAATGAGTTAGGAAGCTTCCCCTCCTCTTCAATTTTTTGGAAGAGTTTGAGAAGGATAGGTATTAAATCTTCTTTGAATGTTTGGTAGAATTCACCAGGGAAGCCTTCTGGTCCTGGACTTTTATTTCTGGTGATGTTTTTGATTACTGTTTTGATCTCCTTCCGGGTGACTGGTCCATTCAAATTCTCTATTTCTTCTTGATTCCATTTTGGAAGGTTATATGATTCTAAGACATTATCCACTTCTTCTAGACTATCCAGTTTGTTGGTGTATAGTTTTTCATAGTATTCTCTTATAATCTTTTCTATTTCTGAGGTGTCCACTGTAATTTCTCCTCTTTCATTTCTGATTTTATTTGTTTGAGCCTTCTCTCTGTTTTCTTTGTGAGTCCAGCTAAAGGTTTGTCAATTGTGTTTATCTTTTCAAAGAACCAGCTTTTGGTTTCATTGCTTTTTTCTATTGTTTTTTATAGTCACTATCACATTTATTTCTGCTTTGATTTTTATTATTTCCTTCCTTCTACTGACTTGGGGGTTTGCTTGTTCTTCTTTTTCCAGTTCCTTTAGGTGCACCATTAGATTGTTTATTTGAGATTTTTCTTGTTTGTTGACATAGGCCTGTTTTGCTATAAACTTCCCTCTTAGAACCACTTTTGCTGTATCACATAGATTTTGGCATGTCATATTTTCATTTTCATTTGTCTCCCGGTATTTTTTTATTTCTCCTTTGATTTCTTCATTGACCCAATCGTTATTCAGTAGAATTTTGTTTCATCTCCACATATTTGTGGCTTTTCTGATTTTCTTCCTGTAGTTGATTTCTAGTTTCATAGCATTGTGGTCAGAAAAGATGCTTGGTATTATTTCAATCTTCTTAAATTTATTGAAACTTGTTTTGTGGCTTAATATGTGATCTATCTTGGAGAATGTTCCATGTGCATTTGAAAAGAATGTGTATTCTGTGGTTTTTGGATTGAATGTTCTATATATATCCACTATGTCCATCTGGTCTAATGTGTCATCTAAGGCCAATGTTTCCTTACTGATTTTCTGTTTGAGTGATCTATCTATTGGTGTAATTGGAGGGTTAAACTTTCCTACTATTATTGCGTTACTGTCTATTTCTTCTTTCATGCTTGTTAATAATTTCTTTATATATTTAGGTGCTCCTATGCTGGGTAAAGCCACTTACAAGTGTTATATCTTCTTGTTGGATTGTTTCCTTTATCATTATGTAGTGCCCTTCCTTGTCTCTTGTTACAGTTTTTGTTTTAAAGTCTATTTTGTCTGATATAAATATTGCTACCCCAGCTGTCTTTTCATTGCCATTTGCATGGAGTATCTTTTTCCCTCCTTTGACTTTCAGTTTGTGAGTGTCTTGAGGTCTGAAATGTGTCTCTCATATGCAGCATATATATGGGTCTTGTTTTTCCATCCAATTGGCCACCCTATGATTGGGGCATTTAGTCCATTGACATTAGAAGTAGGTATTGATAAATATGTACTTCTTGCCATTTTGTTACTTTTTTTCTGGGTGTTTTAGTAGTTCTTCTCTGTTCCTTTCTTCTTCCCTTGCTCTCTTCCCTTCCGCTTTTATGGCTTTCTTTAGTATTATATTTGGTTTCCTTTTTCTTAATTATTTGTGTATTTATTATAGGTTTCTGGTTTGTGATTACCATGAGGTTCATATATAATAATCTATGTATATGGCAATCTATATTGAGTTGATGGTGTCTTTAGTTTGATCTCTTCCTAGGAGCTCTACTCTTTTGCTCCCCTCCTCCCACATTTTATGTTTTTGCTATCACATCTAACCCCTTATTTTGTGTGTGTGTATCCATTACCTTCTTATCACTGAAATAGGTAATTTTAGTACTTTTGTCTGTTGACCTTCATATTATCTTCATAGGTGGTTGATCTCATACTTTCACTGTATTTTTGCCTTTACCAGTGATTTTATTGCCTTTTTTTTTTTTAATTTCCTGTTCTTATTTGTGGTCTTTTCTTTCCCACTTAAATAAGTCCCTTTAGCATTTCCTGTAAAACTGGTTTCTTGGTGATAAACTCCTTTAATTCTTCCTTGTATGGGAAACTCTTGTTCTCTCCTTCATTCTAATTGATAACCTTGCTGGGTAGTGTATTCTTGGCTATAGGTTTTTTCCTTTCAGCACTTTAAATATATTGTGCCACTCACATCTAGGCTGTAAGGTTTCTACTGAGGATACAGCTGATATCCTTATGGGGATTCCTTGTATGTCACTTGCTGTCCTTCTCTTGTGGCTTTTAAGATTCTCTCTTTATCTTTAATTTTGGACGTGTTAATTATAATGTGTCTTGGTGTGGGCCTCTTTATCTTGTTTTGTGCTCTCTGTGCTTCCTGTACTTGGATGTCTGTTTCCTTCGTTAGGTTAGGAAAGTTTTAAACTATTATTTCTTCACACAGATTCTCTGCCCCTTTGTCTTTCTCTTCTCCTTCTGGGATACCTGTAATACAAATGGTAGTGTGCTTGATGTTGTCCTAGAGTTTCCTTCAACTGTTCTCATTTTTTAAAAATTCTTTTTCCTTTTATCTGTTCTGCTTGGTTGATTTCCTCTAGTCTTTTGTCCACCTCACTGATCCATTCTTCTATATCATCTACTCTGCTATTGAGCCCCTCTGGTGAGTTTTTCATTTCCAGTATTGTATTCTTCATTTCTGATTGGCTCTTTTTTATAGTTTCCAGTTCTTTGTTGATGTTCTCACTGAGTTCGTCTATTCTTCTCCGAAGCTCAGTGAGCATCCTTATGATTTCTTGTTTAAACTCTTTGTCAGGTAGATTATTTCTGTTTCATTTAGTTCTTTTTCTGGAGTTTTGTCCTTTCCTTTGCTTGGAATGTTTTCCTTTGCCTCTTCATTTTGCCTCTTTCTCTGTGCTTATCTATGTATTAGGTGGGTCAGCTATGTCACCTGATCTTGCAGAAGTGGCCTTATGTAAGAGATGCCTTTTGAGGCCAGCAGTGTGCTTCCATCTCATCACCAGTTCCAAATGTTCCAGGAATGACCCTTGGCTGGACTACGTTTGTCTTTATGTTGTGGCAAGGTTTCTCTTGCTGCAGGTGCCCAGGGAGTCTAGGCTGTCTCCCTGGCTGGCTGCTTGTAATTCTCAGCTGTGTGTAGCTGCTCTGGACCCTTCAGTCGCTTTACTGGGTTTGGGTAGCCCCTTCATAGTTTGCCTCAAGGTCTGATAGTACAGTCCTGTTTCATTTTTTATGTTAATTGAGTAGGACCAAGTGTGGCTGATTGCTAGGCTCAGGGGCTTATAATTGCTGTAGGCTTCTGGCCTACAAGCCTGTTGCAGCTGAGTGGGGCTGGCCCCAGGCACTGGAGCACCCAATTGTTTCAGGCTTTTGGAAGGTGGGGCCAATCCCCCATGTGGCTCTTTGTGAAGTACAGGTCTTCTGTTGCTGATAAGCCCTATGGCCCAAAGGTCCACACACACTGTCAACACATTCCTGGCCCTTGCCTACATCCTGGACACCTGGAGCATACCCAGTCACCCCACTTCAGAGGTCGTCACACCCTCTATCAATGCCCCACCCATTCCACTGCTCCTCACACACTCTCTGCCCCTCAGAGGTGGCCCAACTCACCTACCTGCTGAGGATCCAGACACCCAGTCTATGGAGGTTGGAAAGTTGCCCAAGGGCTTATTTTGGGTGGGGCCAGTCCTTAGGGCAGGTTGCTTGCCCTGGATGAGCTGGATTAAGTTGGTGCTCTAGTATCTGGGGGCAGACCCTCAGCTAACAGGTCAGGGGAAGAACTCCAATGGCATCTGCCAGCATCTGAGTCAGCACACCTGTACTAGGTCACAAATAATGGCTGCCATCAATGTCTCAGTCCCTGAAGAGGTCTCACCTCTCACCAAGATGCACCCAGAGCCTATCAGGTGAGTCTCTCTTCAACAAATTATTGTGCACTTTTCTTTCTGGTGATTTTAGGTTGCTTTCCAAAAATGGGTGAATTTGTGTGTGGGCCCTTTAAGGGCCGGCTTTTTTCCACTTATTTCCAATAGCTTTTCTAGGGATATTCCCTGTTATAGTTAATAGACAGCAAAGTCAGATATTATGACACTCATCTCATTTGTGCTGAGTCTGAAGGATGCTTATAGGGGTAATGCTCCCCTGTTCAGGTCCCCCATTCCTCCAGGGAAGGCCGCATAACTTAGGTTGCTCCTCACCAGCTGTGAAGTGCCACAGCTTGTGAAGCCAGCTTTTTTTCTCTCCAGAAGGAATTTCTGCCTCAGTCACCTCAGTCATGACTGTTCCTTGTTGCAGGGGTTCTTTTTATCCAGATTTCAGTTCTCTCTCAGGGGTAATTGTTCCAAGATTAGTTGTAACTTGATTGTGTTCATGGGAGGAGGTGACTTCACAGTCCACCTATGCTGCCATCTTGACACCTCACACATTGGGTTCTGAAACTCATATTTAATGAAAAAAATGCAGAGTCCTCAGGATCACTTTGCCCAACATCTGAGGAGACCTTAAAAAATTAGGTAGCTCCTCCACCACGAAGGAAGTAATATTGTTAAACTTAGTGAGGGATAGTGGTACCTTGTTGGTGCATCATGACAGACCCTCTCATTTTGAGTGTCCTGACAGTGATGACTTTGCCCAAGGAGGATGGTGAAGAGGGCCAGGAAGAAAGAAGGATATGATCACCTGAGATTTTCTTCTTCAGCTGGCTAGTATTTGGTTTATAAGTTGTGTGGCCCACTTGTGATGAGTTTCCCACCACTGAAAAACTTGTTTGGTGAACTCTTAATATAAACCATGGACTCTGAGTGATTATGATATGTCAATGTAGGCTCACCAATTATAACAAATGTACCACTCTGGTGAGTAATGTTGATAATGAGGGAAGCTTTGCATGTGTGGGGTCAGAGCGTATATGGGAAACCTCTGTGTCTTCCTCTCAATTTTTCTGTGACCCTAAAACTTCCCTAAAAAAATTGCCTTTAAAAAAAAAAAACTTGGGGGCCGGCCCCATGGCCGAGTAGTTAAGTTCACGTGCTCCACTTCAGTGGCCCAGGGCTTCGCTGGTTCGAATCCTGGGCACGGACATGGCACTACTCATCAGGCCACGCTGAGGCAGCATCCCACATGCCACAACTAGGACCCACAACTAAAAATACACAACTATGTACCAGAGGGCTTTGGGGAGAAAAAGGAAAAATAAAATCTTTAAAAAAAAAAAAAAACTTGTTTGGACCACATCTAACACCATCTGCAAAGCACAAGATGTACCATCCTGATGGTCCCTTGGTTCAACAATGAGGAATGAGAACAGTGGATAATGAGATTGTTAACCAGACTCAGATTTCTAGGTTCCTTCGTGCCACATTTGCTAGTACCTACTTCAATTAAAACTCCTCACAAGGTCCAGATCAATTATTGGTCTATCATACAATCCAGATCTTAACTGACAAATTTCTGGCCACGAAAAAGTGGCTATTGTGAGATAGCAAAATTTGACGAGCAGAAAGAATGACCTAAAAATGGTAAATGGGCATCCACTCCTAGGGGATCTGGTTAAGGGCTTTTCCAAACAGATTTCTTGGTCCAGTTACTTACCAACGGGTCTCAAGATGTAGATTTATGGGCTGTCCACCAATGATCTCTTGGCCAAGTGGCAGTTCATAGGACACCCAAAAGACAGCCCTACTATAGTCAGATGGTGACAACATCTGTGACAAACACAAGTGCTTTTCTCTCTCCACCTCCCAGTGAATCTTGAGATGAATCAGAGAATCTGCCTGGTTTTACCCAGACTTCTTGGCTTCAGAAATAAACAATTTTAGGAGTTTGGCCAGGAAGGGACCTGAGGATCTATGCTAAGGTCAGAGTTTAATAGAGACATGGGAGAGATTTGAGTTTGGGGGCCATTTGAAAACTGGTGGTATTTGCATATACTTGTAGCCTTAGACAAGAGAGTGGGATACAAATAAAATCACAAAATCTTTTTAGTAGGTTAATTTTTCTACTATGTGCTAAGCAATTCTGAAACAAATTTAGATGCATTATAGGATTGAGCAAATGCATAAATGTGTTGATGTTATTCAAAATCAAGATCCACACTATTAAAGAAAGGATATAACACATATGAAATGGAGGAAGGCAAGAACAAGCCCTGAACAGATGGATAGGGATGAAAGGTGTCTGTGAGAACTCATGATTTCTAAATATGTCTGTTTATGTGTATTTGCATGTATATGTGCACATGTATGTGTATGTATGTGTGTGAATACATATATATGTGTTTGGTGTATAAGTATATATGTATATATGAAGAGTCCAGCTCCAGGCCAAAATCTGATCATAGACAATTACAAAGGCTTTTCATGGGAGAAAGCTTCCTTCTCCACACCAGACTGGGTTGACAGCCAGTGCATTGCAGTCTCTGGAAGGAGTTGTTGCCAAGGATTGACGTTCCTCCAGCTTGTCCATGTTCTTACACATAACTGCATTCCTACCCTAGGCAACTACATTTAGAGGGCTACTTAGGAGAGTAAATGGCCTTCAAGTATCTCTTCCAAGACTATCTTATTAGGGGACATTAAAGACATATCTATCCATTCTAATTCAGTATTTGGCATTTTTCCCTCTTAGACTTCCAACCTCCTTTTCCAGGTCCCTAGTTCCATAAAAGAGAAGTGAAAGGATTCCCTGATATAATTATCCTTACTTGGGGCCATTCCATGGAAACAAATGAACATTAGTGAGCCAGTGTTCTTTCCTGTTTAAGCTTTTGTTTATATAATCACCGTTAGTGAATAAAGGCTTACTTGTTATATTGAATTTGGCTCATTGTATTATGTAACCACATAGACACCTGGGAACAAACTCTGTGACCAATTGGCACAGCAAGCAGGGTAGTCAATTAAGCAAAATGTCAGTCTGGAAAAAGCAAAAATCCTGAAGATTCCATGGAGGCACTTTTGGGAGACAATAGAGAAACCCACGGGGCCTTTTGGGGGCTGGCAGTGGATCATTTGCAGGAGTTTGAATGTACCATAGGGCACTTTACTAGCCATGCCAATGGGTCTTAGGGGGTGCCCCATGGACTATGCAGTTTGGTCTTGGAAAGTATTAGCAGATGGCTTATGTAAGCTTTTTAGTTCTGAGGGGTACCAATGGCCCTTCCCTTTGCTCTGTCTACATGGCCAAAATGCCTAGTGGTCAAATTAGAAATTCAATAGATTGTCTCTGAGAAATCTAGGGAAGCAATTTCTGGGCTATTGCTTATGGTCCTCCAGTAGTGAGATTAAAAGTTATCAGAGAGCCATGAGTGCAGTTGTACTCAATGACTTGTTCACTCCAAGCAGGTTCCCGGCACCAATGGACACCCATGATGCAGTTAGCTATAGAGACTGGTTCTTTAATAAAGAAAAATGTAGAGCCCTTCAGGATTGCTTTTCTCAGCTGTCTGAAAAGACCTTAGAGACTTGGGTAGCTCACCTCCACAATAAGGAGATAGTCTTGTTAAATGAAGTGAGGGAGAGTGGCGTCTCGTGGGGTACATAACTATGGAATCCCTCCTTCAGAGTGCCCTGAAAGGGGCCACTTTGCCCAAGGAAGTGGAGGAAAGATGAATGAGAGGCAAACACCCAAGACCCTCTCCTTCCTCAACCAAGAATTATTCAGGCCCTGAAAGGTTTAGCTCACTTCTGATGAGTCCCCTATGGCTAAAATACATGTTTGGACCACTCTTACAGAGGCTATAGCAGCCCTGCAAACCACACTGATAGTTCCTTGGTTCTACAATGAGAGAGTGAAAAGAATCAGTGATAAGATTGTTAACCAGACTCAGATCTCTAGGTTCATTCATGCCACTACTCTTGATTACTGAACTCAATAAAACTTCCCTGTAAGGTCACAAAAATTGGTCCATGACACAATTTGGATCATAACTAACAAATTCCTTGGCATGGAAAAAAACAACTACTGCCAAAATAACAAAGATAGAGCATCAGAGAGAGTGACATAAAAATGGTAATCAGTCACATATTCTCAGAAAACCCAGGCAATGGTCTTCCTGAAGCGATCTCTGAGTCTTGTTACTAAACAATGTTTTCTCCAGTAAGAAGATTGATAGGCTCTGTACCAAGGAGCTCATGACTAGGTAGTGTGCCATTGAGAGTGCCGTAGGAAGCCCCCTAGAGTCCACAGAGTGAAGTCCCTATAATAAAGTGTTATTCCCTTTACATGTCTCAGTAAATCTTGAGATGAATGGAAAACCCTGCCAATTTTTAAACAGAACTCTCAGCTTTTAAACATATAAGACTATGGATCAGGTCAAGGGTTCCATGTCCCCAGTAGGGAAAGAAGGCCCTATACCAACATCAGAGTCCAATGAAAACATGAGGAAGAATTGCATTTTGGGGCCTTTTGGATACTGGTACAAAGGCGTCTATGATCCACACAATCTATGACACCAGAATGGGGGGAAACCAGATAATCCTCTCTGGTTTGGGGTATGAGGCCACTATCAAGAGGATTACCCAGACGACTACTGCTGGGACCATCAGGCCAACACAAACTTCCATTGTTATGGTGCTCACTACTGAATGCATTATTGATATAAACGTACTGTCTATGTGAACCTTCACTTGAGGGGAATTGCTATAGTTAAGGTGATTTCAGTGGGACCTTTGGAAAACGGTATACCTACCCATCTATCAGCACCTAGTGCCTTTGTCTCCCCAAAACAACTGCCTGAGGGAGAAAAAAAAAACCTGACCTCAATGCTGTGTTTAAGAAAGTTCCCCAACTGGTATGTGCACAAGATTTTGGGTTTCCAGAGTCTCAATTAATTATAGGCAGTTCAGTTCAATGCTACAGTGCAGGCCTTGACACCAGCAGTACCTGACACTGTGACTGTCACAGAGGTTATTTCCCAAGATGGAGGAACTTTGTATGCAGCAACTGACATCACAAATGCCCTTTACAGCATCGCTGTCCACCAAGATGATTAGGCTCAGTTTATCCTTACATAGAATGGGTTGTAATGCATTATTACTATTCTTCCACAAGACTCTTTAAATTCCCTGACTACCTGACATAAAGATCATCAAGGTCATGACCTGGAAAAAGTCCCATTGCCAGAGGGGCCACTAGCCTTCCACTCTATTGACGACCATCATCCAAGTGGGCCCAGAGAAGGGTAACAGCAAACAAGGACTGAACATCCTGTTAACCCACATTAATATAGACAAGGCACAAGAACCTGAAACCCAAGTGAAATTCCAGAGCATCTATGGAAGGGGCACAATATCTCACTGGAGAGTAGACAATTGCTAAGCCTTTTGGCCCTCTCTGGACCAAGACATAGAAGGAGCCTCAGCAATTTGGTGGTACTATTTGTCTACTGGTGATCCACACTCCTCATGTAGGTATCTCACCCAAATATCAGGTTACCAGAAAGATCTCTGCATTTCAGTGGGACCTGACAAATGGATGCCCTAGAGGTCCTTTGACAGACCTCTTAGTCATCCTTGCCCTTGGTGCCTACAATCCACATTTTCCATTTGAGTTACAGGTCACAGCATCTCTCTGTTCACCAAATGTAGGCAATGACTGAAAGACACCGCAACTGACCAGAGGCAACTGCTGGACTTATGGACCCATAATTTCCTGGAGTGAGCTGATAAGCACACACCCTTTGAAGGTCAGTTGATGGCCTGTTTTTGAGTCAGACTGAGTACATGACCCATGACCATAAAATAATCTGAGTACCATAAATCCCAACCAAAATGTACCAATACTTTTATTTCTGTTCTCTAATTATCTTAGGGTATTAATACTTTAGGTCAAAGTGTAAAATTTCTATAAAACATATGCCTAAATACATATTCATAAACCAAACAAAAAGACCATCTGATGAGTTTTAAGATATTTTAGTTATCTATAATTATTATACTTACTAGTGAGTTCTTCTCTTCTGAGAGTTCTTTGTTTCTGTACTTGCAGTTGTGTTTTTGGCACCAAATTTTGATTCTCCTGCATAAGCTTTTCATCTGGTACTTTACCATCAGCTACATAAAGAGATACATTTAGTCCACTAAATGGAAAAACAGATTTATTGTGAAATCGCTGGATTTCAAGTTTATAATAATTGTGCAGCAGCATTTTCTCTCATTTTTATAAAGTTTTAAGTAAATTGCCACAATGCTAGACTAACACAAAAAGTGTGAGATCAATTTTAATGGACGTGTGTTACAGTGGTCTCATTATTTCATAAATATTCCTAGGCATAAAAAATGTTTTATATTAGTCTCTAGTTTTCTTGGGTTGTTTACACTTTAAGTAAATAAATATTCATAGATCAAACAATGAAAATGTATATGTACAAGTTTTTCATTACGGTATTATTTGTAATTGCAAAATATTTAAAACTACCTAAATATACAAGCATGGAGAATTGGTTGAATAAGGTATATACTATAAACTATGGTAGAGTATAAACAGCTATACCTACTACTGCAAAAAGAGTGCAAAACATCTCTGTAACATAAATTGGATTTCTAGGAGTTAATGCTAAGTGAAAAAAACCTGAAATAGAGAATATCTAGCATCCTACTTTTTGTGAAAGAAAGGAGACATAAGAAAGAAATACATAAAGAGGAAAAAAAGAGAGAAAACGATTTTTTAAATGAAACATAGAAAACATAAACCAGAAAACATTTTAGTTGGAGACCTGTAAGAGGAAGGTGAGGAATGGGGAATGTAAGGGAAAGAATGACACTTTATAAATACTTTTTTGTATACTTATTACTTTTTGGAGAAGGTTCATGTTTATACATTCCAAAAATAAAATTAAAGACAAGAAAGAAGACTAAAACTGAAAGCAAACTTAATGAACCTACTGAAGGAAAAAATAAGCACGAACCCAAGTAACTCATCAACAGTATTTGACATACACCCTCAGTCTTAGGCAAGAGTGGGCTGCAAAAAACATTCACAGAAATTTTTAGTAGGTTCTTGTCCTAGTGGTATCAGCTAAGCAATTATGAAACAATTTTAGAAGTATTATGGGATTGAGCAAATGCATAAATATGTTGATGTTGTTCAAAGTCAAGACTCACACTGTGGAAGGACATACCCACATGAAATCAAGGAAAGTAAGAACAAGCCCTGAGGAGATGAACTGGAATCGAAGGTATCTGTAAGGACCATAATTTCTAAATATGTGTATATGCATATAGATAGATAGATAGATAGATAGATAGATAGATAGATAGATGTTCCAAGTAAAATCCTATATGTGATCATAGGCAATTACAAAAACTTTACCAGGCAGTCCTTATAGGGGAAAGCTTCCCAGACCACAGTGACTTGATGTACAGCCAGTGCACTGCAGGCATGAGAGGTAGTTGCAGTCAAGGACTCAGGCTGACCCTTAACCTCCACTTCTAGCTGACCATGATCTTCCATGCATCCACATTCTAGCCCAGGCACCTCCTTTCAGAAGCCTCCTTATGAGGGAGGGAGGCTCAGCTGAGACACTGCACTATTCATACGCCTCTATCAGACCACCTTATCAGGAGGACCTGGAAGACATCTTTCTCGGTCTGACTCCGTGTAAAGCACTTATCCACTCCAAATTCTGCCCCCTCTATCTTCCCCTGGGCCCAGGGTCCTTAAGACAGCAGGAGCCTTTTGGTGGAGCAGTGAGACGTTGCCCCTACACTCTCAGGTCTATGATGAGACACCTGACGCTTGCCCAGTACTGTTCTGTGGAAAAAATGGAAATCTGGTGGGGCTTCAGCCCTTTTCTGTCTAGACTCTTGCTTATACTATCACAGTAAGTGAATAAATGCCTAATTTTACTTTTTTGGTTTCTTATCTTAATTGACCAACTTGACAACTGGCAGTACTCTTGCTGACAAATTGGCACAGCGAGCAAAGTGGTCAATGAAATATAATGCCCTTCTGGAAAAGCAAAATCCCTGAGATCCTACAAGGCACTTTTGGGAGGTGTTAATGAAGACTTGTGTCACTCTTGGACTGTGCAAGTAGATCACTGCAAGCATCTGAGGATCCAGTGGGGCACTTTGCCAGTCATGCCAATGAGTCTTAGAAAGTGCTGGTGGATGCCATGGAGCACTCTTCGAAAGTTCTAATAGATTGTTAAATAAGACTTCCAATTTGAGGGAAGATTAGTCCTTCACTTTAACCTCCAAACTCTGGTGGAGTTCCTTTTGTGGGTCAAATTAGAGATCTAACAGAGGAACTATCAGAAAGCTAGGGAAGAAATTCCCTAGCTAATGGTTATAGTTCACCAGAGATGAGACCAAAAGCCATCAGAGACCCTGCAAGCTGAGTCGTACTCTATGACCATTGTTAACCCTAAGTCATGACACTGATGGACAGCACGTATTGCTGCAAGTTTTTGAGACTCAGGTCTTTCATGAAAAAGAATGTAAAGGCCCTTGGAATCACTTTACCCAGTGACTTGAAGAGACTTTAGAGACTTGGGTAGTTCACCTGCATGACGAAGAAGGCAATCTTGCTAAACTTAGTGAATGAGAATGGCATCTTGTGAGGTGCATTGGTACAGATTCCCTATTTCAGAGTGTGCTGACAGTGGCCACTTTGCCTAAAGACCGGGAGGAAAATGGGAAGGAATACAAAAAGATACAAAAACTGAGACTATCTCCATCCTTGGTTGGCCCTTTTTGGGCTCCAATAGTTTTGGCCCACATGACATGAGTTTCCATACTGAAAAACATGGATGGCTACCTTTCCAGAGAGTATAGTATCCTGGCTAGTCCTCCAGGTGGCCTCTTGGGCACAACTGGGAGTGAGAACAATAGATGACAAGATTGTCGACACTCAAATTTTTAGGTTCACTTTTGTCAATCCTATTGGTTATCAAGCTCAATAAAACTTCTTCACAAGGTGTGTCAATCAGTTGTGACACAATCAGACCTTAATCAACAAATTTTTGGACATGCAAAAATTAGCTGCTGTCCAGACAGAAAAGGAGGGATGTAAAAATGATAATAATGCACCTTCTACTGGATTATTCGGGCAATGGCCTGACTTAAGATCTATGGCTCTGACGACTATACAATGGGATCTCAAAGGAGTAGCTTGATGGAATCTCCACCAAGGTATTCATGGTTAGACTATGGTCCATGGAGGACACAACATGAAGCCCCACTAGGGTTCACATGGTTGTGACCAGTATGGATAATACAAGTGCTATTTCCTCTCCCTCAACCAATGAATCTTGAGACAAATCAGAGAACCCCATATACATTTACTCCCATCTCAGCTTTCGAAAATAAACAAGCTGGGCCTTTTGGATATTGATGTACTGGTAACTGTGATCCCCACAAGCCCCGGCACCAGGATGAGGGGGAAACAGATAACATGCTCAGGTTTGGGGGCACCACCATCAATAGAAACCTTTTCCAGGCCAGACTACAGAAGATTCTATTGTTATTGCCTCTACTACTGAATGTGTTATTGGTATAGATGTATTAACTATGTGACCCACCACTCACATTCACTTCCAAGTTCTGACGGGATTTGCTGCAGTTAGGGTATTTTAAAGGGTCATGTGGAAGATCTTGAGCCACCTAACTACCAGATCCTAGTACCAATATCTACCCAAAACAATACTGACTGCCTTGGTATAAAAAAGAAATAACTATCCTTATTGCTGAGTTTAAGGAAGCCAACTCTGTAGACTATTTCTCCATTCAATAGCCCCACCTGGCCTGTGCACAAAACTTTGAGTGCCTAGGGACTAAGTTGATTAAGACTGCACAAAGTGTTAGTGCCAACTTGGCACTGACATTATGACTGTCATAGAAGCTATTGTCCAAGATGAAGGAAATTGGTGTACAGCAACCAACAACTTGAACTCTCTTCAGCATCTCTCTTCATGCAAATGACCAGGATCAATTTACTCTTATGTAGAATTGGTTGAAAAATGCCACTAATGTCCTTTCACAAGGCTCCCTAAATTCCCCATCTGTCTTTCATCAATGGGTAAGGCAAGACCTGGGAAAAGTCCAGCTCACAGAGCGAATATTAGCTTTCTACTATTTTGATGACATTTTTTGTTGGGCGCAGACAAGTGCACCATCCAACAAGGATTGGACATCCTGTTGGTCCATATGAGGCAACATGGTTGTGCCATTAATAAAGACAAGGTACAAGGACCTATTATCCAAGTGAAATTCCAGGGTGTCATCTAAAAGGGACGTAACATCATAGTCCAGAGGAGATATCTGCAAATCTTTTGGCCCTCTCTTCCTCAAGTTATAAAACAGTGGTGGGACTCCTATTACCAACATATTCACATTCTACCCACAGGTATTTGATGGCACATATCTAAGGAGTTAGCATAAAGGCTATTACCGTTGAGTGGAGACCCATTCAACAAGATGCTCTGGAGGCCACCCAAGCTGCCTTCTATACCCCTGTGATCCTCAATTGCTTTTTGAGTTACTGATCTCATCAGTTACCCCTCTGATCTCAAACCGAGTATCTCTGTTCAGCCATTGGAGCCTATTGCAAAAAGACACTGAAATAGGTAAGAGGCACCCATTGATTTTTGGACCAGTAATCTCCTGGGGTTGGCTAAAAGGTTCACACCCTTTGTAAGCCAATTATTGGCCTGTTATTGCCCTTGGTGGACAGTGATCACATTACCCATAGGTATGAAATAATCATATGGTCAGAAATTCCAACCAACATGTATCAATAATTTTGCTCTTGCTCTCTAGTTATCTTAGAAGATTCACACTTTAAATCAACAAGGAAAATTTCTACAAAATATATGCTGAGATACATCTTCATGAACCAAAGAAAAGGGATTTCTGATGAGTTTAATTTAAAATAATATGACCTTATTTATAATTATTATACTTACTATTGAATCTTTCCTCTGTGGGAGTTCCTTGTTTCTTTATTTGCATTTGGGTTTTTGAAACTGAATCTTGATGTGCAAGCATAAGCTTTTCATCTGGTACTTCATCATGGGCTACATAAAGAAATGAATTTAGTCTACTAAACAGAATAAAATAGATCTATCGTGTATTACCTAGACTTCAAATTTATGCAAGTGTACAGCAAAATTTTCTCTCATGTTGACAAAGTTAAAAATAAATTACCATAATGCTAGATCTGATACAAAAATGGTAAGAAAAGTTTTAATGAGTGTTTTTGAAGCTCTCTCATTATTTAATAAACAGTTCTAGGAATTAAATATATTTGTAATAGTCTCTAGTTTCCTTGGGTTATTTATATTTTAGGTTAATATATAAGCATAAATCAAACAATGAAAATACATATATACAGGGTTACTTATTATAGCATAATTTTTAATTGCATAATATTCAAAACCACCTAAATGTTCAAGCATATGTTATTGTTTGAATAACCTAAGATACATACTATAAACTATGGTATGATATAAATAATAATATATAATGTGATACAAACAGTTGTACATACAGCTGTAAAATGAATGGAAAAGTTCTCCAGAAACTGACTTGAAATAATTTCCAGTAGAAAATGTTAACCAAAAAATAAAAGTGAAAAAGTAGAGATCTAGTATGTTACCTTTGAGGTAAGAAAGAAAGGGAAATAAGGAGAAAAATAGAGAGACACTTGCCTTTACAAAATAAAACAGGAATAATAAACCAGAAAACAATGCAGATGGTTACTTACACGGAAGGGGTAAACTGGGGAATGTAGGGGAAAGGATTCATGAAAAGACCATCTCTCTTTCTCTCTCTCTCTCATATTTTTATTTTTAGAAACCGGTTAATAATACTCTACATATTCCAAAAAACAAATTATATTAACAAGGATAAGAAGAGGGCACTAACAATGAAAGCAACTTAAGAAATCAACCAACCAGGGAAAAAAAGGGGGGGGGGGGAACTAATCCAAGTAACTCATGAATACAGTATTATTTCCTCAGTCTTCAGTAAGAAAAATAAAATCATGATTTTTTTTTGGTTGGAAGATTGGCCCTGAGCTAACATCCATGGCCAAACTTCCTCTTTTGGCTGAGGAAGATTAGCCCTGAACTAACATCTGTGCCCATCTTCCTTTATTTTGTACATGGGATGCTGCCACAGCATGGCTTGAGGAGTCGTGTGTAGGTCCATGCCCAGGATCTGAACCTGCAAACTCTGGGCTGCCGAAGCGGAGAACACGAACTTAACCACTACACCACCAGGCTGACCCCATGAAATCTTTTACTTGGTTTGTTTTTCTAGTGGTATGAGATAATAAATTCTAAAACAATTTTAGAGTCCTACAGAATTGATAAAATTAGCAAATATGTTGATGTTGTGCAAAGTCAGGATTCACACTATGAATGAAAGGATGTATACATATGAAGTGCGGGAAGGCAAGAACAAGCCCTGAGAGGATTGACTGGAATTGAAAGGATCTGTAAGAATGTATGATTTCTAAACATATCTATGTGTATATGCATGCATATATGCACATGTATGTAAGTATATGTGTGTATGAATATGTATATATGTGTATGTGTGCATATATATATATATATATATATATTTGTGTACATTTTCTAGTCTGTCTGCTCAATGCACTTAGAAGAAAAGACACCCCAATACCACTACGTTTCAGATCTTGGTTTCCAATAACATTTCCCATTTAAAACAATCAGGCCTTCTAGGAAAATTGGCTGATTTCAGCTACAAAGCAGGAAATGTACAAGATTAGCTTGGGACATCTTGCCATACTAAATAGCAGACATTGTCATCTCAATGACTACTAGGGTCATGTCATAAGGACATAGTGATTATCTTCAATAAACTCCTACTTGCCAATGCTAGGACAATTTACAGCTAAAAAATAGAGAAGAGCGTGAGCTATAAAACCCTGGAAAAATAAGAATACATGATTTCGTACCACTAGTGAATGACGAATGAAAGAAAAGAAATGGGAGCGAAGGTAGAACTCTTGCTTTCAATAGAATGCCACATACCAATTGGATGAACGTAGAAATGGTACTAGAGTTGGAAAAGCATCATTTTGGAACCTTCAAAGTAGAGACTAGTTCAGGAAAGAATTATGAATACATCCTAAATCAAGAAAATTTTGATAGAGAACAAGTCATTTGCATGATCTTAAAGACTCTTCCTATAGATTGCTTATTAGTAGCTAAGGAAAAAATAATAAGATAGAGAAATCAGAAAACACTCTGACCAGGTGATCATTATTAAAGTCACAAATTAATGACAGATGTACACAGTGTAGTTCTGGAAGTGACACCCTAAGAACAACATCAGACAAATCCAAAATGAGGAAACTTCTCTAAAGAGACAGTAGACTTTAAAAATTTTACTGTCATAAAAGACAAAGAAAAGCTAGGGAATATTCTAGATTAAAGAAGCCTAAAAACATAACAACTACATGTAATACCTGAGACTAAACTGGATTCTGTATTGGAAAGGAAAAAAGGTTATAAAGGATAATATTGGGTTAAAAAACAAACATTGGATGAATGGTAGATTAGAAAAAAATATTGATCTTATCTACTGAAGTTGAAAACTGTATTGTGACTATGCAAAGAATAGGAAATATATGCTTTAGTATTAGGGCTATGATGTACTCAGCTTCCTCTGAAATAGTTCAGAAAAAATATACATATCTATGTTATGCATACATATATAACATACTATATAAGAGAGAGCAAAAGATAAAGACAAAAAAGCAAATGGG
This sequence comes from Equus przewalskii, assembly GCF_037783145.1. Lineage (NCBI taxonomy): Eukaryota > Metazoa > Chordata > Mammalia > Perissodactyla > Equidae > Equus > Equus przewalskii. The sequence continues at coordinate 4,209,322 of NC_091860.1, forward strand.
AAAAAAATTTAACAATAGATTAATCTAGATGAAGGGTATATAGGTGTTATTTGTACTTTTTTTCACTTTTCTGTAAATTTAAAATTATTTCTAAATAAAGTCTTGAAAAAGGCATTTTTTTAAATGAAAAAAGAGATAAAATGAATGTGAGAGAAAGTAACAAATACTGAAACTAGGCAAATGAGATTCAACATGTGGATAATAAGAGTCTCCAATAAAGAAAACTAAAGCAAAGGTATAAAGCAAAGCTTGACGTTCAAGGACAAAAAGGACAGGGAAACTGTTATTAACATGAAAAAACTCAAAAATATAGTTCCCATGAGTCTGTCCTGAAAAAAATCTACCCTAGAATGAGCTTCATACAACCCAAATCTAGAGAGACAGCAAATAAGGACTGGTGATAAACATTAAATACATACTTGTAAAAGTAAGACTAAATGAAGGTTAAAAGAGAAAGAGTATAGTACGTAAGAGTTTTATGACATGTCAATACATATACAGCACAACTATTAAAAATTGTAGGAGAGAATGAAGAAGTCATATTCAAAAATATTTGACTATTCTCAATAATTATATGGAGTGAAAGTATTAATATTGTTATTCTGAGAGTGTTGTATATGTATTTTTTAATAAAGCAAATGAATAATTATGAAATTTTCTAATCCTATTATTCTCTGTACACTTAAAATGCAAGATTCTCAGTATGGAAGAAAGGAAATAAAGAACCAATAAAAAAGAAGTTAAAAAAATCTCTGTAGTACATTATTTGACTTGAAATTTTCTGTAAGAACTCATGAGTTGCCTTATTCTTAAAATGTGTGAATGTGTGTGTTTTCTATTTCCATCCAATGAAATGGCATATAAACAGTGACAAACCCTGTAGCAAAAAAAATAAAATACCATTTCCCACAAAAGAAATGAGAATTCTCAGAGAAACGGCTGATTCCATTTGGAAGCAAAATATGTACAAGATAAGCTTGGAATAGTTTGTCATACCAAATAGCAAGGAAGCTATCAAAGATGACTCAGGTCATGGCAAAGGTCTCAGGTACAAACTGAAGATCCCACCAGGCAAAGATGCCACAATTTGACCTTCCCAAAAGATAATAACTATAACTGATTGAAATCCATGTTTAAATGCATAAGTTCATGATGATATTTTTAAAATAATAATTGATCACTTTCAGAAAATTCATTATAATGAACACAGGTATATAAAGAAAAAGAGCCAAGTATTTACCCTGTTTATACCATATAATCAGTACCACTGAGTAACAAATTAGTAGATGACAGGAAGTGCCTCCTTATAATAGTATTCCAATTAATAAATTAAAAAACATAATAAAATTAGATTATCATCTTTTGGTAACTTCCAATAAATTAAGAGATATAGGTATTAAGTTTCAAGGGCTGCTAATGTCACAACAAGAGAGACAAGCAGACTCCTTAAGTCTCTCTATGAAAGGAACAACACAACCTATAATATTGACAAAGAAAGCAAACCTGAATCCAATCAAACCTCTGGATCCAGCTGCCAGACGGCAAAGGAACACAGGGAAAAACTGCACCATAATTATGCAATCAGGAAAATCCTGATTGTTAAAAATTCTATGGGGCAAATGCTCTGAGTTATGCAGTTCATAAATTATAAGGAAAATAGAGAGAGGAGAAACGATAAGAGACTTAAAAGATATATAAAATTTAAAATATGAGTCACACACTATAGTGTCTACAAAGGCACATTTGGGTGGTCAAACTATAAAGATGTGCAAAGAAGTGATTTAAGGTAAAAATCAGAAGAGCAGTAACTGTTGTGGAGACGGGAGGGCTATGATTAGACAGGGCGTGAAGGAGATTCTGGAATGACTGGTAAAGTTTTATTTCTTGATCTGGGTAATAGTTTGAAGGTTTTCCCCTTAAACACTTCACTAAATTTCACATTTATTTTGTGTGGTTTTCTCTATCTGCTTTATTTTCAGTTTTAAAAAGCTAAATTTCATAGAGGGAGGGAGTTGCATTGGATTCCATCAGGAACTTGTGAAAATGCTTGTCCTGGAACACTTTAAACTAATTCTCAAGTTGTACTGTCTCCGTTGATTATCAAAATAATTATTTGTTGTACATAATATTATTCCCTCATTTGTACATGAGAAAACTGAGGCACAGAGAAGGTAATTCGTTTAACCAGTCACACGATTAATCATTGGCTGAGCCTGAATTCATACCCAAGAAGTTTAGCTTCAGAGACTGAGCTCTAAATCACTATATTCACTTCCTCCAATGAATAAAAGAAATACAAAAGGAATATAAGCATAGATAATAAATAGAGGATATTTTAAAATTATAAGATGATATCTTATATATCTTTGTACCATAAATGATAAACAAATCTAATGAAGTAGATAACATTCTAACAAAATATAAATTATCAAAATAAACTCAATGAAATGTAGAAAACTTGAACAAACTAATGTCTTTATGATATCGACCCTGATATCAGTTTCCCCACATTAAACCCAGCATATATGGGGTTAAAACCAAAACACTCATTCCTTGCTTACTGTCTGGCTTCCTGGCTCCAGAATCCACTATCCTCCATGGAGACAGACACCGCCAAGGACAAGCACTTGAACTATCTCCTCCCACAAAGAGATACGGGCTGGTGGGAAAGCTGCTGACCAGCAAGGTCATGAGCTCCCTCCTCTCTGCAAGCGTCTCAAGGCCAAAGACAGGCTGGTGGGAAAGCTCCGACCAGCAAGGCCATATGCTCCCCCTCCCCTACCTAAAGCCCCAAACAAAAACCCTTCCTTTTAGCTTTTTGGGGAGTTTGGGATTTGAGCGTTAGCTGCCCTCTCTCCTTGCTCAGTGCTGTGCAAAAATAAAATTCCTACTTTCTTCCACCACACCTGGTGTCAGAGATTGGCTTGCTGCGCAACGGGTGAGTGAACTCACTTCAGGTTTGGTAACATTTACAGGAAAATATTGAAAATCTACCATGAGAAATGTCACAAGATCAAAGAGTTTTAAGCGAAATTTCTATGAAACCATCAAAGATTACTGAATATCCATGTTATATAAGCCATAAAATTTCTAGGAAAACGTGGATTTTATCCATTTCACTTTATAATATAGTATTCTGATGCCAAAACTACAGAAGGATAGAACATAAAAATAGAAGAGTATCATTTACTAATTGTATAAATTGAGATAGGTTAGACTATGCTGAAGTATCAAATAATTGTAAAATTCCAGTGGCTTAAACACAAAGATCTATTTCCTGCCCCTACTACATGTCAACTGAAGATTACCTAGAGGTTCTGTTCCACATTTTCACTCTGAAAGTAGGCCTGATATAAATTCTGCTATCTGCAACATTCCTGATGATAGCAGCAAAGGAAAAGAGAGAATAAGGGGAAGTACACAGTGGCCCCTAAAGCTTCCACACATGATTGATTCATACTTCATTGACCTAAGAAAATCACATGGCCACATCTAAGTTAAGTCAGGAAGGTGACATCAGCAAGATGGAAGAATAGGAAGCCCTAGATCCTCTTTCTCCCCATGGAGACACCAATACAATACCAGGACTGACTCCCTTTGTGAGAAATGCAGAGATCAGTGAGAGGCTTTTGCACACTGGGTGAAGATGAATCAGTCACATTGAAGCCAGAGGGAAATTTGTGACACCCTCTAGCAATAATCTCTCCTCCCAACAAAGCACCAGTCAGAAAATACTGCCAGCTCCCAGCTTCTCCCTGGGGAGGGAAGGAAAAGATTGAAACATACGTCCAAAGTTCTGACTTTTGGGGGCTGCCTGAGGGACTGTTTTCTGTCTGGCCTGATCTCAGCACTGACAGAAAAGGGTCCAAGGTTGGGAGCTTCTGAGAAGCAAAAGTGATGTTATGAAGTAGTACACACTCACTGGTCATAGACCCTCCCTCCAGCTCAGTGCAGAACAAGGAGGCCAAAAACCCAAATCCCAGCTTCTTTCTGGGGAGGGAAAAAATAGAATATTCTTCCACATATCAGCTTTTCAGGGGGATGACTGAGGCACTAGCTTCTGTATTGTCTGTCTTGAAGTGCTGATGGGACTCAGCATACTCCAGTTGCCTAGGGACCACTGAGAACAAAGACAACAGTTTGGATTCATATGCACACAATGCCAAAGCCCCTCTCTCCAGTTCAGTACAGCACAATTGGGAAATCAGTCCCAGCTTCTCCCTGGAGAGGAAAGGAGAAGACTCAAATATACGTTCAATGTTCATACTTTTCAGAGAACCATCCAAGAGACTAGTTTCTGTCTTGTCTTGTCTCAGAGCATTGCCAAGACTCCACATACAGAATATGCCTGGGGACTGCTGAAAACAAAACAAACAAAAAAGATTTGGTGGTGTGCTGCCACTCCTGAGGACCTGTAGAAGCTCAGACAGACACCAGAAGGGGCAAGAGATCATGAACTCCTGAGAAAAAAGGGCAAATATCTCTATTTAAGAATTTATATACACAAGTCTAGAGAAGAAACATCCACAAAACAAGTCTAAGAGGTCTCCATAATCTCTAGCCAGGCTGAATGGTGAAGATCTTCCCCTGTATGAATCCAGCCTATAAGGACTGGGGGAGGGGTAGTTTTTCCAATGTGCAGACACCACCACAAAGTGTCAAGGAACAAGAAGAAAGAGGGAAACTTGACCCAATAAAAGGAACAAAAACAAATCTCCAGAAACCAACCTTAAAAAAATGGAGATATATGAGTCACCTGACAAAGATTTCAAAATATTCATCATAAAAATGCTCAGCTACCTCAGTAAAATGTTGCATGAATGAAATGAATGTTTCAAAAAAGAGACAAAATACTTTTTAAAAAACAGCACAAAAATGGAAATTTTGGAGCTAAAGAGAACAATAACTAAAATGAAAAATTCATGAGAGGGGTTCAACAGATTTGGTGAAGCAGAGGAAAGAATCAGCAGACTCAGTGAAGGTCATTTGAAATTATCCAATCAGATAACCAGAGAAACAAAAGAAAAAAATAGAAATGTAAAGAATTTAAGGGACTAAAGAGATATAATAAAGCAGACCAATATACACATTACAGGAGTCCCAGAGGAGAAGAGAGACAGAAAGAGGCAGAAAGTTCACTTAAAGAAATAATGGCCCAAAACTCCTCAAATCTGGGGAAGCAAATTGACATTCAGATTCGAGAAGCCCAAAAGTTTTCAAAAAGGAAAAACCAAGATATTGTCCACACCAAGACACATTATGATCTAAGTAGTAAAAGTCAAAAGCAAAGAGAATTTTGAAAGCAGCAAGAGAAAAGTGACTTCTTACATACAAGAAACACTTACAATACTAGCGTCAGATTTCTCAGCAGAAAACTTGCAGGCCAGAAAAGACTGGGATGATATATTCAAAGTGCTGGGGGGAAAAACTGCCAACGAAGAATACTATATCCAGCAAAAGAATCCTTCAAAAATGAAGCAGAAATAAAGACTTTCCCAGATAAACAAAAGCTAAGGGATTTTATCACCACTAGACATACCTTAAACCAAAGAGAATCATTCAAGTTGAAATGAATGGAAGCTAAACAGAAACACAAAAGTATACAAAAGTGTAAAGCTCGCTAGTAAGGTAAACACATAGACAAAGACAAAATACTGTTATATTGTAACGGTAGTGCATAAATCACTGTTAATTCTGGTATACAGGTTAAAAGACAAAAAGTATTTGAAAAACTATAATTATAAAAATATATCAATAAATACAAAATATAAAAAGACGTAATTTGTAACATGAATAACAAAGAAGGGGAGTAAAAGAGCAGAGTTACAAAAAGAGCAAGTACCCACAGAACATTATCTAGAGTAGATCATATGATACGTAACAAAACAAATCTCAGGAAACTCAGGAAGATCGAAATCATACAAAGTATGTTTTCTGACCCCAGTCGCTTGAAACCAGAAATCAGTAACAGAAGAAAAACTGGAAAATTCACATATAAGTGGAAATTAAACAATACACTCCTGGACAACCAGTGAGACAAGGAACAAATGCACAGGGAAATAAAAAATTATCTTCAAACAAATGAAAATGGAAACACAGCATACCAAAACTTAGGGGATGGATCAAAAGTGATTCTAAGAGGGAAGTTTATAGCAATAAATGCCTATATTAAGAAAAAATATCTCAAATAAACAACCTAACTTTACAACTAAGTATTAGAAAAAGAATAAAAAACCAAGACCAAAGTAATCAGAAGAAAGGAAATAACAAAGATTGGAGCAGAGATAAATGAAACAGGGACTAGAAAAACAACAGAAAAATCAATAAACTAAGAGCTATTTTTTGAAAAGTTAAACAAAATTCAGAAACAAAATTGAGAAACATTTATCTAAACTAAGAAAAAATAAAGACTCAAATAAATAAAATAAGAAATGAAAAAGGAGAAATTATAACTGGTATCACAGAAATAAGGATAAGAGACTACTATAAAAATTGTACACCAAAAAATTGGATAACCTAAAAGAAATAGATAAATTCCTAAAACATACAACCTACTAAGACTGAATTATGAATAAATAGAAAATCTGAACAAACAATAACAATAAGGAGATTGAATCCATAATCAAAACCTCCCATCAAAGAAAAGCCCAGGATCAGATGGTTTATTGGGGAATTCTACCAAACATTTAAAGAAGAAATAATACCAATCTTCCACAAAGTCTTCCAAAACTTGAAGAGGAGGGAATACTCTCAAATTCATTTTACGAGGCCAGCATTACCCTCATATCAAAGCCAGATGAGGACATTACAAGAAAATAAAACCACAGGCCAGTATCTTTGATGAATATAGATGCGAAAATTCTCAACAAAATCCCAGCAGATAGAATTCGACAGCACATTAAAAGCATCACACATCATGATCAATTAGGATTTACTTGTGGAATGTAAGAATGTTTCAACATACAAAAGTCAATAAATGTGATTATCACATTAATAGAATGAAAGATAAAAATCATATGATCATCTCAATAGATGCAGAAAAAGCTTTTGACAAAATTCAACATCCTTTCATGATAAAAGCTCTCAACAAATTGAGCATAAAACAAACTTACCTCAACATAATAAAGGCCATATGACAAACCCACACTGACATCATAGAAACCCAACTCACAGAAACCAAGAATAAAATAGTGGTTACAATGGGTTGGTGGATGGGAAAAACAGGGAGATGTTGGCCAAAGGGTACACATTTCTAGTTGTAAGATAAATAAATTCTGGGGATCTAATGTACAACACGGTGACTACAGTTAACAATAGGGTATTATATACTTAAAAGTTGCTAAGAGAGTAGGCCTTAAATGTTCTTACCACACAAAAAAGGTAATTATGTCAGGTGATGGATGTGTTAACTAACCTTATTGTGGTAATTATTTTGCAATCTATTTGTATATAATCATCATGTTTTACACCTTAAACTTATACAATGTTATATATCAATTATATCTCAATAATTATATCTCAAAAAAGAAAACGGAAAACTTATTTGTCAATCATAGCTGGAAAAAAACCTCAAAAAATTAATAAAAGAAAATCAGTACAGAAAATAAGTAAAAGAAAGCCAGTCTGTAAAGACAAGGAGAGGAGATCATTTTTCAAATGCACAGACACTGAAACAACTGCCAAGGAACAAGAAGAACCATGGAAATATGGCATAAAGAAAGATAGAAAAATGTCTCCAGAAACTGACCTTATAATGTTGCTGAGGATTTCAACACTACTATAGAACAACAAATGTATACAAACATGCCACCCAATAGCAGAAGAATACACATTGTTCTCAAGTGCACACCTAACCTTGTCCAGGATAGATTACATGTGAGGTTACAAAACAAGTCTTAACAAATTTAAGATTCAAATCATACCAAGTATATTTTTCTACCACTATGGAATGACACTAGAAATTAACAGCAGAAAAACTGGAAAATTCACAAAGATGTAGAATTTATAAAACACACTTTTGGGAGTTTTTTGGTGAGGAAGATTGGTCCTGAGTTAACACTTGTTGCCAACTTTCTCTTTGCGCTTGAGGAAGATTGTTACTGAACTAACATCTGTGCCAATCTTCTTCTATTTTGTATGTGGGATGTCACCACATCATGGCTTGATGTACAGTGTGTAGGTCTGTGTTCAGGATCCAAACCTGTGAACCCTGGGATGGTGAAGTGGAGCGTGTGAATTTAACCACTACACCATCAGGCCAGCCCCATGAACACACTTTTGAACAACTAATGAGACAAAGAACAAATCAAATGGTAAACTAGAATAAATCCACATGTATATTGTCAATTAATTTAGGACAAAAGAGCCAAGAATATGCAATGAAAAATGGACAGTTTCTTCAATAAATGATGCTGGAAAAACTGGACAGCCATATGCAAAAGAATAAAATTGGACTACTGTCTTATACTGTACACTAAAATTAACTCAAAATGGAGTAGAGGTTTCAATGTAAGATCTGAAACCATAAAACTCCTAGAAGAAAACACAAGTGGTAAGCTTCTTGACATTGGTCTTGGAAATGACTTTTTAAATTTGACACCAAAAACAAAAGCAAAGGCAAAAACAAAAATAAACAAATGAGACTACTTCAAACGAAAAAGCTTCTGTGCAGCAAAGGAAACAATAACAAAATGGAAAGGCAACCTACAGAATGGGAGAAAATATTTGCAAATCATATATCTGATAAGGGATTAATATCCAAAATATATAAAGAACTCATATAACTCAATAACAAAAGAAAAAAAACCCACCTAAATCTTATTTAAAAATGGGCGGAATGATCTGAATAGACGTTTTTCCAAAGATATACAGATGGCCAACAGGCACATGAAAAATGCTCAACATCAGTAATCAGTAGGGAAACACAAATCAAAACTACCATGAGATATCACCTCAGACCTGTTAGAATGACAATTATCAAAAAACGGTAAGTGTAAGTGAGGATATGGAGAAAAGTGAATCTTTGTGCACTGTTGGTGAAAATGTAAATTGGTGCAGCCACTATGGAAAACAGTATGGAAGTTCCTCAAAAAATTAAAAATAGAACTACCATATGATCCAGCAATTCCACTTCCAGGTATTTATCCAAAGGAAACCAAAACACTAACTTGAAAAGATATATGCACCCCTGCTTATTATTCATTGTGCAATAACCAAGACTTGGAAGCAACCTAAGTGTCCATCAATGGCTGAATAAATAACAAAACTGTGAACGGTGAATGAATAAGAAAAAGTAATATATACATAAATGGAACATTATTCAGCCTTTAAAAAAAGGAAATTCTATTGTTTGTGACAATATAGGTGAACCTCAAGCACATTAGACTAAGTTAAATAGCCTGTCACAGGAGGACAAGTACTGCATGATTCCATTTATGTGAAGTATGTAAAGTAGTCAAACATCTAGAAGCAGAAAGTAAAATGGTGGTTGCCATGGGCTGGAAGAAGGGGAAAATAATGAATTACTCGTCAATAAGTATAAAGTTTCAGTTAAGCAAGATGAAAAAGTTCTAGATATCTGTTGTTGAACACTATGCTTATAGTTAACCATATTGTACTATACACCTAAGAATTTGCTTAGAGAGTCAATTTCATATTATGTAGTGGTTTTTTTTACCACAATACAAAAAAAAGTTAGTTATGTTTAGTTCCATATGTCCAGAATAAGGAGAACATAAGTATTGTAAGAACTCTAATAACTACTTCATTAATATAAATGCAAAAATCTATAATAAATATAGTAAATAAAATGAACTAATGTATTTTGAAAATCACCATGACCAAATAGGACTTAGCCCAGATGCAAATATGGGTCTATATTTAATTCACTATATTAATTGACTAAAGGAAAAATCATATAAAAATCTCAGTTGATTCTCAATGAGAATTTAATTTTTGCCATTCCTAATGAGTGAGGAATAAAGAAAAACTTGAACAAAGTCAATCTAAAGCAAATACTAAACTTAATATGAAACATTATAAGCATTCTTATTAAAGTCAGGAATAAATAGTAGATGCTTCTCAAAACTGCTAATTATTTAGCATTATGCAAGAGATCTTAACTAATGCAAAATGACAAAAAAAGAAATGAGGAAAAATGTAAAGGCACTAATGATCATTATATACAATTAATATAATTTTCCATCTAAAACTTCCAAGATAATCAATAATGAAAATTAATAGAGCTCAATAAAGTAGCAGAATAAAGGCAAACATTCAAATGTCAATAATTCTGCAGATCTGTGATATCCATTTAGAAAATGTAATAGAAAATATTACCTTCTAATCACAATAGTTTTTTAAAAAACTAGCAATTAGTAATAAAATTTTAAAAGTTTTGGCAAAAATTTTGAAAACTATAAACTAGAATGATAAATCAATTAAAGTAGCTAAAAGCTCAATGAATTGTTTGGTGGCACTTAATAGGCTAATTTACAAAAGAATAAATGCACAATAGTCAAGAAAATTTTGAAAACTAGATATAATGAAGATCAAAGTAGTCTGTCAGACACCAAATTTATAGGAATTATCAAATTTGTCCTTAGTGAACCAGGACAAGAAGATACAAGTAGGTCAATGTAATTGAATAGTGAATCCTGAAATAAATTCATAAACCTACAAAATCTAATTATTGATACAGTTTCTTTTAATTCAGTTCAGATACTATTATTCAATAAAGGGTATTGAAACAATCAGCTCACTATGTAGAAGAAATTAATGGTAAGTTCCTATCTTACATTATATATGAATATATGCATAGTCCATTATCATCCTCTCTTTCAGTAACGAAATCCCAATTTTTAGCAGGAGTGTATTACAGCCCAGATAAAACACATTTCTCAGCCTCCCTTGCGCTCAGGGATAGCCATACGACTGAGTTCTAATTTAGACAATGAAATGTAAGTGAAAGTGTATGTGGAAATTTCACGAACTCTCCTTAAAGAGAGACGGCATTCTCTTTAAGTCACCTTCTTCCCCTTGTTAGAATACAAATGTGAGGCAGCTTTGTAAGGAAGAAAGAGCAACAAATAGATCTTGGTTCCTTGTTACTGTGAAACCACCAGACCCTTTGACTACCTAGTTTCAGAATTATTTATGTGGGATAGAAACTTCCACATTGTTAAAACTACTGTTACATTAAAGTTTCCTGTTAAATGCAATCAAAACCAACCCTGAGACACACACAAAATGAACTCCAAATGGAGTAACAGAAAATAAATGTTGTAAAGAAAAAGGCTATTAAGGCAACAGAACAATTTTAGGATATGCATAAATAATCTTGAGTTTGAAATGGCATTCCTAAGCCTGTCATGAAACCCAGAAGACATAAAGGAAAAATTAATACACAAGAAGATTTTTAATTTTATTACTGAAAAAGACACCAAAAATAAAAATGAAAATATAAATAATAGATTGAGGATATTTATTAACAACATATATAAAAAAGCACAAGGGTCAATATATACAATAAAGAGCTTTTGAAAAATAAAGTGAGAATATACAAATACTCAAAAGATATGAACAAACAAGACCCAGAAAAATAAGTAGATAAAATTGATAAGTATATAGTATTAAGCCCAAACTCAGGACCTGGCACAAAGCTGTATTTGTTAAATAAATATAATATTTGTCAAGTATTTAAATATTTGTTAAATAAATTATTTGTTGTTTGTTAAATAAATAAAATTCATTCATGTTTTTAAGGGATAATTAAAGCAACAAAGTTCTATCTGGGACCCAATTTGACAAAAATATTAGAGGTTTATATTATTCAGCATTGAGGAGGGTGATAGGAAAGGAACACAATTCACATTGGAGGAGAAGATAAATTGTTAAAACTTTTCAGAGGACAATTTGGCAATCTCTATCACTTTTTAATATGCATGTATTAAACTTAACAATCCTACAAAGCCCTACAATAATGCTATGACCAAAAATCAAGGACATATGTGCAAAGAACACATATTACATCATTGGTTGTAATAAGAAAGAAGTAAAACCTATCTAAATAACAAAAAACATTAACTTGATAAATAAATGCCATTGAAAACCTAATCTGTTATGATGAAACGATAGGCACAATATTTTATTAAACGTAAGAAAAAAATGGTCCCATTTTTTGTGTATGAAATACTCTATAAATGAGTGGAGCTTATATATGCTTAAAACACTTTCTGATAGGATATACATTCAATTATCAATAATGTTAATCACTTTGGAGTGAATTGGGGAAGGAAGAGTAAAGGGAAGAAAGACATTTTCTTTATACTTTTTCGTACTGCTTGAATTTATTACAGTGAATGCATATTACCTTTGAATTTAAATATAAAGATTTTTACTTAAAAGTATGCATCTTTGTAATTCCTAGAATGAATTATATGATTATATGGGTAATGCTGAGGAAGCGAAGCATTACCCATATAACCATAAACAGGGAAAACCACAAGGAAATATTTGAACAGAAAGTAGAAACAAGAGAAAAGAATATTAACCGTATTTGTTTTGACAAGCAAATAACTTAAAGTCCCTGTTAATAGACAAAATGAGCAAAGATTTGTATATTTGTATCAAAAAGAAACTCAAACTACATTCTGCTTAAGAGAAATAAACTTCAACAAAATGATTGAAGAGATTTAAAAACACATATAGAAAAATATTTAAAAAGTAACCACAAACAAAAACATGAGGATAATATTCATACCATCCAAAGTAATACTCAACATAGCACTTGTGCAATGGCAGGGTAAGGACAGCCAAAAACCTATTCCTCCCTAAAAGCAATGAGAATGCTGGCCGATAATCATCAGAGTCAACACTTTGAGAACTCTAGGTTTTAAATAAAGGCTTGCAGCAATATGAGAAGCATTTACTTAAATGGCTGATTTTGGGTAACACCAATGAGGTTTCTAGCATGTTAACTTGTCCTTCCATTCCTCTCTCCCCAGGTCCATTGTTGCCTTGTAAACTAACAGCACTACAAACATAGTAGCTGTGAAAACCAGCAGCTTAGCAGCCACTAGAGAGGACAAAATACGTTTGGAGATTCCCCAAAACACCATTCCTAGAGAATAGTAACTATTTGACACATCTGGTAGCTTGCTGAAAAGCTGCACTGTCAGGGCATGTACTTATTTGACCAGACCTAGAGCTGCCTGCTCTGTACAGAGCAACCATATCCCCAGGACATTTGTCAAAATCTATCAGTGGTAATTGTTTACCACAGTAGCTGTGTGATGCAGCATTACCAGTTGGGGCTAAGAAGAGTCCAACTAAAAAGTCTTAAGAAATACTGGGAACTGGATGTCCATAAAAGGTGGCTTTATAAAGCTCTGATATATTCCTGGGAATCTAAAAGGCAAAGAACTTATATGGGACTATGTACATATCCAGGAAAGACACGAAAATTTCCTAACCTCTCACCTGTGGATAACCTTGAGGCTTTGAGTAAGCATGAAGTGAAAGCTAGAGCAGATTTATAAACTTCCTGCCTGAGCACTGAAGGCATGCCCCAACACAAACACAGCGCCCCTCAGCAGGGGCTGAGAGACTTCAACACATTTGAGGAAATCTCTGTCCAATCATTAGCAAACCACTAAGCTAACTGAGCAGAGACTTCAGTGGCCACAAGGAACAAAGAATACAGACTTTACAGACTGGTCAATAAATTCAGTAAACAATCAAATAAATAAAAACAACAAACCCTGGGGAAGGGGAGGAATATATTTCCATACTTGCACATTATATTTAAAATGGCCAGTCTTCAATCAAAAGAAAAAATGAGACATGCAAAGAAACAAGAAAGTGGCCAATACACAGAAGGAAAAAGAAGCAGTCAATAGAAACTGCCTATGAGGAAGCCCAGACATCAAACTTACTGGACAAAGATTTTAAATGAGCTTTTACAAATATGTTCAAATAACTAAAGGAAACTATGTCTAAAGAATTAAAGGAAATTATAACAACTTGTTACCATGAAAGAATATCAGCAACATGGTAGAATTTTTTTAAAATAATCAAATAGAAATTCTGGAGTTGAAAGCACAGTAAGTGAAAGAGATGGAATCAAAGGTAGGGTTAAAAAGGCAAAGAAAGAATCAGTAAAAATGAAGAGAGGTAAATTGAGATTATCCAGTCTAAAGGTCAAAGAGAAAAAAGAATGAAGAAAATTAACAGAGCCTCAGAGATTTGTGGAAAAACCCTCAAGAGTATCAACATATGCATAATGGGCATCCCAGAGGGGAAGAAGAGAGAGAAAGAAGAAATAATTTGTGAAGAGATAATGGTCATTAACTTCCCAAATATTATGAAAAACATTAATCTTCACATAAAGAAGCTCAACAAACTCAAACTAAAATAGACTCAGAGATCCACACATACACATATCATAGTCAAATTGTCAAAAACTATTTTCTAGAAGTCCCAAGATTTTTTTTTCATTATTTTATTGAGGTAGTAATAGTTTATAACATTGTGAAATTTCAGTTATACGTTATTATTTGTCAATCATCAAATATATATGTGCCCCTTTACTCTTTATGCCCACTCCCCAACCCCCTTCCCCTCTGGTAACCACTAATCTGTTCTCTTTCTTCATGTGTTTACCTTCCGCATATGAGTGAAATCATGTGCTGTTTGTCTTTCTCTGTCTGGCTTATTTCACTTAACACAATACCCTCAAGGTCCATCCATGTTGTTGCAAATGGGATGATTTTGTCTTTTTTTATGGCTGAGTAGAATTCCATTGTATATGTATACCACATCTTCTTTATCCATTCATCAGTTGATGAGCACTTGGGTTGCTTCCACAACTTGGCTATTGTGAATAATGCTGCAATGAAGATATGGGTGCATGTCTTTGACTTGTTGATTTCAAGTTCTTTGGATAAATACCCAGTAATGGGATAGCTGGGTTATATGATATTTCTATTTTTAGTTTTTTTGAGAAATCTCCATACTGTTCTCCATAGTGGCTACACCAATTTGCATTCCCACCAGCAGTGTATGGGGGTTCCCTTTTTTCCACATCCTTTCCAACATTTGTTATTTTTTGTCTGGTAATTGTAGCCATCCTAACAGGTGTAAGGTGGTATTTCATTGTAGTTTTGATTTGCATTTCCCTAATGATTGGTGATGTTGAAGATCTTTTCATGTGCCCTGTGGCAATCTGTACACCTTCTGTGGAGAAATTTCCGTTCATATCTTCTGCCCATTTTTTGATTGGGTTGCTTGCTTTTTTGTTGTTTAGTTTTACGAGTTCTTTGTATATCTTGGAGATTAACCCCTTGTTAGATATATGATCTGAAAATATTTTCTCCCAGTTGGTGGGTTGTCTTTTCATTTTGTTCCTGGTTTCCTTGGCCTTGCAAAATTTCTTGAGTCTGATGTTGTCCCATTTGTTTATTTTTTCTTTTGTTTCCCTTGCCTGAGTAGACATGCTATTCAAAACGATGCTGCTAAGACCGATGTCAAAGGGTGTATTGCCTATATTTTCTTGTAGGAGTTTTATGGTTTCACGTCTTATCTTCAGGTCTTTAATCCTTTTTGAGTTAATTTTTTTTCTTTTGCTGAGGAAGAATTTCCCTGTGCCAACATCTGTTGCCAATCTTCCTTTTTATTTTTTGTTTTTTGCTTGAAGAAGATTCACTGTAAGCTAACATCTGTGCCAATCTTCCTCTATTTTGCATGTGAGTCACCACCACAGCATGACTGCTGATGAGTGGGTGTAGGTCCACATCCAGGAACCAAACCCGAGCTGCTGAAGCAGAGTATGCCAAACTTAACCACTAGGGCACAAGGCTGGTCCTGAGTTAATTTTTGTGAATGGCAAAAGATAATGGTCTACTTTCCTTCTTTTGCATGTGGCTGTCCAGTTTTCCCAGCATCATTTACTGAAGAGACTTTCCTTTCACCATTGTATCTTCTTGGTTCCCTTGTTGAAGATTAGCTGTCTGTAGATGTGTGGTTTTATTTCTGGGCTTTCAATTATGTTCCATTGATCTGTATGTGTGTTTTTGTGCCAGTACCATGCTGTTTTGATTACTATAGCTTTGTACTATATTTTGAAGTCAGGGATTGTGATGCCTCCAGCTTTGTTCTTTTTTCTCAGGACTGTTTTAGCTATTTCCAGGTCTTTTGTTGTCCCATATGAATTTTAGAATTCTTTGTTCTATTTCCATGAAGAATGTCATTGGGATTCTGATTGAGATTGCATTGAATCTGTAGCTTGCTTTAGGTAGTATGGACATTTTAACCATATTTATTCTTTCAATCCATGTGCAAGGAATACCTTTCCATTTCTTTATGTCATCATGAATTTATTTCAATAATGTCTTATAGTCTTCATTGTATAGCTCTTTCACCTTCTTGGTTAAATTTATCCCTAGATATTTTATTCTTTTTGTTGCAATTGTAAATAGGATTGTATTCTTGAGTTCTCTTTTTGTTTGTTCACTATTAGAGTACAGAAATGCAACTGATATTTCTAATTTGATTTTGTACCCTGACACTTTTGCTGTAGTCGTTGATTATTTCTAATAGTTTTCTGATGGATTCTTTAGGGTTTTCTACATAAAAAATCATGTCATCTGCAAACAGCAAGAGTTATTTTTCTTATTTGTTAAGGTGGCCCTGTATTGCTATGAATTTCCCTCTTAGGACTACTTTTGCTGAATCCCATATGACTTGATATGCTGCATTTTCATTTTCATTTGTCTCCAGGTATTTTTTGCTTTCTCCTTTATTTTATTCTTTGATACATTCGCTGTTCAGTAGCACATTGTTTAGTCTTCACATACTTGTCACTTTCCTAGCTTTTTCCTTGTAGTTGATTTCTAGTTTCCTAGCATTATAGTCAGAAAAGATGCTTGATATGATTTCAGTCTTCTTCTTAAGTTTACTGAGGCTTGCCTTGTTTCCCAACATATGGTCTATCTCTGAGAATGTTCCAAGTGCACTTGAGAATAATGTGTATTCTACTCTCTTTGGTTGCAGTGCTCTATATATATCTATTAAGTGTATCTGGTCTAGTTTTTCATTTAATTCCACTATTTCCTTGTTGACTTTCTGTCTGGATGTTCTATCCACTGATGTATGTGGGGTGTTGAGGCCCCCTACTATTTTTGTGTTGCTATTAATGTCTCCTTTTAGGTCAATTAATAGTTGCTGTATGTACTTTGGGGTTCCTGTGTGAGGTGCATATACTTTTATAAGTGTTATAGCCACTTCATAAATGGAGGGTCCCTTTTATCATTATATATTGCCTCTCTTTGTCTCTCATTGCCTTTTTTATCTTGAAGTCTGCTTTGTCTAAGTATGGCAAAACCTGCTTTCTTTTGTTTGCCATTAGCTTGGAGTATTGTCTTCCACCCCTTCACTCTGAGCCTGTTTGTCTTTAAAGCTGAGATGCGTTTGCTGGAGGTAGCATATTTCTGGATCTTGTTTTTTAATCCACCCAGCCACTCTGTGTCTTTTGATTGGAGAATTCAATCCATTTACATTTAAATGATTATTTATATATGAAGGCTTAATAGTGCCACTGTGTCACTTCTTTTCTGGTTGTTCTGGATTTCTCTTGTTTCTCATCCCATGTATTTCTGACTGCCAATTCAATTTGGTGTTTCTCTGTGATGGTTTTCTCAGTTTTTTCTTTCTTTATCATTTGTGTCTCTGTTCTGATTTTTTGTTTAGTGGTTACTATGAGGTTTTTATGGAAAATCTCATAGACAAGATAGTCCCTTTTCTGATCCACTCATATTTCCTTAGTCTAAGCAGGTTTCATCCCTTTCCTCTTCCCTAAGTTATTATCACAATTTATTCCATCTTGTGTTGTGAGTTTGTGATTAAAATGAAGTGATTATAGTTACTTTTGATGCTTTCCTTCCCTTATCTTTAATGTTAAAATTAGGCGTTTGCTAACCTGTTCTGATAGAGAGCTGCAATTTTCTGAATTTGTCTATTTATCTCCTTGCTCAAGGCTTTGTAAATTCTTTTATTTTTCAGGTATGAGGGCCTTCTTAAGCCTTTCTTATGGGAGTTGTCTTTTGGTGATGAACTCCCTTAGCTTTTGTTTATTTGGGAAAGTTGTTATTTCTCCATTGTATCTGAGGAATAGTTTCACTGGATAGAGTATTCTTGGCTGAAAGCTCTTGTCTTTAAGAATTTTGAATATATCATTCCACTCTCTCTAAGCCTGTAAGCTTTCTCTTGAGAAATCTGCTGAAAGCCTAATAGGGGTTCCTTTCTAGGTTATTTTCTTCTGCCTTGCTGCCCTTAATATTTTTTCTTTGTCATTGACTTTTGCCAGTTTTACTGATATATACCTTGGAGAAGGATTTTTTACATTTATGTAATTAGGAGTTCTATTAGCTTAATTTACATGTAGTTCCACCTCCTTCCACAAGTTTGGGAAATTCTCAGCTATTCTTTCTTTGAACAAGCTCTCTGCTCCCTTCTCCCTCTCTTCTTCCCCTGGAATACCTGTAATCCTCATGTTTCATTTCCTAATTGAGTCGGATATTTCTTGGACAATTTCTTTATTTCTTTTTAGTCTTAGTCTCTCTCCTCCTCCATCTGCAGCATTTCTATATTTTTGTCTTCTAAATTACTAATTCTGTCCTCCATAATATCAGTTCTGGTTTGTAAGGATTCCAGGTTTTTCTTTATGTCATTCATTGTGTTCTTCATCTCCAACATTTCTGATTTTTTTTAATAGTTTCAGTCATTTTTGTGATTGTGATTCTGTTCATTAATTTTATTCCTGAGTTCACTGAACAGTCTTTCTGAGTTTTCTTGTAATTTGCTGAGTTTCTTTATGATAACTATTTGAATTCTCTGCCATTTAGGTTACAAATTTCTGTGACTTCAGGATTGACTTCTGGGTACTTGTTTTTTCCTTCTTGTCTGGAGTGTTAATATACCTCTTCATGCTATTTGATGGGTTGGACTTATGTCATTGCATAGTGGTAGTATCTAGTCACAGATTCCACCTGCCACCACCATGGGGAGCAGGAGCTGTGTTTTCTGAGCTGGCTGCAATCCCTTGCAGTTGTGCCTGTCCATTAGAAGCTGTGCAGGCAGGGCCCATCTGCATTTGCCTGTTGGCCACTGATGCTTTACACATGTAGTCACAGACACTTTGGTGGGGATTCCCTGCTTTGGCTGACTGGCCAAGCTGGTGTGCCAGGCGGGAGCAGGAGAGGGGTGTTTTCTTTAGTGCACACAATCCTGCATGCTCCAGCTCTGTACTCACTGTCTTCCCACCTGGGCTGCTCAACTTGGTGAGGGTGCCACCATGGTTGCTTAGCTGCCTGGGTGTGGAGTGTTCCCATGGGTTTGGAGGCAATTCTGAGAGTGAGAATGTTCCCATGGAAGGCTACTTTGTCCCCCTTCTCCTCTCAGAGTTGCACGCTGCTACTATGTGAGGTCCCACACCCTAGATTGCTGCTGCTCAGGAGGGAGAGGAGATCTGCTTACCTCCACCACTGCTTCCTGAGGGGTCCAGCATCCCCACCTTCAGACATATGGCTGCATGGATCTTTCAGATGTCTATTGTGCTGTGTGGAATCTTTTGTTGGTTTATGAATGTCATTTTCATCGTAACTTAGTGGGGAGAGACTAAGGGAAGAGTTCACTCCACCATGGTGCTGATGTCACTCTGGAAGTTCCAAGATTCTTAATTTGAGATTCTAAATTTTGAAATTAAAACTGTATCTTCAGGTAAAATATTTTCATCTGGTATCTTATGCATTTTCTCAGCTAGAGGAAGAGAGGCTTTTAATCCACCAAAGCCTAAAACTGCTTTATTGTGAAGCCTCTGAATTATTTAAATATACCAAGAAACATCCAAAGTTTCCTCTCATTTTTATAACAAACAAATAACCACAATTTTTTAAATGATCAAAAAAGAAGGCTGGTGAATTTTCAAAATGAACTATGAAGTTAAGTGTAGAAATCATGAGCGTTTTTACTGAAAGTATGTGGAGGCACTCTGTTACTTCATATATACACTTAGAAAGTTGAAAGTGGACTTCATTTTCCTAAGGTATTCACATTTTTAATGGCTTTTAAATTTTAAACATATGATTGATTTAAAAATTGGAATAATAATCATAATTCCAACATAAATTAAAAAAATAGAAAGATGGATTAGATGGGAAAAACAGAAAGTATCTCAAAATATTTAAATCCAAATATATTAATTATTATAATAATTATAAATACATTACATGTTCTAGGAACAGATAAAGACAATCACACTGGATTTATAAATAATCTAACTATAAACTATAAGATACATCACTAAATTTTAATACAAAAAGGTAGAAATTAAATAAATGAAAAAAGATATGTCATGAAAATACTAATCAAAATAAATCTGTTACAGTTATGTCAATGTCAGACAAAATAGGATATAAGTCAGAGGACCTTACCAGAAATTAAGATGGTCTCTAATAAAAAATAATAAGTTGAGTTCACCAGAAAATATGTAATTTTTAAAATTTGTGTGCATCTAATAACATAGGCAGTACAAGAACAAGAGGACAGAACTACAAGAAAAGATAAATTCAAAATCAAAATAGGAGAATCCAATATGCATCTGACAGTAAAGGGCAGAATGAACAAAAAACTCAAGGAAATCAAGAAGTAAGAAATTTAAATAATACAATTTTTGAAAATTTGACAGTGGATGCATGTAAGGTTGTATCAGGACACGTATCTATGAGCCAAATTATGCTTAATTTAATTAAAAATTAACATAATTAAAATAATTTAATAGTTTTCATAATTATCATATTTACTACTGAGTCTATTCTTTCCAGCAGCTCCTACTGTTAAGCAAAACATTTTTATATAATACTTCATCCATGCTCTGAGTTAGAAGAAGAAAGACTTTTAAATGCACTAAATAGAGAAGCAGATCTGTAGTTTAAGTACTAGATTTGCAATATATGGTAATTAACCAACAATATTTCATCTCATTTCTTAATGATATAAGCAAATCATACTTTGTGGTAATAAACAATTAAAAGAGACTGTCTATTGAAGCATAAATATATGTGACTACATTTTCACTTGTGCACATAGAATCAGTCTTGTTACTTTTTAGATAGAGATATCAATAAATTAAAATTAATAATAATTTAATATTGGTTAATGTTAATTAAAATATTCTCTAGCTTTCTTACCATATTCATAGTTTAGAATAAAGTTAAAATTTGGGGTATAAATATGTCTAAGAAAAAATGTGTAATAATATTAAAATATAGAGCAGAAAAGAGAGTAAAAGAAGCTGATCAGGCAGGAAAAACAGGAAGAACAAGAAAATGGTGTTACTTAAACCTCAAAATAACAAAATTGGGTGAAATGTGAATTATCAGTGCTAATTAAAAGACAAAGATATCAGACTGAACTTGGAAAATACACAACTGTGAGCTTCATACAAGAGATACAGAAAAAAATCATAAAGATATAGGAAAGCTAAAGCAGCAAGATAGAAAAAACATCTATCATGCAAATACCAATCTGAAAATGGGTGGAGCTACAGTAACAGCAGGTGGTTAAGGCAAATGAACAAACAAAACTATAAAAATGATAAAGTAGTTTCCTTCATTAGGACTGTCCTCTAAGAAAATTATTAATTTTAAATTTATATGTATGTTAATAATAAAGTGTCATGCGACATAAAGCAAAACCTGACATAAGATATAGAGAAATCCATAATCATAGTGGGAAATTTAGCACATCTAACTCAGGAATTATAGAATGCACAGATAAATCACCAATAAAGATCTAAAAGTCTGAACACAATAATTGTAGACATATTCATGAACTATGGAACAAAGCTCTCTTAAATTTTAATTTAAAACAATTTTTGAGGTTTTTAATTAATTACTTACTATCAGAACTTTCATTTCCGGTAGCTTCAAAATTCTTAGCTTGAAATTGGCTTCTTAAAACTAAAGCTATGTCTTCAGGTAATTGATCTTCAACAGCTATACTATCCTTTTCCTGTATTATAAGAAATGCTAAATAGAAAAACAGATCGATTATAAAACTTCTGGGTATGCCAAGTAATCTGAAAAATTTTTTCTAATTTGTGTAAAATTAGAGAAAGAGAACTGTAAAGTTACAGCAGTGAAAATATTTATTTAAATAGATCATGTAATTGAAGTGGGAAATTTGTGTGAATAGTTTTCATGAGTGCTTGTGGAAGCAATCTTGTTACATGGTAGTCACAGACCATGCAAATACCAAACAAAAAGTATCAAAGCTTTCACTTTAGTTCTCTAGTTATCTTAGGGTATTTACACTCACATCAAAGGGTAAAATTCCTACAAAATGTATGCTCAAACACATATTCATAAACCAAACAAAAAAGATCTTTCGATGAGCTTAACTTAAAATAACTTAAAAGATATCTATAATTATTATACTTACCATTGCGTCTCTTCATTCTAGCAGCTGCTTTCAACATTTGCATGTCGGTATTTGACACTGCTTCATTCTCAAGAATAAGATTTTCAGTTGATTCTCCATCATGAGCTACATGAAAAGATGCATTTAGTCTACTAAACAGAAAAACAGATCTATTGTGAAATTTCTAGATTTCAAATTTAGAACAAGTGTACAGTACCACTTTCTCGCACTTTTATAAAGTTATAAGTAAATTATCATAATTCTAGATCTGACATGAAAATTGTGAGAAAAGTTTTAATGGGTTTGTATTTTAAGCTGTTTCATTATTTCTAGAACATAACATTAAGTGGAAAAAAATGAAAAAGAGGATATCTATTATGCCAGCCTTTGGGTAAGAAGAAAGCAAAATAAGAAAAAAAGTAGAAAGACACTTACCTTTACAAAATGATACACAAGAAAGATAAATCAGAAAACAGTATACTTAGTTATCTTCAAGGGGCTGGCAGGAGACTGTGGAGTGCAAAGAGAAGCAATACAGAGGGAATGGTACTTCTCTAAGTACACCTTTTGCATATTTATACTTCGAGAAGTAGGGTAATGTTGTGCATATTCAAAAAAATCACATTAAATCAACAGGATAAGAAAAGAGAAGTAAAAGTGAAAATAAATGAACAAACAAATGAAGCTTCTAAAAGGAAAAACAAAGCACTAATCCAAGTAACCTAAGAATACAAATCTAACATATATCTTCATTCTTAGTCAAGAGACTAAGGTGCAAACAAAATCCTGAACTCTTTTTAGTACGTTTTAACCCTAGTGCTATGTGCTAAGCAATTATGAAACACATTTAAAAGCATTATAGGATATATCAAGTGAGTAAACGTGTTGATGTTCTTCAGAGTCAAGTTTATACTGTGGAAGAAAGGACATACACATACAAAACAAAGGGAGGAAAGAACAAGACCTGAGGGGATGGACTGAAATTAAAGTTGCCCATGAGAACTCATGATTTCTAAGTATGTCTATTTATGTGTATGAAGGTATATATGAGTATGAATACATATCACAACCAAGTAAAAGTTAAACGACCTACTCCTAAATGACCAATGGTTCAAATAAGAAATCACAGGGAAATAGAAAATACTATGAGACGAAGGAAAACAAAATCACACCATACCAAAATTTATGGGATATAGCTAAAGTGATGCTTAGAGGAGAATTTATAGCTACAAACACCTATTTTATTTTTGAGGAAGATTAGCCCTGAACTAACATCTGCCACCAATCCTCATCCATTTGCTGAGGAAAACTGGCCCTGAGCTAACATCTGTGCCTATCTTTCTCTATTTTTGTGGGATGACTGCTACAGCATGACCCGACAAGCAGTGCATAGGTCCGCACCCAGGATTCAAAACAGTGAACCCCTGGCCGCCAAAGTGGAATGTGTGCACTTAATTGCTGTGCCACCAGGCGACCCATACAGACATCTATTTTGAAAAAGAAGAGAGGCCACAGTCAATTAACAAAGTAAACCCAAAGAAAGCAGAAGGAAGCAAATAATACAGACTAGAGCAAAAATAAGTAAAATAGAGTAGGGAAAAACAACAGAGAAAATCAACAACCCCAGAAATACTTGGTTGGTTTAATAAGGACTGAACCATATTAACATAATAAAAGACAAAATGTAATGGAGTTTCTAGCTAGGGCAATTGGGCAAGAAAAATAAAAGATGTCAATATTAGAAAGAATGAAATACAACTATCTGTACTTGCAGGTTTTGTATATAGAAAATCCTAAGGAGTACACATACCCCAAGAAAGCCCAAACCTATTAGAATAAATGAATTCAGCAAAGTTTGAGGTTACAAAACTCAATTGTATTTCAATACATTAGCAATGAGCAATCAGAAAATAAAATTAAGAAAACAATTCTATTTACAACAGCATCAAAGGCAATAGAATACTTAAGAATGAATTTAACAAAATAAGTGTAAGACTTGTATGCTTAAAACTAAGAAACATCATTGAAAATAATTAAACAAGATATAATAAATGGTAGGACATGCCCTGGTTATGGATTGTTAGACTTAATATTGTTAGGATCACAATACACTTCGAATGATCTACAGATTTAATTTAATTCCTATAAAAATCCTAGGTGGCTATTTTGCAGAAATTGATAAGGTGATACTAAAATTCATATAGAAATTTAAGAGACCTAGAATACCCACAACAATCTTGAATGTAAAAAAAAAAGTCAGAGAACTCCTACCTCCTGATATAAAAACTTACTACAATAATCAAGATAATGTGATACTGGGAATAATCACAGGTATAGAGATCAATGAAATAGAAACAAGAGTTCAAAAATAAACTCTTATGATCAATTGATTTTCTAAAAGGACATTAAAAAAAATCAGTAGGGAGAAAATAATTGTCTTTTCAACAAATGTGCTGTGAACAACTGAATAGCCACGTGCAAAAGAATGAAGTTGGACCTCAGTGTCACACTATATACAACTCAAAGGGGATTGTGGACATAAATATGAGTTAAAATTATAGAAGTCTTAGAATAAAATCTAGGAGTAAATTTTTATGACCTTAGCTTAGGCAATAGTTTCTTGAATATGGCACCAAAAGTACAAGTGACAAGCGAAAATGCAGATAAATTGGACTTCATCAAACTAAAAAGTTTTGTGACTCAAAGGAGAAAGTAAGCTAGAGTCTTCATCACTCACATGTCTGCCCCAGCTAAGGCTGTTGATCAGAGGATCTTATATGTGGGCTCCCTGGGGCTTGAGCTTCTCAAGACTGAGCATTCCAAATGAGCCAGGCAGAAGCCATGGAGCATCACTTACACCGTATTCTACTCAGGGAAATGGTTACAAGCTAGTCAAACTCAACAGGAGGGTACAGAGACTACACTTCTTGACTGGAAGTTTCAAAGAATTTGGGGCTATATTTTTATACTGTCAAGGTATATAAATTACAAAAGTTTAATTTAAAGTAATTTTGGATCAACATTGAATATTATACAATTCAGATTTAAACATAATCCGTGATAATATTCATTACACGTGCAATGACAAAAGTTACATTTTCCTTATTAAAAGTAAAGTCCTCTATTTATTTTACATCAATTATATAGGAAGAAGCACAATTTATGAACAAAATTTTCAAGATGTATGTTATTTTTTGTTTTGATTCAAATATATATTACTGTAAATTGAAATTTAACAATATGAAGTTGCATAAAAAAGCTAAATTCTGCTTTATGTGCTGATATTTTGAAGTCTTTTAAGTTGACATAAAAACAAACACCAGGTTATTTTCAACATTTATTTTTCATTTGTAAACAATGAGATAAGAGAGTACATTTTATATTGCTATTTGCAAGCATTTCTCTTTAACATTCAAAATTTATAATAGTGTTATTCTCATTAAGTGTAAAGCTCAACTGGATATAAATATCATTGCTTTTCCATTCAAACATTGATATTTATGTGCTAAGTAAATTTACAACACGCAAATCAGCAGAATTATCATTTTATGCTCCACATAGCTTATTTAATAACAGTATTTCTAATTCTTCTTGCATTTAACTGAAAGATACACTAAGCATATAAATACAATTATATACAACTGAGAATAAAAGCCATTTGAAACTGAATAATAGAGAAGTGACATCAGCAAGATGGTGGACCAGGAGGTCCCAGTCCTTGTGTCCCACAAAAACAATGATTTAACAAGTATCCATGGACAAAACAGCACTGGGAGTACTCTGGAATACAAATAAGAAGTTGCAGCAACCCAGTGGATGACAAATACCAAGGATGGCCACATAAAAAAGTGTAGGAAGCATTTTACCTTCATCATTCCATTCCCAGGCTGGCATAGCTTAGTGTCAAGAGGAAGGTCCTCAGCTGTTACTTCTCCCCATTGGGGAATAAAGAACAGGAGAACCCCAGAAGAATGGACCACTGAGGACCGCAGCAGCACTTGCTACTACCATGGACCCCCCACAGCCTTCACTGATGTAGACCCAAGGTGATGGAGCTGCATGGAGCTCAAGCTGCTGAGCTTCCCTATAGCCTGTGCACCCCTCCAGACCAAACATCACTGTGCAGTACCCAGGCCAGCACCACTATAAGTCGCCCTAGACCAAGTGTTGCCACATGCTTCTAGACCCAAAAGCCCTGCACACCCTAAATCTTCATTACACAATCTGGCATCAGACTCTGTGCTGCCATGCACCCCATCCAGCCAGCACCTTCATGCTCACCCACAGATGAAGTTGTTTCCCTTTAAAGTCAGGAAAAGGTGACTGCTCTTTCAAATGTGCAGACATCAAGGCAAGGCCACAAGGAACATGGAAAATCAGAAAAACATGGTACTACCAAAGCACACAACAAATTTCTAGGAACTGATCTCAAAGAATGGAGATCCATGAATTGTCTGACAAAGAATTCAAAATAGTTATTTTAAAGAAGCTCAGCACAAGCTACAAGAGAACACAGATAGACAGCTGAACAAAAACAGGAAAATAATATATGAACAAAACAAGAAGTTCAGCAAAGAGGTAGAAACCATTAAAAAAAAAAACCAAATTCTCAACTTGAAGAATACAATGAATGAAATGAAAAATTCAATAGAGAGTTTCAACAACAGACCTGATCAATCCAAAGAAAATCAGCTAATTCAAAGATAAGTCATTTGAAACTATGCAGCAAGAAGATAAAAAATTAAAAAGAATGGGGGCTGGCCCCGTGGCCGAGTGGTTAAGTTTGCGCGCTCCGCTGCAGGTGGCCCAGTGTTTCGTTGGTTCGAATCCTGGGCACAGACATGGCACTGCTCATCAAACCACGCTGAGGCAGCGTCCCACATGCCACGACTAGAAGGACCCACAACGAAGAATATACAACTATGTACCTGGGGGCTTTGGGGAGAAAAAGGAAAAAACAATTTTAAAATCTTTAAAAAAAATTAAAACGAATGAAAAATAGTGAAGAAAGCCTATGAGATTTAGGGGATATCATCAAGTGCAACAATATATGCATTATGATATTCCACAAGGAGAGAGAGAGAAAAAGACAGAAAGCTTATTCAAAGAAATAATATCCAAATCTGAGACAGGAAATAGACATCCAGACTTATGAAGCCTACAGGACTCCAAATAGGTAGAACATATGAGTTCTACACTGAGGCACATTATAAAATTAAATTGTCAAAGTCAAAGAGAAAATTAAAAGCAGTAGGGGAAATGCCCAGTAACAGATAGCCTACCAAAACTTAATTAAGAAGAAATAGAAAGCCTGAACGGATCAATAACAAATAAGAAGTTTGAAACAGTAATCAAAAATCTCCCAAGAAAGAAAAGTCCAGAATCAGATGGCTTCACCAATGAATTCTACCAAATTCAAAGAATTAATACCAATACTTCTTAACCTCTTCCCCCAAAAAAGAAGAGGGTACATTTCAAAACTCATTTTATGAGGCCAACACCACCCTAATAACAAGGCTAGACAAAGGCACCACTAGATATAGAACCAATCTTAATGTTCATCAACGGTGAATGGATAAAGAAAATGTGATACACACAGTGAAATATTATTCAGTCTTTAAAAAGTAGGAATCTTATCATATGAAACAATATGGAAAAAATTTGAGGGCTTTATGCTAAGTGAAATAAGCCAGTCACAGAAGGACAAACATTCCATGATTCTACTTATATGAAGTACCTAAAGTAGTCAAGTTCATACGAGCAGAAAGTAGAATGGTGGGTGCCGTGACTGGGGTTGGGAGAAAAGGTGAGTTTCTGTTCAATAGGTATAAAGTTTCAACTTTACAACATAGAAAAGTTCTAGAGATCTGTAGTACAATATTGTACTTATAGTTAACAATACTGTAACTGTACACTTATAGTTAACAATACTGTAACTGTACACTTAGTTTGCTAAGAGGGTAAATCTTATGTTACATGTTTTTTTAAACCACAATAAAAAAGTCAGTTAAGTTCACTTCCATATGTCCAAAGGTGGAGAGACAAATATTTGGAGAATAGCAGTAATGACTATTAAATTAATATAAACGCAAAAATCCAAAATAAATATAGTAAATTAAATGAAGTTGTATATTTCAAAATGCAGCATGTTCAAATAGGATTTAGTCCAGATGCAAAGATGGCTCTATATTTAACTCACTACATTGACTGAAGAGAAGAACCATATAAAAATCTCAGTTTTTATGATTGATTGAGAATGATTTTTTCAATATTAATTGGTAAGGAATATAAAGAAACTTGAAAAAGGCAACCTTAAAGGAAATATACTTAATATAAAACAATAGGAGCATTCTCATTAAAGTCAGGAATAAATAAAAGATGCTTCCATAACTGCTATTATTTAGCATTATGCATTTCTTCAGAAATGATATACAGATGGACAAGAAGCATATGAAAAGATATTCAACATCAATAATCATTAGGGAAATTCAAATCAATACCACAATGAGATATCACCTCACAACCTTTGGGATGACTGCTATAAAAAACAAAAATAAAAAATAACAAGTATTGATGAGGATGTGGAGAAACTGAAACCCTTGTGCACTGTTGGTGGGAATGTAAAATGGCACAACTGCTGGGAAACAGGATAGATGTTGCTCAAAGTATTAAAAATATAACTACCATATGATCCAGCAATCCCACTTCTGGGTATTTATCCAAAAGAATTGAAAGCAGGGACTCAGAGAGATATTTGCACACTCATGTTCACTGCAGCATTATTCCCAGAAGTCAAGAGTTGGAAGCAACACAAATGTCCATCAATGAATGAATAGATAAACAATATGTGATATATACATACAATGAAATAATAGCCTTAAAAAGGAAGGAAATACTGTCATATGGTACAATATAGATGAACCTTGAGAACATTATACTAAGTGAAATAAACCAGTCACAGGAAAACAAATACTGTATAATTCCATTTATATGAGGTATCTAACATAGTCAAATTTATAGAAACAAAAAGTAAAATGGTGGTTACTGTGGGCTGTGGGGAGGGGAAATAGGGAGTTGTTTAATGGGTTTAGAGCTTCAGTTTTGCAAGATGAAAAAGTTCTGGAGATCTGTTGTCCAACAAGGTATATATAGTCAACACTACTGAACTGTACACATAAAACTGGTTAAATGGTAAATTATATATTATGTGTTTTACCACAATTAAAAATAAAAAGAAATTCAAACAGTAAAAGAAATAGTTTAGTAAAGTACTGGCTAGTTTGCAATCAAAGTAAAAAGGAGCATAAAGAGCCCAGATATTCTAGGACTTATAAGATTGAAAATGAGACTGTTTGTTCTCAGATCAAATAAGTGGACATTAAAACACACTTCAAGACAAACACCAAATCCAGAAACTTCCATAAAGAAACTACTTTCAGGCTAAGAACAAATCATGATGTGTCTTTTTTTTTTTACATCATTTGTTAATTCTTCTAAAAGACTTTAGGGATTCCTAGTAAGTTCCTCAAGCTGTAAAAGATGTCTCACAGAAAAATTAATAAAGGCATAGTCACAAAAAAAGGATATGCCCAAAGTATGCTAGTTAAGTCTAGAGAGAGGCCTGGTTTGAAAATAATTTTGAGTGTGCACAGATTTTGACAAATGAAGTTGACTAAAATAAAACTTACAGAAAACTCACAAAGTTTTTGTGAGAGCTTTATTGGCAAAATCACTGCCAGTCTAGATTTAAGAGATTATAATTGATTAACATGCAAGAAGACCTCTGCATCCCAAAGTTTCTACAGACAGCAGGCAGGCTCAAAGCTATTCAGTTTCCAGGGAAGACATGTTCTACACAGCTTTCTTCAGCTGTGGTTATGGAGGATGATCTCAGAAAATGATCATCGCAGAAGGTGGAGCAATTGTCTAAGGAACTACTTCCAGAGAGTAGAACAAGGACTTAATCAAGGAACATTTCAAATGGTGACAGGTGCCAAATTTCCTAATCTTATATTAGGGGCATCTTCCAAAATTTCCAGTGGAATATTAGAATTGCTATAGACCAGTGAGACTCCCATGTGTTTCCATTATTCCCTTAATGGATTGTAAGAGTTTACTGCATTTATTCTGTCTGTGTTTTAGCAATATATGTTGAGTGTGTGGGAGAAGATAAGTTGTCTTTTTTGTTAATAGGTTTCTGGTTCAAGATAAATCAAATATAGACCTTTGGAGATCATCAGATCCTGGACCTTAAGCCCAAAGCCATGGTTGGCCACACTTTAATAAGCAACTCATTTGTTCCCTGACCTGAAAAAATAGATGCCTAAATCAACAACAGAGAAACATGTTCTTAAGAACTTGTAGGAAATGATGAGATGTGTCTTTATTTGCTTTGACAACTTGGTCTTTTTACTCAAGAATTATACCTTTGATCATTTCTGTTATTGTCATTATTTCCGTCTTTTTTTTGCATGAGCAACAAAAAATAACAACTCATTTAACATCAAAAGTTTCTGAATGACTTTTGAACAACTACACTTGCCACTTTTAAAAGTTTTCAAAGTCATTTACACTAGCTGCCAAATTTTAAAATGTAAAAGTTAAAATCAATGCATATTAATAAATTCCATTAATAAATGTATGCTGAATATAATTTTAAAATACTTGGTAGTATGTGTTATTTTTATACTTACTGCCATGTTTTTAAATTTAATCAAGTCCAGTTTTTCTAAGGTGTTTGGTCTTTCTGGTCTTAGTATACAGACATCAACCTACTATTGACTGCCGTATCTTTCTTCTCACATATACAAGAAATGCTTGAACAAACTAAGTTGAGAAATATATGAACTGTGAAATCTCTGAAAAATGATGAGACATTTCTTACCTCATTACATAAACTTATTTACTTTTCATATATATTTCAATAGTCTTCAATGTTTCCTCAAATTATGTTAATGTTGTAAGCTTAAAATCTGGTAAAATGAACAATAAACTATAATGATAAAATAAATTTGGTGTGACAATAAAAATAAGGATTATTATCATTGGCTTATTGGTTTGGAATTCTTAATTTATTGTTTAATATAGGCAATACAAATGCTTTTAACTCTAGTTGCAAGTTTCTGCAGCAGTTATAGATGACAATAAAGTTTAAATTATAAAAAGAAAATGATGATACATACTTATAACTAAAGAATTATCTTAAGTATAATTTTATAAAATAATGAAGGAATCTATTTACCACTATGTCTGTGAGAATGAACAATTCCATGTTTTTAAATTTGAGATTGGACATTTGAGCCTGACTCCTGATGCACAGGAAAACTTTTATCTCTTCTGTTATCCATTTTCTGTCCTGCAAAAGGATATGGTTTTAGCCCAAAGGTAACCTAGATACCTTGGAAACTTTGAACAAGCATATGACCCTTCCTCCAGGTTACATAAAATTGTTATATCTCCTTGTTATAAAAATATATATCTGAGTTTCTGATATATTCCTTTTTTAGCATGTGTACTAGGAACTATAAAGGCTAAGTATACAAACTGTGATAATAAATAAAAATTAAAACTAGACAAAACACAGGAAGCACATACTTTTGGGCAATGGAAACAGCATATGACTGTGATCCCTTAGAGAAGAGAAACACATTATTCACCTTGGTCTTCTTCTTCAGAGTGACTTCCTGGTAGTAAAGAGAAGTACAGTTCAAGTATAGACAAAGAATCTCTTTTCAGAGACAGAGATTAAGGTTTGGGTCTAATAGGGTGAGTAGAAATTGTGGCACAGAAACTATCTAAGGTATCAGCATAGACAGGGCACTTGAAATTTGCATAAAGTCCTTTAAGTCTTTGAAAAAATACTAAATTGTCAATAAACAGTACAAAACAGAATGAAGTCTGGGAAAAAAATTATTTTGGAGCTGTGAGCTGAGTGGAGACTACAGATAGTGCAAGGTGATGGGAGACACGGGGCTCCCAATCCTCCACAGTGGAGAAAACTTGCTAATATCCAGAATGGTTAGCTGAGAGCTCAAAAAGGCCACACTTTAGGAGTAGGGATCCTCTAGCTCTAAAGAAAGGACTAATCTAGGTGTGGACTAACAAAGCCCCAACCAAACTTCAACAGGACAAAGCTGAGGCAAAAATAAAGTAAACACCTTCAAAAACAAAAAGCAGTACTTTTCAAAATAAGAAAACACAATCAAGATTCAAAACCATAGAATCTATAGTAAGTAGTATATAATAAAAAAAATACTAGACATGCACATAGGAAAATATGACCCCAAACCAGGGGAAAAAAACAGTTAATAGGAATGCATCCAGAGATTACACAAATATCAGGATTGGCCAATAAGGACCTTTAGAAGAGCTATTATAAATATGTTCATGGATTTAAAGGAAAAAATAGACATTATGATCGAACTGATGGTAACTCTCAACACAGAAAAAAACTATTAAAAAAACATTAAATGAGGAGGTGACATCAGCAAGATGGAGGGTTAAGAGGTCCCAACCCTGTCTCCCCAACAAAAACAATAAACAAACAACTATATACTGACAAAAATAGCTCTGGACTACAACAAAGCAGCAGAAACCCTGTGGAGCTCAAAAGCCAAGGATGGCTGCACAGAAAAGCACAGAAAGCATTTTACCTGCATCACCACATCCCCTATAGCAGCTTGTTGCCTAGAGGGATTCCCTCAGAGGGTTTTCACCCCACAGGGAAAAGGAAAGCCAGGGAACCCTGGCAAGTCTTACCACCATGGATGTTTGCAGACTTTATTACTGAAGAATTCCATAGCCTTCAACAACACCAAAGCTAGCTAACAGAGCTGCCTACAGTCCCCACCACTGCAACTCCTCCCTGGGGCTAGAGCTGCTGCTGCAATGAGACCTGTCCCCAAGGGACCTAGTTGCTGATGTGCCCTGCTGTCTGGAAACAAGAGGCCACAGCAGTTCATTGTCTGTGACTGGAGCTACTGCTGCTCTGCACCCTGCCCTTGGGTCCCAAGTCACAGCTTTGACCCACCATTAATGGAGATAAGTTGCCACTGCTCTACAGCCTGCCCCCAGATCCTAGGTCAGGGTTTTGACCTTCAATAACCAGGATTGCACAGCTGCCACTCTGCACCCCACCATCTGGGTCCCAAGCAGGGATGTGACCCAAAGTCATTGGGGCCAAGATGCTACTGTTCTGCTAAAACCCCCTGGGTTATAAGTTGCAACTTGACCTGCCATTAACAGACTGCACTGCTGCTGCTCTGTGCCCTGCCCCCAGGGTTCTAAGTCATGGCTTTGACCCTCCATCCCAGAACAGGCTGCTACTGGACCCAACCCCTTGGACCCAAGTCACTGTTGCACTCTGTGATTCCAGGGCCTGTGCCACTGCTGTGTCCTCTTCCCCCTTCCCTAGGAACAGTCACTTTGGTGATCCCCAAAGACACAGACCCCAGTTCAATGAGAGATCTTCACATGCCCACATCTCAGATGCTGGTGCCACCACCAAGAAAGAGCATCTGTGCTCCAGGACCAAGGTGTTCTGGCAGTTCCATGCACACCTGATCCTATGAGGCCAGCTCTGCTGCTTCTCTGAGTGCCAGTGCACCAGACCTGGAACAAAGAGGATCCCTTCAGCTAGAACTTCCACCCAAGGGCAATAAAAGGAAAAGAGGAGAACCCCAGCAACCTTTGCCTCTGAAGAATCTTAATAGTTCTACCCACCACTCCTACCAACAGAACCTCCACAGTCTTGACCACAGCAGAGCCCCATAGTCTACACCAACATTGACTTCAACTGACATGGAGACAACATCACTGTGCCCTTCCAGTAACCAGAGATACTGCACTCTACCCAGTCAGCACTTACACCTTACAACCAACTTCAGTTGAAAATTTTTCCCCACCAAAGCCAGTCCAAAAAGGCTCAAATGCACAGGCATCAATGCAAAGCCATTAGAAACATGAAAAAGCAAAGGAACATGACACCACCAAAGGAACACAATAATTTCCAGTAACTGACCCCAAAGAAATGATCTATGAGTTACCTGAAAAAGAATTCAAAATAATTATTTTAAGAAAGCTCAGGGAGATCCAAGAGAATGCAGATATTCAACTCAATGAACTCAGAGAAACAATGCATGAACAAAAATGTGAAAAGAGATAGAAACCATAAGAATAAAGATTCTGGAGCTGAAGAACACAATGAGTGAAATGAAAAATTCAATGGAGAGCTTAAAAAGCAGGCTCAATTAAGGAGAAGAGAGAATTGATAAACTTGACACAGATCCCTCGATATTTTCCAGTCAGATGAGAAAAAAGAAATATGAATGAAAAAGAATAGAAAACGCCTGCATGAATTATGGGATATAAGCAAGTGAAACAATATTGGCATTATGGGAGTGCCGCAAGGAGAACAGAGAAAGAAAGGGACACAAAACCTAAAGAAATAATTGCTAAAAACTTCCCAAATCTGGAGAGAGATATAGCCATCCAGGTACATGAAGCCCAAAGATCCCCAAACAGATTCCATACAAAGGTATCTTCAATGGGACACATTACAGTCAAACTCTCAAAAGAGAAAACCTTCATAGCAGCAAAAGAAAACAACTCGACACATACAAGGGAACACCATTAAAGCTATCAGCAGGTTTCTCAGCAGAAATTTTGCAGACCAGGAGACAGTGGGATTATTATTCAAAGAGTTCAAAGAAAACCCCAACCAAGAATACTTTAGCCAGTAACTTTTGTCCTTCAGAAAAGGAGAGATAAAAACATCTCAGAGAAACAAAAGTTGAGAAAATTTATCAACACTAGATATCTCTTACAAAAAATACTGACAGAATGTTCTTCAAGCTGAAATAAAAGAACACTAGTAAGTAACATGAAAGTATAAAGTTCAGTGTTAGAGGTAAATAGTCAAATACAAAATACTCTAATACTGCGATGGTGATGTATAAATCACTTTGAACTCAAGTATTTAGGTTAAAAGGCAAAAGAGTCAAAAATAAGCATACCACAATATTTTTTTAATGGACACAACAAAAAAAGATGTAAATTGTGACAACAAAAACATAAAATGTAGGTGTTGGCAAATAAATTTGTAACACTTTTAATTGCAATTGAACTTAAGTGCTATCAGCTTAAAATGAACTTTCATAACTATAAGATGTATTACAAAAGCTTCATAGTTATCACAATGTAAAAGCCCACAACAGATACACAAATAATAAAGAGAAAAGACTCAAAGCATATCATTACCAAAAAAAATCATCATTTCATGACGAAAGAAATTGAGGAACAAGGTAACTACAAAACAACCAGAAGGTAATTATCCAAATGGTGATAGTAAGTCCTTATCTATCAAAAATTACTCTAAATGTAAAGGTTTAAATTCTACAATTAAGAGACATGGAGTGACTGAATGGACAGGAAAATAAGAACCAAGTACACACTACATACAAGAGATTCATTTAAGCTTTAAGGACACTCATAGACTAAAGTAAAAGAATGGAAAAAGATATTCTATGCAAATAGTGATCAAAAGAGAGCAGGGATAGCTATATTTATACAAAAAAGACTTTTATTCAAAAGCTGTAACAAGAAAGAAAGAAGGTAATTATACAATGATAGAGGGATCAATTCATTATGTGATATAACAATTTTAAATGTAAACACATCCAATATCAGAGCACCTAATTATGTTCAATAAAAATTAATAGATCTGATGGCAGAAATAGAGAGTAATGCAATAATAGCAAGAGAATTCAATACCTGACGTTCAACAATGGATAAATCATCCAGAAAGAAAATCAGCGCAGAAATAATGAACCTGATGATGCTTTATACCAAATGGACCTGACACATATATATAGAACATTGCATCCAATAGCAGCAGAGTACATATCTTCTCAAGCACACACAGTGTATGGTCCAGGATATATAATATGTTAGACTACAAAAAAATCTTAACAAATTTAAGAAGATTAAAATCATATCATGTATCTTATCTGACCAGTATTGTATGAAACTAAAACTCAACAACAGAGGAAAGCTCAAAAGTTCATAAATATGTAAAAATTAAACAACACACTTATGAGCAACCATTGGATCTAAGAAAAAATGGAAAGGGATATCAAAAATATGTTTAAAACTAAAAATGGAAACAACACAACAAAACTTATAGGATAGAGAAAAAGTAGTTTGAAGGAGGAAGTTTATAGCAATAAATGCCTACATTAAGAAGCAAGAAAGATCTTAAACAAACAACCTCATTTTATACCTCAAGAAACTATAAAAATAAGAGCAAGCTAAACCCAAAGTTAGCAGAAGGAAATAAAGAGTAAAGCAGGAATAAATCAAAAAGGACAACAGACAAAACCAACAAAAGTTAAAGAGTTAGGTTTTTGCAAAGATAAACAAAACTGACAAACCTTTTAGCTAGACTGAGAAAAAAGATAGATGACTCAAATAAGTTATAAACAAAGAGGACATTATAACTGATACCACAGAAATACAAGGATCATAAGAGACTAATATGAACACTTTTATTCCAACAAATTAGACAACTTAGAATAAATGGATAAATTCCCAGACACATACAGCTATAAAGACTGAATTATAAAGTAATAGAAACTCTGAACAAATAACAAGAAAGAAGATTGAATCAGTATCAAAAATCTCCCAACAAATAAAATGCCAGGACTAGATGGCTTAACTGATGAACTCTATCAAACATTTAAAGAATAATTAATACCAATCCTTCTAAATTTTTCCTAAAATTGAAGAAGAAAGAACTCTTGAAATTCATTTCAAAAGCCAGCATTACCCTCATACTGAAACCAGACAAGGACACTGCAAGAAAAGAAAATTGCAGGCCAATATCCCTGATGAATACAGATACAAAAATCCTCAACAAAAGTACTAGCAAACTTAATTCAAGAGCTTATTAAAAAGATGTGCACCATGATCATGTGGGATTTATCCCCAGGATCGAGGATGCTCCAGGATATGCAAATCAATAAATGTGACACACCACATTAACAAAACAAAGGATAAAAATTATATGACCACCTCACTAGATGCAATAAAGTGTATTTGACAAAATTCAACATCCTTTCATGATAAAAATTCTCAACTAATTCAGTACAGAGAATATACCTCAATATAATAAAGGTCACATATGACAAGCCCAAAGGTAACATCGTACTCAACAGTGAAACTTAAAAGCTTTTCCTCTAAGATTAAGAAGACAAGGATACCCAATCTTGCCACTTCTATTCAACATAGGACTGGAGTCCTAGCAAGAGCAATTAGGCAAGAAAAAGAAAGAAAAGTCACTCAAATCAGAAAGGAAGAAGATAACTAACTCTGCACATGACATGATCTTACATATAGAAAATCCTGAAGACTACACTAAAAAGCTCTTAGAACCAATAAACACATTTAGTAAATTTGCATGGTACAAAATCAACCTACAAAAATCAGTTGTTTTTCTAAATATTAACAATGAACTATCTAAAAGAGAAATTAAGAAAGCAGCAATTCCATTTACAATAGCATCAATAACAATAAAATACTTAGGAATAAATTTAACCATGAAGGTGAAAAACCTGTACACTGAAAACTGTAAGATACTAATAAAAGAGACTGAGGAAGATACAAATAAATAAAAACATATCCCATGTTCTTGGATTGGAAGACTTAATATTGTGAAAATGTTCCTGCCACCCACAGTAATCTATAGTTTCAACGCAATCCTGACCAAAATTCCAATGGCATTTTTCATAGAAATAAAAAAAAAACTATCCTAAAATATACATATGGAACCACAAAATACCCCAAATAACCAAAGCAATCTTGAGACAAAAGGACAAAGATATAGATAATACATTTATTGATTTCAAACTACACTATAAAGCTATAGTAATAAAGACAGTATGATACTGGGATAAAAACAGACACATAGGCCAGTGAAATAGAATAGAGAGCCCAGAAATATTCACCCAATGGACATATGGTCAACTAATTTTTGTGTGTGTGTGAGGAAGATTTGTCCCTGAGCTACCATCTGTTGCCAATCTTCCTCTTTTTGCTTGAGGAAGATTTGTCCCTGAGCTAACATCTGTGCCAATCTTCCTCTATTTTGCATGTGAGGCACTGCCACAGCATAGCTTGACGAGTGGTGTGTAGGTCCGCGCCTGGGATCTGAATCCATGAACCCTGGGCTGTCAAAGTGGAGAACGTAAACTTAACCACTATACTACCAGGCCAGCCTCTGGTCAACG
The DNA here is from genome assembly GCF_037783145.1 of Equus przewalskii. Taxonomy (NCBI): domain Eukaryota; kingdom Metazoa; phylum Chordata; class Mammalia; order Perissodactyla; family Equidae; genus Equus; species Equus przewalskii. The sequence continues at coordinate 4,248,078 of NC_091860.1, forward strand.
AATTTTTGACAAGGATACCAACAGCTCACAATGAGGAAAGGACAGTCTCTTCAATAAGTGATGCTGGGAAAATTGATATCCATATGGAAAAAAAAGAAAGAAAAAAAGAAACTGGACCTCTATCTCATACCACTTACAAAAATTAACTTGAAATGGATTAAATATTTAAATGCAAGACCTGAAACTGTAAAACTCCTAGAATAAAACATAGAGAAACAGCTTCTTGACATTAGTCTCACCAATGATTTCTTGAACAAGACACCAAAAGTACAGACAATAAAAGCTAAAGCAAACTATACCAAACTATATTAAACTAAAGAGCTTCTGCACAGCAAAGGAAACAACCGATAAATTGAAAAGGCAACATACAGAATAAGACAATATATTTGAAAACCACATATCGGAAAAAGGGTTAACATTAAAAAGATTTTAAAAACTTATACAACTCAATAACAAAAAAGCAAATAATCCAACTTAACAAATGGGCCTGAATAGACATTTTTCAAAAAAAGACATACAACTGAACAATAGGTGCATTAAACGGTGCTCAACTACACTAATCAGCAGGGAAATGCAAACCAAAACCACAAAGAGATATCATCTCACACCTGTTAATAGCCAAGATATGGAAAAAACCTTATGTCCTTTGATCGATGAATGGATAAAGAAAATGTGGTGTGTATCTATATTATTCATCCATAAAAAATAAAACCCTGAAATTTGCATGGATAGACTTGGAGGACATTATGCTAAGTGAAATAAGTCAGAGAAGGAAAATACTGTATTATGTCACTTATATACGGAATAAAAAAAAAAGCTGATTTCATAGAAACAGATAATAGAATGAGTGGTTGCCAGGAGCTGGGGGAGGAGGAAATGGAGAGATGAGTGTCAAACAGTAGAAACTTTCAGTCTAAGAAGAATAAGTTCTGAAGATATAATGTACAGCATGAGACTGCATTTAATATTACAGAGATATATACTTGAAAGTGGTTGAGTGGTTAAGCATTCTCACTATACACACACACACAAAGATTTAACCTTGTGAGGTGATAGATGTGTTAATTATCTTGATATTAGTAATAACTCCATAATGTATATGTATATCAAATCATCACATTGTACACTTCAAATATATACAATTATAATTGTCAATTATTCTTCAATAAAGTTGGGGGGGAAACATTAAAGGAAGTTTCCAGAGCTAAAAAAAAATATCTGAAATAAAATTTACTGGATGGATTTATCACCAGAATACAGAATAATATTGCAGTAGCCAGTAAAATGAAGTGTACACATAAAATGTTTTATATAAGTACTTAGAATTAAAGAGTGTACTTGGATTACTAGCTACTTTATAGCATAGCAGAAAAGTTACTTTCTTCTTCTAAAGAGCATGAATTCGTATTGAAGTTTATAGTTTTCCTCTATGTTATCTTTATTCCTCATTCTAATGAGGGCTCATTTATTCTTTCCACACTTATTTTAATGTACTATATATATATTGATAAACCATCTGAGAAAACATTGCTGAACTCCAATCTTAATAGGCTTTTATATACATACTTAAGTATTGAAGTGAAGTTGTCTCAAGATGATTCAAACAAAAAGTTAAATAACTAACTTGAATAATTCAAAATTTTATAAGGAGAATATGACATTTCTAGACAGGGAAAAATTGAAATAAAATGACAAGCTGGCAACACGTCCAGCTTATCCAATGTTATAAACTTTGGACAATAATTTATTCTGTTATTTATATTTTATTCAATTCCTTTTTTTTTTAGTGAGGAAGATTCACCCTGAGCTAACATCCATTGCCAATCCTCATCTTTTCTTTTTTTCTTGAAGAAGATTAGCCCTGAGTAATATCTGTGCCAGTTTTTCCTCTACTTTGTATGTGGGATGCCTCCACAGCATGGCTGATGAGTGGAGTAGGTCTGCACCCAGGATCCAAGCCAGCAAAGCCAGGCTACTGAAGCGGAGCATGCATAACTTTAACCACCAGGCCATGGGGCCAGCTCCTCAACAAATTATTTGTTCTTTTGTTTTAGTTCAAAAGCTAACTAAAAGCATTCAAAACAGAACCAAATTAATATTAAGGATTAATAGAGATGAGTATGGTCACAAGAGGGTATAAATGGCTATATATATTTGATATATACTTGATGTCTAGTGTTGGAACATATAAATCAATTAAGGTATTTCTCTCCACAAAGAGAGGTCTCCATTACAAGTTTCAAAGACTGGAAAGTCAGAGCATTAATGAAGAGTGACTTCGGGTGTTGCAAGAGAAAGAAAAGGCTAAGAATGTGCATGGAACTAAAAGTGGCTATCTTTGGTAGGCACCTTATAAGGCAGAATTATACCAGCCTTAAGTGATGAAGAAAAACAAAGCAGTACATGACGATATGAAGATAGAGTCCAAACAAACAAAAATTTTAAGAATCAAAAGATATCATATCAAAGTAAAAAGGGTGCTACATATTAAATAAACTCTTTCACAGTAACAATCAAGAGGAAATCCTTACAATGAGAAACTAAGAAAGTTATATTCTCACTGCATAGGATCTACAATTGACAGTCAGGAGATCCAATGAAAAGTAGATATGAAAATGAAAAATATAAACCCAGGAATAAAACCCATCAACAAATGAAGAAACAAACAAATCATGATAGCTCCATAAAATAGAATATTTTGCAGCAATATAAAGGAATGAAGAATTGGTATGTTGAAAAACATGGGTGAACCCCAGAAACATGTTCACTAAAAAGCCAGACCAAAACTTTCAAAGAGAACATACTACATGATTCCCTTTATATAAAATTCTAGAAAAGGCAAAACTAATCCATATAATATAAAGCAAGTCAGTTGTTCTGGGAATAAGAGAATTGCACAGGGGATTGAAAGAATGTTTGGTGGTGATGGAAAAATTCTATACCTTGAATTTATAGGATCAAGACTGTATACATTTGTCAAAACTTATTCAAACTCTACATTAAAATGGATGTATGTTATTGTGTGGAAGTTTGACCTAAATAAATTGTATTTAAACAATTAAGCATGCAATTACAGATATGAAAGAATACAATGAGAGAGAAATTCAAAAACTTATAATAAAATTGAGAAAATAACAGGAATGTATGAAGTGAAGATGACATAATTCAGGAAAAAATTTGAAAAATAAGGACAAATCAACTGAGAAATTAACATTAAATTATAATATGTACAGGGCAGAATAGATAGGATCAACAATAGAGAAATGTGATATATAAAAATTTAAGAAACAGAGACATAAATGAAGAAATGGATTAAAAAAGATTACAGAGAAAGTGATAGTAATAAAATATAGAACAAGAATATTCAATATATGTACAATTGGAGTATCTAAATTAAAAAAAATAATGAAGAGAGCCAATATTTAAAACTATAGCATAAAAATAAAATACAAAATAAACTATCTTGAAATAAAACTTTAACCTTTGTATTATAAAAGCCATCCTGTACTTTGGAATACTAACCTATTTTGGTAAACCCTGAGGTATATCTTGATTAATTTTTTTTATTTAAAATAAAGTAAAAATCTTCTAGGCCCCCAAGCAAGAAGACAAAGTACTCACAAAAGAAACAGAATCAGTTTGGGCTGATATCAGATTTGTTAAGAGAAACTTTAAATGCGGGCAACAGGGGAGCAAAATTTACAAGATTCTCAAAGGAAAAGAAAGTAAAAGAAGAATTTAATACTCAGGCAATTTCTCTCCTACATATCAAGTTTCAGAGAAGCATTTTTGAACACAGAAGATAATAGGGACTATTGTACACATGATCCCAAACTGAGGAATCTAAGATAAACAAGCTGTATACAAATAAGAGACAAATGATGAAAACTTAGAGGGGGAAAAAACCCTCATGATGAGTATTGAATACGTTTAAACATATAACTAAGACTAAAACATACATAAATATACTAACGAAAGTATAATATGTAAATGGTATATATGCTAACAAAATGTAAATAAATTTAAGAGAGGGAAATGTATTAACTTTATTAACTGCCTCATAGAAAATAAACAGATATTAATTAAAACTGACTAACCAAAAATAAAATGCTAAATATATTAAGTGGAAAAAAATCAACCCTAAGAAAGAATGCTGTTAGCTAAAATTGGAAGTATGAGGAGAAGAGTAACAGGAATAAGAGATTTCAAACTAACGTAGACAACCACTGAGTAAAATAGTATGGAGGTCCCTCAAAAAATTAAAAATAGAGTTACCATATGATCCAGCAATTCTACTTCTGGGTATTTCTCTGAAGAAAATGAAAACAGTAACTCAAAAAGATATAGGCACCTCCACATTCATTGTAGCATTATTTACAATAGCCAAAACTTGGAAGTAACCTAAGTGTGCATTGGTAGATGAATAAATTTTTAAATGTAGTATATATTTACAGTGGAATATTATTCAGCCATAAAAAAGAAGAAAAATTTGCCATTTGCAACAACACAGATACATCTCGAGGGAATTAGGTTAAGTGAAATAAGTCAGTCAGAGAAAGACAAATACCATATAATCTCTCTTATATGTGGAATCTAAAAAAATAAAAACCAAGCTCTAGATACAGAGACTAGATTGGTGCATTGCCAGTTGTGGGGAGTGAGGGGTGGATGAAATGGGTGAAGCTCGTCAAAAGGTACAAATGTCCTGTTATAAAAAAAACTAAGTCGTGGGGATGTAATGTACAGTATGATGACTGTAGTTAATAATACTGTATTGCATAATTGAAAGTTGCTGAGAGAGTAAATCTTAAAAGTTCTCATCACAAAAGAAAGTTTTGTGACTATGTATGGTGATAGATAGTTAACACTAGACTTATTGTGGTGATCATTTTGCAATATACACAAATATTAAATCATTATGTTGTATACCCAAAACTAGTATAATGTTATGTAGCAATTTATCTAAATTTTTTAAAATTTAAAAATTTTAAAAAGAATGAAGTACCTGGTAATAAATTTAACCAAGAAGATGAAAGACCTGTACACTGAAAACTATAAGACATTGATGAATGAAATTGAAGAAGACACCAATAAATGAAAGATATTTCATGCTCATGGATTGGAAGAATTAATATTGTTAAAATATCCATACTACCCAAAGGAATCTACAAATTCAATGCAATCCCCATCAGTATTCTAACGGTATTTTTCACAGAAATAGAACAAAGGAGCCAAGAATATACAATGGGGAAAGGACAGTCTCTTCAATAAATGGTGCTGGGAAACTGGACAGCCACATGCAAAAGAATGAAACTGGACCACAATCTTACACCATACACAAAAATTAACTCAAAATGTATTAAAGACTTGAACATAACACCTGAAACCATAAAAAATCAAGGAGAAAACAGGCAGTAAGCTCCTTGATGATAGTCTCAGTGAAGATTATTTGGACTTCACACCAAAAGTAAAATAAACAAGTGGTACTACATCAAACTAAAAATCTTATGCACGGCAAAGGAAATCAGTGCTAAGAGGGAGGCTCATCATGATAAATGCCAATATTAAAAAAGAAGAAAGATATCAAATCAACAACCTAACTTTATATCTCAGGAACCAGAAAATGAAGAACAAACTAAGCCTGAAGTTAGCAGACCAAAGGAAACAATAAAGATAATAAAGATGAAAGCAGAAATCAAATAGAAAATATAAAACATACAATGAGTTGGTTTTTCTAAAAAGATCAACTAAATTTACAAATCTTTACTCACACTAAGAATAAAAGAGATGACTCAAATAAATAAAATCAGAAAGTGTAGACATTACTATGAATGTCAAGAAATTAAAGCGATCATAAGTAACTACTGTGAACAATTATATACCAACAAATTGGATAATCTAGAAGAAACGGATAAATTCCTAGAAATATACAACCTACAAAGACTGAATAACAAATAGAAAGTCTGAACAGACTTGCAACTAGTGAGGAGATTGAATCAGCGATTAAAAACCTCCCAAGCCCAGGACAAGATGGCATAACTAGTGAAGTCTATCAAATATTTAATGAATTAACACCAATCCTTCTCAAACTCTTCTAAAAAATGAACACTTCTAAACTCATTTTAGGAGGTCAGCATTACCTTAATACCAATGCCACAAAGAATACCACAAGAAAAGAACACTACAGGCCAATATCCCCGATGAATATAGATGCAAAAAATATTCAACAAAACACTAGCAAACTGAATCCAACAGCACAGTAACAGGATGATACACCCTGACCAAGTAGGATTTATCCCTAGAGTGCAAGGACAGTTCAGCGTATGAAAATCAATAAATAAGATAAAGCACATTAACAGAACGAAGGATAAAAATTACATGATCATCTTAATAGATGCAGAAAATGCATTTTACAAAATTAAACATCCTTCCATGACTAAAAAGTTCTCAACAAACTAGGAATAGAAGGAAACTACTTCCATATAATAAAGGCCATATATGAAAAGCCCACAGGCAACATCATAGTCAACAGAGACAAACTGAAAGCTTTTTCTCTAAGGTCTGGAACAAGGCAAGGATGTTCCACTCTCGCCACTTCTTTACAACATGGTACTGGAAGTCCCAGCAGTGCAATTGCTAGGCAAGAAAAAAAAATGGCATCCAAATTCAAAAGGAAGTAGTAAAATTGCTTCTGTCTGTAAATGACATGATCTTATATATAGAAGACCTAAAGACCCCTCACAAAAAAATTGTTAGACAAGACATAAAAAGTGCTGGAAAGCATGTGGAGAAAAGGGAACCCTCATACACTGTTGCTGCTGGGAATGCAAACTGGTGCAGCCACTGTGGAAAACAGTATGGAGATTTCTCAAGAAATTAAGACTAGGAGTACCATATGGTCCAACTATTCCACTACTGGGTATTTATCCAAAGAACATGAAATCACTAATTGAAAAAGATATATGCACCCCTATGTTCATTGCAGCATTATTCACAATACCCAAGACTTGAAAGCAACCCAAGTGCCCATCAATGGATGAACGGATAAAGAAGATGTGGTGTGTGTGTGTGTGTGTGTGTGTGTTATATATATATATACACACATACACAATGGAATACTACTCAGCCATAAAAAAAGACAAAATCATGCCATTTGCAACAACATGAATGGACATTGAGGGTATTATGCTAGGAAAAATAAGACAGAGACAGACAAATACCATATGATTTCACTCATATGTGGAAGTTAAATAAACACCTAGATAAGTAGAACAGACTGGTAGTTACCAGAGGGGAAGGGAGTGGGGGGAGGGTGAAAGAGGTAAAGGAGAACATATGTATGGTGACACATAAAAACTAGACTATTGGAGGTGAACACGATGCATTCTGTACAGAAACTGAAATATAATAATGCACACCTGAAATTTACACAATGTTATAAGCCAATATGACCTCAATAAAATACTTTCAGGGGCTGGCCCAATGCCACAGTGGTTAAGTTTGCATGCTCTGCTTTGGCAGTCTGGGGTTCGAAGGTTCAGATCCCAGGCATGAATCTATACACTGCTCATCAAGTCACGTTGTAACAGCGTTCCACATACAAAATAGAGGAAGACTGGCACAGATGTTAGCTCAGGGACAATCTTCCTCACAAAAAAAACTTTAAAAAAATGTTAGAACTAATAAATACATTCTGTAAAGCTGCAGGATTCAAAATCAACATACAAAAATCAGTTGTGTTTCTATATACTAAAAATGAATTATCTGAAAAGATATTAATGAAAGCAATTCCATTTACAGTAGCATCAAAAACAATAAAATACTTGGAAGTTAGCTTAACTGAGGATGTGAATGACTTGTTTACTGAAAACTACAAAACATTGATGAAAGAAATTAAAGAAGACACAAAGAAATAGAAAGAGTTCTTAACATTTAAAAAAAATTTTAAACTGATAGAAAAGTACTCAAAAAACATGAATAAGTAGTTCACAGAAAAATAAATACAAATGGTCAAACATATACATGGAAAGATACTCAACCTCACTAGTAACAGGGGAGATGAAAAATAAAACTACACAGAGATTGCCATTTCTCACTTATCAGAATAGAAAAGATACAAAAATGTGGCAACACAGTCTTTCAACAAGGCTGTGAAGAGACAGATCCTCTTACACATTGCTGGTGGAAAGGCAAAATTCCCTTCTACGGAGGGGAATCTGACAACATCTAAGAAAATTACATATGAATTCACCTTTTGATTTGGTACCCTCTCTTCTACAAAATAGATCCTAAAGACACCTCTGAACAGGAACAAAATAACAGATGCAGAAAATTATTTACTGTAGCATTATTTATTATAGAAAAAGATTAGAAACAATTCAAATGTTCATCAAACAAGAAAGTGATTGAATAAACTATGACATCCATAAAGAACACCATGTAACCTTAAAAAATAATAATCTCTTATATAAAGTACATAGATGATAGGTAGATAAATAAATAGAACAATTATAGATAAGGTACAAGGAGATACATACATATGTTATTCTAAAAGAATGGGAAATTAGTATGTATATTCAAATGTGTGTATGTATAGATAGAAAAGTAGAAGACATAGATAATACATATATATATATAACAAATGTATTTGCTTATATTTGTAGGGGGAAAAAAACATTAGAATATTATTAAAACAGGTTATTTTTAGGTGTCAGAGAGGTATATGATCGACAAGACAGGAATAGTAAAACTTCTATCAGAATTATTCTTTTTCATAGTTTTTAATTTTGAACTAACAAAATATATTAAAAAGAAAAAAATCAAACCCTAAAATTGAAAACAAATTGGAATAAGTAACCCTGACTCTACTAAACCTAACCACACAGAGAAACACATCATTTCAAGTCACATTAAAAAATAATATTCTGGACAATCTTAGTAGGATGAGATAAACTAAATGCAGAGGATTTTAAATTCGTTCAGTAATTTCATTGTTATTAGTAATATTATTTTTGTTATTTCAGAAACTGTTTAATGAAAACTATAGGATAATACTAGAAATATGTCTATGGAAATAGGTACTCAGATTTCAGTGTAACAGTAAAGAGATACAAACATATAATCAACAATGTTAAAATTCTGTAATATTAAATTTGAATTGGAAATATCAATGTAAACTAATGACTTTTAAAAACGTATTTACTATTTCTATCCACTAGGCCTAAAAGCAATTAAGAATCTCTAGTACCCAGATTTTGGTCTACAGTACCATTTATTTGAACTGCCTGAGGTAACAGTCGATTCTACATTTGTGTCAGGAAAAGTTAATGGTGATCCTGGGACATTCTGTGGTCTTCTAGAAAGCAAGGAAATCTTCGAAGAAAAATTAGGTTTTATCAAAAGAAACAAGAACCAGATTAAAGAGGCTCCTAAAGGCCAATTTGGGGACAATTTTTACATAAGAAAAACTAATTTATTAAGTACATTGACATAGAAAAATCCATGAATGCACAATGATACTCAAAAGGGAAATCTCACTTGTCATCTTTAGAAGTAACTATTGTTGACCTTAAACAAAAAGACAGCTAGTTATTTCTCTAGAAAAAATGGGTTTATTTGGGATCAGCAAAGAATTGCAATTCAGGCTCTACAACCATGGCAAGTCACGTGCAAGGCCCAAGCAACAAGGGGAGGAGAAATTCTTTTATGGAGGGAGAGAGCAAGTTGGTAGGGCTATTGTGATTAGAGTCCATCAGAAGAGACTGGGAGTTCCAACTGTAACGGCTTTTCATTGGCTGAGTGGTGACAGTCTCCCATTGGAGACTGCAATCATCATAGGGAGTAAGTGCTCCCCCATCTGGCCTCTTGACTCCATTTTAAATGAGGCTTCTGTTTATTAATTTTCACATTTTCCCCTTTTGATTGAGATCTTTCTCTGGAAGAATCACTGATCAAGGGTTGGGTTTCTCCAGTTTCATCAGTCTTTTGGCCCTTGATGCCAGAAAGGACTTTTCCTGGGTGTCACATCCGACATCGGAGGGAAGGTGCACAGATTAGATTAGAGGTCACATTCAAGTAACAAGGAGGGGTAGGAGGGAGAACTCTCAGGTATATTTCTTTTCTCAAGCTCATATGTTATCAATATCATAGACTTTAGAGATCATCTGAAGCATTATGTCATCATTAAAGCTTTAGCAGACAAACTTCCAACAGGCCTGGTTCAGGCATTTTGGGAAAGCTGTCTCATCAGATGTCATCTGTTTCAATTCTGGGGAATATTTACTTTCAGGTTACCAGATCAAGAGCAGGTCCTTACAGAGTTTGCTGCTGTCTTTCGGTGTGTCACGTGAATCCAAGAGTCTATTCCCTGGAGTTTTGTGGCACAAGGGTTAGTTAGCAGTACCTGATAGGGGCCTTTCCAGCAAGGTTGAAGAAAGTTCTTCTGCAGGTTTCTTTGCCAGTAGATGAAGTCTCCAGGTTGCAAGGTATGATGCTTAAGGTCTTTGTCTTCCTGGAGTGCACCATGAAAGGACTGTTCTACCAAAACATGGTTATTTTTAATAGAAGCAATTAGGTCTTTGCAATATTAGAGTATACTTCCTTTTATCAGCTGTGGGTCAAAAGGGGTAGAAGCCACGTGCATTGTCCAGTGGCTATCTCAAATGGTGAAAGTTTATGAGTTCCAAAAGGGGTGGATCTGAGATTTACAAGGACCAATGACAATGCTTTTGGCCAAGGTATTCACAGGGTTTCTACAAATTTTGCCATTTGAGTCTCAATGACGTTATTAGTGTGTTTCACTAGATCAGAGGATTTAGAGTAACAAGTGCAATAACAGTGTCATAAAAGCAGCCCAAACATGCAGATTTGTCAAAGTACCTGACCAGTAAAATTGGTTCTTCGATCACTGTGAAGTTTGAAATGAGTTTCCCAGCAGGGATAATTTTTTCCAAAAGGACTTCAGCTACAGAAGAGGCAGCAGCCTGTCTGCAAGGGAAGGCTTCAGTCCAGTGAGAAAACATGCAAACCAGGACTAAAACCTATTTACATCCACGAGATGGGGGAAGTTGTATGAAATCCATTTGCCAAATATCCATTGCCAAATCCATTTAAACTGTCCATTGGACAGTGTAAAATGTCTGGGAGCAATATAAACAGGCTTCCCTGAATTGTATTTTGGACAGCGGGAAAAGTGAGGTAGGAAATTCTGTGGTCTTAACATTTCCCCACCAATATTGATTCATAAATGCCATCATTTTGTCAGTAGGCCAATGGTTAAATGCATGTATAATAGTAAGAAGTGGGAATTTTAGAGCAGTAGGACAGGCTTGTTGTTTGGTGCAAACCAGAGTTTCCTCTTTGTATGAAACCAAGAATGGTTGAGTTTCCCCTCCTGTTTTTCCTTTACTTAGGCCAATTGTTGGGCTTCACTAGTCAGTTTTTCCAAGCTGTCATTTAGGGAAATACCCCTTTGGACCATGACAGAGGTTTGACTGCTATTGATTCTTTTAAGGACAGCATTCCATGCAAAAGTGTCAGCAAGGTGATTTCCCTTAGCTTTCGGGGAGTCAAGTTTAGGATGCCCTAGGATCTTAAAAATAGCTAAAGAAGCAGGTAAAAGTATAGCATCCAATAATTTCTGAACAAAGGGGCCATCTTCAATTTTATTTCCACTGGAAGTAAGGAATCTATGTTGCTTCCACAACATTCCAAAATCATGAGCTACTCTGAAAAGTATCTACTATCAGTATAAATGTTGGCAGTTTTGCCCTTGGCTAAAGTACAAGCCTGTGCAAGGACATATAATTCAGCCTGTTGGGCTGAAGTAGCCATAGGTAAAGGTGCTGTCTCGATGATATCAAAGGAAGTTGCAATAGCATACTCAGCACCTTATTTGTCATTGTCATCTTTTAAATAAGAACCATCAATGAACCATGAGAAGTAGGCTTTCCCCAAAGGAGTTTCCTGCAGATCATCACAAGGAGTTGGGAGGTGATCTGTCACTGTTAAGCAGTCATAAGGGACTTCATCAGTCATGAAGGGAAGAAGAGTAGCAGGGTTGAGACTATTACAGTGAGGACAGAGAGGTAATGCACACAAACTCATACAGGACTTCTAAGTAAAAATAACTTTGATTTTACTCTGAGTGAGATAGGAAATCAATGAAGGGTTTTGACCAGAGGAGTGATGTGAGCTAATTTATATTTTGAAAGGATCACCCTGGCTGATATTTGAAGAAGATTCTACAAGTAAACAGGATTAGAAATGAGGAGACCAATTAAGCAGCTAATGTAATAGTCCAGGGGGAAAGGATAATCGAAAAAATTAAGATGGTAATTGTGAATGTGGTGGAGGTGGTGCAAAGTGGTAGACTTTGGGATGTAATTTGAAAGAAGCAACAAAAGGATGTTCTAGTGTATTGAATGAGGGTTGTAAAAGTAAGAGGTCAAGGAAAAAACATTTTTGACCTAAGCCATTGATAGATGAGTCAGTATTTATTGACATGAGGCAAACTGAGGGAGGACGAGGCTGTAAAAGAGGGAAAATGAAGACATTAAAACTCACTGTAGTGTTGAAAGCAAAGTATTGGTACAATGATAGACAACTATATCAATAGAACAGAATATAATTCTTAAACAGAAACAAGTAAAAATGAAAATATATGACAAAGGTGGCATTTATATTCATTATATATGTTTTATTAAACAAAGCTCACATAATCAAGTTATACACCCTATCACACAACACAAATCAAATACAAAAATAGAATCTAGATGCAATATCTAAATATAAAGTAAGACAAATTTTTAGAAGAATATATTGGAGAATTTTTGTATAACATTTAGAAAGACAAGACTCTCTAATAAGAATAGAATTCCTGAAGTTATAGAAGAAGTGTTAAGTATATTTAATAATATAATATCTCAAGTTGTGTCTCAAAACATCACATAACATGAGTCTAGAAAATATATTTGCAACCCATATGGCAGGCAGAAAGTTACTAAGGTTAATATCTCTATTATACAGAGAATGCTAAAACTTGATGAGAAAAATAAAACAGAAGAACTATAATATATTTGACACAGAAATCCAGAAGAGGGAACAGAAACAGTTAACAAACATTTGAAAGCATGCCAATTTCTATTTTATTACACTAATTAAATGTCAAATGTTAAACTACTTGCAATCCTTGGACAAATAATAGTTTATTACTATTTATTTTTTAATTTTATTAATATCATTTATGGTTATTTAGTTTTTACTTTATTATTATAGGGATAATTATTATTATTAACCCTATAACTGTTTTAAGATAGATCATATGCCATTTATCCAAAATAGCAGTTCTCAACTGGGGGTGATTTCTCCTCAAGAGACATTTCGCGATGCCTGGCGACATTTTTGGTTCTCACAACTAAGGGGTGCTACTGGCTTCTAGTGGGTGGTGGCCAGACATGCTACCAAACATCATGCAATGCACAGGACAGTCTCCCACAACAAGGAATTACTTGGCTCAACATGTCAATAGTGCAGAGGTTGAGAAACATTAATTTAACAAATCACCATGACTTGTCAATTCTCCATCTTAAAAATATTCAAATCTGAACTATGCCCATCCCCATAGTGCATTTTCACCATTACTGCAAATATTTTGTATCTTGTCTCTGACTACAGATTTGCCTCTTCAGTCCATTGTCTAAGTTACTGTCCAAGTAAGGTTAGGTTTGAGATGGGTTAAGTTGGGTCGGGTTAGGTTTTATTAAAACACAAGTCTGTCTATATCACGCCTCCATTAAATCTCATTTGCCCGTTGTTTGAATTTACCGCTCTGAGCAAGAAAGCCAGAGATAATAGCTTAAAAAGCCAGAGAGGGTAGAAAGGATTTTATGGCTCAAGGCTAACTAGAACACTCTCTTTTATATAAGGCTGTGAACAAAACTGAAATCAACAGAATGTCAGTGCCAAGAGTCAGATAGAATCTCAGAATAGGAATGAGGTATAAACATAAAACAGTATCTTAGCAACCTAAATTCAGGAGGGAAAGGTGAGAAAGAAAGTACATGTGAATTGAGAGAATTCACAAAACGTTAGATTTATAAGATCTATCAGTCCAACGGTGGTAGTAGACAAATAATGAGAATGTGTAAGGTTTTGGATAACGTCCTCAAAATCTGGGACATGATTTGGGAATCCTAAGAAAAAAATCTGTGAATACATAAGCTTTCCCTGTAGTATGAGGATGAGGTGGCAGTATTTTCAATGGATGGGAATGGAAGCAGTGAGGTGAGGAAGTATTTTATTTCCTTCATGCAACAATCTACATCACATGGACAATATAATTGTAAAAGGGGAAAATGAGAAATAAAGTTCCTCAAAGTAAAGTGACCATATAATTTATTTTCTAAATGTTGATAATCTTTAGAGTAAAAGGGCTGCTATTAATAATTACACTGAGACAACAGCAATAAACCAGCTCTGCCTCAGGAAAACCAGAATGTATGGCTTCCTAATCATAGGAATAGTCCATAATAGGTTGGCGATAGGATTAGATTGAGTAATTCACAAAAACTCCCAATATCATGGTTCAACACAGCTCAGGTTTTTCTGTGATATATGTTATTATTTTAAATATTAAGACAACATAACTCTGCAGACCACGTTTATAATTTTGAAAATGACACAGTGTCTTATTTAAGTTGCACTGCTGAAAGTAGTAACAATGACTATAGACCTCTTTGGCTACATCTAAGCAAGAAAATTTTCTCTCTAGTATATACCATCTCAGACCTCTTTTTTTCCAATCATGTTTTTGACAAATTTAATTGTGTATATTTAAAGTGTGCCATGTGATCATTTGATATACATATATGTTGAAGAATAATTACCAAGATCAGGATAAATAACATGTCCATGACCTCACTTTAACTGTTTTCTTTTTTTTATTTTTGGTGAGAATGCTCAAGATCTATTCTTAACACCTTTCAGTATGCACTATCACATTACTGCCTATATGCACCATCTGTACGTTAGATCGTCAGAACTGAAAAACTGTGCCCTTTGACCTACATCAGCCCATTTTCCCCTTCCCCAAACTCACGGAAATCATTCTGTTCTCTTCTCTGAGGTTGGGTTTTTTTCTGTTGTTGTTGTTGTTGTTTTAGATTCCATGTGTAAATGGTACCATACAGTATTTGTCTTTCTCTTTCTGGGTTATTTCCTTAGCATAATGCTCTCCAGATTCATCCATGTAGTCGTAAATGACAGGATTCCCTTCTTTTGTTATGGCTGAATGATATTTCATTGTATATATATATACACCATATTTTCTTTATCCATTCATCCATAGAAGGACATTTAGGTTATTTCCATATCTTGGCTATTGTGAATAATGCTACAATGAACATAGATGTGCAGTAACATGGGTGTGAGATACTAATTTCAATTTCTTCAGGTGTTTACCCAGAAGTAGGATTGCCAGATCACATTGTAGTTCAATTTTCAATTTTTGAGCAGCTACCATACAGTTTTCTATAATAGCTGTACCATTTGATATTCCCACCAACAGTGTATAAGGGTTCCCTTTTCTCCATATCCTTGCCAACACTTGTCTCTCTTCTTTTTTTTTTTAATTTTTATTTTTCTTTCTTCTCCCCAAAGCCCCCCCAGTACACAGTTGTATATTCTAGTTGGTTCTTCTGGTCGTGCTATGTGGGACATCACCTCAGCATGGCCTGATGAGCAGTGCCATGTCTGCGCCCAGGGTCTGAACCGGCGGAACCCTGGGCAGCCGAAGCAGAGTGAGCAAACTTAACCACTAGGCCACAGGGCTGGCCCCTCTCTCTTCTTTTTGTTTGGTTTTTTGGTTTTTTTTTTTTTTTTTTTTTGAGGAAGATTAGCCCTGAGCCAACTACTGCCAGTCCTCCTCCTTTTTGCTGAGGAAGCCTGGCCCTGAGCTAACATCCGTGCCCATCTTCCCCTACTTTATACGTGGGATGCCTACCACAGCATGGTGTGCCAGGCGGTGCCATGTCCACACCAAGGATCCAAACCGGTGAACCCCGGGCCGCCGAGAAGCAGAACGTGCGAACTTAACCACTGTGCCACCGGGCCGGCCCCTCTTCTTTTTGATCATACACATTGTAACAGTTGTGAGGTGATATCTCATCGTGGTTTACATTTGCATTTCCCTGATGATTAGTGATGTTGAGCACCTTTTCATACACATTTTCGACATTCATATATCTCTTGGGGAAAATGTCTATTCAGGTTCTTTGCCCATTCTTTAATCAGATTACTTTCCTTTTTGCTATTGACTTGTATGGGTTTATGTATTTTGGATATTAACGCTTTATCAGTTACATGGTTTGTGAATATTTTCTCCCATTCTGTAAGTTCCTCATCAATTTATTGTTTCCTTTGCTGTGCAGAAGCACTTTAATTTAATGTAGTCCCATTTGTTTATTTTACTTTTCATTGCATGTGCTTTTGAAGTCTTATCCAAGAAATTATTACCAAGGCTATGACAAGGGTCTTTTCCCTAAATTATTATCTAGGAGTTTTATGGTCAGGCCTCATGTTTAAGTCTTTGATCCACTCTGAGTTAATTTTTATGAGTAGTGAAAGATAGGGTCCAGTTTCATTCTTTTGCATGTGGATATCTAGTTTCACAAACACCATTTATTAAAGAGATTATCCTTTCATCATCATGAGTTCTTGGCACCTTTATCAAAAATTAGTTATCCATATATGCATGGGTTTATGTCTGGCCTCTCCATTCTATTCAACTGGTCTATGCACCTATTTTTATGCCAGTAAGTACCATACTGTTTTGATTACTACAGCTTTGTAACAGAGCTTGAAATTAGGTAGTGTGATGCCTTTTGCTTGTTCTTTCTCAGGATTTCTTTGGCTCTTTGGGGTCTTTTGTGGTTCCATACAAATTTTAGGATAGTTTTTCTATTTCTGTGAAAAATGCCATTGGAATTTTGTTTGGGATTACACTGAATCTGTAGGTCACTTTGGGTAGTATGGACATTTTCACAATATTAATTCTTAAAATCCAAGAACATGAGATATCTTTCCATTTATCTGTGCCTTCTTCAATCCCTTTCATCAATGTCTTAGAGTTTTTAGTGTATAAGTCTTTCACCTCCTTCGTTAAATTTATTCCTGAGTATTTTATTCTTTTTGATGCTATTATAAGTGGGATTGCTTTCTTAATTTCTCTTTCAAATAGTTCCTTGTTACTGTATAGAAATGCAACTGTTCCCTGTATTTTGATTTCATATCTTTCTAACACTAGCAAACTCATTTATTAGTTCTAAAAATTTTTGGTGGAGTCTTTAGGGTTTTCTATATATAAAATCATGTCATCTGTAAACAGAGATAACTTTACTTCCTCATTTCCTACATGGATGCCTTTAAATTCATTTTCTTACTAGTTGCTATGGCTAGGACTTCCAGTACTATATTGAATAGAAATTCAAGTGAGAGTGGGCATTTTTGTCTTATTGCTTATCTTAGAGGAAAGGCTTTTAACTTTTCACCATTGATTATGATGTTAGCTGTGGGCTTGTCATATCTGGCCTTTATTATGCTGAGGAATGTTCCTTCTATACCTAATTTTTTGAGTGTTTTTATCATGAAAGAATGTTTTATTTTGTCAAATGCTTTTTCTGCATCTATTGAGATGATCATATGACTTATGTTTCATTCTATTTATGTAGTGTATCATATTTATTGGTTTGCATATGTTGACCCATCCTTGTGTCCCAGGGATAAAGCCCACTTGATCACGGTGAATGATCCCTTTAATGTCCTGTTGAATGCAATTTGTTAATATTTCTTGAGAAATTTTGCATCTATATTCATCAGGATGCTGGTCTGTATGTTTCTTTCCTTGCAGTGCCCTTGTCTGTCTTTGATATCAGAGTAATGTTGGCCTCCTAAAATGAGTTTAGAGGTCTTCTCTACACTTCAGTTTTTGGCAAGAGGTTGGGAAGGATTTGCGTTGATTTTTCCTTAAATGTTTGGTGGAATTCACTAGTGAAGCCATCTGTTCCTGGGCTTTTCTTACTTGGGGGATTTTTGATTACTGCGTCAATCTCCTTACTCATTACTTGTCTGTTCGGATTTTTATTTCCTTAGGATTCAGTCTAGGAAGGTTGCATGTTTCTTCTTTTTCTAGTTCCTTGAGGTGGAAAGTTGGCTTATTTTATATCTTTCTTTCTTTAATTTTTATTTTTTTCGGATGTACATCGTATTTCGAATTCTGCACACATTACATTACATCATGTTCACCACCCGAACACTAATTATAGTGCATCCCCTCACATGTGACCCTAATCATCCCTTTTGCCCTCTCCCCTGCCCCGCTCCCCAATGGTAACCACCAGTCCAATCTCCAATGCTATGTGGGGGTTTTTTTGTCGTTTTTATCTTCTACTTATGAGTGAGATCATATGGTATTTGACTTTCTCTCTCTGACTTATTTCACTCAGCATAATACCCTCAAGTTCCATCCATTTTGTCACAAATGGCCAGATTTCGTCATTTCTAATGGCTGAGTAGTAGTCCATCGTGTATAAATACCACATCTTCTTTATCCATTCATCCCTTGATGGGCATCTAGGTTGCTTCCAAGTCTTGGCTATTGTGTATAACGCCGCAATGAACATAGGGGTGCAAGTATCTTTATGCCTTTGTGTTTTCGAGTTTTTGGATAAATACCTAGCAGTGGAATAGCTGGATCATATGGTAGATCTATTCTTAATTTTCCGAGGATACTCCAAACTGCTTTCCATAGTGGCTGCACCAGTTTGCACTGCCACCAGCAGTGAACAAGGGTTCCCTTCTCTCCACACCCTCTCCAACATTTGTTGTTTCCTGTCTTGCTAATTATAGCCATTCTGACCGGAGTGAGGTGATACCTCATTGTAGTTTTGATTTGCATTTCCCTGATAGCTAATGATGTTGAGCATCTTTTCATATGCCTGTTGGCCATCTGTATATCTTCTTTGGAGAAATCTGTGTTCAGATCTTTTGCCTATTTTCTAATTGGATTGTTGGTTTTTTTGTTGTTGAACTGTATGAGCTCTTTGTATATTTTGGATATTAACCCCTTATCTGATATGTGGTTTGCAAATGTCTTCTCCCAATTGTTAGGTTGTCTTTTCGTTTTGTTGATGGTTTCCTTTGCTGTGCAGAAACTTTTTAGTTTGATGTAGTCCCATTTGTTCATTTTTTCTTTTGTTTCCCTTTCCCGGTCAGACACGGGACTTGAAAATATGCTACTCAGACCAACGTCATAGAGCGTACTGCCTATGTTTTCTTCTAGAAGTCTCACGGTTTCGGGTCTTACATTCAAGTCTTTAATCCATTTTGAGTTGATTTTTTTGTGCATGGTGTAAGGGAATGGTCTACTTTCATTCTTTTGCATGTGGCTGTCCAGTTTTCCCAACACCATTTATTGAAGAGACTCTCCTTTCTCCATCGTATGCTCTTGCCTCCCTTGTCGAATATTAGCTGTCCATAAACGTGTGGGTTTACTTCTAGGCTCTCAATTTTGTTCCATTGATCTGTGTGTCTGTTTTTGTGCCAGTACCATGCTGTTTTGGTTACTATGGCTTTGTAGTATAATTTGAAATTGGGGAGTGTGATACCTCCGGCTTTGTTCTTTTTTCTCAGGAATCCTTTGGCTATTCAGGGTCTTTTGTTGTTCCATATAAATTTTAGGATTCTTTGTTCTATTTCTGTAAAAAATGTTGTTGGAACTTTGATAGGGATTGCGTTGAATCTATAGATTGCTTTAGGAAATATGGACATTTTAACAAGGTTAATTCTTCCAATCCAAGAGCACGGAATATCTTTCCATTTCTTTGTGTCTTCTTCGATTTCTTTCAACAATATTTTATAGTTTTCGGTGTACAGACCTTTCACCTCTTTTGTTAAGTTTATTCCTAGGTATTTTGTGCTTTTTGTTGCAATTGTAAATGGGATTGTATTCTTAATTTCTCTTTCTGCTACTTCGTTGTTAGTGTATAGAAACACAACCAATTTTTGTACATTGATTTTGTATCCCACAACTTGACTGTATTCCTTTATTATTTCTAAAAGTTTTTTAGTGGACTCTTTAGGGTTTTCTAGATATAAAATCATGTCGTCTGCAAAGAGTGACAGTTTCACTTCTTCTTTTCCAATGTGGATCCCTTTTATTTCTTTTTCTTGCCTGATTGCTCTGGCTAGGACTTCCAATACTATGTTAAGTAACAGTGGTGACAGTGGGCATCTTTGTCTGGTTCCTATTCTTAGAGGGATAGCTTTCAGTTTTTCTCCATTGAGAATGATATTTGCTGTGGGTTTGTCATATATGGCCTTTATTATGTTGAGGTATTTTCCTTCTATACCCATTTTATTTAGAGTTTTTATCATAAATGGATGCTGTATCTTGTCAAATGCTTTCTCTGCATCTATTGAGTGATCATGTGATTTTTATTCTTCATTTTGTTAATGTGGTGTATCACATTGATAGATTTGTGGATGTTGAACCATCCCTGCATTCCTGGAATGAAACCCACTTGATCATAATGTATGATCTTTTTAATGTATTGTTGTATTCGATTTGCTAGTATTTTGTTGAGGATTTCTGCATCTATGTTCATCAGTGATATTGGCCTGTAATTTTCTTTTTTTGTGTTGTCCTTGTCTGGTTTTGGTATTAGGATGTTTGCTTTGTAGAAGGAGTTAGGAGGCCTCCCCTCCTCTTCAATTTTTTGGAAGAGTTTGAGAAGGATGGGTATTAAGTCTTCTTTGAATGTTTGGTAGAATTCACCAGGGAAGCCATCTGGTCCTGGACTTTTATTTCTTTTTTCTTAATATAAGTGTTTATCACTATAAACTTTCCTCTTACAACTGCTCTGCCACATACCATATGTTTTGGTATGTTGTGCTTTCCTTTTCATTTGTCTCAAGATATTAGTTTGGTTTTTCAGGAGTATGTTGTTAATCTCCACATATTTGTGAATTTTCCAGTTTCTTCCTGTAATTGATTTATAACTTCAAAGCACTGTGGCCAGAAAAGATGTCTGATATAATATCAATAATCTTAAATCTATTAAGAATCACTTTGTGGCCAGCCCTGTGGCCGAGTGGTTAAGTTCACACCATCTGCTTTGGTTCCCCATGGTTTCTCCGCTCCACATCCTGGGTGTGGACATGGCACCACTCGTCAGGCCATGTTGAGGCAGTGTCCCACATAGCACAACCAGAGGCACTCACAACTAGAATATGAAAAGCTGTACTGGGGGACTTTGGGGAGAAGAAGAAGAAGAAAAGAAAAAGATTGGCAACAGTTGTTAGCTCAGGCGCCAATATTTAAAACAAAGAATTAGTTCCTTTCCTTAAAAAAAAAAGAATCACGGGGCTGGCCCCGTGGCCGAGTGGTTAAGTTTGCGCACTCCGCTGCAGGCAGCCCAGTGTTTCGTTGGTTCGAATCCTGGGCGCGGACATGGCACTGCTCATCAAACCACGCTGAGGCAGCATCCCACGTGCCACAACTGGAAGGACCCACAACGAAGAATATACAACTATGTACCGGGGGCTTTGGGGAGAAAAAGGAAAAAGTAAAATCTTTAAAAAAAAAAAAAAAGAATCACTTTGTGCGCTAGAATATGATCTATCCTGGAGAATGCTCCATATGCACTTGAGAAAGATGTGTATTTTCCTGCTGTTGGATGGAATGCCCTATATATGTTGGTTAGGTCCATTTGGTCTAATGCATATTTTAAGTTCACTATTTCCTCACTGATTTTCTATCTGGATGATCTATCCTGTTTTTAAGATGGGTATTGAAATCTCCTACTATTATTATATCTTTGCCTACTTCTCCCTTCTTATCTGTTCATATTTGCTTTATATATTTAGTTGTTCCTATGTTAGGTGTATAAGTATTTATAAATATTATACCATCTTGATGAACTGATACCTTTATTACTATATAATAACCTGCTTTGTCTCTTATTACAGTCTTTGACAAAGTCTATTTTATTTGGTTTATTTTTGGTTTCCATTTCCATGGAATATCTTTTTCCATTGCTTCTATTTCAGTCCATTTGTTTCCTGAAAGCTGAAGTGAGTCTCTTGTAGGTAGCACATACTTGAATCGTGTTTTTTTTAATCCATTTGCCATTCATTTAAGAACTCAAATAAATAAAATTAAAAATAACAAGGGAGACATTACAACTGATACCATACAAATGCAAAAGATCATAAGAGAATACTATGAACAATTATATACCCACAAATTGGACAACCTAGAAGAAATGGATACATTCCTAGAAACATACAACCTACCAAGACTGAGTCATGAAGAAACAGAAAATCTAATTAAAAAATTATGAATAAGCATATTAAAATAGTAATCAAAAACTCCCAACACAGAAAAGTCCAGGACCAGATGGCTTAACCAGCGAATTCTATCAAACATTTAAAGGATTAACACCAATCCCTCTCAAACTCTTCCAAAAAATTGAAGAGGAAGGAAAACTTCCCAACTCATTGTATGAGTCCACTATTACCCTGATAGAAACACCAGATATGGACACCACAAGAAAAGAAAACTATAAACCAATTTCCCTGATTAATAGAGATGCAAAAATTGACAATGAAATACTAGCAAACTGAATTTAAGAACTCATTAAAAAGATCAAACACCATGATCAAGTGAGATTTATCCCTTTGATGCAGGGATGGTTTAACATACACAAATCAATAATTGTTATACACCACATTAATAGACTGAAAAATAAAAATCACATGATCATCTCAATAGATGCAGAAAAAGCATTTGACAGAATACAATAACCTGTCATGATGAAAATCCTCAACAGATTGGGTGTAGAAGAAATATAATTCACCATAATAAAGGCCATAGGACAAACTCTCAACTAACATTATATTCAATGGAGAAAAATTAAAAACTTTTCCTCTAAGATCAGGCACAAGACAAGTGTACCCACTGTCACCCCTTTCATTCAACACAGTACTGGAAGTCCTATCTAGAGCAATCAGGCAAGACAAAGAAACAAAAGCCATCCAAATTGGAAAGGAAAAATTAAAATTTTCATTATTTGCAGATGATATAATCTTTTATACTAAAAATCCCAAAGACTCAACTAAAAACTGTGGCATATAATCAATGAATTCAGTAAAGTTTCAGGATATAAAATCAATACATAGAAGGCAATTGCATTTTTATACACTAACAATGAAACATCTGAAAAAGAAATAAAGAAAACTATTCCATTTAAAATGCATCAAAACCAACAAAATATCTAGGAATAAATTTAATCAAGAAAGTGAAAGATCTGTAGAATGAAAACTACAGGACTTTGTTGAAATAAATTGAAGACAACACAAACAAATGGAAGAACATCCTATGTTCATGGATTGGAAGAATTAATATTGTTAAATGTCCATGCTATCCAAAGCCATCTATAGAGTAAACACAATCTTTATCAAAATTCCACTGGCATTTTTCACAGAAACAGAAAAAGCAATCCTATAATTTGTATTAAAAGACTTTTATATACAAAAGATCCCAAAGCCAAAGCAATCATGAGAAAGAAGAAACCAGAATCATCACACTTCCCTGATTTCAAGCTATACTACAAAGCTTTATAGTAAATAAAACAGTATGGTACTGGCATAAAAATAGACAACTGGAATAGAGAACCTAGAATTAAACACCCACATATACAATCAACAAATATTTGTAAAGGAGCCAAGAACATCCAATGGAGGAAGGATCAGCTCTTCAACAAATGGTGGTGGGAAAACTGGATAACCACATGCAGAAAAATGAAATTGGATCTCATCTTATACCTATCACAAAAATTAACTCAAAATGGATCAAAGACTTAAACATAAGACCTGATACCTTAAAATTCCTATAAGAAAACATAGAGAAGAAGTTCCTCCACATTGGTCTTGGCAACGGTTTTTTGGATATGATGCCAAAAGCACAAAAAGCAAAAGAAAAAAAATCAACAAGTGGGACTACATCAAACTTAAAAGATTTTGCACTGCAAAAGAAACAAGAGTGACATCATCAAGATGGCAACATAGGCCATTACTGACCTCACTCCCCCTCACAAGAAGAACAACTAACTACTAGTCACAGGAAAGACACAACTGAAAAAATCTTAGAATGAGAGAGCTGAGACTGAAGCATCCCCTGTACCACAGACACCAAGACATATCACCTTAGAAGGGTGTAAGTAGAGGCTACACCCTGACTGCATTATCCCTCCTCCAGGCCAGCACAGCACCATGCCAAGACATCTCCCAGGAGCCCATGGTTCTTCCAGTGGGAAAGGGGTGCTCAGGGTGGACATCCAGCTCC
The DNA here is from genome assembly GCF_037783145.1 of Equus przewalskii. Lineage (NCBI taxonomy): Eukaryota > Metazoa > Chordata > Mammalia > Perissodactyla > Equidae > Equus > Equus przewalskii. Next base: position 4,272,478 of record NC_091860.1, read on the forward strand.
TTCAGCATTGTGAGTCGCTTACTGGGAGTCCTCACTCCACCGGGATTCCAGGGGAATCTACAAGGCTTGACCACTGCAAATCTGATTGTGATAAAGAAGAGGGGGTGGGTGCTTGCAACAACCAGCACTTGAATCTTGGCAAGCCAGTTTCTTAAGTGCAGTGCCCAAGTAGTAGCCCCAACCAGCAGTTTTGCTAATCTGCAAAGCCAAGATGGCTGCACAATCTGACAAGGGAACTTGGCAGGTGTAGGTCTGCCTGATTTGGGACCTCAAACAAGCAGTTTTGCCTGCCCAGGAGTCTGGTCTGTCCAGCTCATACCACCCCAACACCGCCCCTGCAGGCAGAGGAGATGAGTCACAGCCCCACCCACTGCTGCGTGAACTCCTAGCCCTGCCCAACCAGATAGCCTTGCCAGAACACCTGGAAGCTGGGTAGCCCAGAAAAGCTTGAGTAGAGAGTCCAGTAGGAAGAGCTGAGCATCCAAAGAGCAAAGCCAGTGGCACCATTAGGCTAGGGAACTTGGGACACAGGTTAGCTTGGGTCAAGAACACAAGGAGCCTTGCTAGACTTGGAGCCAACTATCCTGCTCTGACCAGACTGGGAAGTTAATTCATAGCCCTGCTCACTGTTGAGTGTAGCTTCCAGCCCCTCCCAACCAAAAGCCTAATTGGGAACACCTCAAAGCTGCACAGCCAAGAAACACTCAAGTGAAGAGTCCAGCAAGCAGAGCCAATAGTTTGCAGAGAAAAGCCAGTGATTTTATTCAGCCAGGGAACTTGGGGTGTGGGTCAGCATCAGTCAAGACCACACACAGAGCCTTTCCAGCCCTGGAGCTTGTTTCCCCGCTGCACACGTGCAGGGAAACTAATTCACAGCACTGCTATCACTGATTACAGCCTTCAGCCTGACCAGCCAGGGAATCTAACCAGATCACATGGGAAGCTATGTAGCCCATCCAACAGCCATGCATACCGTGGCACTTGAACAGAGAGCACTGCCCGCGGTTTTCCCCAGTTGCAGAGCAAAACAGATGGCCCCGTCCGGCCAGGGAATTCACTGTGCAGTCTTGCCTGATTTGGGTCCCCAAACATAAGGGAGTAATGGAAGAAATGAGGGAAAAATGACTCAAGATATACAGAAAACAAATACAAACATGACAAGTATTCTTCCCTTAGTAGTAATTACTTTAAATGTAAATGAATTAAATTGTCCAATCAAAAGACAGAAAAGGTTAAAAAAATACAATCTACCTATATGCTGTGTACAAAAGACTCATTTTAATTGAAAAGACATAAATAAATTGAAAGTGAAGGGATGAGAAAAGATATTCTATGTAAACAGTAAGCAAAAAGTGTGATGGTTAATTTTATGTGTCAGCTTGACTTGGCTAACGGATACCCAGATAACTGGTAAAACATTCTAGGTGGGTCTGTGAGGGTGTCTCCAGAAGAGATTAGCATTTGAATAAGTAGACTGAGTAAAAAATGTCACTCATCAATGTGAGTGGGCATCCTCCATCCACTGAGAGCCTGAACAGAATAAAAAGACAGAGGGAGGGTGAATTTTCTCTCTCTGCTTGAACTGAGACATCCACCTTTTCCTCCTCTTGGCATTGGCACTCCTGGTTGTAGGGAGTTCAGACTCAGACTAAAACTTATACCATCAGCCCCCCAATTCTCAGGCCTTTGGACTCAGACTGAATTATACCACTGGCTTTCCTGCTTCTCCAGCTTGCAGATGGCAAGTCATGGGAATTCTCAGCCTCCATAACTGCATGAGTCAATTCTTACAATGACTCTCCTCTTTATATCTATCTCTATCTATCTATCTATAAATAAATATATCCTATTTGCTCCGTTTTATCTCAAGAATCCTAATACAGGTGGCTTTACTAATATCAAACAAGACGGACTTTAAGTCAAAAACTATTGCAAGAGACAAAAAGTGACATTATATACTGATAAAAGAGTCACTCATCAAGAATATATAACAACTATAAACATATGCACACAAAAGAAACAGAACCCCTAGTGGGTTCTGTTGGACCTCTAGTGCATGTGGAACATACTCCCAGATAGACTATATATTAGGCCACAAAACAAGTCTTAATGGAAGCAAACTAGAAATTAATATCAGAAGGAAAACTGAAAAATCCACAAGTATGTGGAATTTAAACAACACCCTCTTAAATAGTCAAAAAGTCAAACAAAAAATCACAAGGGAAATTAGAAAACATCTTGACAAATGAAAATGCAACATACTAAAACTTATGAGGTACCATAAAATCAATGCTAAAAGGAAAATCTATAGCTGTCAACACTTACATTAAAAAAGAAGAAAAATCTGAAATCAACAACTTAACTTTACGCTGTAAGGAACTAGAAAAAGAAGAACAAACTAAACCCAAATCTAGCAGAAGGAAGAAAATAATAAAGATTAGAGATAAATGAAATAGAGACTAGAAAAACAGTAGAGAAAATCAATGAAACCAAGAGTAGGCTCTTTTAAAATATAAAATTGACAATCATTTAGCTAGATTAGCTAAGAAAAAAAGAGAAAACTCAAATAACTAAAAGAGGAAATGAAAGATGGAACATTACTGTTGATTTTGCAAAATAAAAAGGATTGTAAGAGAATACTATGAATAACTGTACACCAAAATATTGGATAACCCAGATGAAATAGACAAAATCCTAGAAATGCAAACCTACCATTATGAAGACAGAGAAAATCTGAACAGACTTATACCTAGTAAGGAGATTGAATCAGTAATCAAAAAACTCCTAACAAAGGAAAGTCCAGGACCAGACCGCTTCACTGGTAAATTCCACCAAAGATTTAAAAAAGAACTAATGCCAATTCTTCTCAAATTCTTCCAAAAGATAAAATAGTAGGAAAAACTTCCTAAGGCCAACATTATCTTGATATCAAAGCCAGATAAAGATATTATAAAAAATGAAAATTACAGACCAATATCCCTTATGAATATAGATGCAAGAATCTTCAAAATACTAGAAAATCAAATCCAACAACATATCAAATGGATTATATACCAAGACCAGATGAGATTTATCCTAGGAATTCAAATGTGCTTCAACGTAAGAAAATCAATGTAATATGCTACATTAATAGAGCAAAAATGAAAAGCTACATAACCATCTCAATTGGTACAGAAAACACATTTGACAAAATCTGACACCCTTTCATGAGGAAAAAAAAACTTGGGGCCGGCCCGGAGGCATAGTGGTTAAGTTCATGTTCTTCACTTTGGCTGCCCAGGGTTCGTGGGTTCAGATCCCAGGTGTGGACCTACACACCGCTCATCAGGCCTTGCTGTGGTGGCATCTCACATGTAAAATGGGGGAAGATTGGCACAGATGTTAGCTCAGGGCTAATCTTCCTCATCAAACAAAGAAAAGAAAAGAAAGAAAAAGCTCTCAGAACACTAGGAACAGAAGGGAACTTGTTCAACATGATAAATGGCATTTGTGGACCCACAGCTAACATCTCATTCAATGGTGAAAGAGTGAAAGCTTTCCCCAAATTTCAGGAACAAGACAAAGATGCCCACTTTTACCACTCCTATTCAACACTGTACCAGAGAAATTAGAAAATAAAAAGAAATAAAAGGTATCCAATTTGGAAAGGAAGAAGTAAAGTATCTCTATTCACAGATGACATGATCCTGTATACTACAGAAAATCCCAAAGATCTCACACAGAAATATTAAAGTTAATAAATTCAGTAAAGTTTCAGGATACAAGATCAGCATGAAAAATTAGTTGCATTCCTAAACACCAGCAATGGGTAATTTGAAAATGAAATTAAGAAAAATTTCTACTTACAACAGCATCAGAAAGAATAAAATACTTAAGAATAATATTGACCAAGGAGTTACAATAATTGTACACTGGAAACTATCAAACATTGTTAAAATAAACTAAATAAGGCCTAAATAAATGGAAAGGCATCCTGGGTTCAGAGACTGGAAGACTTATTATTGTTAAGATGGCAATACTTCTCAAGGCAATCTACAGATTCAGTGCATTCTCTATCAAAATCCCAAAGGCCTATTTGCAAAAATGGAAAAAGTTGATCCTAAAATTCATATGTAATTGCAAGGGGTCTCAAATAGCAAAGAAATATTGAAAAGAACAAAGTTTGAGATCTCATACTTCCCCATTTCAAAACTTTCTACAAAGTTACAGTAAATCCCAACAGTGTCATATTGACATATGCATAGACATATATACCAATGGAATACAACTGAGAGCAAAGAAATAAACCCATACATATGGTCAACTGATTTTTGACCAATACAATGCAGTGGGAAAAGAAGAGGCTCTTCAACAAATGGTGTGAGGATAACTCACTTTCCACAAGCAAAAGAATGAAGTTATAGCCCTACCTCACACCACATACAAAAATTAACTCAAAGCAGATCAATCACCTAAATATAAGAGCTAAAACCATAAAGCTCTTAAAAGGAAACATAAGGGTAAATCTCTGTTACCTTGGATTTGGCAATGGATTCTCAGATATAACACCAAAAGCACAAGTAACAAAAGAAGAAATAAATAAATTGGGCTTCATAAAATTAAAAACCTTATGCATCAAAGGACATTATCAAGAAAGTGAAAATACAACCTATAGAATGAGAGAAAATATTTTTAAACCATTTATCTGATAAAGCTGTAATATCAAGAATATCCAGAATAGCCTCTACAACTCAGCAATAAAAGGACAAACATCCCAATTAAAAAATGGGTAAAGGAATTGAATATATATTTTTTCAAAAAGAAGATATACAGATGACCAATAAGTACACAAAATGATGCTTAACATCTTTAGCAAATAGGGAAATGCAAATCTAAATTACAAGGCACTATAGTTCATACCTACTAGAATGACCATAATTTTTTAAAAAATGAAAACAGGTGTTGGCAAGGATGTGTAACCTTGTACATTGCTGGTAGGAATATAAAATGATGCAGCCAACTGTGGAAAACAGTTGGGCAGTTCCTGAAAAAAGATAAACTTAGAATTATCATATGATCCAGCAATTACACTCCTGCCCAAAACAACTGACAACAGGTATTTAAACAGACATGATATGATTTAAACAGATATGAACACCATGTTCATTGTAGCATTATTTACAACAGCCAAAAGGTGGAAACAACCCAAATGTCCTTTAGCAGACGAATGGATAAACAAAATGTGGTATACACATGTAATGAAATATTATCCAGCCATTAAAAGGAATGAAATTCTGATACATGCTACAATGTGGATGAACTTTGAAAACACTATGCTAAGTGAAATAAGCCAGACATAAAAGGATAAATATTGTATGATTTCATATCTATGAAATACAATAGGCAAATTCATAGAGACAGAAAGTAAATTAGAGGTTACCAGTGGCTGGATGAAGGCAGAAATGGGAGTCATTTGTTTAATGAGTTTCTTTTGGGGATGATGAAATGTTGTAGAAATAGATGTACAACATTGTGAATGTAATGAACGCCACTGAATTGTACACTTAAAGGTTATTAAAATGGCAAATTTTATGTTATATATATATTTTACCACAATAAAAAATTTTTTTAGTCAGTTGATTAAATTCAGCTCAAGTGCTCGTTAAAAATTCATAATAAAGTTTGAACAACAGAAAATGTCCTGGCCTTAATAAGGAATATCTATCTCAGACAACCAATCATCATAGGTGAAACAGTTTGTGCACTCTCCTTTCAAAGCACAATAGAAGAGTGATGCTCCTGCACTCTATATCACAACCATTTAATTTTATTTTGAAAGTTCAGCCCAATGCAATAAGATACGGTTGGTTATAAAAGCTATCTACATTGGAAATGAAGAACAAATTCATCATCATTTTAAAACATACATCAAACACCTAAAGAATCTAGCTAAAATATTATTTATATCACAAAACATATTTTTTCCTGACATATCTTGATGAATTTTTGGTATAATATTATGCTAAGAATTCATAACGCCAAACACTGTTACTTGGTCAAGGCAAAGCTATCACTTCCCTTTTTACACAGATCTTAGTTGAAATAGACTCCCTACGTAATATAATATTAACTCACCAAATTAATTTTTACATATTGGTCAATATATTTCTATATTATCTGATGACTGTCTAAGGAATTATTTCTATAATAATGTTCTCTCTTCAGTTATTTATAATTACACCACAGGAACACACAATCATTTACATTTTTATTTTACGAAACAGAAAACATTTTTACCTTGAAATTCTGTTGCTTCTTGGGAAGTTTGCTTTTCAATATTACTTTGTAATTTCTCTTCTAAAACATCAGCCTTAATAACAAAATTATAATAAGTAATTACAAACTATATATCATGGAACTCTACCTTCTTTTAGGGAGAGAACAATTTTTTATTCATATCTACAATGTCATTGCAGAAACATTTTACTTTTCATTATTTCCTGCGTTTATAAAAAAAATCAGAACAATTAATGGATTTGAGAGGCATTTGGTAACACTTAATAGTGTGGAGGGAACTCAAGGAATATTGTAATTCTCCCTCACAAATAATTCCAAATAAATCATGTTAAGAATTATTCATTATGATTCTAGTTTAGATTTATATTTTAGTCTGATTCAATCTCTAGACAAATTCAAATGGCTTACAAAATCACTTTTATAAGGCTACTTTAACAACTTCTATATATTGTGAATATATGTCAACTATGTAGCCTTTTTATCATTTCCCTTTTTCCTAGCATTTTTGCCCTAAGAATTTCCTAATTAAATACCATTTTAACAAAAGCAATTCTGATAATTTTCAAGATCTTGTTTAAACAAAATTATTTCAAAATGGCTATGCTTTCATAAGTACCTTATTGTATAAAAATATTTTTTGTAGATGAACATGAAATGAAAATTTCCCTGTCTCAGTTGGAATTGTGTATCTTTTAATTTATCATTAAAACTCTAATCTAAGCCACAGCTTCTTTGTCGATATAGATGAAAATTTTTTTATGTTAAAATATTACTTTGATTCCCAAATACTACTTTAAACATCCTAAATAAAAACAGGTATTAAAATGCAAACTTTTTACTCCCTTTAAATAAGACAATGTTGATGAATTTTTAATTAAAATTATTCAAAATATTGAAGGAGTCTAGCAATTTAAAGTAAATAGCTTTATGTTATTGTTCTATATATTACCTTTGAGATATCACTACCCATTGGCTTTCTTTTAATAACAACAGTGGGTGAAATAAACGGTGCTGTCACTGTTTCACTCCCTTGAAGCAATGTTCTGGCAGAAGGTGAATTTTGAATTTCTTTGATTGATGTTCTGGAAGGCAGTGAATCTTGAGTTTCGCTGCTTGATAATACTCTTGCAAATGATTTATCATGGGTCTTTGATGAAAGTATATGGGATGGGTCTTCATCAGCAAAAACTTCATTGGCATTCTTTGAAAAAGCTGATCCATCTTGAGATTTGAGGATCTGTGAAAGATCTGAAATAGCAGGGCTAGCCCTTTTCTTCTCTGAGCTTTAGAATTACAAAATATCTGGTATTAGATTATGTGAAGAACATTTTTTATTTGTAACTGAAGAATGATTTTCATAATCTACAAGAATATTAAATAAACAATTATAATTATTCATTAATTAATGGTGACACAAATATGAAATTGATGCTACATAACAAGTTGAAGATAATATACACAGAATTAAGTAACATTTGAAATACTTAACATAAGAGTTATTCAAGGTCATAACCAGCCACAGAACAAGAAAGTCTTCTCGGCCAAAGTAGAGCGCAAGATGGTTTGGAGGTTGCCCTTTAGTCACATTTATCCCAAAGTTATTTTTTCACAATTTCATTTCAGAATGAAAATTAAAATCTCTTTATAGACGTTTTGACATTAAAAATCACTGTCTTCCACTAGAATCAATTCCCAAGCTCTGAGTTACTTTTCCTCAGGGTAAGAGGTATTTATTCTCCACCAATTGGCAAAGGGTCAGCTTTCAGGGTTCCAGAACTGAGGTAATCATATGTCACGGTTGCCTGCATAGTCTCAGTTTATGCTTGTTGTCCTAGCATTCCAGTTTAGACAATCTAATGGTCAAACTACCCATCTTCTGTAGAATTTAACAAAGCTCTCCTAGGCCTATCAAATGCAACAGAGTTTGATGGTTCTTCATTTTAAACAACTATTACTCAAGTTAATATAATTTGCCCAAGGCTCATTGCAAAGTATATAAAATAATTTGAATTTTTGTCTCACAGATGCAAAATTTTAAAATGTAACCATTGCCACCAATCCTGCATTTGTTAGTTTAGGATGAATTTCAAACACCAGACTTTGGACTATTAAAAAAATGGGGATGGGAGGGAGGTCAATTCTGAGAATAAAAGTGTAAGATAGTTGATGGCTAAAAAGACATGTAACTGGGGCTGACCTGGTGGCTTAGTGGTTGTTTGCATGCTCTGCTTTGGCAGCCTGGCATACGTGGGTTCTGAGCCTGGGCACAGACCTACACACCACTCATCAAACCATGCTGTGGAGGCATCCCACATATAAAATAGAGGAGGACTGGCACAGAGCTGGATTGGCACAGATGTTAGCTCAGGGACAATCTTCCTCAAGCGAAAATAGGAAGATTGGCAACAGATGTTAGATCAGGGTCATTCTTCCTCACCAAAAAAAAAAAAAGACATAACTTATGACAAAAAACTTTTGTAGTGGCCTTATAAAATGGGTTCCAATATTAAAGAGAATAGGTGCCTGTGAATTAATAGCCTGTGCTAAATTAAGAATGGCATCTCATCCTCAAACATGATTTAATAGTTTTCTTAGGTATTTGAATTTAAGATGACTAGTTACGAAATAGTCTAACACTCTTCTGGAGACCATTTTTGAAGACATATCCTAGAGGATTGTTGTCATTAGGCCATTGAAGCATAAAAATAGGTTAAGCGCATGATATAAATTGATGGTTTTTTACAATCATACCTACAACCACACACAAATCATCACTCCTGCCGCTAATATTACCACAGAGCTACAAGTAGAAAGCAAAATACTTCTAAAGATTTTGAAATGTTTATTAGGGGATATCATTAACCACTTGATTCTACACAGGCAAATGATCCTAAATTATAACAATAGAGAAAATGTGTGGCAATCTCAAGAACAGTTCCTTAAATACTAATACAAAGTTAATTTGTAACCATACTCCCACACTCAAGCAATCCCACTTCTATTATCTCCCACAATCATAAATGACCATTGTATAACACGGTGATACTTCTGCTGAGGGGGGATAATAAAGAAAAATATTCGAAAGGTATGCAAGCAGTACTGTATTCAAGCTCACCTTAGCCAAAGTGATATCTCTAAGAAGTGGGATAGTATACTTCCAAGCCCTGCTGTTTGTTTGGATGATAAAAGAAAAGAAGAACATGAGGAGGAGGGTTAGAAGGAGGAGGGAGAAAGACGATGGAAAGGCTATGGAAGGCATCCTAAATTCACACAGAAAATAACAATAAAGCAAATGGCTTGCCCTATTCCCATTCTTTGGTAAATGATGAACAACCTAAACATATTTATGTCTTGCTAAATTCGTTGTCCATGTTAGATTCTTTCTAGCCACCCCTCCATGTTAAAACGCTACAACATAGTATATAGTATAATTATGAGTGTGTATTTTAACAGCTTTGATATAAGCATGCTGACAGCATTCCAATGACAGTCTTCAACAGCACTGAAGTGGTATAAAGAATAAATCTTCTTCTGTTTGCAAATAGACGTACAAGACCATAATCTGTTACACATATCACCACAGACACCTCATAATCCCTCTTTAATACACTGTCACTCAGGCAAAACGGAAGATTGCTTTTGGATTACTGTCCAACCTGTCCTGTTGTTTTTCTGTTCCAAGATCTTCTTTTGCAGGAGCTTTCCTTATGAACTCCATCCATTTTCTAAACTCTCAACACAATGCCTAATCCATTCCCCTTCCCCCTTAGGAAAAAAAAAAAGTCTCTTGCAAGTATTGATGTACATACTGAAATTTTAATTATCAATGAAAATATAGAGGAGAATGGATTTGATATTCTTATCTACAATAATATAATATAATACAATACAATACAATATCTACAATAATATAAGATGTGGAATGCATTTATATATACAAGAAAACAAAAAGGTCTAAAATTCAAAGTGTGCAATATAGTACAATCTAAAATGATTCTAAAAATTAATTTTACAGAAAATTTTCAATATAGATAATGCAAAAATAAAAGCAAAAACCTATCATAAATATTTTGATAGTTTTGAAAACTATAATTATCACTGGTCAAATTCTTCATACTGACCAGTTTTAGGCTCCTCAATTAAAAAGAAACTCAAAAAATTTGAAAAGTTTCAGTAAAAAACAAGATGATTAAGAGCCTGGAAAAATGAGAGCTGGCCCCAGTGGCTTAGTGGTTAAGTTTCGCATGCTCCACTTCAGTAGCCCAAGTTCAGTTCCTGGGCGCAGACCTATACCACTCTCTGCCAGAGGCCATGCTGTGGTTGTAGCCCACATACAAAAAGAAGAATGTTGGCAATGGATGTTCGGGGCAAATCTTCCTCAGGAAAAAAAAAACAAAAGACCCTGAACAAATGAAATGTTAAAATATTTGGAATTATTTCAGCTAGTAAAAATAAGGCTAGTGGACTACTTAGAAATAGTTTTTAAATGTGTAAATAAATCTTACACTGACAACATTGACTAGTTACAAATAACAGCTATTGTTATTACTGAAATAATTAGAAATAGGATTTAAACTATATGGAAATTATATGGAACAAAAGGAAAACTATTCTAACAGTAGAAAAACAAAATTATTGGTTAATGAGGATGATAAACATGTTTTCTCCTGAATGGCCTCAGTGGATATCATTTCCCTGCTCTGTAGCTAGGCAGAGACTTTCAAACAAAATCTTTCACTGATACCTGAAATACTGGAAAGCAAACTCCCTCCACATGCTCTTTTTCCAATACATCTATTTTCCCCTCATCAGGGAGTTTCATAGTTCCAGAATAACTATTTTTCCTGCACCCCTCCCCACTGCTCTATAGATATACAAACTAGTATATGACAGGCTCCTTCCCCTAGAGCACTTTCCATCATCTATTGAGCTGTCTCTAGCCCAAACGTTCACTGTGCAAGATGAGAGCTTGGAATATTACATGTGTTCTGCTGCTACTCTGCCTATAAGTTTTTCTCAGAAAATATTGCCATTTGTAACTAGTTGTATGTGACTCGTACAGATACCATAGCTTTTGAAAACAGAAATAGTTTGATTGGGCCACCACTGAGGTGGTAAATAAACCCACTGGAAGCTTTACACCAGAAAAACTACTGAGTTGGAATGGCCAATATCTCAGTGGCCATATTGTTTATAGTCACAAAAGCTGAGAGGGCAAATTACTTGGCCAAACTAGAATGGCTAGAGACCAGGTGGCTCAGAGATATGGGATAAAATAATCTCCACGTGGGGGGATAGCTACATAGCCCATAGACCACTGAAGACGAGAAATGGGAAGGTTTCTTAGAAATCCTAGAATAGTAGATTTGCTATAAAAGAAAAATCCAGAGCAATAAGGTTGTAAGTAGGTGGCTACAGCACTCTACTTAAAGGAAGGAGAAAGAGGCCAGGCTCAGAAAAGCCTAGAAAAATTGGCATAAGTATGACTAAAAGTTAACAGGTCGATACTAAAGCCTGAAAGAGATTTAAAAAATCGCCTGACTGTGCAGCTCTATGGTTGGCCTCTCTTGCAACAGAAGGGAGGAAAACTATTGGGCTGATACAAAATTTGGAATGATCTGAACAGAGTTACACAGATAGCACAAAAAGAGACAAAGGCTTGAGCTAGAGCCTTGTCCTCTTCAGCTTTCCAGGGGGTGAGATCTCAAGCATTTCTAAACTTACTATACACTGACTCCTACATGGTATGGGGAAAGGAGTTAACACAGCAGGGCTTAGACTTCTATCCTTGGAAAGCCCTGCTTACAAGGTTGGCCCTTGGCTGGTATCTTGGAAATTGACAGGGTTCCCACAATTCCCAGAACTAAGGATGGCTCTCTGTGCCCACTGTACAAACAATGTGGTTTATGCTGAACAACTGCTTTCCTTCTGGGAGTGTGGATTTTTGGTACATGATAGGCACAGTGTGTCTATACAACCAGCCACCAGTAAAAACCTGAGTCTCTAATGAGTTTCCCTGGTAGACAACATGTCACATGTGTTGTCACAATTCACTGCTGGAGTAATTAAGCATATTCTGTTTGACTCCACTGAGAGAGGACTCTTGGATGCTTGTACCTGGTTTCTTCCAAACTTTGCCTCATGTGCCTTTTCCTTTTACTGATTTTTGTTTTTATCATTTTGCTATAATATCATGATAATGATTATGCGTTGAGTCCTGTGAGTCCTCCTAGCAAATCACTGTACCTAGAGATGGTCTTGGAAACCCCCAACACAGTTGGTGTCAGCAGCGGGATTCACTAGAATGATCTCTGACTTACTGAAATATGGAGAAAGCATTGCTTGGAAAAAGGAATTATGAAAGGTTGGGATGGGAGATGATTAATTTTGGGTGGCTATGGACTCATCTATGGTACAAAATGGCAGCTGAACTGCTTTCTGTTGGGCGAGGTAAAGTTACCTGTGGGATTTGAAAATGATACATTCAACTCCAGGAGAACTGGCTTCTAGATCCCCTGGCTGCAATTCTGGTGCTGAGTAAAGCAAGAGAAAAAGGTGCAGCCTGGGTGATGTCCTTGGTTTTTGTGCTCTCTACCAAGTGGGAGGAGAAAGGACCTAAAAATTCCGAAACGTGGGCTTTGCATGGGCCAAAGGCAATAAAAATTAGTTTGTACTTACAATCTCCTTCAGGTGGAAGGGGGAAAGGTTAAATCAGCTCCTGGGGCAGGAGCAAAGCTTTAAATAAACCAGAGGAAAAATTGAGGGGTGGAGGGTAAGGAGGGCGACTCTAGCTTCCTTTTCTTCAGCCTGGCTCTGCTACTGCTGAAGCATCACCCCTTTCCCTTGCATTCCAGCTGGGATATCCCTGCACCTGTAATGCTAACCCTGTAAATGATTAATTCACTGCAAGTACAAATTCTTAATGAGAAAAAAAGGGAATTTTTTATTGATGTATAGTTGACATATAATGTTATATGAGTTTCAGGTGTACAACATAATGATTCAATATTTGTATGTACTGCAAAATGCTCACCACAATAAGTCTAGTTAACGTTCATCACCACAAATGATTACAGAATTTTTTTTGTTGTGTTGAGAACTTTTAAGATTTACTCTCCTAGCAACTTTCAAATATGCAATACAGTATTACTAACTACAGTTGCCATGCTGTACATTACATCCCCATGACTTATTTATTTATAACTGGAAGTTTGTACCTTTTAACACCCTATATCCATTTCACCCATCTCCCACTTCCCCACTGCTGGCAACCATCACTCTGCTCTCTGAATCTATGACTTTGGTTTTAGGGCTTTTGGGGGGATTTGTTGTTGTTGTTTTAGATTCCTTATATAAGTAAGATCACACGGTATTTTTCTTTCTCTGTTTAACTCATTTCACTTAGCAAAATGGCCTGAAGGTCCATCTATGTTGTCACAAATGGCAAGATTTCCTTCTTTTTTATGGCTGAATAATATACCATTATACACACACACACACACACACACAACATTTTCTTAATCCATTCATCTGGCGATGGACACTTTGGCTATTTTCTTATCTTGGCTATGGCTATGGTAAATAATGCTGCAATGAACAAAGGGGTACAGATACCTTTTTGAGTTAGTGTTTTCATTTTCTGTAGATAAATACCCAGAAGAGGAATTGCCAAATTATACAGTAGTTCTATTTTTAACTTTCTGAGGAACCTCAATAAATTGAGGTTTTCCCTAGTGGCTGCACCAATTTACATTCCCACCAACAGTGCACAAGGGTTCTCTTTCTCTACATCCTTGCCAACACTTGCTATTTCCTGTCTTTTTGATAATAACCATTCTAATAGACGTGAGGTGATATCTCATTGTGGTTTTGATTTACATTTCCTTGATGATCAGTGATGTTGAGCATCTTTTCATGTACTTGTTGGTCATCTGTATGTTTTCTTTAAAAAAAAGTCTATTCAGATCCTCTGCCCATTTTTCAATGAGACCAGGGTTTTTATTTTTTGGCTATTAAGTTGTACAAGTTCTTTATATTTTGGATATTAACTCCTTACTGGATGTGGTTTGCAAATATTTTACCCCATTCAGTAGATTGCCTTTTCATTTTGTTGATGGTTCCTCTGCTGTGCAGAAGCTTTTTAGTTTGATGTAGTCCCACTTATTTATTTTTGCTTTTGCTGCCTTGGCTTGTGGTGTCAAATCTAAAAAGCATCATTGCCAAGACCAACGTCAAGGAACATGATGTCTATGTTTTCTTCTAGGAGTTTTATGGTTTCAGGTCTTACATTCAAGTCTTTAATCCATTTGAATTAATTTTTGTATATGGTGTAAGATAGTGGTCCACCTTCATTCTTTTGCATATGGCTGTACAGTTTTCCCCACATCATTTATTGAAGAAACTGTCCTCTCCCCATTATATTCTTGGTTCCTTTGTCATAAATTAATTGATCATATACTATGAGTTTATTTCTGGGCTCTCCTCTGTTCCATTTATCTATGTATCTATTTTTATTTCAACACCACACTGTTTTCATTACTATAGCTTTATAAGGGATTTTGAAATCAGGAAGCATGATGTCTCCAACTTTATTCTTCTTTCTCAAGATTGCTCTGGCTATTTGGGGTCTTTTGTGGTTCCATACAAATTTTAGAATTGTTTGTTCTATATCCATGAAAAATGCTACTGGAATTTTGTTAGGGATTGCATTGAATCTGTAGATTGCTTTGGGTAGTATGTACATTTTAACAGTATTAATTCTTCCAATCCATGAGCATGGGATATCTTTCCATTTATTTATTCCAATTTCTTCCATCAATGTTGTACAGTCTTCAGTGTATAGTTCTTTCCTCTTCTTGGTTAAATTTATTCCTAGGTATATTATTCTTTCGGAGGCAATTTTAAAAGAAATTGTTTTCTTAACTTCTCTTTCTGCTAGTTCATTATCACTGTATAGAAATGCAATAGATTTCTGTATATTGATTGTTTCCTGTAACTTTACTGAATTCATTTATTAGTTCTGACAGTTTTTTTGTGGAGTCTTTAGGGATTTTTATATACAGTATCATGTCATCTGCAAATAGTGACAGGTTTACTTCTTCCTTTCCAATTTGGATGCATTTTATTTCTTTTCCTTGCCTAATTGCTCTAACTAGCACTTCCAGTGCTATGTTGAATAAAAGTGGCAAAAGTGGGCATGTGTGTTTTGTTCATGATCTTAGAGAAAAAGCTTTCAGTTTTTCACCATTGTTGATGTTAGAGGTGGGCTTGTCATATATGGCCTTTATTATGCTGAGGTTCTCCCTATACACAGTTTGTTGAGAGTTTTTATCATAAATAGATGTTGAATTTGGTAAAATGCATTTTCTGCATCTATTGAGATGATCATATGATTTTTACCTTAATTTTGTTAATGTGGTGTATCACATGGATTAATTTGCAGATGTTGAACCAACTTTGCAACCCTGGGATAAATCCCACTTGATTGTGGTGTATGATCCTTTTAATGTATTGTTAAATTAGGTATGCTAATATTTTGCGGAGGGTTTTTGCATTTATGTTCATCGGGGATATTGGCCCGTAATTTTCTTTTCTTGTGGTATCCTTGTTTGATTTTGGTATCAGGGTAATGCTGGCCTCATAAAATGAGTTTGGAAGTGTTCTCTCCTCTTCAATTTTTGAAAGAGTTTGAGAAGGATTGGTATTAATTCTTTGAACATTTGGTAGAATTCACTGGTGAAGCCATCCGGTCCTACACTTTTTTTTTATAGGGAGTTTTTAAATTACTGATTGAATCTCCTTACTAGTAATTGGTCTGTTCAGATTTTCTACTTCTTCATGATTCAGTCTCTGAAGGTTGTATGTTTCTAGGAATTTATTCACTTCTTCTAGGTTGTCCAATTTGTTGGCATATAATTGTTTGCAGTAGTCTCTTATGATCTTTCATATTTCTCTGGAATCAACTGTAATTGATACCACTCCTTTTTCATTTTTGATTTTATATTTTAACTTTTAACTCTCTCTCTTTTTTATGGGTGAGTCTAGCTAAAAGTTTGTCAGTTTTATTTATCTTTCCAAAGAACCAGCTCTTAGTTTCTTTGATCTTTTCTATTGTCTTTTTAGTCTCTATTTCATTTATTTCTGCTCTAATCTTTATTTCCTTCCTTCTACCAACCTTGGTCTTCATTTCTTTTTTTTCAGTTCCTTGAGGTATAGAGTTAAGTTGCTTATTTGAGATTTTTCTTGTTCTTGAGGTAGGTATTTATCTCTCTTAAATTCCCTCTTAGGACTGCTTTTGCTGCATCCCATAAGTTTTGGTATGTTGTATTTCCATTTTCACTTGTCTCAAGTTTTTAAAAATTTTTATTTCTTCATTGACCTATTGGTTATTCAGTAGCATGTTGTTTAGCCGACACACACTTGTGAATTTTCTAGTTTTCTTCTAGTGATTGATTTCTAGTTTCTTAACATTGTGGTCAAAAAACATGCTTGATATGATTTTAATCTTATTAAATTTGTTAAGACTTATTTTGTGGCCTAACATATGATCTATCCTGGAGAATGTTCCATGTGCACTTGAGAAGAATTTGTGCTCTGTTTCTTTTGGATGGAATGTTCTGTACATATCTGCTAAGTCCATGGGGTCTAACACGTTGTTTAAAGCCAATAGTTTTTTATTTTCTGTTAGGGTGATCTATCCATTGATGGAAGTAGGGTATTAAATTCCTCTACTATTATTGTATTGCTGTCTATTTCTCCCTTTGGGTATGTTAATATTTGCTTTATATATTTAGTTGCTCTTATGTTGGGTGCCTAAATATTTCCAAATGTTATATCTTCCTGTTGTATTGACCTAAATGGGGAATTTTTTTTTAATGGCTTTGCATTTTGTAGCTACTGCATCTGGATATATAATAAAAATTGATGTGAAATGTTTACATGTTTTAATTTCATAAATGCTAGAAAGATCATCCTGATCAGGGAAAGCTGCAAAGAAAAAGTGTTATTGGGACACAACTTCCTGGCACTCTACTGCAAAGGGTGGTCTGGAATTTAAATTCTTTGAGTATTGAAAATAGGAAAAGATTTGATAATTTATGACTTTTGCCTATTGGAGCCTCTTTAAAAAGAAAGGCAAAAGGGACAAGAGAGGCAATCACTAAATGAAGATACACCTTTGGAGTTTACAAAAGCAGTTTTTAATTGCTCATAGGTACTTGTAAATTCAGATGTTTGACCCTTAAAGGATGATTTTTCTAGCCTGATGTGCATATTTTTGAGTGAGTCAATTTGAGCTCTAAGACTGACAAAACAAAGAAGGTTTGGGAGAGCCTTGATTTTCACTTGGACTTGGAATAGGGCTGTCTGTCTCTATAGCATCTCAGTTTTGCTACTGATAAAAGAAAAAAGGCTAATTCACAGATCCTAATTTCCGGGACCTGACACTGAGCTGTAACTAATACTGTCTGCTATGGGTTGTTTCAGCCTCAGCATGAAGAATAGAAAGCAGGCATAGGCTCAATCAGACTCTGAGATTGTTCCAGAATTAAGACACTTCTTTTTGGAGCACTAAAATCTAAGAACATCATGGACATAGGCTGGACTGTCTGGGTCACATAACAAATGCCCACAGAAAAGAGCTTGTTCTCTGATGGAACCATCTTATATCCAGCTGCTGATCTACGCCGTATATAGATACTGATTGCATTCCTAACTTGTGATCCCTGATGAAAGTTTCAAGTTCAGGGAGAGTACATCTCCAGGACTGTGGCCACTTTGCCCATTCTTAACAGATCAGACTGTCAACTCTCTTTCTGGATATCTCACTGATGTTGATTATTGTGTTTGTCTTGCTAGATTAGTTGCAGTTTGCAACAAGAAACTGATAGCCATCTCTACTTCCCTCACCTTTCTCCTGGTGCACATACCTTAGTTAAGGCAGTTTGACTATTAAATACAGCTGTCTCCAGAAATAATTGATTTTTATCTTTAGGCTGCTCACTGAATAAATGACCAGAATAAAAGGGTGAAAGGTTATGTAAACCCTTTTTGAAATTTTTGAAAATTTAGGATTTGTCCTGACCAGTTCCTGAACATGATGTGTCTTTCTGGTTAAGTTGTAAAGAAATGCTTTTCTGCAAAAATGTTTTCGTCCTTCTTGCATACAACTCTTCTAGTCAAAATGTCTGGATGAATATAGAATATGATTTGGAAAGAAATGTAAATTTTTGATTACTGAATGGGAACACTGGTTTTCTAACACCTGACTAAAAACAAAATGCCAGTACCTTGGAAAGCACTGGGGAGAGGGAGGGCACTATGTTTTCAGAACTATTCCAGGAAGTCTTCCCCTCCTCCTGCAGGAAAACTCCCTGTGCTGCCTTTCTAAACTTCTGAGAGCACTTTGAATTCAAACTGACTGCTGAGCCTAAGATCACACATGACAGTGCTGATTCTGAGATAGCAGATGGTGGCCCAGATCCTGCATTTTCCACACAGAACAATTTCAGATGTTCTCTAGACTTGCCAGGTAGATTAACTGGTGTCATTCACAAGATAAACTGTTTGGAACTGACTGTCTTCAAGCAGTCCTTCTAAAACAAAGGACTCAACTAAATAAATTGGACCAGACTGACAGCCCTGAGGTGGGAGGTCCATTGGTGGGAGGGCACCTGGCGGACCTGTAAATCTGTACTGCCTGACTAATGTACGTTCTCTTGGGATGCTCTAACAACTGTAAAGTATTTGTTTCCAGGGGTACCACGTGTGCTCTCTAGGATTGTATTTCTTGCATGGGTGCCCTGACTGTCACGCACTGTGTCAACCCTGGAAGGCCTTCAGGTCAATTTCAACTTATTGGCCAGAGTTGTGCAGCACGTGAATTTGTGCCTTGGGCAAGGTAAAAAGACCTATACAAAAAATTAAGAAGGAAGCCACTTGGATTTCTAGGATATGGTTAATGGGATTTCTTTTAACTAGCTAAGTCCAGGACTCCTAAAGGGAATAACTGAGATCAATATTATAAGTTGGTCTCACCCTGGAGCATGGGGTCCCACTTACAATCATTTTACTGTAAAAATGCCTTGACCAAGGGCCAAGAGGGTGGATTGCACAGAAAAGAGTGAACATCAGCAGGACTGAGACTGCTATCCTTAGAAAGACCTGTTTGCAAGATTGAGTCTTGGCTGGCATCTGGGAACTTGCATTTTGGGAAGGTTCCTAGAATTCCCAGAACTGATAAGAGTGGCTCACTGTGCCCAAATCATTAGTACAAATAATGTAGTTTATGCAGAATACCTGCTTTTCTTCTGGGAGTCTGGAATTTTGGTCTATGGTAGGCAGAAGGCACTACGTGACCAGCCTCAATAAAAACTCTGGGCACTGAGTCACTAATTCTCTAATGAGCTTGACATTTTACATGTGTTATCATAATTCATTGCTGGAGGAATTAAGAGCATCTCTGTGACTCCACTGGAAGAGGACTCTTGGAAGTTTGCATCTGGTTTCTTCTGGATTTTTTCCCCATGCATCTTTTCCCTTTGCTGATTTTATTTTGTATCCTTTTGACATGACACATCATAGTCACAATAATAACTATATGGTGAGTCCTGTGAGCTCTCCTAGTGATGGGAGCAGTCTTAGGGACACCTGACACACAGTGGTATTATTTTTGTACTTTATATTACAACTGAGTTTTCTGCTTCTTTATTACATAATTGATATGGAAGCTCTGGGTTATTAAACCCAGAAAAGGTACTAAGCCATGCTAGTTAGAGAACTACCCTGTTGGCGAAGTACATGAACTTGTGAAGAACTGTCTGAACTGCCAGGGTCATTCAAAAATATTGTATACAAGAAGGGTAAAGATAAAATAATCTCCCCAAAAAATGTGATGCATGCAGGGATGCCATGCAATGCTAGTAAGTCTAGTTAAAAACCCACTGGGCACCACAGTGGAACTGAAGCTCAAACAAGCAAAAACCAATTGTGCCTCCCTTCCTCAGTCTCTGTAATTACATCACCTACTGAATAAATTGCTGCCACTACTGATACATGTATGCAGCCAAGGTCTTAGCAAGACATGCAACATACATTTAGTAATCTTTCTTCAGAATATTTGAAATCCTGTCATTTATTTTCAATGGGTAGCACAAAACATAGCACAATGTGAACTGCTAGCAATTTCTAGACATTCTATTACCTCGTGGACAGGGGTCAACACTGAAGTCCCACTTGCTTTCTAAGGTCCCCCGTTTAAAAATAGCTTTAAATGAAAACATAACCCAGGGCCTTGTCATTCAAATGAATTAGGGGGAGGCGTCATCATATGGACAGTACCAAAAGACGCATTCTATATCCTTGAAAGGAAAATTTATTGGCCCTGCAGCCCCCAACCACAAAGGAGTTTCTTTTTTAGGTACCCATGACATCACATGCTACACCTGATGATTCTTCAAAGCATCTGTGCCAATGCAACTAATTTTAAGTGGAAGCTCCTACATTTAGAAGCCTTGGAAGAGTTCCAGGCATTACAAAAACAAGTTTTAACTTTGTTTCTGCCATATTCTTCCGACTCATGGGATTACGGGTACCTGTAAGCAAACTTTTGTTGACTGGAGCTTTTGGCAACAATATTTCAAGCTATTTGTCAGCTCCTGGATCTTTGAACTCAATGACTTCCTCCTACTGTTGAATGACACATGCCCTTTGGGCAGTCACTGCTAGTTTATGATTGGGCCCTAATGGGGCATATTTTCTCACTTTTCAATTTAACATTCCTACCCTATGATAGGTCTTCTCTAAACCAAAATCCTATAAGGTGGCCAACCCTAGGAAAATTCTACTGTAAATGGGAGATAGCACACCCAACCAAGGGCCAATCCTGGCCCTTACGATGTTAGCCAAATTCAGAAAACACAGCTGCACACTCACTGAACACAGCGATACTCCTCTGCTGTTTTAAATAAACCATTGACTTAGTAGGGCCCTTGCCTACAAGATCCACCACCTGACAAGAAAATATGACTCACTGACGGAACAGCCTCTCTCAGAGGTCACAAAATCTAGCGGAGTGCTGCATTCATCCAACAGAATGATGGTAAATTGTTAAGATCCCACGGAATTGGGGATTCTTCAAAACTGAGTGAATTTAGGTCATTTTTCGTGGCCACAGCGCACACTCTCCTTAGATTGAATTATACTTTTAAAAATACTCATGAGCCATTGCTAGTGGTCTATTTACATGATCAGGCTATTGGGCCACCCAAGACAGAACTATTAAATACACACACTTTTCTGAGACACCCCCTGCCCAAGGAAATAGGTATGACAACTTACTAACAAACTCAATCCTTATTTTTCACATGTATATGCCCACAAGAACGAACTAAATCTAAAGGAAAATACGTCATACGGAAAAGCCAATCAAGAATGTTTCACCATCATCTCCATTATAGTCTTGGGTCCCTGGTTGTTTACAAGTTATAGGCTGCCTTATCCTGCAAGGGCCCCTCTGTATTGGTTGAACTCCAAAGCATCTTGGAACCATTTTTATTTCAAATCAATTGAAAGATCATTTCAAAAGAAATAACATATTTCCCTTCTTTTTTCGCCCCCTGTTTTGACCTCAGTGAATTGGTGGACACAACATTTGGCTCATTTAAAAGATGGACACTGTCTTTGCATCAGATGGTTCTGCAAACATCCTTTTATGATCCTACAGGTAATTTTAACGGCAACATAGTAACTTTGGGGTCCCTGATGTACTTATCACTCCAGAGAAATGACAATCTGGATCCTCTCCACGAAAGAATAACAGATCTCAGTTTGTCAAATGTGAACATGTCTGACCCTGGGAAATGGTTGGAGGGGGGATAGCAAGGGAGATGACAAATAAATTTCTCTTTCTTATTGAAGATACTGAACAGACATTCCAAAACAGCACTTTTTGGCTGTCCAGGAAGCAGAGCTTATAATGTGAATTTATTAAAATGCTGTTTCTTCACCCTCATCTAACCTAGCTGGGAACATTACTGATATCCTTCTCCCAGGCAACACTGTTATGATCAGGACCAGGTGTCAGCCAGAGCTAATGAAGAGACATATTAATGAGAGTCCAAGAACAAGATGTAAATAGAGAAGAAACAAATCTTTGTTTTTGGATGGCCCTTGTGGCTCCATCCTTCTCCCTTTTGGTAGTTTGGAAGAGCTGGCTCACCAGGACTGTTCAATGGAAAAGCAGCTCTCATTTATACCAGCTATGTTAGTATACAAAGTACCTACTCTTTCAGGTGCTCCTTTTTTCTAACAAGGCCATTGCCTCAACCAGGAATCTCTCAGTGTTACATGGTTGACTAGGTGTTCTCTATCCCCTCCCAACTTTCCTATAATTTTGACAAGTGTTATGTGAGGAGAAAGTCCCTCTCAGGGGCACTTTTCATGGTAAATCCAACTGTACTCACTCCAAGCACACCACTCCATGGAATAATGATAGCTCGGGGGTTATTGTACCCTCTACTGTTTCTTAGTTTTTAAAGTTTCCTCTATAAAATCTACCTTATGCTTACAATTTGGATCACTATTCATATGTTCCTTGCACAACAGTTAACAGGAAATTATGAAATCTCCTCTAGAGTTTCTAATGATGTCCATTTGTAGAAGTTTATTCTCGTAAAAACTGAAAAGAGACAAAATATTTTAATAGCTTTTTATTTCATAATTAGATAATCCCTTTTCTTGATAGATAATACCTTCTTTGACCACCCAATCTAAATTATCGTTCCTTGTGACTCCCTATCAGTCACATATTATTAGCTTCAATTATTATTCTCTAAAATTGCCTTGTTTATATATTTTCACTTGTTTATTGCCTGTCTGTCCCACTATAATGTGAACATCACAAAAGAAGAGATCTCATTTGTGTTATTTATTAGTAAAACTCAATGCCCAGAACAGTATCTGGCATATGAAGGTAGTAAAAATATTTATGGAATGAATGAATTTGGTGAATAAATAAATTAGCAAATTTAATAATCAATCACCTAATCTACGGAGAAAATATGCACACATATTAATACACTTTCTGTTTTGTACAGATGTCTTTGTGCTTTATAGCAAACTTAATTAGTGTTAGGGGGAAAAGTCCAAAAAAAAAAGGATTTAGAAAGAAGTAGGTTGGATGTGTAACTCTTAAAAATAAAACACCAAGAAACAGCTTACATATTCATTTCTAAAATGTGTGTTTCAATGCTGTAAAACACTTAAGAAAAGCTAACAAAGCGTATGATGTGAAACACTAAATTATTAATATCTATTGTGTTTGATTAAATATTTGCCAGTAATTCCCTAAGCCAAAATAAATTGGTAAATGTTGTAAAGCGCAGAAAAAAAATGTACTTTATTGTAAGCAATACCATGTGTCTGCTCAGGTGGGATCTCCTTACTTCGCTCCCATCCACTCTCTGAAGGTTTGGGAGACTTTTCCAAAGTATCTCAGAAATTCTATTAGGATCTAAGAAGTAACCCAAAATGAAGTTTGATGAATAATATTGTGCCATGTGCTTAATAGTTTGAATTTTTTATTATATTTAGCAATATTCAACCTAAAGCTGTTAAGGGCAATTCTATAAAACCTAGAAAGCTGAAACAACATCATTCTCCTCAACATCCCATCATTCTCCTCAGTCTAGATTCCCCCCAAAAAAAGAACTACTGGCCTTTCCCTGGCACACTGTGTAGATTCTAAACACTCTCATCTTTACTTCAACAGTTCAGTCCACCTGTAACACCTTTTCCTCACATTCCCCTGTTAAAATGCAACCCAACTATCTTTCTTAAATTAAATGCTATGTTATTCTCAATCCAATCAGAAACAACTTTTCCTCCTTTTTGATGCAGCTTCTTGGTACCTTTTTAGAGAATGCCTCTTCCACATTACACTTTACTTATTTTTGCACATCTTGTCTGCCTTACTAGAATGTTAATGCATTGAGGGCAAGGACCACACAGCTGTCATCTTTCTACTTCTCATAATACCTAGTAAAGTGCCTTGCATGGCATGGACACTCAGTCCATGTTTCCTTATTGAACTAAATTGAATTGACATGAATTGAAATAATCTTTCTCTTGAAGTTAGGGAACATTACATCAATTAACAGTTCTAGAAAAAAGCCATTTAAGAGGAATTACTTGATATTAATTCTATGATCTTTTCCTGCTCTTGATGTCACATATTCCCTTTCATCCTCAGTCTGCTGTTCCCATCCAACTCTCTTTCCGTTCTTCCACTTCCTCTTAGCACTCTTAAATGTGACATCAGCGAAGTAGAATGGGGTCTGGCAGGAGCAACAACTCACAGTAACACTATCACAACCCCTCCTCAAAATCTTTCCTAAAGTTCATAGAAAGTAACTAAGACTGCCTTACTATGTTGTCATAGAGACTAGAGATTCTCTTTAAAATACTTTGTTTCAGCCAATGTTTCTACTTTATGAGGTCACAAAATATACGAACAGCCTATCAAATTCATCAGCAGCAACTAAACGTTCAACATTAAAAAAACTTATATGAAAAATTATCACTTCATGTTCTTCAGGATGATAAATTATTGGCTTTCCGGATTTTTAAGGCCTATACTTCACTATGTTTCCATAGAAAAACTATGGTAGTATGTCATTCTCTACCATAATCTTAATATCAATATGAGTATCATTCTTTATCTGTTTCTACACAGTTCATAAGCTAGTTAAATTTCCATTAAAGTTGAAGATAAATATTAATACTTTTTCTTATACCTTCCCAAATATTCATAATATTGACCATATGACCAGACATATTCATAAGGTAACAGAATAAATGACAAGAAATCTACCGACAATCAGTTTGCAAAGCAGCAAATACATAAAACAAGGTCTAATTTTCTCCTACGATATTAAAAACATATACTTTTAAAAATATAAGTAATCATTGCAGACATTAAAAATGGACCTTTTCAAAACTTCTGGCCATTTATCATTACATATATTACATAATTATTGCTAATTTATCTGGGTCAATAATCTAAAAATATTAAAAATAGTAATGAAGCAGAGAAATGCATAGTTCTAGGCCATTCTTTCCTCTTTTCTGTATGGCAATCAAAGTCAAAATTTTACATCTTAAGCTGCATATAATTAAGGAATAAATGCCTCATGGACATTTAATTTGAGTTCTCAATAATTCAAGTTATGATTGATAGGAAACACTGACACAGTTTATTCTCATTGGATAGCAACCTAAGTCTTACTGACAGAACTTGCTGCTCCAATAAGATATCTGGTTCAGGCTTTCTGTTGCCTGGCTGTTCTGTGAATGGGTCTGTGAATCAATCATAATATATTAATCAAACACACTCACTAGTGAAAATGATGAGATTTAATTGGATGAATAGATCAACTCAATTATTTATGTGCACATATATGCATATATATATATAAAGTGACTGAGCAAAAATGAAAGGCAAAATAAATTTTTAAGTGATTTTATTTATTAAGGTCATGCCTCTGAATGATGATAACGAACTTCAAAGTAAGGGTCAGTTCCTCACTATCTGGAAGTTTAATTGCTGTTGTCAGGAGAAAAATGTGGGTTTGTACACTAGACCTTGCCCTTAATTTAAACTTTCCATTTAAAAATTTTGTTTGACAGCATCTAAAACGTTGATCTTTGACAACATCTAAAGTTTCAAACATTTTCTATTTAAAATTAGTTTCAAAGATAAGAATGCAATATTGTAAGCAAAGATACAAATAAAGGAGTTTTATGATACTGAATTTAGAGTGGTTATTTTTACCATTTAGGTGTGCGAGCTGATAAAGAATAAATTTTTTAAAAATGTTTTACCTTTTTTCAGTAGGACTTCCATTTTGGACAACTGAGATCTGTGATAAAGATAAAACAAAATTTAAGTATAACAAATATGCACACAAAATGATTACATAAAATCATTTAGAAAAATATCCTTCAAAGCAGTTTTTTAAAATATGATAATTTTGTAAGATTAAGGTATCAAAAAAGCTAAGAAATTACCATCTTTAGCATTGGAAGAGACATTGTAGAAGAGGAAATGCTAGCAAAATTACATTTCTTTTTTATTAGTAAATAGATATTTACTGGTAGATATTAATTAACGTTTACATTTTGGTTAGAGAACATCGAATTCATTGTTTTATTTATTATTTTGTTCATCTTTGTTTTTAAGAAATGATCAGGTTTTTTCTGGAAAATAAAACCTACATACCAGCTTTGGAAGGCAGGATACTACATAGTAGTATATTTTCCAGAGAAAGACATCACTATTCTTTGAGATAAAAAGATCACCATTCATATCAAAATTGAACCATAGTAGAAGGTAGGTCAACTCCAAAATTATATTTCTAAATGAGAGCAAGGAGGGTTTTACACTTCTTAGTAAATAAAAATTATTTTAAACTTATCTATTACACAATTATTTAATCTTTTTAATTCTCTTTTTGAAGCATTTCTACTTCAAATGCCAATAGTATGCCATATACTAATATGGCAGTACTAACACACAGTATACTAATATGATAGTACTTTTTTCTTAATTTACAAATTTTTTAAAAGTATACTGAGATTGCCTGTTCCATATACATTTAGTGAGGTGTGTGATGGAAAATACCAGGAAACCAGTGACCTCAAGAGTGTGATTTTATTAATAGCTTACCTCTTGGGAAGATAACAGATACTTTCCTATAGCACAAATGTTGAATTTAGATTTTATCCCAGGCCTGAATTTTATTAACTCAGTTTTTTTAATTCACAGATTAGCTGGCTTTATCCATACCTAACTATGGCAAAGACTTCCAGAGGTTTACCAAACTAATTTTCTTTTCGTCTTAGGCACATTACAATCTATATTTCTAAGTCCCTCCTGCAGTCATATGTGGCAAATGAAATACAAGAGAAAATGATATGCACCGTTTCCAGCCTGGTCAATGAAAATAACTCATATTTGGTCTTTCATGTTTATGCCCAGTGTGTCTCAGGAAGCCAAATGTAAGATGACAAAGCCTCCATATGCCAGGATTCCTGAGTGACATTGTGGAGCAGGATGCCCTAACACAAACACTGACCCTGAACTTCCTGGGATCATTTACACGAAGAAATAAGCTTCTGGTATAATGGTGTGAGCCATTATACATTTTGGGCCCATACGTCACAAGAGTTAGCCTATATATTAACTAATATACCACCAAGGGTTTTCATATGGCCTACGCAGACAACTAGGACAGAGCTAAATGATGCTGAAACCTAACATTCACATAGTGCTTTACTACATACAAAAGCAGTTCATAAACATTCATTCTACCCAAGGAGCATTTTTATAATGTATTATCAACTTCCATTAATTAAAGGGTTATAGAAAATGATGCTTAGTTCCTGACACATAGAAATAATAATAGGTCTTACCCCTCCCCTTAATTTAAAAAAATCTATTACTCTAATAAACCACTTTAAAAACAGGTTCAAAAACTAAAAGGAACTACTTCTTAAACATGTTGTTAAGATGTATATATGACAGCCCTTTTGTGTAATGTAACCTGGGTCTAGTAGTAGCAGTTCCAAATATTTTTCCTTTACTCCTTTTAGATTTTAGGTTGGCTTCCCTGTGAAGGGCAGACCCAAGAGCACAGAGAGCTTCCCGCCTCATTTGAGAAAGCCCCCTCTTGATGTTAGCAATATCACCGCTCCACAGCCAAATTAGGTCACTATAATACCTACAAGAGCTATATCAGTGAAAGAAATGAAATAATTTATAGTTAGAATATATAAGACCTTATTAATTATGGAATCAATAAAAGTGAAGAATCCATCTGCCTCGCTGATGCACAACTATTTTTTTAAAAACACAGATCTTACATGTTACTCCTTTACCTAAAAACTTACAGCAGTTTTT
This sequence comes from Equus przewalskii, assembly GCF_037783145.1. NCBI lineage: Eukaryota > Metazoa > Chordata > Mammalia > Perissodactyla > Equidae > Equus > Equus przewalskii. The sequence continues at coordinate 4,300,709 of NC_091860.1, forward strand.
CCTTTTCTGAAACTTGAAGAACAAACTTCTTAATTTAGCATTCACTTTAGGAGTTTTCACAATCTCATACCAATCTACTTGTAGTAGGCAGTCTCTAAAATGGCTCCTGGTGATCCCCGTCTTATGGTATTCGTGCCTGTAGTATCTCCTTCCCTTGTGTGTGGGCTGGCTCTAGTGACTACTTCCACTTCCAATAAATAGGTTATGACAAAAGTGATGAGATGCCACTTCTGAGATTAGGTTCTACCTCCCAGCCTCCCTCCCTCCCTCTCTCCCTGTTTCTGCCCTTGCTTCCATGTTGTAAGTAGCCTTATGGATAGACCGCATGACAAGGAACTGATGTCTCCAACCAACAGCCAGCAAGCACCTAAAAATAGTTACATGAGTATATAAGTGAGCTTGGAAGTAGGTTCTCCTCCAGTTGGGTCTTGAGATAAATGCAGCCAAGGCCAACACTGACAAAGATTCTTTGAAAATAGAATTTTACCACTTTAAGTATCGCCCAGCTCTGTTTTTTCTTTGACAGTTATGGTGCAGCAACTTGGATAGGATCAGATTCACATTTGGATCCTCAGACCACTCACCCACAACTCTAAGTACACACCTTTGAAGCCTGTGTCTTCACTCCTGACTGACTGATCGGGCCTTCCTTGGTGAATCCACTCCTAAACCATTGCTCCACTGAAGCTAGTAGGGACAGATTTTGATTCTTAAGATTCTGAGTATACTCTAGAATCTGATTGGAGACTCAGATAAACAGAAGCTGGGTTAGAGTCCTAGGTTTCTCTGTTTGTAAGAAGCTGGGTCAGAGTCCCTAGCAAACAGGCTAGATTGGAGTCCCAGACTGCTTTGTTTATAAGAGGCTAGTCTCTATAAAGAACAGAAGCTATGATAGAGTCCCAAGTTTTATGTTTAAGTGTAAAGGTACCACTAGTTAAGAACATGGGAGGTTCTCAACTGACTGAAACTCTCTTGTTGAACTCCTGCTGACATTATGCCCACCAACTATGTCTGCTTCCTTTCTTGTTGGCATTATTTCACTAAGGATAATATGGAACTTCAATGGCTTCTTTGGGAAACTTAAGATCTCTCCCAAACTGCCTGCTCTAATACCCCTCCCTTCCCATCACCTCTGCTCCTCCTTCCTCCTTTTACCACCTTCAATCCTCATTCCAGTTCTCTTGAATCCTTTGATATGTCCCCCTTCAACCTCCTACCTCCTCCATCCCTCTATCCACCCTGCCAGACTTTTCCCTTCCCACTTCAGCCCCTCATTTCCCTACAGCCACTTGAAATTTAGGTCTCCTATCCTCAATCAAGGGCTCTCAAGAGACTCAAGGACCTCCAAAAGCAACTATCTGAGGCTAAAAAGAGAGACAGAGGCTATGTGGAAACAGAATTGGATGTTTTGTCCACTCACATGAGCTATGAAGACAACCAGATAGCTGCTAGATATTTCCTCAGTCACTTCCCAAAAATTAGTCCACAGCCTCCAGAAGATTACATATCAAGGCAAAAGAAAAATCTTAAACGTCTCCTCCACAAATATTGGTGAACAGGTAATCTTAACTTGTCCCATTTGTCAGAAACATAATTTAAATAAAAATATACAGTGGAAAAAAGATGAGAGCTAACTTTTTTACATAAACCAGTGAGTTTGTATTACTATGTGTTACTGACTCATGGCTAAAATTTTAGAATGAAAGCTATAAGATCTCTGTTTGCATCTGTATGTATGTTTATTTATATGTACATGTATGTATGTTATATATGTGTGACCTTTTTTACCTCTAGATGATATTACCAAATTAATTTATAAAAATCTCTTAAAGGAGTTTTATTCACATAGGCTTAGAGACAAATGAGTGCTTATATAAATTAAGTATTCCTAAAACTCTCAGAAATACAGAAACTAACCTAAATGTTTTTTAAGTTCATATGGTCTAGAATAATCTTTGGTGAATAAAGCTAGTTTTCAAATTGTTGTTAAAATAAAAACAGGCATGTCTTCAGAGTTGTCAGCATTAAATATAATGCAGACATAGAATTTTTTTCTACCTAAGTTTACTAGTCAAACAAGCTTAGGTTATACGTACTAAATGTTTACAATTATAGAACTATAAATCGAACCTAAGGACAAAACGTACAATAAAAATGAATTGCTTGACACATGACAAGCACAGCAGTTAAAAGAAAAACAGGGAAGGACCATATGTTTAACTTTTAGGTTCTTCAATTGTGTGATATTGTTGATACTTACCTGATGTGTTAAGAAGAAAAATAACAACATGAGTACTAGCTTTGTAAAATAGCTCATGAAATTTTCATGAGTAATTCAAGGATAATTGTTAAGAACAAGTAAATTAACTAGATGTAAGTGGAATTAAAGTTTGTAAATTAACTTTTCAACAACAATTATGTTTTATAATATATCTACTTAAAAATAGTTTCAAAAATATTTTTAGTAACTTGAAAGCTTAAATCTATAATAAATTAAGTTAAATGATGGATATTAGTTGACTATGTAGATGACTTCCAAATAAGATAAAACACTGAAACATTAATTGTTGAACATAAGTTTATCTACTTTTGGCCTCTTCCTTTAATACAGTATAGAGAAGCTAAATATATTTTTGTCTTTTAATAAACATGAGAAATAACAAATATGAAAAGGACATATGTCTCTATAAAAGGAAATGATGTGTTCATAAATTTGCTGCAAAATGATAGTATATGGCTGACGGTTCACATTTGCTTACTACCTGGTTTTCTCTGTAAAAGAAAGGTTGCTAATGGTTAAAAATACTAATCAATGTATATAAAATAAAAATACTAGGAATAATAAAGGTAAAAGAAAAAAACTCCATATGAAAGGCAAGTAAGATGTGTTTTTGATAAGGAAATGACATTTTTTTTGGTTGACAAAGTAATTTTGTCCTAAAATAGAATGTCTGGTTGTTACAGAAGGAGAAATAGGAAAGAGTAGAACAAAAACTGAATGAATATAAAAAACAAAAACTTGTAGAAGATTTTTGGAAAAGGAATTTTATGTGGGTAAAGCTAGATAAGATTGGAATGGATTTATTCATAAGTTCTCTAAAAATGAAACAATATCAAAAGTATTCTCGTGTAAAACTAGGATTTGATTTTCTCTCTGTTAAAAGGACAAAGTTTTCTTGGACTATTGGTCCTCTCTTTTTTTTTTTTTTTTTAAAGATTGGCACCTGAGCTAACAACTGTTGCCAATCTTCTCTCTTTTTTCTGCTTTTGCTCCCCAAAACCCCCCAGTACATAGTTGTATATTTTAGTTGTGGGTCCTTCTAGTTGTGGCATGTGGGATGCCACCTCAGCATGGCCTAATGAGCAGTGCCAAGTCCCACCCAGGATCCGAACCAGGGAAACCCTAGGCCACCGAAGCGGGGCACGTGAACTTAACCACTCAGCCACAGGGCCGACCCCTGGTCTTCTCTTGATAAGAGATTATGAAAAGCTTTTCTTTATCTCTTAAGTAATCTGCATAAAAAACAAAGATTCTGTGCTTTATCAAAATAATTTCCTGTGCTTCATGTTGTCTTTATCAAATATTTACTTAGTTAAAACAACCAAATCTTCTCAATATTAAAGAGCTGAGATGGTTGTTTTTTTGTTTTTCCCATTCATTTTTTTAATTGAGGTCACAATAGTTTATAACATTGTGAAATTTCAGTTGTACATTATTTGTCCATCACCATACATATGTGCCCTTTTACCCCTTACGCCCACTGCCCGATCCCTTTCCCCTCTGGTAACCACTAATCTGATATCTTTATCCATGTATTTGTTTATCTGACACATATAAGTGAAATCATAGGGTATTTGTCTTTCTCTGTCTGGCTTATCTTGCTTAACATAATACCCTCAAGTTCCATCCATGTTGTTGCAAATGGGACAGTTTTGTCCTTTTTATGGCTGAGTAGTATTCCATTGTATATATTTAACACATCTTCTTTATCCAATCATAAGTCAATGGGCACTTGGGTTGCTTCCACCTCTTGGCTATTGTGAATAATGCTGCAATGAACATAGGGGTGCATAACTCTCTTTGGATTGTTGACTTCAAGTTCTTTGGAGAAAAACTAAGTAGTGAAATAGCTGGGTCATATGGTATCTCAATTTTTAATTTTTTGAGAAATCTCCCTACTGTTTTCCACAGTAGCTGCACCAGTTTGCATTCCCATCAGCAGTGTATGAGGGTTCCCTTTTCTCCACATCTTGTCCAACATTTGTTATTTTTCATCTTGTTGATTATAGCTATTCTAAAAGGTATAAGGTGATGTCTCAATGTAGTTTTGATTTGCATTTCCATGATGATTAGTGATGCTGAACATCTCTTCTTTGGCCTATTGGCCATCTATATATCTTCTTGAGAAAAATGTCTGTTCATATCCTCTGCCCATTTCTTGATTGGGTTGTTTTTTGTTGTTGCATTGCATGAGTTCTCTATACATTTTGGAGATTAATCACTTGTTGGATATATGATTTGCAAATATTTTCTCTCAGTTGGCGGGTTGTCTTTTTGTTTTGTTCCTAGTTTCCTTTGCCTTGCAAAAGCTCTTTAATCTGATGTAGTCCCATTTGTTTATTTTTGCTTTTGTTTCCCTTGCCTGAGAGATGTAGTATTTGAAAAGATCCTTCAAAGACTGATGTCTAAGAGTGTACTGCCTATATTTTCTTCTAGGAGTTTTATGGTTTCACATCTTACCTTCAAGTCTTTAGTGCATTTTGAGTTAATTTTTGTGCATGGCAAAAGATTCCGGTCTACTTTCATTCTTTTGCATGTGGCTGTTTAGTTTTCCCAACACCATTTATTGAAGAGATTTTCCTTTCTCCATTGTATGTTCTTGGATCCTTTGTTGAATATCAGCTGTCCTTAGATGTGTGGTTTTATTTCTGGTCTTTCAATTCTGTTCCATTGATCTGTGTGTCTGTTTTTGTGCCAGTACCATGCTGTTTTTTTTTTTTTACTATAGCTTTGTAATATATTTTGAAGTCAGGAATTGTGATGCCTCCAGTTTTTTCTTTTTTCCCAGGACCGCTTTAGCTACTCAGGGTCTTTTGTTGCCCCATATTAATTTTAGGATTCTTTGTTGTATTTCTGTCAAGAATGTCATTGGGATTATGATTAGGATTGCAATGAATCTGTATATTGCTTTAGGTAGTATGGACATTTGAACTATGATTATTCTTGCAATCCATGTGTGTGGAATGACTTTCCATTACTTTATGTCATCATTTATTTCTTTCAATAATGTCTTATAGTTTTCATTGTATAGGTCTTTCACCTCCTTGGTTAAGTTTATTCCTAGATATTTTATTATTTTTGTTGTGATTGTAAATGGGATTGTATTCTTGAGTTCTCTTTTTGTTAGTTCATTATTAGAATACAGAAATGCAACCAATTTTTCTAAGTGGATGTTGTACCCTGCAATTCTGCTGTAGTTGTTGATTATTTCTAATACTTTTCAGATGGATTCTTTAGAGTTTTCTATATATAGGATCAAGTCATCTGCAAACAGCAAGAGTTTTACTTCTTCCTTGCCAATTTGGATACTTTTTATTTCTTTTTCTTGCCTAATTGCTCTGGCCAAAACCTCCAGTACTATGTAGAATAAGAGTGGTGAGAGTGAGCATCCTTGTCTTGTTCCGGTTCTCAGAGGGATGACTTTCAGTTTTTCCCTGTTGAGTATGTGGGTTTGTCATATATGGCCTTTATTATGTTGAGATAGGAAAGGAAACTTCTATACCCATTTTATTGAGAGTTTTTAACATAAAACGATGTTGGATCTTGTCAATAGCTTTCTCAGTGTCTATTGAGATGATCATGTGGTTTTTATTCCTGATTTTGTTAACATGGTGTAGCACACTGATTGATTTGCAGATTCTGAACCATCCCTGTGTCCTTGCTATAAAGCCCATATGATGATGGTGTATAATCCTTTTAATGTATTGCTGTAATCAGTTTCCCAATATTTTGTTGAGGATTTTTGCATCTACGGTCATTAGCGATATTGACCTGTAATTTTTCTTCTTTGTGTTGTCCTTGTCTGGCTTTGGGATCAGGGTGATGTTGGCCTTGTAAAATGTGTTAGGAAGTGCTCCATCCTTTTCAATTTTTTGGAATAGTTTGAAAAGGATAGGCATTAAATCTTCTTTGAATGTTTGGTAGAATTCTCCAGAGAAGTGATCTGGTCCTGGACTTTTATTTCTTGTGAGGTTTTTGATTACTGCTTCAAACTCTTTACTTATGATTGGTGTATTCAGATTCTATATTTCTTCTTGATTCAGTTTTGGGAAGTTGTATGAGTCAAAGAATTTCTCCATTTGTTCTAGGTTGTCTAATTTGTTGGCATATAGTTTTTCATAGTATTCTCTTATAATTCTTTGTATTTTGTGGTATCTTGTAATTTCTCCTCTTTCATTTCTAATTTCTTCTCTTTTTTTCTTGTGAATCTAGGTAAGGGTTTGTCAATTTTGTTTATCTTCTCAAGAATTAGTTCTTGGTTTCATTGATCCTTTCTATTATTTTTGTTTGTTTGCTTCAATTTCATTATTTCTGCTTTAATTTTTATTATTTCCCTCATTTTCTGACCTTGGGATTTATTTGTTCTTTTTCTAGTTCTGTCAGGTGTAGTTTAAGATTGCTATAGAGATTTTACTTGTTTGTTAATGTGAGCCTGTATTGCTATGAATTTCCCTCTTAGGACCACTTTTACTGCATCCCATATGAGTTGGTATGGTATGTTTTCATTTTAATTTGTCTCCAGATATTCTTTGATTTCTTATTTAATTTATTCAATGATTCACTGGTTGTTCAGTAGCATGTTGTTTAGTCTCCACATATTTGTCACTTTCCCAGTTTTTTCCTTGTAGTTGATTTCAGGTTTCACAGCATTATGGTCAAAAAAGATGCTTGGTATGCTTTCAATCTTCTTAAATTTACTGATGCTTGCATTATTTCCCAGCTTATGGTCTATCTTTGAGAATGTTGCATGTGCACTTGAGAAGAATGTTTATTCTGCTGATTTTGGATGGAGTCTTCTATATACATCTATTAAGTCCATCTAGTCTAGCTTTTCATTTCTTCCATTATTTCCTTGTTGACTTTCTGTCTGGTTGATCTATCCATTAGTGAAAGTGCGGTGTTAGGTTCCATATTATTAGTGTGTTGCTGTTAAAGTTTCCTTTTAGGTCAATTAATAGTTGCTTTATGTAATTTGGTGCTCCTGTGTTAGGTGCACATGTATTTATAAGTGCTATGTCCTCTTGGTGGAATGTTCCTTTTATCATTATATACTGCCCCTCTTTATCTCTCACTACCTGTTTTATCTTGAAGGCTACTTTGTGTGATATAAGTATGGCAACACCTGCTTTCCCTTTGTTTGCCATTAACTTGGAGTATTGTCTTCCATCCCTTCACTCGGAAGCTGTGGTTGTCTTTAGAGCTGAGATGTGTTCCTGGAGGTAGCATTTTATTGGGTCTTGGTTGTTTTATTTTTCTTGAGGAAGATTAGCCCTGAGCTAAGATCTGCCACTGATCCTCCACGTTTTGCTGAGGAAGACTGGCCTTGAGCAACATCTGTGCCTATCTTCCTCTATTTTATATGTGGGACACCTGACACAGCATGGTTTGACAAGTGGTGCATAAGTCAGGACCCAGGATCCGAACTGGTGAACCCTGGGCTGGCAAAGCAGAACGTGCGAACTTAACCACTGTGCAACCAGGCCTGCCCCTGGGCCTTGTTTTTTAATCCATTCAACAACTCTGTGTCTTTTGTCAGGGAATTCAATATTTGCATTCAAAGGGATTATTGATCTATGAGGGCTTAATGCTTCCATTTTATCACTCATTTTACAGTTGTTCTGTATTTCCATTGTTTCTCTTCCTGTGTATTTTTGACTGCTGTTTCAGTTTGGTGATTTTCTATGATGGTTTTCTTAATTTTCTCTTTATTTATCATTTGTGTCTCTTTTTTGATTTTTTGTTTAGTGCTTACCATTAGATTGGTATAAAAAATCTCACAGATGAGATAGTCCATTTTTCTGATAGCCTCTCATTCCCTTATTCTAAGCAGTTTCCATTCCTTAACTCTTCCCTTTCTCAGTTACTGTTGTCACAACTTATTCTATTTTGTGTTGTAAGTTTGTGATTAAAATGAAGTCATTATATTTATTTTTAGTGTTTTCCTTCCCTTTATCTTTAGAGCTATAATGAAGTGTTGCTAATTTGTTCTGATAGAGAGCTGAAATTTTCTGATTTTGTCTATTTATCTCCTTGCTCAAGGCTGTGTAAGCCCTTTTTTTTTCAGGTATGAGGGCCTTCTTGATCATTTTTTGTAAAGAGTGTCTTGTGGCAATAAACTCCCTCAACTTTTGGTTATCCGGGAAAGTTTTTATTTCGCCATCATATCTGAAGGATATTTTCACTGGATAGAGTATTCTTGCTGAAAGTTTTCATCTTTCAGAATTTTTAATATGTCATTCCACTCTCTCTTAGCCTGTAAGTTTTCTGCTGAGAAACCTACTGATAGCCTAAAGGCCTTCCTTGTTAGGTTATTTTCTTCTGCCTTGCTGCCCTTAAGATTTCTTCATTGTCATTGACTTTTGCCAGTTTGACTAATATATGCCTTGTAGCAGGTCTTTTTACATTGCTGTAATTAGGAGTTCAATTGGCTTCATTTACATGTAATTCCAGCTCCTTCCCCAGGTTTTGGAAATTCTCAACTATTATTTCTTTGAATAAGCTCTCTGCTTCTTTCTCCTTCTCTTCTTCCTTGGGAATATCTATAACCCTCATGTTGTATTTCCTAATTGAGTCGGATATTTCACAGAGAATTTCTCCATTTCTTTTTAGTTTTAGTTCTGAAGCATTTCTATATTTCTGTCCTCCAGACTGCTGACTCATTCCTCCATAATATAAGCTCTATTATTTAGGAAGTCCAGATTTTTCCTTATCTCCCATTATGTTTTTCCTCTCCAACATTTCTCATTTGTTTTTATTTGTAGTTTAAATCTCTTTTGTGAAGAATTGCTACTGTTCATTAATTTTGTTCCTTATTTCATTGAACTGTCTGAGTTCTCTTGTAACTCATTGAGTTTCTCTATGATAGATACTTTGAATTCTCTGTCATTTAGATTGTAGATTTCTGTAGCTTCAGGATTTTTGTCTAGGTGTTTGTTTTTTGCCTTCTTGTCTGGAGTAGCAATATATTTCTTCATACTACTTGATGAAGTGGATTTGTGCTGCTGCATAGTGAGAGTATCTGGTCACATGTTCCACCTGCTGCCACTGGCGGGGAAAGGAGTGTGTATTCTGAGCTCACCACAACCCCTTTCAGCTGTTCCTGTCCGAGCCTGGGCCACTCCTTGGGACTACAGTGGCCCTGTGATCTCTCCAACAAAATGCGAAAGCAATCACATAGGGGCTCAGGGCTGCCACTGCCTGCTCCCACAGTCCAGCCAAGATGCCCTCCTCCCTGCAGGCCACAGTGGTATTATGGGCATTCACAGCTGTCAGAAACTCACCTCATCATGCAGATCTGCAGCTGTCTCCTCCTAGGCCACACCAGCTGTTGTGCTTGGTGGGCAGGCCCTCCCCACTGGGTCCTAGCCAGAGCCACTCCCTGGGACTGTGCAGGACTGTGGGCTCTCCCACTGGATGAGAGAGCAATTTCACAGGGGTTCAGGGATGCTGCCACCTGCTCCCACAGTTCTGTAGTGTTGCACTCCCCCATTCATGGCCACAGCAGTACTATGGTCTGTCTCAGCAGCCAGGAGCTCATTTGCCCAGGCACACAGATCCACCACCATCTGCTCATAGGACACACCAGCCATTGTGCATGGTGGACAGGGCCTCCCCACTGGGTCCAAGCCTGAGCTGCTTCCTGTGGATCACATGGCACTTTGGACTCTCCCACCAGACAGGGAAGTGATCACACATAGGCTCTGGCCTGCTGTCACCTGTTTCCGCAGTTGTGTTGAATGTGCACCCACCCTTGGGGCCACAGCATTGCTATGAGCACTCAAGCTGGGAGAGCAGTTGAATGTGTGTACTGGGCTGCCTAGGGGCTAGAGAGTGCTCACCTATCTTGACCACCTCCTCAGGGATTGGTCATCCACCATCAGATGTATAGCTGTGCAAGGCACTTAGGTGTCCTGATGTGCTGTGTGGGTATCCTCCACTGATCAATGAATGTCCATTTAGTTGTAGTTTGAAGGAGGTAAGACAAAGGGAACAGCTCACTCTGCCATGTTGCTGACATCACCTCCTGGTTTGCTTTTTTTTTTTTTTACAATCATGTAAACTTCTATATTTATCTTTGAAATCTCATTATCATTTTTGTTAAGTGGATAATTAAGTATTGTTTCACAGTGAACTGTGATCCTATTTTGTCAAGTTTTCAAACCTTTTGAAATTTTTAACAACTCCCCCAAATCAAATGCTAAATGAAATCTTTTTGATCTTGAACTACTTTTGAGATTTCCCAGAGGGCCCTTGGAAGATTCACAAAGGATTTGTCCTTGACCTTATAAAAGAGAGATATTAAACTAATTGGGTTGATATTGTATGTTAAATAACATGGGCAGTGGGCAGTACTGTCAAAAAAGTGATATAGAGATGGTGTCAAGATGGTGGCATAAGAAGACTCTGAACTCACCTCCTCCCATGGACACAACAAATTTACAACTACTCTTGGAACAATTACCACTAAGAGAGAACTGAAAACTGGATAAAAAGAACTGCCACAACAAAGGATTGTGCTGACTAAGGTGTAAGAGGCAGAAATTCCTTTCTGGAGAGAAAAAAAGTGACTTTCACAAGCCATGGCCCTTCACAGCCAGCTGAGAGCAATCCTAAGGTACACAGTCTTCCCTGGAGGAGCGGAGGATCTGAGTGAGGGAGCATTACCACTACAAACAGCTTTTGGACTCAGGACAACCAAGAGGAGTGTCATAATATCTGTCTTTGCTGGCAACTAAAAACAATGGGGGACACCCCCAGAAAAGCTATTGGACATAAAGGAAAGAAAAGCCTGCACTTAAAGGGCCCACACACAAATTCACTTGTTTGGGGAAGCAACCTAAAATCACCAGAAAGGTGCATGGTCCTTTGGTAAAAAGAGACTCAACTGATAGGCTCCAGGTGCATCTCAGTGAGAGGTGAGACCTCCTCAAGGAATGAGACATTGGCGGCAGCCATTATTGTGATGTAGTACAGGTATGCTGACACAGACAGTGCACACACCATTGGAGTACTTCCCCTGGCCTATTAGCCTGGGGGTCTGCCCCACCCACTACTATATCAATCCAGCTCAGTCAAGGCAGGCAGCCCACCCTAGAGACTAGCATAATTGCATAGCAAGCTCTCAGGCAACTTGTAGGCACGCACATGCAGGGTGCATGGAACCTCAGCAGCTGGGTGAGTGGGTCCACCTCTGTGGGGCAAGACATACAAAAGAGGCAGGCCTAGGTTGATGGAGTGTGTGTGGCCTAAGCAGTGGGAGGAAGGGTGTGCCTCAGTGGGTAGGGGTGCACACAAGGAGCAGAACCATGTTGACAGGGTATGTGGCCGTAGGGGCAGTGGGGCTTGTCAGCTGCAGCAGACTTGAGCTTCTCAAACTGCCCTGTAGAGTACTTGCCCCACCTTCCAAAGCCTGAAACAACTTGGTGCTCCCATGCCTCGGGCCAGCCCCACTCAGCTGCAAATCTGAGAGAGCTGACAATAGCCTTGCAGGCCAGAGGCCTACAGCAACTGTAAGGCCCTGGAGCCTAGCAACCAGCCACACTGGGGGAACACTCACTTAACAGAAAAACTACAACAAAAATGTGCTATTAGACATTGCAGCCAACTGTGCTGTGGCTCCCATGCCCAATAAAGTGACTGAAGGGTCTACAGCAGCCACACAGAGCTGAGCATCACAACCAGCCAACCAGGGGGACAGCCTAGCCTCCCTGGGCACCTGCTGTAGCAGCAACCCTGCCACAACAGAAGGACACACGTATCCAAAGAGGGGACACTCCTGGAAGACTTGGAACTGGTGAGAAGTGGGAGGTACACTGCTGGGCCTGATAAGGCATCTCTTACATAAGGCACCTCTCCAAGATTTGGAGATGTAGCTGACCTACTAATACATAGATACAAGCACAGGGAAAGAGGGAAAATTAGGAGATAAAGGAATACATTGTAAGTAAGGGAACAGGATAAAATCTCAGAAAAAGAACTAAATGAAACAGAAGTAAACAATCTACCTGAGTTAACACAAAAAGCCATAAGGATGCTCACTGATCTTGGAAGAATGGATAAACTCAGTGAGAACTTCAAGAAAGAATTGGAAAATATAAAAAATAACCAATCAGAAATGAATAATACAATACTGGAAATGAAAAATTCACTAGGGGGATTCAATACCAAAGTAGATGATACAGAACAGATCAGCAAGCTGGATGAAAGACTAGAGGAAATCACCCAAGCTGAACAGATAAAAGAAAAAAGAATTAAAAAGCATGAAGACAGTCTGAGGGACCTCGGAGACAATATCAAGTGCACTAATAACTGTCTTATAGGTGTCCCAGAAGAAGAGAGAGACAAAGGGGTAGAGAATCTATTTGAAGAAATAATAGAGGAAAATTTGCCTAAACTAAGGAAGAAAATGGACATCCAGGGACAGAAAGAACAGAGAGCACCAAACAGATAAACCCAAAGACGCCCACACCAAGACATATGGTAATTAAAATGTCAACGAGTAAATATAAAGAGAGAATTTTCTAAAAGCCACAAGAGAAAGGTAACAACTTACACACAAAGGAAACATCATTAGGCTATGAGCTGACTTCTCAGTAGAAACCTTACAGGCTAGAAGAGAGTGGCACGATATATTGAAAGAGCTGAAAGGAAAAACCTACAGCCAAGAATACTCTACCTGGCGAGGTTATCATTCAGAATGGATGGAGAGATAAAGAGTTTCCCAGACAAGCAAAAACAAAAGGAGTTTCTCACCAAGAAACCAGCATTACAAGAAATGCTAAAGGGACTTATTTAAGTGGGAAACAAAAGACCACAAATAGGAGTGATAAAGTTATCCAGAAAAAGCAATAAAGTCACTGATAAAGGAAAACATACAGTAAAAGTAGCAGGTCAACCACCTATGAAATAATATAAAGATCAAAAGACAAAAGTACTATAATTACCTATTTCCATGATAAGAGGGTAACACAGATGCACAAAAAGAAAGAGGTTAGATATGCTATCAAAAACATAAGATGTAGGATGAGGGGAGTAAAAGAGTAGGGCTTTTTATCAAGAGGTCAAACTAAAGAGACCATCAGCTTAACACAGATTGCTGTATACATAGGTTATTATACATGAACCTCATGGTAATCACAAACCAGAAACCTATAATAAATACACAAAAAACTAAGAGAAAGGGCCCCAAATATAATGCTAAACAAAACCATCAAACCACAAGGGGAGAGAGAAAGAGAAGAAGAAAGGAACAGAGAAGCACCATTAAAACACCCAGGAAAAAAGTTACACAATAGCAATAAGTACATACTTATCAATAGCTACCTTAAATCTCAATGGACAAAATGCTCCAAGCAAAAGGCACAGGGTGGCTGACTGGATGAATAAAACAAGACCCACATATATGCAGCACACAAGAGACACACTTCAGACCTAAAGATATTCACAAACTGAAAATGAAGGGATAGAAAAAGGTATTCCCCACAAATGGCAAAGAAAAGAAAGCAGGGGAACAATACTTATATTAGGCAAAATAGACTTTAAAACAAAAACTGTAACAAGAGACAAAGAAGGTCTCTATATAATGATAAAGACAACAATCCAACAAGAGTATATAACACTTGTAAATATCTATGCACCCAATATAGGAGCACACAAATATATAAAGCAATGATTAACAGACATAAAAGGAGAAATTGACAGCAACACAATAACAGTAGGGGACTTTAACACTTCACTTACACCAATGGATAGATCATCCAAACAGAAGATCAACAAGGAAACACTGACCTAAAGTGACACATTAGACCAGGTGATCCTAGTAAATATATACAGAACATTCCGTCCAAAAACCGCAGAATACACATTCTTTTTAAATGCTCATGGAACATTCTCCAGGAGTGATAGCATATTAGGCCACAAAACATGTCTCAATAAATTTAAGAAGACTGAAATAATTCCAACCATCTTTTCCAACCACAACAGTATGAAACTAGAAAGCAACTACAGGAAAAAAAATCAGAAAAGCCACAAATACGTGGAGATTAAACAAAATGCTACTGAACAATGATTGGTTCAATGAAGAAATCAAAAAATACCTGGAGACAAATGACAAGGAAATTCAACAAACGAAAATGAAAATGCCAAAATTTATGGGATACAGCAAAAGCAACTCTAAGAGGGAAGTTTATAGCAATACAGGTCTACCTCAACAAACAAGAAAACTTGTAAATAAACAATCTAACAGTGTTCCTAAAGGAACCAGAAAAAGAAGAACAAACAAAGCCTAAAATGAGTAGAAGTAAGGAAATAATAAAAATCAGAGCAGAAATAAATGAAATAGAGACTAACAAAATAGAAAAAATTCATGAATCGAAGAGGTGGCTCTTTGAAAAGATAAACAAAATTGACAAACCTTTAGCTAGACTCACCAATAAAAAAAGAAAGAATACTCAAACAAATAAAATCAAAAATGAAAGAGGAGAAATTACAATGGACACCTGAGAAATACAAAAGATTAAAAGAATACTATGAAAAGCTATATGCCAACAGATTAGATACTCTAGAAGAAATGGATAAATTCTTAGAATGATATAACCTTCTAAAACTGAATCAAGAAGAAATAGAGAATTTGAATTGACCAATCACCAGTAAGAAGATCAAATCAGTAATCAAAAACCTCCCCAAAAATAAAAGTCAAGGAGCAGATGGCTTCTCTGGTGAATTCTACCAAACATTCAAAGGAGACTTAACATCTACCCTTCTCAAACTTTTCCAAAAAATTGAAGAGAAGGGGAAAGTTCCTAATTCATTCTACGTAGCAACATTACCTTGATACCAAAACCAGACAAGGACAACATAAAAAAAGAAAATTACAGGCCAATATCACTGATGAACATCAATGCAAAAATCCTCAACAAAATACCAGCAAATTGAATACAACAATACATTAAAAAGATCATCCACCATGATCAAGTGGGATTTATTCCAGGGATGCAGGAATGGTTCAACATCTACAAATCAATCGTGATACACCACATTAACAAAATGAAAATGAAAACTCACAGGATCATCTCAATAGATGTAGGGAAAGCATTTGACAAGATACAGCATCCGTTTACGATAAAAACTCTGAATAAAATGGGTATATAAGGAAAGTATCTCAACATAGTAAAGGCTGTATATGACAAACTCTCACTAATGTCATTCTCAATGTCAAAAAAATGAAAGCTATCCCTTTAAGAACAGGAACCAGACAAGGATGCCCACTTTCACCACTCTTAATTAATATCATGTTGGAAGTGTTAGCCAGAGCAATCAGGCAAGAAAAAGAAATATAAGGGATCCAAATTGGAAAGGAAGAAGTGAAGCTGTCACTATTTGCAGATGGCATGATTTTATATAAAAAAAATACTAAAGAATCCACCAAGAAACTTTTTTAAAAAATATGCTAAAGTTGCAAGATACAAAATCAACATACAAAAATCAGTTGTGTTTCTATACACTAACAACCAAGTAGAAGAAAGAGAATTTTAGAATACAATCCCATCTACAATTGCAACAAAAAGAAGAAAATAGGAATAAACTTAACCAAAGAGGTGAAAGACCTGTACACTGAAAACTATATAACATTGTTGAAAAAAAACTAGAAGATGCAAAGAAATGGAAAGATATCCCATGCCCTTGGATTGGAAGAATTAACGTCATTAAAATGTCCATACTTCCTAAAGCAATCTATAGATTCAATACAATCCCTATCAAAATTCCAATGACACTTTTCACAGAAGTAGAACAAAGAATCCTAAAATTTATATGGAACAGCAAAAGACCCCGAATAGCCAAAGGAATTCTGAGAAAAAGAACAAAGCTGGAGGTATCAGGCTCCCTGATTTCAAAATATAATACAAAGCTATAGTAATCAAAACAGCATGGTGCTGGCACAAAAAGAGACACACAGATCAATAGAACAGAATCAAGAGCCCAGAAATAAACCCACACATCTAAGGGCAGCTAATATTCAACACGGGAGCCAAGAACATACAATAGAGAAAGGAAAGCCTCTTCAATAAATGGTGTTTGGAAAACTGGACAGCCACATGTAAAAGAATGTAAGCAGACCATTATCTTACACCATTCACACAAAATAACTCAAAATGGATTAAAGCCTTGAATGTAAGACCTGAAACCATGAACCTTCTAGAAAAAAACACAGGCAGTATGCTCTTCGACATCAGTCTTAGCAGCATATTTTCAAGTACCATGTCTGACCAGGCAAGGGAAACAATAGAAAAAAATAAACAAATGGTACTACATCAAACTAAAAAGCTTCTGCAAAGCAAAGGCAATCATCAACAAAATGAAAAGACAGTCTAACAAGTGGGAGAACATATTTGCAAACCATTTATCTGATAAGGGGTTAATATCCAAAATATGTAAAGAACTCAACAACAAAAAACCTAACAACCCAATTAAAAAATGGGCAAAGGATCTGAACAGACATTTCTCCAAAGAAGATATACAGATGGCCAACAGGCACATGAAAAGATGTTCAACATCACTAACTATCAGGGTAATGGAAACCAAAACTACAATGAGATATCATCGCATGCCTCTCAGAATGGCTGTAATTAACAAGACAGGAAATAAGTGTTGGAGAGGATGTGGAGGAAAAGAGAACTCTCATACACTGCCAGTAGGAGTGTAAACTGGTGCAGCCACTATGGAAAACAGTATGGAGATTCCTCAAAAAATTATGAATAGAACTACTATATGATCCAGCTATTCCACTGCTGAGTATTTATCCAGAACTTGAAAATATGAATGCATAAAGATACATGCACCCCTATGTTCATCAAAGCATTATTCATAGTAGCCAAGACTTAGAAGCAACCTAGGTGCCCATCAAGGGACAAATGGATAAAGAAAATGTGGTGTATATATACACAATGGAATACTACTAAGCCATAAAAAAGGTGAAATCTGGCCATTTTTGACAACATGGATGGTATTATGCGAAGTGAAATAAGTCAGAGGGAGAAAGTCAAATACCGTATGATCTCACTCATAAGTAGGAGATAAAAGCAACAAAAAATTACATAGAGACAGAGATTTGAGTGTTGGTTATCAGAAGTGAAAGGGAGGGGGATGAGGGCCAAAGGGGTATTTGGCAGATGGGTGTGGTGATGGATTGTAATTAGTCTTGGGGTGGTGAACATGATGAAATCTACACAGAAATCAAAATATAATGATGTACACCTGAAATTTATATAATGTTGTAAACCAATGTTACCGCAATTAAAAAAGTAAATTAAGAAAACATTAAAAATTATATAAGTGATGATAAAGTTTCATAGGTTATAGATGTCTGGATATATCTTACTAATATAAGTATTACAGAAATTGTCTGAAATTAATAGAAATTTGTCAGTACCCTCATTGTCTGGTCTTATATTAAAATGTTTATGTCACAGAAATAACCAAATTTCCTTGTCAACTACATTGTAATTAACTCTCATAAGATCTTTAATTTTGACCATTTTTGTCACTTGTCACTCAGAGAGAGACTGTTTTACTTTGCTTCTTCTCTGAAAGTGTTTACAATCAGCTACAGGTGAGAATGCTCCACAGCATCACTTGAACAGCTTTGAGACCATGCCACTGGACTGATAAGAATTTCCAGAACTAATTAAGAAGCTGATGGATTCATAAAAGTGCTAACCCAAGACCAAGAAGAACAATTGAATTAATAACATGGGACTGAATGAACTGATGATGATAATTAATTTTTTTCATGACCCTTTGCAATATTGCTGGATCTTTAATATTTTTTTTCCATATTTAAAGAAATCTTTTTCTCTTTTCTCTTAAACTATCTATAACTTATAGCAATTTGGTAAAGTATACTTTTGTGAACAAAGATGAAACAATAACTTTTTCTTCCTACCTGCTCCCTCTGGCATTTGGAAACTCTTAGTGAGTATTCTTATTTTCATGGCAATATAATTATTTGTATAAGTAAAATAAGAATCTGTTCTCCCTAAAACAGGACACACTTGAAAACATTGGTTTTATTACTAGAGCTTTGACTGAAATGTCCTATTTGAGAATGATGCATAAAATCAGATATGACCAGACAGTTTTAAGCAACTAAGTCTGACTTTACTGAGTCAGTACAACTCCCTTCAAAAAGTTGCCTTGTATCTTGCTAACAGGGTTTCTGACCTTACAGGTGAGTAAGGAAGATCACTTCCCAGCAGGCCCAGGAACCTCAGGATATCTTGAGGACCTCAGGAAGAAAGAAACTCACCCAAATCTGTACATAAATTCAGGTGAAGTTTGACTGAGCGTCCTTGGCTTGGCTTCCTAGCCTCAAGGGGCTTTTAAAAGTCCAATCTGAAATTCCTTATGAAAAGTTCCAGCAAAGCAAACTCAAAAGACCTATGTGGTCATACACTATTCTTGTTGCACTTATGTAAATAATCAGGCAAATTTTAATGAGACTAGACTTATTTTGCAAAAGAATTAGTCTTATCTTATCTTTGATAGAAATGGGGGTGATCATAGAGAGAGAAATTATGTTTCGATAGAAAACTACAGCACACTCTTTGGGTATTTAATTCTAGTCTTGCTCATTGTCTCTAAGGTTTTGGTATTTATCTTAAACTGGACTGAACCCTGAATTCTAGTCTTCTCCAGTATCTGACTACAACGCTCCAATTTAATGTTTCTAATTTTTCTCCCTTCTGACTTGGAATCATTTAGAATTAAAACTGTCCTTTTCCCAAAGACTTCCAAGCTGAAGCTGGGTGACGTGATATAAACTTCAAGGAAATCACCATGACAGATTATGTATGCGCAGCCTTCATGCCTGCTGTCACTCAGAAAGTTCACTGGAACACCCAATGCCAACACCACAGACATTCAAATTACATCAAGAAATTCACTGCAGAATTGTCACTGTGAGGCCAGTCCGTGGCTGAGTGGTTAAGTTTGTGAGCCCCACTTCAGCAGCCCAGGGTTTCATAGGTTCAGATCCTGGGTGCGGACATGGCATCACTCATCAAGCCATGCTGAGGCAGTGTCCCACATAGCACAACCAGAAGGACCTACAACTAGAGTACACAACTATGTACTGGGGGCCTTTGGGGAGAAGAAGAAGAAAAAGAAAAAAGAAAAGATTGGCAATGGATGTTAGCTCTGGTGCCAATCTTTAAAAAAAAATGGAATTGCCTCACTCCATCATCTAAAGATATTTTGAGTCCAACATCTAGAAAGCTTCTTGACTGGCTTCTTTCTGGACTCAGAAACTGGGTTTTTTAACTATTAATCTTTATTTTTATTTTATTTTCATAGAAACTCCTCTCATTAAATGGTAGCACCATTCAGCAAATACCCTCTACTACGAAGTCCCAAGGGATGATTCAGCTGGTTGTTAATGAACAAAAGGTGACCAAACAAGAAACAGACTCATATTGTTCAAAGGAAAGAAGAGACATTCTTCTTTCCTTGAACATGAGGTAGGACTAACAAAGATTCTTTACTTGACCAAACTTTAGTCAAACTCCTGAACCTTCTCCTAGGCCCATCTGTGTACTTCCTTATAAAATCCAGTTTTAGCAAGAACCCTGATAAGTCAATTTAGCAACAGTCCATCATCTTCCATATCTGATCGTCCTCAATACCTAATCAGATTCCTCATGCTCTACTCCCCCCCGGTGATGTCCAATCATTCTGGCCTGTCTTTAGGAAAGATCCTGTTAGGTTGGTTTAGCCAAAATCTTCCTTAACCCTGATGTATCCTCTTAGTAATTTTCCATTAACACCCCCCACCCCCATCCTACTCTCTGGTATAAATTCTTACTCGTCCAGGGTATATTAGGAATTGAACCTGATTCTATGCTGAGGTCTCTTTTCCCCTATTGCAATGGCCTTGAATAAAATCTGTTTTTACCACTTGGACTACTGCCTAGCTCTGTTTTTTCTTTGACAACAATTTGATTACATCCTCCTGAGAGACCCTGAGCCAGGGGACCCAGCTAAGCCATACCTGGATTTCTGAGTTACAGATACTATAAGATAATACATTTTTGTTGTCTAAGCCACTAAGTTTTGAGATAATTTATTATACAGCAAAGAATAACTAATACAGTACGTTTTGTTCCACATTCATTTTTTTTAACCAGGTGAATTTTAGGAAATGAGGGATAGAGAAACAATGTTAAAAGCAAAGAGAACAAAATATGCAAAACCATGAAGGTGGCAAAAACATGGTGTATTCCATGAACTTATAGAATTTCACTGCAGCTGAAGCATAATATATGTTCATGTGCATGTGCATATTAAGGTATGTGCAATGGGGCTGGAGGGCTAATTTAAAATGAAGCTAATGTCTCAGGAAAGGACCAGATCTGACAAAGCCTTAACCCATAATTAGGAATTCGCACTTCAACCTAAGAACAATGAGAACCATTAAAATTTTTAGGTAAGAAGGTAACATGAATAGATTCCAATTTTTGAAAAGATGACTAGACTCTAACATGGAGACTGGACTGAAGATAGTTAATTCTGGAGAGAGGGAGACCCGTTAGAATCCTGGTGGAAGCTTGAGGACTGTCAGTGAAACTGGGGAAAATGGACAGAATTTGACGGTTAATAATTGGATTAAGAAAAAGGAAGAGACAACAATTATTCTCAAGTTTCTATTTTCAGCAATTAGGCAGATGAGGGTACCAGGAAATTGTGAATATTGGGAGAAGAAATAGGTCTAAGAAGAAAGCGATTAGTTCATTTTGGGACATGGTGAATTCTAGATGCTTGTAGCCCACTCAAGCAGATAAATTCAGTATTTTTATAAATAATAGGTCTGGAAATTAGGTGATATCTGGGTTAGAAATAAGGGATTATTTGGCACTTGAAGTTGAAGGTATATGAGTATGCTCAGAAAGAGTATGCGGAATAAAAAGAGAATGCAGGACAGAACCATAAAAATACCAACAGTTAAAGGATGGACAGAGCAAGAGGAGACCAAAAACAGAGCACCAGAAAAATATAAGGGAAACCAAAAATTTTGCTGTCTCTAAAACAAAATGCAGATTATATTAAAAAGAAATAAATGAGCAAACATGATCAAATGCTGCTAAGAGGATAAGTGAGATAAAACTATAAAGTATCCTTCAGAACAGCACCAAGTAGACTTGTTGTGACCTTGACAAATTTAGTTTTAATACAGTGGTTGGGAAAGAAGTAAGATTACAGTTAATTGAAGGATTACTATAATAAGAAAATGGAGCGGAATATAAACAAACTTACGGACAAAGAGAACAATTTAGTGTTACAGGTAGGAGGGTGGGCACAAGGGCTTCAGGGGCACATTATATGGTGTTTGACAAAGATTAACGTACAACTGAAATGTCACAATGTTATAAACTATTTAGACCACAATAAAAAAATGTAAAAAAAAAAAAGAAAATGGTGATAGTATCAACAACTTCCGTTCCACTAAAATCTCCAGTAATGACTCTTCTTGTTTCATTATTACCAGAGCAGTCCAGTCTGAATAAATGACATTATATACATCATCCATGCAAACAACCTAGCATACGGTAGATGTTTAATAATGAATGTTAAACTGAATACACAAGAAGACAAGTGTGTGTTAATCTATTTATAAAACCACTAAAAGTAAAAATGACTTGCCCATGTTAAAGGTAAAGAAGTTACCTGGTAATAATACTTTAGGTAATGGAGTTATACTTTTAAATTCATCTTACCATTTAATCTAACATTTTCTATAATTAACCTACCATACATGACAACTTTTATTTTGGATTAAGGGAAAAAATATTAGGAAATTAAAAAACACTAAGCTATAAACAAAGTGACTGTTTGAATGAAGCCATATAGACAAGAAAAGAAGCCATCCTCAGACACAATTTTGGAGCCAGAAAAAACTGAATTTGAAATCCAACTCAACAATACTAACTGTGACGTTGCATAGTTTACTTAATATTTTTAAACTTCAGTTTCATCTTCAAAATGGGGGTGATAATAATAGCTACCTTACAATATTGTGTAAATGACTAACATATATATAGATAGATATAAAATGACTAGCACATTTTAAATTGTACTGCTTCCATTTGTCTTAAATCAGCTCACAGAAACCTGCATTTCTAGAAATATTTGCTTTTATATTCAATTCAGTACAAAAAAACCTAATAATTTTAATAATTTCTCTTTCCCTCGGAACAATTTTCTTCATTATTTATATTTCCAAGAATAAACTAGGGTACTTCACAATTAAAATTATATACAAAAAGAAAAGATAAAAATAAGCATAAAAGTACTGTGTGACAGGTTCATACTCTCTTTAAAAAGGTAGAGTCTTGGGCCTTTAGTTCAATTTTACTCTATTACTTTACCATTTGCTAGTTTTGCTCTGCTCTCTCTAAAACACATATACTTTTGGTCTGAAAACAAGAAGGAGGGATACTAAAGAATATAAAATACTGTTAAAGAAATGAGGGACCTGACAATAGCTATAGTGCTAGAACAAGGAGGACACGCATAATTATGGTCTCGATGACTGCTTTACTTCTTGAACTCTTTTCATTACTCATCAATTTAGTTGCCTGTTTGTGGACTGTTTTTCTCTCCTAAGACATAAATAAATTAACAAATCTGAACAAAGTTCACAAGAGAGCTTCTGAACCCAGTGCACAACAGAAAGAAAAATAAATTCTTTTTCAAGAGGTTTTTCCCCATAGTTTTGCATTTATATTTAATTTTATTGCTTTATAGCAAAATATCTTTAGCCTTTGAAATTTTATTTTTTTCTGGCTCTCAAATTTCAGATGCTTAAATGATCATTCAAAATCAAATATGTTTATATTTATGTTTATGTTTATATTTTTATTGAGTCGTATTCAAGATAATAATTAACTGCTATACCCAGAAGATAAAAGGCAAAAGTCCAAGTGAGAAAAAGGCATACAAAATTTTTAAAAGTAATATATACAAATGAAGTTAATAATAATATAAAAAGATAACCTTCTTACAGCATACATTACTGTCTCTATTTTAGTTACTTCCTTACCTGTTGATGTTCTTGGATTTTATCACTTGTCCTTTGTCTATTTGCATCTGCAACCAGTGCTTTTCCTGTTTCTTTCTCCAATGAATTTTCACCTTTAACTTTTATTTTACTATTATCCATTTCCATTGTTGTCTTGGTCTTCCCCTCACTTGTAACTAACTTCTTCCCTTGATTTAGGAAATAGTCCACTTGATGCTTAGCTCTTTCAGCTTCCTGTTTTTAAAAAGGTAACCATTTATCAAGCATAATTTTTGTGACATTTTCCTACCAATATTAAAACTTTCAGGAATCCTCATACATCCATGCCCATATTACTTCTCAACTTTATTTTTACTGAGTTAGAGGAAGGTAAGTTAAACCACTGGCATAACCCATAGTTTAACAGACCCAAAATCAAAATTAAAAACTATGAATAAAACTTTTCCACATTGACAGCTATTTTTATACCCAGGAGGTTCTCCTGGTTATCTTTTTTTAAGACTCTAATTATTATACAGGTGCAATGATGTTAATAAAAGGTGCACATTATAAAAAGTGATAGAATGTAACCAGGATAATTAATATCAAATAATAGAAGAAAATGTGACAATTTATTTCTTCTTGAATGAAATTTTTCTTTAAAATGTCACTTTTAATAACTTTTATTTAGTTTTCAAGTAAAAGTTATTTTTATAAAAAAATATATAAATTTACAAAAATAAATTTCACAGAAAACTCACTAACATTTTGATGTACACCCTTTTCAATTATTTCTAAATATAATTAGTGCATACATGTATATGTATTATTAAATTTTTACTAAGTTGGATCATACTATACTATACTCACATAAAATGCTCTATTCATCAAAAAATGTCATATATATGATTCCATGACAATAAATATATATCTAAATCAGAATAAGTAACAGAAGTACATTTAATAATATACTTTAATCTACTTAGCAAATTTCTTATCAATGGATATATTGATAATTTAAACATTTTTGCTATTAAAAATTTTATATTATACATACTTGCACAAAAATCTCTATACACTTTTTCTTCTTTACAATAAATGTTTAGAAGTACAATGGTTCAATTAAAAGGCTATATTTTTCCAAGTCTTTGACTACATATTTTCTTCCAGAAAAGTATCAGTTTGTACTGATAACAGAAGTAGGTGAAAGATTGCTCATTTCAGCATACATCCACAATTAAATATTTCTGTTCTTTAAATTTTTACCAAGTGGCAGGTAAAAAACACTCTGTCCCACTGTTACCTTAAATTGAATTTATTTGATAACCAGTAAGATTGAATATGTTTGTATGCATTTATTGGCCATGTGTGTTTCTAAATTACGACTTGCTTGCTTGTGTCTTTTGTCTATTTAGGGGGAGGGCTATCCACATTTTTCGTAGATCTGTAAAAGATCTTCATCTAAAACATTCTGTAAAGAGTTTTCCCTTTATTTTTATACTTCATGATTTTTTTTACCATAAAAAAGTTTTAAATTTATATATAGACAAATATACTAATATGTTCCTTTGTGGTATAATGCTTAGAAGGCCTTGCTCTAGCCAAGACCATATAACTGTTACTCAGTGTTTCTTGTAATATCATCATAGTTCATTTATGACTTTTGGATCCTAAGTAAATTTGTAATTTATCTGGGTGCATTACATGAACTAGAGACCTAACCATTTTTTTCATAGTAGTTTACTTTTTTCATAGTAGTTTTACTTTTGTGACTATTCTATCCTTCTATGGAAAAAATTTAATAACTAAAACTATAAAATACTAAATTACTATATTCATTTGAATCTGTTTCTGGACTTTTCATTCAGTACCAAATTTAGAACCACGTTGCTTTAGTTATTATACTTTTACATTATATATTGATTTTTGGATGAGCAAATCCTCCTTAATTTTTTTTGTATAATCACCAGTTTCTTATCCCAATACATCCTGTAATAATTCTAACTTCAAAAATAATTCCACTTGTATCTAGAAGTAAAATTCTTTAAGTTTGTATATCAATTTGGAGAAAATGGAAAACTGGAATATTTATAATATTGAGGCTTCAAAACCAAAAATATAAATTTCTATTTATTCACCGTTCATCTATATCTCTCAGTAAAGTATATTTTTCTTCATATAAAACTCTATGTATTTTTGGAGTGATGTCAGCATTATATAGCAGAGTGATGTCTCCCCTTAGAGTCTCCCCCTAAGGTACAACAAAAGGGACATTCATATGCCAACAGACGACATTGGTATATGAATCTGAGACATCTGAGAGACCCACACAGCCATATGCCTAAAAGTGGAGGTCCTGGACATCCCAGAGGAAGTAGAAGGGAGTAAGGGGAATCACCTCTCCCTCTCCCAATGGCAGTGACCCAGGGCTCTGGACCATGCAGCTCTAAGAGGAGAGGGCATAGGGGTGGCTGTCTATGGGAGCACCTTTGCCATCCAAGTCCCTTCACAGCCCATGGGAAAGCCCCATAGAGTGGAACTAAGGTATGTCAGTTGTATCATCATCAAGCTAGCACCCCACGAGAGCAGATATTGAGGGCAGTGTGAGAATGCCCCTGGGATTGTGCAGGCAAAAGAAAGTGCCCTTCTGCTAGCCCTGCACTCCAGCCCAGCCAGTCACCCAGAGCACCTGTGCAGTTAGAAAAGCAGTGGCTGGAGCAAGCAAGTAGCAGATATTGGTGGGCTCAGAATACACAGCTCTTGACCCCTACCCAGGGGCAGCAGGTGGAAGCCATGACCAGAGACCATCACTAGGCAGAGGCACAAATACATGCTGTCAAACAGTATGAAGAAATATATTACATCTCCAGACCATAAGGAAAATGACAAGCACTCAGAAATCAATCCTGCAGGCACAGAAACATATAGTCTAAATGACAGAGAATTCAAAATAGCTATCATAAAATAACTCAATGAGTTACAAGAAAACACAGATAGTTCTATGAAATCAGAAATGTTGGAGATGGAAAACACAACAAATGAGATAAAGAAAAATCTGGACTCCCTAAATAATAAAACTAATATAATGGAGCAACGAGTCAAGAGTCTGGAGGACAGAAACATAGAAATGCTCCAGATGGAGGAGAGAGAACTAAGACAAAAAAGAGATGATGAAACTCCCTGAGAAACATCCAACTCAATTAGGAAATGCAACATAAGGATTATAGGTATTCCAGAGGGAGAAAAGAATGAGAATGGAGCAGAAAGCTTGTTCAGGGCCTGGCCCCAAGGCTGAATGGTTAAGTTTGTGTGCTCTGCTTCAGCAGCCCAGGGGTTCACCAGTTTGGATCCTGGGTGCTGACCTACATGCTGCTCATCTGGCCATGCTGTGGTGGCATCCCACATGGAAGAACTAGAATGACTTACAACTAGGATATACAACTATGTACTGGGGCTTTGGGGAGAAAAGAAAAGAAAGTTTGTTCAAAGAAATAATGGTTGAGAACTTCCAAAACCCAGGGAAGGAGCTGGAAATACAAGTGAAACAAGTCAATCGCTCTCCTAACTATATCAATGTAAAAAGACCTTCTCCAAGACATATAGTAGCAAAGCTGGCAAAAGTCAGTGACAATGAAAAAGTACTAAAGGCAGAAAGACAGAAGAAAATAACTTACAAAGGAACCCTTATCAGGCTTTCAGTGGATTTCTCAGCAGAAACCTTACAGGCTAGGAGAGAGTGGAATGATATATTCAAACTTCTGAAAGATGAAAACTTTCAGCAAGATACTCTATCCAGTGAAAATATCCTCCAGATATGATGGAGAAATAAAAACTTTCCCAGATAAACAAAAGCTAAGGGAGTTCATTGCCACAAGATCTCCCCTACAAGAAATGCTCAAGAAGGCCCTCATACCTGAAAAAAAATGAAAGGGGTTACAAAGCCTTGAATAAGAAGATAAATAGGTAGACAAAATCATAAAATTGCAGCTGTCTATCATAACAGGTTAGCAAAAAATTATAACATTAAAGATAAAGGGAAGGAAAACACCAAAAAGAATTATAATCATGTCATTTTAACCACAAACTCACAACACAAAATGGAATAAGTTGTGACAATAACAACTTAGAAGGGGAATAGGATAGGGATTGAATCAATTTAGTCTAAGGAAATAAGAGGTTATCAGAAAATAGACTATCTAACTTACAAGATTTTTTTATGCAAACCTCATGGTAGCCACTAAACAAACAATCAGAACAAGACACAAATAATAAATAAAGAGAAAACTAAAAAAAACCATCATAGAAACTACCTAACTCAATTGGTAGTCCAAAATACATGGGGCAAGAAACTAAGGAAATGCAGAAGAACTGGAAGACAAGTGATAAAATGGCAGCATTAAGCCCTCATTTATCAATAATCACTCTAAAGGTAAATGGATTGAATTCTTCAATCAAAAGACACAGAGTAGTGGGATGAATGAAAAAACAAGATCCAACAATATGCTGCCTCCAGGAAACACATCTCAGCTCCAAACATAAACACAGGCTGAGAGTGCAGGGATGGAAGACAATACTCCAGGCTAATGACAAACAAAAGAAACAGATGCTGCCATACTTACATCAGAAAAAGTAGACTTCAAGATAAAAAAAGCAACGAGCAACAAAGAGAGGCAGTATATAATGATAAAAGGGACACTCTAAGTAGACAAAACTGTGTATCTTTTGTTAAATATGATATCCTAACATTATGAATACAATTTTTTCTATTATGTTTTCTAAATGATTGTTTCTGATAAAAAGGAAACATTCTTTTTTTATATCTATTTTATCTCCAGCCACCTTTTTAAACTATATCATTAATAAATGTGTGTGTTATCTTGTATTTTTTGGAATTAAAATTATGTACTACACAAATAATTATACTTTTATCTATCCACTTATGAAAATATTTGTAGATTCTTTCATTTCTAATTTTATTGTTTAGCAACAATTTGAGAAAGAACAGTAAGAGCCAAAGTCCTAGTTTAACTGAGTTTAACTGGAATGCCTGCAAGATTTTACTTTTATATCTAATATTGTCTCAGTTTGAAATAGATTCTTTTTGCTTGACTAAACAAGTTTACTCCTCTTTCTAGCTGATTGTGTTAAATAAGAGCAAATATTTAATTTTATTAGCATATTGCTATTGCATAAAATGAATATACTTAAAACCTGGCAAAACAGTAAAATATACAGACGACTTAGTTTACAAGGTCAAAATTATTCATTTAACAAGTTCTTTGAAGATATTTCCTTTATTTGTTAACAATTTTAAAAGAACATGATATCCTTTACCTGTAAAGCTTGTTTCAGTTTTTCCTGAAGGATTTTGTTCTCACTTTCCAGAGCATGTGCTACTTTCTACAATATAATATAAGGAAAAAAATTATTCATTCTGGTATTTTTGTTTTTATTAATTTACTGTTACAATTATTACTTTTCTAAATTCCAAAGATAGCTAAGATGATAATTTGAGCGCACACAGTTACTGTATGCTTCTCAGGCATATGGGTGGATAATATCTATACCTGTAGCTTCCCATTGATTTTCCACAGGCAAAGTGACCTTGAGTCTGGCAAATTATAACTACAGTAAATGAAACATTTCATTTTTCCTTTTCTCTAGGCCTGAAATATTTACATACAAACATTTCCAATTTTATGAAAAGAAGCAACTCTACCCTTAACACAAAATAAACATAGTTCTGGCTTTGTGAGAATGAGTGGATTCTATTACACAGGAAAAGTCTCAAGAATTCTCCATCAGATGGAAGACAGTTTAAGGAGCCATACCCAAAGTCCTCAGTTCTGTTTATGGTATAGCAGAGCAAGTTTCTACTGGAGAAACCCTGCCACACATAACCACAAACTCTGAAAGAAATACAAATATCAGCACTGGAGAGCAACCAAGAGTAGGTAGATTCTTGAGAGAAGGTGAGACTTGAAAGAAAGGAAGAGTCTTAGGTAAGATTCTTGTTTCCTGGTTTCTAGTCTGAGGGCAAGCACAATCTGAGCCAGGCAGAGCACCTAATAGCTGATAGAAAACCTGAGTTTTTAGGCCTTACCAACCAGAGGACAGAGTTTACAGCAGTCACAGCCACTGCAAAGGTTAGAGAGAAGTCACACAAAGAAGAGAGCCAGAGAGAAGGAGCCTCAAACTGTTTGTATAAACTCTGCCCAAGTCCCCCTCTAACCACTGAATCACATATGCATAGGGAAGACTCTAGGTAGCCTAGCAAAAGCTAAAAGAAGTGAAATGCAATTAGAATGCTGCCTAAATACAGAATCTTTATTTTGCATTCCATCATGTTAATTATAAATTAAAGCAAAACAAAGAAATATAGTACCAATCATCACAAGAATATGGCAAAATACAGAGTTTCAACAAAATGACATTCTCAATATCCAAGATACAATTTAGTATTACTTGACATTTGAAGAAAAAGGAAAATGAGACTTATTATTAAAATAAAAAACAATCTACAGGGAGTGATCCCAAGATAGTCCAGATTTTAGAATTAGCATATAAGCTTTTAAAGAAACTATTATAACAATACCCAAAGTAAGAAAAAATATGCTCATACTAAATAAAATTATGAAAATCTCAGCAGAGAAATACAAACTATAAAAAACAGCCAAATGGAAATTTTAGAACAGAAGAATACAATATCTGAACATAAAAATTTAATGGATGAACATAGGAGTGGATTGAATATGACAGTGAAAAGTCAGACCATTTGAGGATACATCAATAAAAAATTTCTATCTAAAGACAGAGAGAACAAAGATTTTTTTAATCTTTTTTAAATGATTTTTTTAAATAATTTTTTAAATGAATAGAGACTGAGGAACATCTGTGATAATATCAAATATCTAACATACAATTATGTTCCTATAAGGAAAAGAGAGAGAAGTGGTAGAAAAAGTGTTTGAAAAATAATAGTTGAAAATTTCCCAAACTTGGTGAAATTTACATACTCGAGATGTTCAGAAAATCCCAAGTTGTTGTATACAAAGAAAACCATGCCCACACACATCAGAGTCAAACTGTTAAAAACCACGTAAAAAGAGAAAATCTTCAAAGCAGACAAAGAAAAATGACAAATTACAGATAGGGAAACGATGATGTGAATGGCTATTTGCTTCTCATCAGAAAAAAATGAAAGCCAAACAAAAATAGAAGAAAGTCTTTAAAGTGTATAGCAAATGTCCTCTTCTGAAACAGAGTTATTTTAAAAAACAAAAGAAAGCTTTAAATCTACATTTTTATTCTCATTGAAATTTGAGAGGACATAGCATCTATAAAAACAGAAGCAGGCAATGCAATAAAAATAAACCTTCCATCCACTGCTCAAGAGGTTTCTATATACGGCCTGTGAGGTACTCAGGAAACTCACTTCCATACACAGGCACAGAAATATAATAAACCATCTCATGGAACTAAGCAACTTGAACAATCCAAAGAGGTATCCCTATAAAGCAGAACTAAAGGGACAAACAGAAAATAATTAGAAAGAAAGAATGAGAACTCTGATGGAAATCTCTGATCAATGTCACCAGAGCCATCAATTAGGGTCTCCTGAGATCTGTTTTTAAAACATGATTTTTTAACTTAAAACTTCAAGAGGAAGTGAGATTGAGAAAGGTTCCTTTAGTTTTTTCTCTTTTTTATTCAGGTAACAATGGTTTATAACATTATATAAATTTCAGGAGGACATAATTATATTTCAACTTCTGTATAGACTGCATCGTGTTCACCACCAAAAGTCTAGCTGAAAGGCTCCTTCTGAGAACACATTTAGGAATACTGTAAATGGAAGAAATACCTCATAGCATAGAACAAACTTACAAGTAGAAGCCAAGATGAAAATATACAAGATGTAAAGAATAAATCTAGGACTCATAATATACAAATATTAGTTTCAGAGGCATAAAAGGAAGAAGAAAGAGAAATAATAATGAAAGAAATACAAAACAAAACTTCCTTGAGCTAAATTTAAAAAAAATAATAATAATAAGGCCTGGTAAAATCTCTAAACTTCAGTGAGAAATGAGAGCAAGAAGTTAAGACTGAGTCCCAGACAACATCAAATTACCATACCCACCTGAAACCATCTACTCAAACTTTCCATGAGAGAAAAATAACATTCTATCTTAAGTCATTGAATTATATGAGGTCTCTTTAAATAGCATCCTAGCCTATTTTCTAATTAATAAGGATATACAGAATTAAAACAATAAAATGAATCCACATTTAATTGAATTTTATAAAGAGAGAAAGTGAGAGGGGGAGAGAAAGAAAAGAAAAGAGAATATACTCCACTGTGATAGACTACAAATGGCCATAAATTCTTTGTAGCAGCTCCCATCAAAAGGTGGAGTCTATTTCCTCATTCCTTGAAACTGGGTTGGCTTGTGACTTGCTTTGGCCAACAGAATACAGTAGACCCCCCTTAAGCTCTGAGGATACATTCTAAGACCCCCAGTGGATGCCTGAAATTGCAGATAGTACCTAACCCTATATATACTATGTTTTTTACATACATACATACCTATGATAATCTTTAATTTATAAATTAGGCACAGTAAGAGATTAACAACAAATAATAAAATAGAACAATTATAACAATATACTGTAATAAAAGTTACCATAGACCTTAGCGACTTCGGCATACAATTTTTTTCTTTCCTTATTAAGTTGAGAACTTTTACCTTTTCACTTAAAGGAAGCACTTTACAGCTTCTCTTTGGCATATCTGATTTGCCAGCATTGCTACTCTTGTGCCTTGGGGGCATGATTAAGTAAAACAAGGGTTACCTGAACACAAGCACTGCAATATTGTGACAGTTGATCTGATAACCAAGACAACTACTAAGTGACTAACAGGCAGGCAGCATATAGAATGAGGATACACTGGACAAAGGGATGATACATGTCACAGGCAGGATGGAGCAGGATGGCTCAAGATTTCATCACTCTACTCAGAACAGCACACAGTTTAAAACTCATAAATTGTTTATTTCTGGAATTTTCCATTTAATATTTTCAGACCACAGTTGACCATGGGTAACTGAAACTGTGGAAAGCAAAGCCACAGATAAGAGAGAACTACTGTGCAATGCACTATCTGAGGTCTGAAATTAGGCCTCAAGAAGACTTCCACTTTCGTTTTGCTCTCTTGCTACTGAGAATCCTTCTATAAACTACCCAGGGCTAGCCTCCTGGAGGACGAGAGACTAAAAAGAGGTTTCATCTGTCTTAGATGTTCCAGTGGGACCTCATATATGTGAATAAAGCTATCTTAGACCATCCAACCCAACCCAAGCCTCCCCAGAGAGAAAACCTATCCAGTCACTATGAAAAATAATGAGTATCTGCTGTTTTAAATCACTAAGTTTTGGATTAATTTGTTATTTAGGAAAAGTTAACTGGTATACCTAACAATAGAAAATGTGCATTATTTTATGTCATTAGAATATTTACAAAAAAATGAATATTGTGTTGGATTATTTCCATAAATGGCCACTGATAATTTATTCCAATCTATGCCACTCCTCCCCTTAAACATGGGCTAGCCTCATGACTTTCTTACAGAACGTGGTGAAAAAACTTTAAGGACTTCCAATTCCAGTCTATAACAAGCTTTTTTGTTTTTGCTTTTGCCTGCTTGGGTCCCAACCATCAGGTAAAGAAGCTTGGGCTAGACTAGTGAATGACAGGACACCAGACATGTGAGAGAAACTATCTTGGACATTTCTGGCTCTAGCTAAGCTCCCAGCTGAATGTACCGTGTGAATAATCTTAGTCAACATGACATGAAACAGAGACACTGCCTAGCTGAGTGCAGCAAACCCATGAATTGTGAGAAATACTAAATCATTATTGTTTTAAGACACTAAACTTTGGGGAAGTTTGATATGAAGCAATAGAAATATCTAGATGCAGGGTTGGCACAACAAGAAAAACTTAAAACATCAGGCATTGGCTTTGGGTCCAGCAGGTGAGGAGAAGCTGGAAGAGTGGTAAAGAGACTATTGGTGGAGACCAGAAGAGTAGCAAGAAGTCTATAGCTGAAGACAGGAAGAATGTCAAAAAATCTATGACGGAGGCTATAAAAGGCAGTGAGACTAAAAAATGTATACTGGAGGCTAGAAAAGGTGGGAGGCACTCTGTTATGTAGTGACAGAACAATTAACAAAACTCAGGCCACGAGTAACTTGCGAGGTTAAAAACATACCTAATAAACTTGTGGATCTAGCTAAGGAAATTTCCAGTAGGACTGCTAAAAGTATTATTTGGTTTATATTAGTAACATAAAATAAGGTACTTCAAGAAGAGAGATGAGTTAAAGAAAGAACTGTTAAATTTTAAAACAGAAATTAGCAAACATATAGAGCATCCAGGACAGTATCTCAGCCTGAAAAAAAATTCTCAAAGTAAGAAATTACTTTAGGGCAAAGATCAAAGCTGTGGTACTGATAATAAAACACAGCTTCGGAGTAAAAGTCAAATCTAGGGTGTGGCTATAAGACCGTTTGTTAAGACCTCTGAAAGATTTAATTATTCTTCATGTATCCTCCTAATTAGACAACAGGATTTTAATAATCTTGAGGGTATTATCTTACAAAAGCCTGACATATCTTAAGTAAAAAGAGAAAGAATTATGGATGTGGATTTGGGGTCAAAGAAAGAACCACAATGACATATATGGAAAACAAAGTTTTTAAGAAAAATATCACCATATTAGACTAAAAACGAGAGAGACATTTCAAAATGAAAAGAGATCTCTAGGTCCCCAATTTTCTATGAGTAGGAAGAAGGCTGACAGAGCTATTCAGCTGCAAACATGGGCCATTTGTTATGAAAAAGGAATGATGATTCAGAGAGTGGAACCAATGTACCAAACTGCAAAATAAAGTGCTACTTAGAACAACAGATTAGGGAACCATTGCCAGGGAGCAAAACTAGACATTACTCAAGGTATATTCCCCACCCAGAGAGTAAGGAGAACTGGTGATATGTATCTAGTTGGGTATCAAAATTGCTCTGGATCATGTGCCTTCTGTTTCCCCCCTTTTGAATAATAGTATCTATTGCAGTTACCCTATCCTTTTCTCAGTAGTATATGTTAGGTATGTTTTGGAGGGGTGGGATACAGATAATTTGCCTTTTTAAAAAGATAAAAGATCTTCGGATCAAGAGGAGCTGTGCCAAGAAACCTCATCCATATCTAGACCTGGTACGGATGATAGATCCTAGACTTAAGATAAAACTAGAATGCAATGAGACTTTAGAAGGAAGGGAAGAGTACATTTTCCATGTGGGAGAAATATTAACAGGTGGCCAGAGCGAAAACTATCATAGATTTTTCCCAAAATGACCATCTATAATTTGTCCCATCCCTATATACATATGTCACTTCTCCCAGCAAGAGGTAGAGTCTATTTTCCCTCCCCTTGAGTCTGAGCTGGCCCCTAACCAGTAAAATGTGGTGGAAATTACATTCTAAATTCATAAAGCTTCTGAGCCCAAGTCTTAAGAGGTCTTGCAGATTCTACTTTTGACCTATTGGATTCTAGCTGCCATGCAAGGATGCTTGGGCTTGACTACTGAATGATGAGCAACCACATGAGAGAGAAGGATTCAGCCCTTAGCCATCCCACCCACCACCAGACATATGAGGAAGCCATCATAAAGATTCCACAGCTGAGTGAAGAAACATGAGTGACCTCAGTTGACACAACATGGAGCAGAAGAATCCTTCCTCTGAATCAAGTGAACCCCAAAATCAATAAGAAATAATTAATTATTGATGTATTAAAGCTCTAAATGTTGATGTAGTTTGTTATAGAGTAACAGAAAACTGAAACAAAAACATGCACTTGACCACAGAGAAAATCTTTTAAAACTTCCAAAAAGTGGAGATGTTTCATCATATTTTCTGATGTTAATTATATAAACAAGTAAGCCAACAATGAAAAGGTGAACTAAAAACATTTTTTGAAACAGAGAAACTCAAACATCTATAAAATACAAATAAAATTATATTCAGTGAAAACCGCATAGCCTGTAGAGTGTTTTTATTAAACAAACATAATAATAAATAAGTTACATATACAACTAATATGGATTTGAAAAGGAACTAAAAATAAACTAAAGAAAAAGAGGTAAAAGAAATTAATAAAAGTAAGCTTAAACTAACTAAATAGAAAGCAAACAATAAAAGCAACAAGAAATAAAACAATAGAAGAGCTAAAGGAAACCCAAAACCACTTAGTTGAAAACATCTATAATATATAATGCCCTGACAAACCTGATTAAAAGGAAAAGATACAAACAATGAACAAACCAATAATTCTGTAAGTGGAAAAGAAATGGGAAAAGAGGTAGAAAAATAGATACAAGAAAAAGAAAAGAATAAAAAGAACTCAAAGATAACATAATGTAAAATTCTAAGCAATAAACTTGAAAAACCATTATAAATGGATGAGTTTTTATCAAAATATAAACCACCAAAATAGATGCCCCAATAATCTCAAAAAGAATTGAAAAAGTGGTCAAAGAGCTACCGGTTTTTAAAAAGTCTGCTAGATGATTTTATAGGTAAGTTCTACATAATTTTCAAACTATATCTTTCTTTTAAAAAAGAGCTTTTTGAAGAAAGCACCAAAAATAAGTATAATCACTTCACTTTAATCACAAACTCACAACAAAACAGACTAAGTTTTGACAACAATAACTTAGACAGGGAAGAGGAAAGGGATGGAAACTGCTCAGACTAAGGAGATAAGAACCTATCAAAAAATGGACTAGCTCATCTATGAGATCTTTTCTACAAACCTGATGGTAACCACTAAACAAAAAATCAGAACAGAGACCAAATGATAAATAACGAGAAAGCCATCATAGAAAGTCACCCAATTAAAATGTCAGTCAGAAACACACAGGAAGAGGAACAAGGGAAATACAGAATAACCGGAAAACAAGAGATAAAATGGCCCTATTAAGCCCTCATATATCAATAATCACTCTAAATGTAAATGGATTGAATTCCTCAATCAGAAGACACAGAGTCAGGGGCTGGCCTGGTGGTGCAGCAGTTAACTTCGCATGCTCCACTTCAGCGGCCCAGGGTTTCCGGTTTGGATCCCAGGTGTGGACCTACACACTGCTTATCAAGCCATGCTGTGGCAGGCGTCCAACATATAAAGTAGAGGAAGATGGGTATGGATGTTAGCTCAGAGCCAATCTTCTTCAGCAAAAAAAAAAAAAAAAAAAAAAGGAGGATTGGCAGCAGATATTAGCTCAGGGCTAATCTTCCTTAAAAAAAAAAGACACAGAGTAGCTGGATGGATTAACAAACAAGACCCAATAACATGCGGCCCCCAGGAAACACATCTCAGCTCTAAAGACAAACACAGGCTCAGAGTGAAGGGATGGAAGATGATACTCCAAGCAAATGGCAAACAAACAAAAGCAGGTGTTGCCATACTGATAATCAGCCAAAGCAGACTTCAAGATAAAAAAGGCAATGAGAGACAAAGAGGCTCAGCATATAATGATAAAAGGAACATTCCACCAAGAGGACATAACACTTATGAATATATATGCACCTAACACACGAGCACCAAAGCACATAAAGCAACTATTAACAGATCTAAAGGGAGAAATTAAAAGCAACACAATAATAGCAAGGGACCTCAACACCCCACTTATATCAATGGATAGATCATCCAAACAGAGGGCAACAAGGAAATTGTGGAAGAAACGAAAAACTAGACCAGATGGACTTAATATATATAGAATACTCCAGCCAAAATCAGCAGAATACACATTTTTCTCAACTGCACATGGAACATTCTCAAAGATAGACCACATGCTGCAAAACAAAGGAAGACTCAATAAATTTAAGAAGATTGAAATCATATCAAGCATCTTTTCTGACCATAATGCTATGAAACTAGAAATCAACTGCAAGAAAAAAGCTGGGAAAGTCACAAATATGTAGAGACTAAACAACGTGCTACTGAAGAACCATTGGATCAACAAGGAAATCAAAGGATGATCAAAAAATATTAGGAGACAAACGAAAATCATACCAGCTCTTATGAGATGCAACAAAAGTGGTTCTAGGATCGCAATTCATAGTAATAGAGGCACACCTCAAAAAACAAGAAAAATCTCAAGTAAGTAATCTTAAACTACACCTAACAGAACTACAAAAAGAAAAAACAAAGCCCAAAGTCAGCAGAAGGAGGAATAATAAAAATTAGGGCAGAAACAATGAAATTGAAACCAAAAAGTAGAAAAGATCAACGCAACAAAGAGCTGTTTTTTTGAGAAGATAAACAAAATTGACAAACCCTTAGCCAGACTCACTAAGAAGAAAATAGAGAATGCTCAAATAAATAAAATTAGAAATTAAGAGTAATTAAAACAGATACCACAGTAATACAAGGGATTATTAAGAGAATACTATGAAAAACTATATGCCAACAAATTAGACAATCTAGAAGAAATGGATTAAATTCTTAGACTCATACAACCTCCCAAAACTGAATCAAGGAGAAATAGAGAATCTGAATACCAATCACAACTAAAGAGATTGAAACAGTAATCAAAAATCTCCCAAGAAATAGAAGTCCTGGACAAGATGGCTTCTCTGGAGAATTCTACCAAACATTCAAAGAAGATTTAATTAATACCTATCCTTCTCAAACTAATCCAAAAAACTGAAGATGATGGAACACTTCCCAACTCATTCTATGAGGTCAACATCACCTAGACCTCAAAGCCAGACAAGGACAACACAAAGAAGGAAAATTACAGGTCATTATCACTAATGAACATACGCAAAAATCCTAAACCAACTATTGGCAAACCGAATACAGCAATACATTAGAAGGCCTATACACCATGATCAAGTGGAATTTATACCAGGGATGCAGGGATGGCTCACCATCTACAAATCAACCAATGTGATACACCACATTAACAAAGTGAGGTATAAAAACCACATCATCATCTCACAAGATGCAGAGAAAACATTTGACAAGATCCAACATCCATTTATGAGAAAAAAAAAAACTCTCAATAAAATGAGTAAAGAAGTTTCCTTTCCTACTTCAACATAATAAAGGCCATATATGACAAACCCACAGCCAACCTCATACTCAGTGGTCAAAAACTGAAAGCCACCTCTCTGAGAACAGGAACAAGACAAGGGTGCCCACTCTCGCCATTCTTATTCTACATAGTATGGGAAGTTTGGGCCAGAGAGAATTAAGCAAGAAAAAGAAATAAAGAGTATCCAAATGCAAAAGGGAGAGTGGAAACTCTCACTGTTTTCAGACAATATGATCCTATATATAGAAAACCCTAAAGAATTCATTGGAAAACTATTAGATATAATCAACAACTGAAGCAAAGTTGCAGGGTACAAAGTCAACTTACAAAAATCAGTTGCATTTCTATACTCTAATAACAAACTATCAGAAAGAGAACTCAAGAATACAATCCCATTTACAATCACAACAAAAAGAATAAAATACCTAGGAATAAATTTAACCAAGGAGGTGAAAGACCTATACAATGAAAAGCATAAGACATTATTGAAAGAAATCGATGATGACATAAAGAAATGGAAAGATATTCCATGCACATGGATTGGAAGAATAAACATAGCTAAAATGTCCATATTACTCAAAGCAATATACAGATTCAGTGCAATCCCAATCAGAATCCCAATGACATTCTTCACAGAAACAGAACAAACAATCCTAAAATTCATAGAGGGCAACAAAAGACCCCGAATAGCTAGTGTCGTCCTGAGAGAAAAGAGTAAAGCTAAAGGCATCACAATCCCTGACTTCAAAATATACCACAAAGCTATAGTAATCAAAACAGCATGGTACCAGCACAAAAACAGAAGTGAAAGCCCAGAAACAAAACCACACATCTACAGGCAGGTAATCTTCGACAAAGGCGCCAAGAACATACAACGGAGAAAGGAAAGCCTCTTCAATAAACGGTTTTGGGAAAACTGGACAGCCACATGCAAAATAATTTAAGTAGACCATTATCTTACACCATACACAAAAATTAACTCAAAATGGATTAAAGACATGAAGGTAAAGATGTGAAACCATAAAACTCCTAGAAGAAAAATATAGGCAGTACACTCTTTGATATCAGTCTTAGAAGCATCTTTTTGAATACCATGTCTACTCAGGCAAGGGGAACAAAATAAACAATGAATAAATGGGACTACATCAGACTAAAGAGCTTCTGCAAGGCAAAGGGAACCATGAACAAAATGAAAAGACAACCCACCAACTGGGAGAAAATATTTTCAAATCATATATTTGACAAGGAGTTAATCTCCAAGATATATAAAGAACTCACACAACTCAACAACAACAAAACTAACAACCCAGTTAAGAAATGGGCAGAGGATACGAACAGACATTTTTCCAAAGAAGATACGCAGATGGCCAACAGGCACATGAAAAGATGTTCAACACCACTAATTATTGGGGAAATGCAAATCAAAACTACAATGAGATATCACCTTACACCTGCTAGAATGGCTATAATTACTAAGACAAAAAATAACAAATGTTGGAGACGATGTGGAGAAAAGGGAACCCTCATACACTGCTGGTGGGAATGCAAACTGGTGCAGTCACTAAGGAAAACAGTATGGAAATTTCTCAAAAAATTAAAGATATAAATACCATATGACCTAGCTATCCCACTACTGCCTATTTATCCAAAGAACTTGAAATCAACAATTCAAAGAGACTTATGCACTCCTACATTCATTGCAGAATTATTCACAATAGCCAAGACATGGAAGCAATCCAAGTAGTATATATATATAATAGAATACTACTCAGCCATAAAAAAGATAAAATCATCCCAGTTGCAACAACGTAGATGGACTTCACGGGTAGTATGTTAAGCAAAATAAGCCAGACAGAGAAAGACAAACACCACATGATTTCACTCATATATGGAAGATTAACACACGGACAAAAAGAACAGATTAGTGGTTACCAGAGGGAAAGGTGTTGGGGTGGCCATGGAGGGTAAAGGGGCACATATATATGGTGACCCACAAATAATAATGTACAACTGAAATTTCAGAATGTTATAAATTAATATGACCTCAATAAATTTTTTAAAGTCCTTTTTGAGTTCTGATTAGAAATGCATTACATTTATTATATTAATTTGAATGGATCAATATTTTTATAAAATTGTCTTCCCACTTGGCAACAGTAAAATTTAGATCACAAGAAACACTGTTTACAATTCTACCTTAATAAATTCATAGAATTTATAATTAACTAGTTTGATTATCACTGAGTTAAATTATTGCAAAAACTCTCTAATTGTTCTCCCTGATTGCAAAATTCAATCTCTACCCCAAAATTCATCGTTCATTCTTCGCAGAATGATCTTAATAAAAAACACCAAGTGGATCATTCTTAATATTCTTCAGTAAGTCCTCATATCTTATTCAAAATCCAAACTACTGATGCCATCCACAAAAGATCCCTATCAGGCCTCCTACTACTCCTCTCTTTAATCCAAAACTCCTATCATACTCAAGCATTTGAATTTCTCTAAATAGCCTTTGTACCCTCAAGTCCTTGTCTTTCCGCATATTATCTCTAAATAGAAATCCTTCCTGTTTTCTAACTCCATATTCTCAATTACTACATCATAGTTCCCTTTTATATGTGCATTTATTATGTTGGAATTAGTCGGGGACATGATGTCTCCAGTATGTGCTAACATAATATATTCCAGCTTCCAAACTAATATAATGTTACATGTCAAAGAAAAAAATTCTTTAAAGACTTTAAACTCAGAAAAAAACAAATTCAATATTTCCTTATCGATCCTGTACCTCTTATATTACATTATATATGTTGCATGCAACAAGTTTATTCAATTTATTCAAGTACCTATAGGATGTAATTACAATTACCGTTTATATTTGTGTTAAGGTATTCATATCTCGGAGTAAGTAATACGTAGTTTTAACAGAAAGACAGAGTTCTTGGCATTATGCATAAAAGAAACTAAGTTTCTGTAAATTTAGAAAGGTGACGTTCCTCGCGAAGAAACAGTCAATGGAGAGATCACATTTGAATTTATGCTTTTAGTCATTTTAGCCCCACCTACAAAGAGAGATGATTCTTGGGCTATCCAGTCCCACCAGAGTGCATCTGCAAATCTGGTCAAGTTATTTAACATCTCTGAGTTTCCCCTTCTAAAAATGGAATAACCCGT
The DNA here is from genome assembly GCF_037783145.1 of Equus przewalskii. Taxonomy (NCBI): domain Eukaryota; kingdom Metazoa; phylum Chordata; class Mammalia; order Perissodactyla; family Equidae; genus Equus; species Equus przewalskii. Next base: position 4,342,381 of record NC_091860.1, read on the forward strand.
AATTACCACCAACGTACAAAAATATGGTGTAGATGATTTGACTCACAAAGCATTCAAATATGTAAAATATTTTCATTTTCTATAATGTTAGGTTACAAAAAATACATTTGTCCTTTCTTATATCCATATGATTAAGCTGCCAATCACCCACTTAGTAGATATTTGCCTAGAGTAAATGCACTCTATTTTTCTAATAATCTGAAAATCAAATTTAATAGAATAAAAAAATACTTTATATCATTTTACCTCAGCATGATTTTGTTAAGTACAATTCTGGCTACTGACTGCTAGTTCATACAGTGTCTTTGATGAATAAGAAAAAGAACCCTTCATTTAGGCAAATGCAGCCATATGCCAGGGTGAACAGCTGCCAAGTAAACCATGGGCTAGACTTCAACATCTGCTTTTCCTTAGCCACTCTTGTTCAAGGAACAATCTACACCACATAAGGGCAGGCTTGGGATCAAACTGATCATTTTATCTACATACTTTCAATGAATGTTAGAATAATTACCGGAATAACGATCCTCTAAAAACTAAACAGCTAATTTTTAAAAACTAGTCATTTTCAAAAACTAAAAGTTTTTATGACTTAGTAAAACATTTTATAAGCATATAATTACTTGAACAGATAGATAATGATTCCAACTGATTCTATTATCCATGCCTGCCTGAGGAAGCAAAACTGAACATATTTTCACTAATTGCAAATGCTGAGCAGGATTCAGAAAGCCATGTTTGCAGCTCAGATTTCGCTACCAGTTTGTTCTCTAACCCTAAGCAAGTCACTTTTTAGCTTCTATTGATCTCTGTAAAATGGCCTAAATCAGTGATGGTTCATAACAGAGTTTTGAAAGAGGGAGATAAATTCCTTTAAAATTCTCATTAAATCCATTGATCTTCTCCAGAAAAAATTATCCCTACAAGAAAATTTTGACTTTAAATTCAGAAAAAATAATTTGAAATGATACTAGCTGCTACAAACTAAAGGTTTGTGTCCCTCAGAAACTTATATTGAAACCTCATCCCCAATGTAACGGTGTTTGGAGGTGGGGCCTTTGGGAGGTGATTAGTTCATGAGGGTGGTACCCCTATGAATGGGATTAGTGCTCTTATAAAAAAAGACTCCAGAGAGCTCCTTTGCCTTCTATGCCATGTGAGAATACAACAAGAAGTCTATAACACAGAAGAGGCCCTCACCCCATCGTGCTGGCACCCTGATTTTGAACTTCAAGCCCCCAGAACTATGAGAAATAAATTTCTGTTCTGTATAAGCTACCCAGTCCCTGATATTTTATCAGAAGAATCTGAATGGACTAAGATACAGCCCAAATAAACTAAAACACTAGCTTAAAGACATAACATTAATAATATAATGGTACAAGAAAATTTTAAAATATACAAAATGCTGTTTTATATAAAATAAGCTGGTAAGTGTGGTAGGCAGAATTGATGGCCTCCATGATCTCATCCCTGGGAGATATAATCTACTCCCTTTGAGTGTGGGTGGGACCTGTGACTTGCTTCTAGCCAATAAAATAGAGCAAAGTGATGAGATGCCACTCCTTTTATTAAATTGCAGTATTTATCTAAAGTGAGGAGATGTCAATCCCACGATCATGTTGCATTATACATAGAAGACCATATGGCTGAGAGGAACTGAAGTTTGCCACATCCACTCATGCTTGGAAGAGGACTCCAAGTTACAGAACGGGAATAAAGCCCAGCCAACGCCTTGACTGCAGCTTGGTGAGACCTTGAGCATAGGACACAGTTAAGCCATGTTCAGACCCCCAACCCACTCAAACTGTGAAACAACATAAATTGTTTAAAGCTGCCAAATTTGTGGAAACTTGTTGCCCAGGAATAGAAAACTAATACCATAAAGCTGTACATTTTATATTCAGTATCTCCAGTGGTACTCTCATTTCCTTCCCAAATTTATATTATTGGATTCTTGAATCATTCAGGTGCATACTTGTAGGACACAACTCCAGCCGCTCACTGAAATGGGTGATGAACTCTGATGGTTAATAAGAAGTTAACTTGTAGCAAAAGAAAGCATTCCAAAGCCAAGATGAAATAAAGGGGTCACTTGTATTCCTTTCATTGGATCACATAAAAAAGAGTGGGCTCTACAGTTTACAATTTCTGAAGAACTTTTTCTTACTTGCTTTTTATACCTCTTACATCTTTTTGAGATAGATACGGCAGCTATTATTTTACCCATTTTAGTGACAGAAAATAGGAAGTTCACGCAGGTTAAAGTGACTTGGCCAATGTCACATAACTAGTAAGTCCCTGTTCTGACTGCCAATGTGATGTTGTTTTCTCCATGATATTGCCTGTAGTTGAGTAAACGATGGTCATTTTGATAACCTTGACAGAAAATATGCCTGGATTTACCATTTTATTTTCTGAAATTTGCTGAGAAAAGTCAACCAACAAAAAAGAAATATCTTAGGAAGAACTTTAGTACACACACACACACCCACCCTATAGTCACATACACACTAATATTATCTATACATATAATTCCCCAGAGCACTTATTAATCAAATTTAGATGCACAGAGAGTGTATGTTACCTGAACTTGAAGCAACTCTTCTTTTGTTTTAAGCTCTTGAACTACAGGCTTGTCCCTGTAATTAAAATTGTTTTAAAATATATCATGATACTTTAAATTACATGACTACTTTTCTTTCTTGAGGAGTACTAAAACCATTTTAAAGAAATAAAATTTTTCAAAAGAAATTCATAATTTTTTAAAGCCATAAAATCCATATAGGTTAAATGATAGATAACTGAATAACATTTCTCAAGTTAACTTCTCATTGATATTATTAAAATATGGAAAGATGAGCTGGAGCAAGAATTTTCAAAGTACATTAGTATTTTTTTCTATTCTGGACATCTTTTCTTCTCTAAGTCAAAGGTCAAGACCACTTGTCCAGTGAATTTCTTTTCAGAATTTGTGGAAGTCTATAAAAATTGAAATCATAGTTTCTTTTTTAAATTATATATTTACATTAGGATTTGACCAAGCAAATTCAAAATATAAAAATTATATTACTAAAGAAAATATTCACTTAATAAGGCCACTGTATGATAATCCACCAGATATAAACATAGATAATTGTTTTTATAAAATAAGTACAATCAAGAAGTAAAGTAAAAAGAGAACCACCCAGTCTAAGAAGTTAACATAAACATTACAAATCATTAGCTAGACCATCAAGGAAACCATGTAAATCCTTTTTTCCCTAAAACTATTTACAGATGTGATTCTGTTTACCTATTCCTGAATATCTTGTGGTTCATTCTCTTCCTCTAATTCAAAGTTCTTTGTTCTTCCCTTCTCAGCTTTCTCCCACAATCATATCCTAGTCTGTTTATAAAACTATATATTAGCTAGTGTTATCTCTTTTAGAAACCTGTTATTTTTATATGACCTCAAATTGTTTGCATAAAGTGAAAATATAAAGGAAAAAGGAAAAAAAATATTGACACGTATTTTTATGTCTTACTCTTCTGAATTCTCAGGTTTTCCTCTGTCTTTTTTCTTCTCCATTTTACCAGTTTTCTTTATTCGATCATGTGTAGGCTTTGTTTTCTGTGTAATTTTATATAAGCCAAAGATAAATAGTTAAGGAGACAATAAATTATAGGTAAATATATAATATACATTACCAAGATTTCCATTTTACTTTGAGAATCACTATACTACGTTTCAAAGAAAACTTATCTGAATAGAATCAAAACGAAATTAATGATACAGCCAGAACATTTGTTATCATGCTTTACTGAATGTAAGCTGTATATAAGCTAATACATATCAAAACAATTAAACACCCCTGACAAATTACATCCAGTTCTGTATATGTCTTCTTGAAAAATCACCTCACTATAGAAATCATGCAAAAAAACTTGAAAGACATGTGGGGAAAATGGAATTAGGTGCACAGCATGCAAAAACATTGTCGATGATACATTAAAAACATAGAAGCTCAATAAAAACATCAGTCCAGTTTTACAAAGTTAAATGATTAAGAAATATATACTAAGAGAAATACAGCTCTTTATCTTGAAAAAGACACGAAGCTTGCTTGTGAAAGTGGGCAATGAATAGGCTGCAAGTTATAAATTATTGTGCAGTACTGGAAGGACAATTATCTGAACTTGGATGAAAAGCTGTAACACCAGATGTGGACTGGCGCAGTACACTATACACATGGTGAATCAAGGCAGCTTGTAGAAACTATTTTCTGCCTTCACCTAGTACTTTTTGCAGACGAAATTGTGCATAAGCAAATTTAAATGTAAAGTTCACATTATGCTCAAATTGTGTGATCACGTTGGAACAAGTGTGCACTTCAAAACAAATATTATAGGCAAAATGGTGGGGTGAGCTGACCCGGGATTCTCTCCCCTCTAAAATACAACAAAAGATTGGAAGAACTGAATTACAGAGAATAAACATAATGCCAGCTCCTTAGAGACCTACAGTACCAAGAAGGCAGAGATCATAAACCTTGCTTACATCCTCAGAGGCGCTGGAACGGTAGGAGAGAACATCGCTCCCTCCCCTAGAGTCTGCTATCGCTGCGGTGCGGGTCGGGAAGGAGCGGGGGAGGGGCCGCGCAACCGGGGGATCATCCAGGACTCCTGCCGCTGATTCAGTGGAGACCCGCTGACAGGGGGAAAGCTTCCGTCCCCGGGGACCCCATAAATGAAGGGCCTTGGGAGACCAGAGAACAGAACTGATCTGAACCCAGACTGGCCTGTGAGTAACAGCCCCTCCCCGCCAGCAAAGCCGGGGGCGCAGCCATCTTGCCCCAAGGCGGAGAGCTCATAACACGCAGCTCTTGACCCCCATCTAGTGGCGACAGGCTGTAACTGCAAATGAATTCTACCACCATGAGAAAAAAACGCTCCTCTACCATCCAGCAATTTATAAAAGCCCCAGACCAGAAGGAAAACAATAAAAACATAGAATTAGGTCCTGAGGACTTGGAATTAGGTAAACTAAGTGATAATGAGTTCAGAGCAGCTATAATCAAAAAACTCAATGAGGTAGAGACAAAGATAGAGAAACAAGCCGAGTTCTGGAGTTACTTCACAAAAGAGATTGAAATCATAAAGAAGAATCAAACAGAATTACTTGAGATGAAAAACACAATGGACCAGATAAAACAGAATACGGATTCCCTGAATGCCTCTGTACACAACATAGAGGAGAAAATTAGCATAATCGAAGATAGACAGGCTGAATGGCGCCAGACACAGAAAGAAAGAGAACTAAGAATTTAAAAAAATGAGGAAAATCTCCAAGAGATAATGGATTCAATGAGGAGTAAGAATATAAGGATCATAGGAATTCCCAAGAATATGGAAAAGGAAAATGGAGCAGAAAGTGTGCTTAACGAAATTATTGAAGAGAACTTCCCAAATCTAGGGATTGACGGAGAAATGTGTGTAGAGGAGGGTTTTAGATCTCCTAGATTTGTCAATGTAAAAAGAGCTACCCCACGGCACACAGTAGTAAAGTTGGCAAATAGGAATGATAAGGAGAGAATACTCAGGGAAGTAAGAAAAAAAAAGAGAATAACCTATAAAGGAGCCCCTATCAGACTGTCAGCGGATTTCTCTACAGAAACCCTACAAGCTAGGAGAGAATGGAGTGACATATTCAAAGCTTTAAAGGATAAAAATCTTCAGCCAAGAATACTCTATCCAGCAAGAATTTCCTTCAGATATGAGGGAGAAATTAAATCTTTTCCAGACAAACAAAAGTTAAGGGAATTGGTAACTAAAAGCCCTCCATTACAAGAAATCCTCAAGAAGGCTCTCATACCTGAAAAAAGAAAAAAGGGAGAAAGGGGACACAATCCACAGACTAGGGAGACCGATGGATAGAACCAGAACAGGATAGCAAATATTCAATTATAGCATTAGGGTAAAGGTAAGGAAACTACCAAAACAAGGATGATCTTAGCACTCTAACTACCAATTAATAAGACGAGTTGGAATAAAAAAATGAAAATAATTATTTAGGAGGGTAAGAACCAAGGGTCCAAATCAGTATTGGTCAAGTAAGTAAGAGACCACCAGAGAATAGACTATATTATACACGAGATTCTAAATACAAACTTCAAGGTAGACACTAAAATAAAGTACAGAACAGAGTCACAAATCATAAATAAGGAAAAATCTACGAAACCCAGCATAAGAAATTGCAGTATTAAATGGGTAGTCTAAAGCAAACAGGAAAAGAAATGCAGGAAAACAAGATAATGAGCGACAGATTAACAGCATTAAGCCCGCATGCATCAATAATCACTCTCAATGTGAATGGATTGAACTCTCCAATAGAAAGACACAGAGTGGCAAAATGGATTAAAGAACACGATCCAACAATTTGTTGCCTCCAGGAAACACACCTCAGCCCCAAGGACAAACACAGACTCAGGGTGAAGGGGTGGAGGACAATACTTCAAGCAAATAGCAAGGAAAAAAAGGCAGGTGTTGCAATTCTCATATCAGACCAAGTGGATTTCAAAATAAGACAGGTAAAGAGAGACACAGAGGGACAATATATAATGATCAAAGGGACACTTCATCAGGAAGAAATAACGCTCATAAATATCTATGCATCCAACACAGGAGCACCAAGATTCATAAAGCAACTATTAACAGACCTAAAGGAAGATGTTAAAAACAACACAATAATAGTAGGGGACCTCAACACCCCACTCACATCAATGGACACATCATCCAGACAGAAAATCAACAAGGAAATAGTGGAGCTGAATGAAAAACTAAAACAATTGGACTTAATAGACATATATAGATCACTCCACCCTGAAAGAGCTGAATACACATTCTTCTCAAGTGCACATGGAACATTCTCTAGGATAGACCATATGTTGGGAAACAAGGCAAGCCTCTACAAATTTAAAAAAATTGAAATAATAACAAGCATCTTCTCAGATCATAGTGCTATAAGGCTAGAAATTAATTACAAGAAAAAAGCTGAGAAAGGCACAAAGATGTGGAGACTAAACAACACACTACTGAACAAGCAATGGATCATTGAAGAAATTAAAGAAGAAATAAAAAAATACCTGGAAATAAATGAAAATGATAGCATGCCATACCAACTCATATGGGATACTGCAAAAGCTGTATTAAGAGGAAAATTCATCACAATACAGGCACATCTTAACAAACAAGAAAAATCCCAAATAAGCAACCTTAAAGCACACTTAACTGAACTAGAGAAAAAAGAACAAATGAAGCCCAAAGTCAGCAGAAGGAGAGAAATAATAAAAATCAGAGCAGAAATAAATACTATTGAAACAAAAAAGGCAGTAGAAAGGATCAATGAGACAAAGAGCTGGTTTTTTGAGAAGATAAATAAAATTGACAAACCACTAGCCAGACTTACAAAGAAAAAAAGGGAGAAAGCTCAAATAAACAAAATCAGAAATGAGCAAGGAGAAATAACAACAGACTCTGCAGAAATACAACAGATTATAAGAGAATACTACAAAAAACTATATGCCAACAGAATGGATAACCTAGAGGAAATGGATAAATTCTTGGACTCCTACAATCTCCCAAAGCTCACTCAAGAAGAGGCAGACAATTTGAATAGACCAATCACAAAGAAAGAGATTGAAACAGCAATCAAAAACATCCCAAAGAATAAAACCCCAGGACCAGATGGCTTTCCTGGGGAATTCTACCAAACTTTCAGAGAGGATTTAATACCTATCCTTTTCAAGCTATTCCAAAAAATTAGGGAAGATGGAACACTTCCTAACACATTCTATGAGGCCAGCATCACGCTGATACCAAAACCTGACAAGGACACCACGAAAAAAGAGAACTACAGGCCAATATCACTGATGAACATAGACGCAAAAGTTCTAAACAAAATTTTGGCAACCAGAATTCAGCAATTCATCAAAAGAATCATACATCAGGATCAGGTGGGATTCATACCAGGGACACAGGGATGGTTCAACACCTGCAAATCAATCAACGTGATACACCACATCAACAAACTGAGGAATAAAAACCACATGATCATCTCAATAGATGCAGAGAAGGCATTTGACAAGATCCAACAGCCATTTATGATAAAAACTCTGAACAAAATGGGCATAGAAGGAAACTACCTCAACATAATAAAGGCCATATACGACAAACCCATAGCCAGCATCATACTCAATGGGCAAAAACTGAACCCCATCCCCCTGAAAACAGGAACGAGACAAGGATGCCCTCTATCACCACTCTTATTTAACATAGTACTGGAGGTCCTGGCCAGAGCAATCAGGCAAGAAAAAGGAATAAAAGGAATCCAAATAGGGAGGGAAGAAGTGAAACTCTCGCTGTTTGCAGACGACATGATCTTATATATAGAAAACCCCAAAGAATCCATTGGAAAACTGTTAGAAGTAATCAACAACTACAGCAAAGTTGCAGGGTATAAAATCAATTTGCATAAATCAGTAGCATTGCTATACTCCAGTAATGATCCAACAGAAAAAGAACTCAAGAATACAATACCATTCACAATCGTAACAAAAAGAATAAAATACCTTGGGGTAAATTTTAACCAAGGAAGTGAAGGACCTATATAATGAAAATTACAAGGCCTTTCTGAGAGAATTGGATGATGACATAAGGAGATGGAAAGACATTCCATGTACATGGATTGGAAGAATAAACATAGTTAAAATTTCCGTTCTACCTAAAGTAATCTACAGATTCAACGCCATCCCAATCAGAATCCCAATGACATTCTTTACAGAATTAGAACAAAGAATCCTAAAATTCATATGGGGCAACAAAAGACCCCGAATTGCTAAAGCAATCCTGAGAAAAAAGAACAAAACTGGAGGCATCACAATCCCTGACTTCAAAACATACTACAAAGCTACAGTAATCAAAACAGCATGGTACTGGTACAAAAACAGGTGCACAGATCAATGGAACAGAATTGAAAGCCCAGAAATAAAACCACACATCTATGGACAGCTTATCTTTGACAAAGGAGCTGAGGGCATACAATGGAGAAAAGAAAGTCTTTTCAACAATGGTGCTGGGAAAACTGGAAAGCCACATGTAAAAGAATGAAAATTGACCATTCTTTTTCACTATTCACCAAAATAAACTCAAAATGGATCAAAGACCTAAAGGTGAGACCTGAAACCATAAGGCTTCTGGAAGAAAACGGAGGCAGTACACTCTTTGACATCAGTATTAAAAGGATCTTTTCAGACACCATGCCTTCTCAGAGAAGGGAAACAATAGAAAGAATAAACAAATGGGACTTCATCAGATTAAAGGCTTCTTCAAGGCAAATGAAAACAGGATTGAAACAAAAAAACAACCCACTAACTGGGAAAAAATATATCTGACATATATCTGACAAAGGCTTAATATCCATAATATATAAAGAACTCTTGCAACTCAACCACAAAACATCAAACAACCCAATCAAAAAATGGGCTGGAGACATGAACAGACATTTCTCCAAAGAAGATATACTGATGGCCAATAGGCACACGAAAAGATGCTCATCATCGCTGATCATCAGGGAAATGCAAATCAAAACTACACTAAGATATCACCTTACACCTGTTAGAATGACAAAAATATCTAAAACTAACAGCAACAAATGTTGGAGAGGTTGCGGAGAAAAAGGAACCCTCATACACTGCTGGTGGGAATGCAAACTGGTGCAGCCACTATGGAAAACGGTATGGAGATTCCTCAAAAAATTAAAAATAGAACTACCATACGATCCAGCCATCCCACTACTGGGTATTTATCCAAAGAGCTTGAAGTCAGCAATCCCAAAAGTCCTATGCACCACAATGTTTATTGCAGCACTGTTTACAATAGCCAAGACATGGAAGCAACCTAAGCGTCCAGCAACAGACGAATGGATAAAGAAGATGTGGTACATATATACAATGGAATACTACTCAGCTGCAAAACAGAACAAAATCATTCCATTTGCAATAACATGGATGGACCTTGAGGGAATTATGTTAAGTGAAATAAGCCAGAGAGAGAAGGACAATCTGTGTATGACTCCACTCATATGAGGAATTTAAAACTATGGACCAAGAACAGTTTAGTGGATACCAGGGGAAAGGTGGGGTGGGGGGTGGGCACAAAGGGTGAAGTGGTGCACCTACAACATGACTGACAAACATTAATGTACAACTGAAATTTCACAAGATTGTAACCTATCATTAACTCAATAAAAACAAAAACAAATATTATAGCAGAACTAACCACATGTTTTAAGGTATTCTTGAACTACTATGTAATACCAGATTATTTTATACAAGAAAGTAGAGAAAAAATTAACAAATAGATTATTGCCATTTTAAAACGAGCTTAATAATAGAGACCTATTAAGGCATTAGATGGTTATTTACTGTGTCAGACCACAACTTCCAACAGATACCAAATTCACTGCAGTGACAAAATCTCACAAGTTGATAATTCCTCACAAAATATGGAAAATAAGTACAATAATGGATTTTTTATGAGAATTGTTATGGTCCCCAAATAATTTTCTTGTTTAAATGTGAGTTTTTGGATATATTTCCTATATAGAAAAATCAGATGTCTACTGGCAATCAAAAAATACTAAATAATGATGGGGCCAGCCCCATGGCTGAGTGGTTAAGTTCGCACACTCCACTTCGGCAGCCCAGGATTTCACCCGTTCTGATCCTGGTCACGGACATGGCACCGCTCATCAGGCAGTGCTGAGGTGGCATCCCACATGCCACAACTAGAAGGACCCACAACTAAAATATACAACTATGTACTGGGGGGATTTGGGGAGAAAAAGCAGAAAAAAAATTAAAAATACTACAATATTGAAAGAGGAAAAAAGACTAAAAAATAATGAACAGATCATCAGTGAGCTGTGGGACAACTACAAGTCAACTCATGCTTATAATTGGAGTCCATCATGAAGAGAAGGGGTGGTGAAAAAGGATAAATATTTGAAGAAATAATGGCCAATTTTTTTTCAAATTTGATGAAAACTAGATACCCACAAATCCACAACAACATAAAGAAAACTACCCCAAGGTACATCAAAATCAAATTATTAAAAGCAGTGATAAAATGAAAATCTTAAAAGCAGACAAAAGAGAAAAGATTACATACAAGAATAAGAAGGACAGCTGATTTCTTGTCAGAAACAATGTAAGACAGATGACAAAGGAGCAATATCTTTAAAGTACTGGAAGGGAAAATAACCAGTCAACCTAGAGTTCTTTATCCAGAAAAAAATATTTTTCAAAACTGAAGGAAAAAAATTTTTTTTCAGAAATCAAAGAGTTAAAAGAATATATCAGCAGCAGACCTGCACAACAAAAATGGTAAAGAATCCTTCAAACAGAAGAAAATTGATACCAGATGGAAATAAGGAAACACACAAATTAAAAAAGAGCGCCAGCAGTGATAATTACATGTGTAAATATAAAGACTGTTGGTCTTGTTATTTAAATCTCTTTAAAAGGTAATAGTTTACGGGAAAACTAATAACAATATGTTGTGCAGTTTATATCAGATATAATAAAACATCTGAAAACAACAGCTGGAAAGGGGCAAAGGAAAGAATATTATTTTAAGGTTCTTAGATGTGAAGTGATTTAACATCACTTAATATAGACTGTAACAAGTTAAAGACAAGAATGTAAACCCTTTATTGTAAAGTAACCAATTGAGCGGCAAACACAAAGGTAATACAGATTTTGATACCTAGAAGTGGGTGCTGTTGTAACATATAACTAAAACTGTGCAAGTGGCTTCTGAATTGGGCAGTGGGCAGAGGCTGGAAGAATTTTATGAAGCATGAAAAAAATAGTTAGCAAATTATGAAAAGAAGAAAAACCCTTTAACTTGATAAATGGTATCAAGAGAGGAGCAGGGAGAGGGAGAGAGAGGCAGGCTGACTGACCCAAAGAAACAAGAAAACATTCCCTTTAAAATCAGGAATAAATGAAAAATGTCCACTCTCATCATGCCTATTCAATATTATCCTAAAAGTCTTTGCCAGAAAAAGAAATAGAAAGTATTACAAATTGGAAAGCAAGAAAACTTAGGCTATCACTATTCATTGATACTTCTATTATGCAAGTAGGAAATAAAAATCTAATCATTATACGGTGTAGCTAGGTTTCCAGATGCATAATTCAATAGATAAAAATTTATTACACTTCTCTAGCAATAGTTAAAAAATATCTTTTAAAATATAGCAAATAAAATAGCATAAAAATATAAAGCACCTAAGATTAATAAAATGAATAAGAGCTTTATGAAGAAAACCATAAACATTTATTGTAAGAAATGTTACATTAAAGAAAAATTTCAAAAATGGAGACATTTAATGTTTATAAACAAAAAGATATATCTGATATCCTAGATGTAAATCTCTCCAACTTGATGTACAGATTCAGTGCAATCGTAGAATTTGACAAGTTAACTCTAAAATTTATATGAAAGTGCAAAGGCCAAAAATAAATAAATTCTTATAAATGACAAGGGTTGACTTGCCCTACAAAATATCAGGACTTAGTCTAAATCTGTAATCATTAAGTATCTCAGGCATTGGCGTAGAAAAACACAAGACCAATGGGACAGAATAGAAAGAGCAGAAACAAATCTTTAAGCAGTGATATCTTCCAGCAATAGCATACCAAAATACACACATATCTAGGACATCCTACTTAGGAAGCTATAACAGAAAGCCAAGTGATAGCAGAAGTGACATACAGAGTCCGGAAACTGCAGACCATATCTGCCCTGCTGCCTGTTTTTGTAAACAGAGATCTATTGCAATGCAGCCATGCTCATTCATTTATGTATTATCTATGACAATTTTCACTCTACAGAAGCGGATGAGTAGCTGCAATGTGTACTGTACAGCCTGCAAAACCTAAAATACTTATCTAACCCTTTATAGTAAAAGTTTCCTGATATCTGGAATAATTAAATAGATATGACAGTAATTATGGAAATAGTAGCAAGTACAGTGGACACCAGATATTTGTGTCCAGTATCCTTTTCCCTTTTGTTAAGAAATAGCACCACACTGTATTAGGGTTCTGCAACTCCCTCATCTCAAATTGTCCCAGTAACATTTGACCTAAGCAAAGCCAATCAGATCCAATCACTAAGAACTGACTTTTATGGAAAGGAAGCACTTGGAGCTGAGTAATTCCAGAGCCAGTATCCAAAGGGATGGGGAAAATAGTAGACCGAGCTCCCTCTCTAAAAGCTCCCTGAAAGGACAGGAGTAATTGCTATCCAAGAACTTTTGTTATTTTGACTCCAGGAGTGGCCCTAGTTCTATCCTTCACCAAACACACTGTTCAATTTTCCTTGAATTCTTTGCATTACCCTAATACCCATCCAATAAATTTCTTCCTTTAGTTGCAAGAAACTTGCAGTTTCTCCTGCTTACAGTAAAAGAAAATAAAATCCTTAACTGACTGACACACAGACAACTACCAATCATCATTTGGCAGTCAAGGACAGCAATCAAATGTGGCTTTTGATCGTTAAAATTGGTTGTCTACAAAAATAAAATTATTAAGAGAGATAAGTTAGGAAAGGAAGACTACTTTGGAAGAAAATTGTTTTATTTGTTATTAGAAATCCTGACTTTGGCATAATTCTATAGCCATTTATTCTCTTCCCACCATCCTATTACACCGATTCCCTTCTCTGAAAACAGACTCTCTCTCAGACCTCTTGGCCACTACCCTAGTGTAGATACTAGTTGGAACTATTCCTAATTGAACATATGTGATAGCCCTGATCTTATATTTAATGTCTGTGTAGGATCACTGCTTCTCTAACTGAGTAAGTGACAAAGTTCCTAGTAATACTTCTGCTTCCTCCTCTAGGAAGGAAGAAATATCAAGTAATCAACATTAGTGGATTTGAGAGTATTTTCCTTCATTTTATGTTGATCTTAGGTTGAAACATACATCCTATGTTTTTACATGGTTAATAAAAATTCACTTCTAATTCATTTGACTTTGTTGTCTATAGTTTGAAATGTATTAGCTATATAAAAATGGCAAAAGAGAAAGAAAAAAGAAAACACTTTATTCTTGGTATTTATACACACTCTACTTGGTATAGTGAACTGGGACACACACATTACATAATTTCAAAGAATATAATAACATTTATTTAAAATATATTTGAAAACCCTAATTCATTGATATTTTAATAAAGTTAAATATTTGACCTAGAAATGTCTTTTGTAATGTTTAAATTCTAAGTCTGTTTTTCATAGCATTCTTTTGGTTTTCACAGTTAATACCATAATTTAGAATATAGCATTATTTTATTTTTTAAAGCATAGCTGCTACCAATTATTAATATAGATAATGTATTGTAAAACATTTAAATATATCTTTTATTCCTATGCTAAAATAATAAGGCTGTGTGCCATTTTCAGATTTTAACTTACCTCCGTATCCTTCAACTTTTGTAGTTCATTTTCCAGCAACAATTTCTCTTCTGATAACACTTGGAAATCACTTTGCATCTGTTTATATTTCTAAAAACAAATATTATAATTTTAATAACAATGAAAAACAAACGTCTCAATGTAGACAAGTTATTTGGGTACTTAATTATTAAAGTAAGAAAGTCTTCATTAACTCATGAAAATAATATCTTTGGTATTAATCTGGATAGCGAAGCTATAATTGGGGCTGAAAGAGGCAAAGGAACTGGAAGTGAGAATGAATGGAAGTTTAGAAGACTGTGTGACATTATAGTTCAATATTTCAGAAGTGGAGTGTTTCTGAGTGATAATAAAGTCTAGTAAAATCAAAAGAATAGACAAAGCTTTCTAGCTCACATATGCATAGAAATCTCTTCAGTAAAATGAGTAAGCATTGAATCTTTATTTAAGATCATGCATCCTGACAATTTCTAGAATCTACCAACATTGTCAAGGGCAAGGTGTAATTTCAAACTGAGAGTGCTGTACTATACTTACAGCCTCTAACAAACTTTGATCATTCATAGCTCTGAAAAACAAAACAAAAATATCTATAATGTATTATAACTTTACATTTATATTTTTATTTACATACTTATACCTTTCTTTATAAAAAATTTAAAATAAAACAAATAAAGTTAGAGTACACTCTGACCACCATTCAAAAAATCCAATGCTTTCCCCAGACATATCATTAGATTGCTGCGTATCTTTCCAAAATTTATTCCATGCATTTATACAATATTGCATGTACCTATTTGATTGTATAATTTTTGTTAGCGGGTTGTATGTCTGTTTTGTTTTCTTTTTCACATAAATGATATCACTGTATATATTGTTCTTAACTTATTTTTTCACTTAATACAATGTCTGAGATCTATTTATATTGATAAATGTAGTTCTATCTCACCCTTTTAAATAAAATACCACTTCTTATTCCATAGCAGGATTTGGAAAACTTTTTCTGTAAAGAGCAAGATAGTAAATATTTCAGACTTTGCAAGCCAGATGATCTCTGTTACTACTACCCAATCCTGCAAAAGCAGCTATGGATGACAGGTAACAAGAACGGGTGTGGCTAGATTTAACTCAAGGGCTGCAGTTTGCTGACAACTGTTCCATAGTATGGATAAACTATAGATTTTTTCTTGACAAATGAGTTGTTTATTTATTATAATAAAAAATTTTTAAAGCTTTAAGATATAATTAAATACCATACAATTCACTCATTTAAAGTGTACATTTCAATGGCTTTTAAAATATTCACCAAGTTGGCAACTATTACCACTTCTAATTTCAGTATATTTTAATTACCTCAAACAGAAACTCTGTACCCATAAGCAGTCACTCCCCATTCTTCCCAGCACTGCCCCAGCCCTGGTAGCCACTAATCTACTTTCTGTCTCTATAGATTTGCCTACTCCAGATAGTCCAGATAAATAGAATTATACAATATGTGGTCTTTTGCGACTGGTTTGTTACACTTAGCATAACGTTTTCAAGGTTCATCCAGGTTGTAGCATGTTTCAGCACTTTGTTCCTTTTCATCGCCAAGTAATATTCCATTGTATGGATATACACGTTTTACTTACCCATTCATCAGTTTATGAACATTTGGGTTGTTTCTACTTTTTGGTTATTACGCATACTGTTACTCTGAACATCCATTTACAAGTTTTTGTGTAAACATATGTTTTCATTTCTCTCAGGTATAAACCTAGAAATAGAATTTCTGGATCATATGTTAACTCTATATTTAACACTTTGAGAAACTGACAAACTGATTTCCATAGCAGATGTACCACTTAAATTCTCACAAGCAATGTACAAGGTCCCAATTCCTCCAAATCCTTGCCAACAACTGTTATTATCTGTCTTTTCTTATTATAGCCATCCTCATGGGTGTGAAGTGGTATATCACTGTAGTTTTGATTTGTAATTCCCTAATGATTAATGATGTTGAGCATTTTTTCATGTATTTATTGACCATGTGTACAGACTGTTTTGGAAAATGTCTATTCATATTATTTGCCCATTTTTAATTGGGTTATTTATCTTTTTATTATTGAGTTATAAGAGTTCTTTATATATTCTGGATACAAGTCTCATCAAATATATAATTTTTGAATAGTTTTCATATTCTATGGGTTGTCTTTTCACCCTCTTGACCCTCATTTGCAGCAGAAAAGTCTTTAATCTTTATGAAGTTCAATTTGTCTATTTTTTTCTTTTGCTGGTAGTGCTTTTGGTGTCCTATTTAAGAAACCATTGCCTAACTCAAGCTCATAAAGATTTTCTCCTATGTTTCTTCTAAGAGGTTTATAGTTTTAGCTCTTAAATTTATGTCTTTGATAATTTTGAGTTAAATTTAGTGCATGGCATGAAGAAAAGATCCAACTTTATTCTTTTGCATGTGCATATCCAGTTATCCAAGTACCAGTTGTTAAAAAGACTATTCTTTCCCCCATTGAATTGTATCGATCTCCTTGTTTAAAATCAATTGACTATAAATGTAAGGGTTTATTTCTGGACATTCACTTCTACTACATTGATCTATATATATAGGTCTATCCTTATGCCAATACCACATTGTCTTGATTACTATAGCTTTGTTTTGTTTTAAAATCAATTAAGTGTGAGTCCTCCAACTTTGTTCTTCTTCCTAAGATTTCTTTGGCTATTTTGGATTCCTTGTATTTCCACATGAATTTTAGGATCAGCGTGTCACTTCATGCAAAAACAAAGTTGGAATTTTGATATAGAGTACATTGAATCTGTAAATCAATTTGGGGAGTACTGCCATTTTAAGATTCTTAAATCTAACAGTCCATGAAAATGGGATGTCTACTTGTTTATTTAGGTCTTCTTTAAGTTCTTTCAATGATGTTTTGTAGTTTTCAGTGCAAAAATCTTACACTTCTTTTGTTAACTTCATTCTCATTCTCTTTGCTGTCACTGTAAATGGAATTGTTATCTTTATTTCATTTTTGGAATGTTCATTGCTAGTGTATTAGTTTCCTAGGGCTGCTGTAACAAAGTATCACAATCTGGGCGACTTAAAACAACAGTTTATCCTCTCACAGTTCTGGAGACTATAAATCTAAACTTAAGGTCTTGGTAACTCCATGATCCCTCTGAAATCTCTGGGGGAGGATCCTTCTTTGCCTCTTCCAGCTTCTAGTAGTCCCTGGCATTCTTTGGACTGTGGCAGCATAATTCCAATCTCGGCCTCTAGGGCTGTCTTCCCTCTGTGTGTATCTCTCTTATCCAATTATTTTAAGGATACCAGTCATTATACTAAGGGCCCATCCCACCCCAGTATGACCTCATCTTAACTAATTACATCTACAATGACCCTGTTTCTAAATAAGTTCATTCTGAGGCACTGGAGTTAGAGCTTCAACATACAGTTTGGGGGACACAATTCTACCCATAATAGCTAGTGTGTAAAAGTACAATTGATTTTTATTTATGTATCTTGTATATTGCAACCTTGATGAATTCATTCATTTCTTCTAATAGTTTTCAGTGGATGCCTGAGGATTTTCTATACACAAGATCATGACATCTGCAAAAAGTGGTAGTTTTATCTCTTCCTTTCCAGTCTGAACATCTTTCATTTCCTTTTCTTCTTTAATTTCCCTGGCTAGAACCTCTACTAGAAGCAGTAAGAATGTCCTCTTTTGTTCCTGATCTTAGAGACAATGTATTAATTCTTTTCACCATTAAGTATGATGTTAGCTATGAGTTTTCATAGATAGCCTCCATCAAATTAAGGAAGTTCCCTTCTATTCATAGTTTGTGGAGTATTTTTTACCATGAAATTGTATTATATTTTGTCAAATGTTCATGTGACTTTATTTCTCCTTTATTCAATCAACATCATGTATTATATTAATTGATATTTGCATTTTAAGCCAACCTTGCATTCCTGGGATAAATCCCACTTGTTTGTGGTGTACAACTCACTTTATATGTTGCTGGATTTTATTTGCTAGTGCTATGCTGAGAATTTCTGCATTTATATTTGTAACATATTGGTCTGCAGTTTTCTTGTGATATGGTCTGGTTTTAGTAGCAGAATAATACTAGTCTCACAGAATGAGGTGAGAAGTGTTGACTCCTTCCACTTTTTGGAAAAGTTTGTGAAGAGATGGTATTAATTCCTCTTTAAATATTTGATAGAATTCACCAGTGAAGCCATCTGGCCCGAGCATTTCCTAGTGGAAAATATTTTAATTACAAATTAAATCTCTTTACTTGTTACAGTTTCACTCAGATTTTCTAGTTCTTCTTGAATCAGTTCAGTTTGTATTTTTCTAGGAATTTGTCTATATCATGTAAGTTATCTAATTTGTTGTCATACAGTCGTTCATAGTATTACCATAAGATCCTTTTACCATAGATTATTGAGCCATACTCCTACTAACAGGAGTTGAAATTCTTTCTCGTTTCTGCTGTTATCACAGTGATGCGATAAATTTCTTTTGATATAAGCCTCCTTGAGTATATTCCTTTCTCTGGGGTAGATTAAAAGAGGTTTGCTTTTTTAGGGAAATATAAAAGAGGTATAATAAGGTATACATTTTTGTTGTTATTATTAAATAAACTCTGCTAAATTGTACTTGAAAGTAGGCAACTCCTATTTACTAGCATTTTAAGATTAGTGATTATACTACATCTCTGTCAAGACTTGATATTAGAAAACTTTTACTTTTTGTTAAACTGATAGGGGAAAAAATATATTGTTGCTGTTTTGCTTTGCCACTTCCCTGATCGAGCATCGCCTAACATGTTTATTGGCCACTGTTTTGTCTCTTCCTTAAGTTATATATATATATATATATACTTTGACTATTTTTTGAGGGCTATTTGCCTTTTTTATGGAATTATATATTATTGTCATTCCTTCTTTCTATTGTATATGCACAAATATTTTCTCCCAGTCCAGTGTTTATCATTTAACTTGGTTCATTTTTGAACAAGGTGTTTTTAATTTTGATAGAGCCAGATGCCTTCCATATATTTATAATTTTGTTTTCTTACATTTTGGTCTGTAATCAACATTAAATTTAGTTTTTTGAATGATGTGAAGTAAGACTTTGTCATTATTCTTTAGCCAAATGCCCTTGCCAGTGCCCTAGTTCGCCAATTAAATTCATTCAAGACTTTGAATTTACCATGTTGGAGCTATGGTGACTTCACCTTTGACATAATCTAACTACCTGTGATACATGTTCCTGGGCTAAAAAACAGTTTGGAAGACAAGACAGCCTACTATCCTTCCTTCTGACTCCTATGCCTCCTTATAAACATCATAATGGATTTCTTAATAGGCCTGCTTTCCTGTCAGGAGCACACATGATTCTGGTGATGTACAATGTCATCACCAATGTTGCCATCCCCAAGACTGGACACCAGCTCTCAGCACTCTGTTCACCAAAGAGGTCTTATGCCTTCACAAACCATCCTACAATTCAATCTTTAATTACAGTCCCAATTTGTCCCATAATTGAAGAAATAAATTTTCAAGGTCCTCTGGGTCTATGCTTACTAGCCCATTTCCCACTACCCACGGACCAACAGCTAGACAATGTTATTGACCAGATCCTGAAGAACAGGTCTATTAGGTCCCCCAAAGACCAGCATGATTGCCCTATCCTGCTGCTCTATAATTCACGCATAATAATAAAATACAATCATTTTTTCCTATATGTTATCCTATATTAATGTGGATTTCATCCCATTACATCTGCTCACCACTGGGCAGCTCAGAAGTAGATCCCACTGCTATTTCTGGGAACTCCCCTTCCTGCACCCCTCTGAATCAATATAGTTCCTGAGAGAGCTTACATAACCATAAGCCTTTGACTAGAATTGACTGGTCCATAAATGGGCACTTTTCTCTATCTGTAATAATGATTTTCTCACCTAGGACTATTAGACTTGGGAAATTCAAATACTATCCCTCAGAATGACTAAAACTGAAGATTAAAGCTTAGGAATTGTCAGCAGTCATGGCTTCCCACCCATGGGCAAAAAATAAATGAAGAAGAAAACAGAAGGAATGAAGAGGTCTGCGATAGGAGAAAATGAAGCTCACACAGAGAAAAACAATATCTTGATGATGCTCAAGTTCTAATTTATACTTGTTTCTGAGATTGAGCCATACTGCTTCAATACATTCAGTGAGAGGCTCAGACTCTTTATAATAAAATCTGTCTTTTGCTCAGACTAATTTTAGTTGGGATTTTGTCCCAAAAACTCAGTCACATGGTGGAAGTTTAATAAATACAGGACGTCCTAAAAGCTTTAGTGTAGTTCTAAGCTCCACTGACTTCAGAAGTAGAAAGCCACAAACTTAAAAAATTAAACATTTGAAAGTTTAATTAATTCCATTTCCTTTACATAGTTTTGTGAATTTTGAACAATATAGTCATGCACCTCATAATGATGTTTCAGTCAACAATGGATCGCATATAAGATGATGATCCCACAAGATTAGTGCCATATAGCCTAAGTGTGTAGTAGGCTATACCATCTAGGTTTGTGTAAGTACATTCTATGTTGTTCACACAATAACTAAATCTCCTAACCATGCATTTCTCAGAACATATCCCTGTCGTCAATGCATGACTGTAAATTAATTTTGTTTTAGTAAATCTGATTGAATATGGAAAATGCTGACCCAAACAAAAAATTTTAACTGAAAAGAACCTTTTAAATTATTATCCAAAAATTTTTAAGTAAGTGCAAAAGAAATATCCATAATCAAATTTTGAAATAGTGTTTTCTGAAAAGTTGTATCTGTATAGTTCTGAAGTTATTAAAGCTTAAAACCCACTAAGACTTTTGCCAAACCCTGTATTTATTTTAACAGAATGTTAAAGGATGTAACTGTAACAAGTTGTTAAATGGAGGGATCAACTGAGACTCTAAGCCCCCAGTATCACATATCAAAGTAATAGGTGAGACATATGACCATTAGCACTTGAAAAAAAAAGTAGGCAGTCAAGACAGAGCACTAAAACCTTTCACTGACATGGACATTATAAAAAGGTCAGGAAAGAAGACTTAAAGAGCATTTCTTTGCAAAGAGCTATTGGGTGGCTTGAGTCCTATCCAAACCATTAAGGGAGGGATAGATATGCTTGCCCTTATCTCAAGCCCCAGTGCGAGGCACTGTAAAAAGAATCCTCAGAAAACCTGGTGTGTGTTATCTGCAGTTATGGCGAAGGAAGGCAGTGACAGTGGACCTTTCCTGTATACCTTAGCTTTCTTCCCTCCGTTCCCAAACACATGGAAAACAAAAACTACAACTAGTTAGTGGGAAAAGAGGTAATGAAAGAGAAAAGTTAACCACAGCCCCAGCATGCTCAGCTGGAGTAATAGGGTGGGACGAGGGGAAGAAAAGTCTTAACTTCAAATGAAAATTAAAATATTGATTGTAATATTTGACATGGAATTGTAATTTTCCATTTAGGAGAGTGCTTATACAGTAAATGTAAATTAATTATTATCTAAGAATGATCAGAAAAGTCATTGTACTGCCCTAGTTTTAACCAGGGGTGGGGGAAAAATTAGCCCCAATTAGCAAAAATAAATGAACGCAAGGTATCCAAAAGAAAGCTGCTGTGTGATTTCATTCTATAAGACACGCTTTTTCAACATACCAGTTGTGTAACTAATATAACCTAACCACCTGAAAGACTGGTAGATCATCCACAGTGGCATTCAGGATACTTCTTGCTACACAAAGAAACATA
This sequence comes from Equus przewalskii, assembly GCF_037783145.1. Taxonomy (NCBI): domain Eukaryota; kingdom Metazoa; phylum Chordata; class Mammalia; order Perissodactyla; family Equidae; genus Equus; species Equus przewalskii. The sequence continues at coordinate 4,364,716 of NC_091860.1, forward strand.
CAAAGCATATTCCAACCAGAGAATTGTAGAAAGTTTATTCTGGATATAAGACAATTCAATTTGGAAATCCTCTCCTTTATAGTAACCACTTCAGCTAGTCCACTGCTTTCTGTTATGCCCAGGAGTTCTAAAACCACTTATAACTAGCACCAACAGTCTAATATAAGAAGCTAGAATAAATAATAGTCTAGATGTCTGCTTTAATACTCTGGTCCAGTGGAAAGAATACTCATGGAAACCAGCCTCCTACTTTAAGAATGCTCTTAGAACATGTTAAAGCTTTCATCTGACAAAGCTGTGCAAGTTCTGACCCTACCCTTCCGATAAGGAGGATTCTAATGAGATAGAAGGGAAAAAAGTGAAACAGGGCCTAACTCAGTTACGTCCCAATACCTGACCACCAATTAATGCAAGCCATAAGTCCTTTATTTCTGTTTTTAGCAGCTGCCCAGGATATCCTTTATTTCACATTTGATCTGCTACTCTCTTCTATTCATTCTTAATCACTGGATTTGATAATTAGACATTCTGATCATGAAAAATTTCCTAATTTTCAATGTTGACTCTAAATAAAATTTTTTGAAAACACTGTTATATGAACTTTTATTAATATATGTTTTATTTTAACTTAAAATATTTAAAATAAGAATTATATGAGTTTGCAAAGAATTATAACTAAATGAAAAGTATATACACAAACTACATTTTGAATTGTAATTTTTTTTAATTTTTAAAAATTGTGGTAAAATAACATAAAATTTACCATCTACATTTCTAAGTGTACAGTTCAATACTGTTAAGTACATTCACATTATTATACAACCAATCACCAGAACTCTTTTCATCTTTTAAAACTGAAACTCTATACCCATTAAACAACTCCCCATTTCCCCTCCCCCAAGGCCCTGGCAACCACCGTTCTACTTTCTGTCCCTATGAATTTGATTACTCTAGCTACCTCATATAAGTGAAATCATACAATTTTGTCTTTTTTGACTGGCTTATTTCACTCAGCATAGTGTCCACAAGGTTCATTCTTGTAGCATATGTCAGAATTTCCTTCCTTTTTAAGACTGAATAATGTTCAATTATATGTATATATCGCATTTTCTTTATCCATTCATCCTTTCTTGGACACTTGGGTTGCTTCCATCTCTTTGCTACTGTGTATAATGCTATAGTGAACATAGGTATTCAAGCTCCTGATTTCAATTTTGGGGAGTATATACCCAGAAATGGAATTTCTGTATCATATAGGAATTGCATTTTTAATTTTTTGGGAAACTGACATACTGTTTTCCATTGTAGCTATACTATTTTACATTCTGAATGATTAAAATTTTAAATTTTAGAGCTATACACATCATAAAAATTGACGTAAGAACATTAAATATTTTTAACAGTGGTCTTATTTTCTTCTCTATGTTTCTAATTTTTCTAAAATAAATGTGTACTTATTTTTATAATTGGAAAAAAGTCATTTTAAAAGCTTACCTCGTCAACATATTTGACTGTTTTTCAAATATTTTCAACATGGCATTCAATCGATTAGGCAGTGAATAAGAAGTTTCTATTGAAAAAAAGGAAAACATTTAAAGGTATTATTAATGACTGAAGCTACACCTCTATGCTGATATAACTCACTGCTATATGTGTGAGAACTAGACAAGCATAAAGAAGAGACAGCAGGGTCACATGAACAGTGAAGGAACAAAATGCTTATAAGAATAGTTACCATGTTATTAAAATACCAATTATGTGCAAGTCACTATGCTACTTTACATTCTCTTAATCCTCAACCCAGAAATGAAGATATTGTCACCATTTTCAAATAGAGAATTTGAGGCTAAGAGAGATGATATAACTTGATAAAAACTATGCATCTAATAAGTGACAAAACCGGACTGAGCTCCAGGATGTGTGACCTCCTTATGCTATAGCACATAAGAGGACTCTGGGATGCTAAGAGAGAACGATTGGGTTGCTGCTCCTAAGTCAACAATGTCTATGGGAAGAATATGACAACCCTGGTAAGTTTTCCAACTGAATCAAATAACTCTAAAGGTTACCTAAGATGCTACTTAAAAGAGAACCATCAGAATGAGGATACATAATAATCAATAAAGTTTCAAGGTAATAACACAAGACTCTTCAATCTTGTACACAAAAAGCATATGAGAGAAGACAGTCTCTGCACTAAGTTTGGTGCTAAACAAACAAAACATGATATGTACAAAGAAAATGTTAAATAACATGGAAGCATACCACAGTCCCTAAATATCAATTATATTTTTTCTATTCCACATGCCAAAAGAGTGGTATGGAAAATATAATAAACGTTTAGGAGCTGAGAAGAGAAAGGAGGAAGATAGAGATAAACTAAGCCTTAAAGAATGGATAGACTGTCATTGGAAAGAAAAGAGGAAAGGCAAACATCATTAAGCAAAGACAAGAAAAGTGGAAATGTGCAACATATATCAAGGGGACCAAATAAATCAAGTATATCAAGAAACCAAGTACACCAGCGAATTTGCTTTGGGAGGGTCAACACTCCTTAAAGAATCAAAGAGTATGCTGGGAGAAGCCAGCTTTGGAAGAATCAAATTTAGAATTTTTTATAGGCAAGAGAGAGTAAGGTGCTTGCATAAAAAAGCAATATAGTGTAGTAAACAATATTTTAAAATTAATCTGATAATAGCTTAGGACACGATTTAAAATTATGCCCTGAATATAGTAAATGATTACAAAGAACATCAACAGTTATTCCTGTCACAATTTGAAAATACAGTTCCCAGGAGGAGAAAAGGTCTTGCTCTGGACTAAATGTTTTTAGTCTCCTAAAATTCATACATTGAAACCCTAATCTACCATATAATGGTATTTGGTGATGAGGACTTTGAGAGGTAACTGGATCACAAGGCACATGAGTTTGCTCCCTTTCTCTCTGCTCTCCATCATTGGAGGACACAGCAAAAAGATGGGCAACTGCAAAGCAGGAAGGCTCTCACCCAGACCTGACCATGTAGGAATCCTGATCTTAGGACTTCCCAGTCTCCAGAACTGTGAAAAATTAATTTCTGCTGTTTAAGCCACCCAGTCTATGGTAATTTGTTATAGCAGCCCGAACTGACCAGGATAGGCCCCTACCTATGACTGTACTAATTTAGGAATTTTAACTCAGTATCACAGAATGTACAGATGGGAACATTACACTTTCATTATTAGGCATAACAGCTTAGAGAATAATCGAAATGTTCTTTCTCAAGTTCTCATTATGAATAATTTAAAAGCAGAAGAAAAGAGATTAGGATATCTATTATTACAGATCCTCTTCCAGAGAAGCATACTCCTGGTTGGCAAGGTGGCCTACAATGTAATTTTGAAGTAGCTGAAATGGTAAAAGGAGATTTAGTTGTTTGCTGTGTATTGTGGGGGGAGGAGAACCTCTTTTCTCTCTCTTATAAAAGCTGCAGTATTTTAATAATGAACTAATAAAAATTATTAATAATGAATGCATACTATTTATCAATGGACAGTTTTTTCCTCTTTGGAAAAGGTCTAAGAAACAGCCAGCATCTAGGATGCATATGCATAGATGGATTACAAAACTGGGAGAGAAATGTACACAAAGTGCTTTTATCTTGCTTTATTACTTAAATGTCAATGAAAACGTACCTAACCATTTGATGTAAAATTATCTTATTCTTTTTAAAGCTCCATAGTGGGGCTGCCCCAGTGGCGTATTGGTTAAGTTCAAGCACTGCGCTTCAGAAGCCTGGGTTTGTGGGTTCAGACCCTAGGAGCAGACCTACACCACTCATGAAATCAGACAAAAAAAGGAAATAAAGGCATCCAAATTAGAACAGAAGAAGTAAAATTGTGACTGTTGGCAGCTCACATGATACTATATATGGAAAACCCTCAAGACTACACCAAAAAAACTGTCAGAACCAATAAATGGATTCAGTAAAGTTGCAGGATACAAAATTAATATACAGAAATCTTTTGCATTTCTATACAATAATAACAATCTATCAGAAAGAGAAACTAAGAAAATTGCTATTTACAATTGCATCAAAAAGATTAAAATATCTAGAAATTAATTTAACTAAGAAGGTGAAAAGGTTATACTCTGAAAACTTAAGACATTGATGAAAGAAATTGAATATGACACAAATAAATGGAAAGATATACTGTGCTCATGGATGAAAAGAATTAATATTGTTAAAATGTCCGTACTATCCAAAGCAATTTACAGATTCAATGCAATCCCTATCAAAACACCAATGGCATTTTTCACAGAACTAGAACAAATAATCCTAAAATTTGTATGGAACCACAAAAGATCCTGAATAGCCAAAGCAATCTTCAGAAAGAAGAACAAAGCTAGAGGTATCACACTCCCTGATTTGAAACTATACTACAAAACTATAGTAACCAAAACAGATGGTACTGGCACAAAAACAGACACATAAATTAATGGAAGAGAATAGAGAGCCCAAAAATAAACCCACACTTATATGGTCAATTAATCTACAACAAAGGAGGCAAGAATGAAAAATGGAGAAAAGGCAGTCCCTTCAATAAATAATGTTAGGAAAACTGGACAGCTACATGCAAAAGAATGAAACTGGACCACTTTATTACACAATATACAAAAACAATCTCAAAATGAATTAAAGACTTAAATGTAAGACCTGAAACCATAAAACTTGTAGAAGAAAACATAGGCAGTAAACTCTTTGACATCATCTTAGCAATAATTTTTTTGGGTCTGTCTCCTTAGGCAAGGGTAACAAAAGTAAAAATAAACAAATGGGACTATATCAAACTAAAAAGCTTTTGACAGCAAAGGAAACCATCAACAAAATGAAAAGGCACCCTACTGAATGGGAAAAGATATTTGTAAATGATGCTTCTGGTAAGGGGTTAAGATCCAAAATATATATTTAACTGATACAAATTCAATATTAAAAAAACAATTAAATTAAAAATGGGCAAAGAATATGTCTGAATAGACATTTTCCAAAAGAAGACATACAGATGGCCAAGAGACACATGAAAATATGCCCAACATTACTACTCATCAGGGAGATGCAAATCAAAACCACAATGAGATATACCTTTACACCTGTCAGAATAGCTGTTATCAAAAAGACAACAGAGGGGCTGGCCCTGTGGCACAGTGGTTAAGTTTGTGCACTCCACTTTGGCTGCCTGGGGTTTGCCGGTTCAGATCGAGGGTAGGGACCTATACACTGCTCCTCAAGTCATGCTGTGACAGGCATCCTACATATAAAGTAGAGGAAGATGGGCACAGATGTTAGCTCAGGGCCAATCTTCCTCAGCAAAAACAGGAGGATTGGTGGCGAATGTTAGCTCGGGGCTAATCTTCCTGGAAAAAAGAAAAAGACAACAGATAATCATTAGTGAGGGTGTGGAGAAAAGGGAACCCTCATGCACTCTTAGTGGGAATGTAAATTGGTGCAGCCACTATCAAAAATTGTATGGAGGTTCCTCAAAAAATTAAAAACAGAACCACCACATGATCCAGCAATTCCACTTCTGAGTATTTACCCAAAGAAAAAAAAAACACTAATTTGAAAAAATATATGCACCCCTATGTTCATTACAGCATTATTTACAATAGCCAAGATATGAAAGTGTCCATCAATAGACAAATGGATAAAGAAGATGTGGTATATATACTTAATAGACTATTACTCAGCCATAAAAAATAATGAAATCTTGCCATTTGTGACAATACAGATGGACCTGGAAGGTATTGTGCTAAGTGAAATAAGTCAACAGAGAAAAATAAATACCACATTATTTCACTTATATGTGGAATATAAAAACAAAACAATTAAACAAAGAAAACAGAAATAACTCCACCGATACAGAAAATGAACCAGTAGTTGCCAGAGGGGAGGAGGGTAGAGGGTTGGGCAAAATAGGTGGAGGGGATTAAGAGGTGCAAACTTCCCGTCATAAAATAAATAAATCACGGGTTGTGATATACAGCATAGGAAATATAGTCAATAAGATTGCAATAACTTTGTATGGTGACAGGTGGTTACTAGACTTGCTATGGTGATCATTTTGTAATGTACGTAAGTGTCAAATCACTATGTCGCACACCTGAAACTGACATAATACTGTATGTCAACTGTATTTCAATTAAAAAATAAAACAAAGGCACAGGTCCAATTTGTGGCCTCATTGCTATTCAGCTGGTCTACTTGTCTATCTTTATACTATACTTTATATACTTTACTTATACTATATCTTTATAATAATTATAGCCTTATAATAAGTCTCCCATCTTGGAAAATAAAATTTTTAAAAATGTCATTCACTAGTATCCAAAAAGATGAACCTCCTAGAGATAAATTTAACAAAACATTACAAGACCTTTTCTCTAAAAGTTTCAAAACCTTGTAAAAACAAAATAATGAAGATCTAAAAATGGAGATATAAAGTATTTTCATGTAATGAAAACCTCAATGATATTGAGACATCACCTCTCCCCAAATTGATCTATATTTCCAACAAAATCCCAACAGCCTATTTTGTACAAATTGACATGTGCCTCTAAAATTTATATGGAAATGCAAAGGACTTAGAATAGTCCAAACAACTTTTAAAAGGAACGAAGTTGCAAGATTTACACTATTTTATTTCAAGACTTACTATGGAGCTAAATGAAATGAAGACAATATGGTAATGGCATTGAGATATACATAGAGTTAAATGAACATAATAGAGAGTGCAGAAACAGAGCCACACACATATATTCAATTGATTTTCAACAAGACTTCCAAGATAACTCAATGGGAAAAGGATAATCATTAAATGTATGGTGCTGAAACAAATGGAAAAAGAAAATTAATCTTGGCTTTTACTTCAAACTATTCACAAGAAATAATCTAAAATAGATCACTGACTTAAATGTAAAAACTAAAAGTATAAAACTTATGGTAAAAAAATGTCTTCATGACATTGGGATGGCAAAGATTTCTTAAATAGAACATGAACAGCATGTACTATAGGAAAAAATCATTAAATTAGACTTCATAAAAATTAAAAATTCTTTCACGTCAAAGGACTCCATTAAGAAATTAAAAAGCAAGTTGCAAACTGGGAAAAATATTAACAATACTGTTATCTAATAAATGGGCTATCTCTAGTATATACATAGAATTCCTATAAGTGAATAATAAAGACAATCAACCCTATTAAAAATGAGCCAAAGTTTGGGACAGACACTTCACAAAAGAAGATATCTGAATGGTCAATAGCCACATGAAAAGATGCTTAACATAATTAGTCACCAGAGAAAAAGCCTAATGAGATGCCTCTACATAGCCAATATAACGGTTAATAAATATTCAGTAAGTACTCTGATGAACAATTTTAAAGTCATAAAATATTGCCAAATTATAACCTTTAGAAGAAGTAGGATTTTTACTAAACACATTATTATCTTTACAGAATTTCTAGTGCTGTAAATAGAGAATGATTGTTAGAAATACAACCTAAAAATTATAACATTAATTTCTAAGGCCTACTTATTTTTTAATATTATCATCTGTCATCTAACTCCTTGAATATCTAGTTAAACTTTCACACAACCCTAATTCTGTGGCCCTGAGGGAGTCCCATTACTTCACTACAATTTTCAGGGGCTCTATAGCCTTACTTCCCCATGCTTCTGCCTCCATATTTCTGAGCCCACACATGCTGCTTAAGTAACTTCCCAAATCAATCTAAGTATGAAGCCTAGAGACATTTTTTGTGAGTTTTAAATCTTAGCAGAAAATTTGGGACAACGTGAAGAAAATTACCTCTCAGGCAATAATTTATTCACTTAAGTGGCTCTACCCATCCAAACCTGATTTGATATTTTTTCTTCTTTCATCTCCATAGAATAAATACATATTACAAGAGTCTACAAGAGTCTCATTCCAGCTTAAGGACACACATGCGTTGAAAGTAAAGGAGTGGAAAAGATACTCCATGCAAATGGTAACCAAAAGAGAGCAGAAGTGGCTATACCTATATCAGATAAACAGAATTACACTCAAGAACTGTCACAAGAGAAAAAGAAGGTCATTACATAGTGTAAAGAGATTATTTTATCAAGAAGATATAACAATTGTAAATGAGTATATGCTCAACATTGAGCACTTTACATTTAACATAAATATTAACAGAACTGAAGGGAGAAATAGACAGAAATACAATAACAGTAGGGGACTTCAAACCCCATTTTCTACACTGGATAGATCATGCATGCAGAAAATTAACAAGGAAACAGTAGACTTGAAACACTATAGACCAAATAAACCACATACACAGAACATTCTATCTAACAGCAGCAGTATATACATTCTTCTCAAGTACACATGGATATTCTCCAAGATAGATCATATGATGGGCAACAAAGGAAGTCTTAAAATTTTTAAGAATATTGAAATCATATCTAGTATCTTTTCTGATGAAAATTGAAATGAGTAACAGGAGGAACACTAAATAACTCACAAATATGTGGAAATTAAACAACACACTCCTAAAAAACACTGGGTTAAAGAATAAATCAAAAAGGATATCAGAAAGCATCTTGAGACCAAAAAAAACACAACATACCAAAACTTTTAAGATTCAGGGAAAGCAGTGGTAAGAGGGAAGTTCATAGCGATAACACCTACAATAAGAAAAATAAAGATGTCAAATAAATGACCTAAATATAAACATCAAGTAATTAGAAAAAGACACCAAAGTTAGCAGAAGGAAGGAAATAATAAATATAGAGCAGGAATAAATGAAAAAGAAACCAGAAAGACAATAGAAAAAAGCAAGGAAACTAAGTGTTGGTTTTTTGAAAAGATAAAATTCACAAACCTTTAGCTACACTAAGAAAAACAGAGAAAGGAATCAAATGGACAAAATTAAAATAAAAGAGGAGACATTACAACTGACAACAGAAATACAAAGGATTTTCCAACAAAATGGATAACCTAGAAGAAATGTATGTATAAATTCCTAGAAATGTACAACCTATCAAAATCGAAACATGAAGAAATAGAAAATATGAACAGACCAATAATGACTAAAAAGATTGTATCTGTAACTAAAAATATCCCAACAAAGAAAAGGCCAAGACCAGATGGTTTCACTGGTGAATTCCACCAAAGACTTAAAGAAGAATTAATGCAAATCTTTCTCAAATTCTTCCGAAAAAAAAAAGAAGAGGAAAGACCACTTCCAGACTCATTTTATGAGGCCAGCATTACCCTGATACCAAAGCCAGATAAGGATGCTATGAGAAAAGAAAACTATAGCTCATACTCCTGATAAATATAAATGCAAAAATTCTCAATAGAATATTGCAACTCTAATTCAACAGGATATTTTAAAAAATCATACACCATAATCAAGTGGAATTTATCTCTGAGATGCAAAGAAGGATCAACATAAATAAATCAATAAATGTGACACACCATATTAATAGAATGAATGGTAGAAATCAAATGATCCTCTCAATGGATGCAAGAAAAAGTGTTTGACAAAACTGAACACCCTTTCAACATAAAAGCTCTTGACATATTGAGAATAGAAGGAACATATCTCAACATAATAAATGACATATATGATAAACCCAGAGTTAATTTCATAATCAAGAGTGAAAACCTGAATGTTTTTCCTCTAAAATCAGGAACAACACAAGGGTGCCCACTCTAACCACTCCTATTTAACATAGTACTAGAAGTCCTAGCCACAGCAATTAGGCAAGAAAAAGAAATCAAAGAAACCCAAATCAGAAAGGAAAAAGTAAAACTGTCTTTGTCTGCTAGACACAATCTTATAGACAGAAAACTCCAAATACTTCACCAAAAATCAGTTAAAACTAATAAATAAATTTAGTAGAGTTCCAGGATATGAAATCAACATAGAAAAATCAGTTGCATTTCTATACACTAACAACAAAATACCTAAAGAGAAATTAAGAAAATAATCTCATTTACGATAGCATCAAAAACAATAAAATAACTTTACCCAAGGATGTAAAAGAATGAACTTTTTAACAATTTGAAAACAAAATTAAGGAAACAATCCCATTTTCAATAGTATTAAAAAGAATAAGAATCTCAGAATAAACTTAACCAAAGAGGCAACACTAGCACACTGAAAAACTATAAAATATTGCTGAAAGAAACTAAAGAAGACACAAATAAATGAAAAAACATCATGTTTATAGATTGGAATATTTAATATTGTTAAACTACAGATAGTATCCAAAGTGATCTACACATTAAACACAATCTCTATGAAAAATCCAAAGGCATTTCTTGCAGAAATAGGAAAAAATTTCTAAAATTCATCTGGAATCTCAAGGGACCCTGAATAGCCAAAATAATCTGGGGGAAAAAAAACCAAGTTGGAAGCCTCATACTTCTTGATTTCAAAACATATTGCAAAGCTATAGTAATCAAAACAGTGTGGTACTGGCATAAAGATAGAAAAATATTTCAATGGAACATAACAGAAAGCACAGAAATGAACCCTCACATAAATGATCAAATGATCTTTGACAAGGGTGCCAAGACAACACAATGAGGAAAGGACAGTATCTTCAACAAATGGTATTGGGAAAACTGGACATCCACATGCAAAAGAACGACATTGGACTCTTACTTTACACAATTCACAAAATTTAACTCAGAATAGGTTAAAGACCCAAACATAAAACTTAAAACTATAAAACTCCTAAAAGAAAACAAAGGGGAAAACCTTCTTAACACTGGATTTGGCGGTAATTTCTTGGATATGACACCAAAAGCACAGTCAACAAAAGCAAAAATAAACAAAGGGACTACATCAAAATTAAAAACGTCTGTGGATCAAGGGAACAGAGTAAAAAGATAACTTATTGGATGGGAAAAGATATTTGCAAATCATGTATCTGCTAAGGGGCTAATATCCAGAAAATATAAAGAACTACTATAATTTAACAACAAAAAACAACTTTATTAAAAAATGGGCAAAGTCTTGAATAGATATTTCTCCAAAGAAGATATACAAATGGCCAAAGAGCATATGAAACAATATTCAACATTCAGCATTCAACATGATTTCTCTAATCATTAGAGAAATGCAAATCAAAACCACAGTAAGATATTACCTCACACCCATTAGGATGGCCACTGTTAAAAAGCAGAAACTAACAAGTTGGAAAGGACTTGAAGAAACTGGAAATGTTCTTCACTGTTGATGGGAATACAAAATAGTGTGGTGACTATGTAAAACAGTACGCTTTTTCCTCAAAAAATTAAAGAATTACCATATTAATCAGCAATCTATGGGGCCGGCCCAGTGGCATAGCGGTTAAGTGTGCATGTTCCACTTTGGTGGCCCAGGGTCCGCTGGCTCGGATGCCGGGTGCAGACATGGCACTGCTTGTCAAGCCATGCTGTGGTGGGCATCCCACATATAAAGTAGAGGAAGTTGGGCACAGATGTTAGCTCAGGGCCAGTCTTCCTCAGCAAAAAGATGAGGATTGGCAGCAGATGTTAGCTCAGGGCTAATCTTCCTCAAAAAGAAAATCAGCAATCTACTTCTGGGAATAAATCCAAAAGTATTCAAAGCAGGATCTAGAAGAGATATTTGCACATTCATGTTCATTGCAGCATTATTCACAATAGCCAAGAGGTGTAAGTAATCCAAATGTCCATTGATGGGTGAAAGGACAAAGAAAATGTGGTACATACAGACAACAGAATGTTATTCAATCTAAAAAAAAAGGAAATCCTGTTTCATGGTACAACATGGATGAACCTTGAGGACATAAGGCTAAGTGAAATAAGCCAGTCACAAAAAGACAAATAGCGGTGATTCCACTTACAGGCAGTATCTAAAGTAGTCAAACTCAGAACAGAAAGTAGAATGGTAGTTGTCAGGGGATGGGGGAATGGGAAAATGGGGTGTTGTTTATTCAATCTGTACAGAGTTTCTATTTTGCAAGATGAAAAAAGTTCTAGAAATCTGTTGCACAACAATACGAATATAGTCAATACTGCTGCACTGTACACTTAAACATACTTAAGATGGTAAATTTCAGATTATGTGTTTTTACCACTATTAAAATTTTTTAAATAAATTTTTAAAAATAAATACATGGGCTTTTGTTTCTGGTCAGGCATATAAAAAGCTTGGAAGTCGCCACTCAGTTATAACAAGGAAAAAGCTGAACAAACTAAAAAATCAATAACTGTTCATGAATCCATAAGAGAAGTAAAGTCACAGGGCAAACTGCTGTCCCCAGAACTAGAGAGACTGACAGGTGAATACAGAGAATCACAAAACAGCAGAGCAGTAGCCAATTAACTGCAAACTTTGTGGGAACCCTTGTAGGAAAATCTGAATTATAATTGACAAATTGCTAAAGAATCAGTGTGGGCAAGTCTGAGAGAGAGAAAAACTACATGGGGTCCCAGTCATGGCGGGGAGGGGCACACTTTTCCAAGTTTTACCTCCTGAAGCTCTAACAGGTTCTCACAGTGAATGTCAAAGAAAACTCACTTTGGACTTCCAGCATGGGGAAGGGAAAAAGAACCATTTTGAAATACGTCAGAGTATCCTGTTCTTTTTAACAAGGTCTACCTGAGGAGAAACTATTTAACCAAAGTCTAACCTTCTGGGGTTTTATCAGAGGCAGACTGACCTGGGAGAAGAAAAACTATTTTCTTATTTTTAATTGATTTAACAGATAACAGTTTGTCCAAAATAATAATAGCAACAATGTATTTTATTATGTATGCTTATGTATGTATATATACATATGCATATTTATCCTTATGTATGCATATGTATAAGTTAATGAATAACAACAATAACATAAGGGGCAAGAGTAAGGAATTAGTACTATTTTGTTATTATCAGGTACTCACACTACCTGTGAACTGTTACAGTGTTATTTGAAAGTGGACTTGAATTAGTTGTAAATGACTATTGCAAACTCTAGGGCAATCACTAAAAAAGTTAAAAAAAAAGGAAGTATAACTGATATATGATAAGGAAGGAGAAAAAATGGAATCATAAAATGCTCAGCATATAACATCAGTATCATGGTGGCACAGAACGTCCCTCATTTTTTTCCCCCTCTTCAATAACAAAACTTCAGTACCATTAACGAAAGGTGCCTCTGTGGGAGTTGTGAGACCCAGTGCATATGCCAAGGGACCCAGGAGGAGTCTTATCCCCATGTTCACTGGGTAACAGGCAGACAGACCTTGGTATTAGCTGTGGAACCTAAGGAGACTGTGAACCTGGGGGAGCGGGCTGCAGGAATGGTGATTTGGAGAGTCAACTACAGACAAGAAAGCTTTTGTGAAAGTACAGTATTCCAGAGGAGAAGTTCCAGCACTCTCCTGGAGAAAAAAAGTACGTGTTTGTATGCATTGGAAGGGGTCAGAGGATCAGCTTGACTTGTTGGCATCACTCCTCCCCCAAGGCAGGAGAGTTTGGAGCTAAATGAAATGGTCTGTGATTTTTCTCACTGGAGAAAGGTAGAGCTAGTGGACGAACACCCAGCTTCCCCAGCTATGCAGGACACTGCCAAGGCAAATCATTTCTCTCACAGCATCTTGAGTATTTAAACACGATATCCATGACTAGGGGGAGGAAGCAGATCAGGAAATCATCACACAAGATCCCCATAGGGCATTAAAGGGACCCTCAGTTTCTGCTGAGTGTCTTCTGAATTCCATCAGGAAGCCTGCCATGAGCCAGGGGAAAACCCCACCCACAGATTCCCCCAATGACACTCAGGCCTGTCCAGCACACTACCTGCCACCCATACCTCCTCCACTCTGAAGCCAGCTCACTGTGCACTGCATAGGGTGTCAGCAAGAACAAGCGCTGGTAGACAGGGAGCATGCACAGAAAGCAGGCCACAGTCTGCAGGCCAAGGAGAGAGCACAAACCTGAGCTGTAACGCCACTCTCCGGAAAACAAAAGAGACGCAATCAGCATTCAGTCTCCTGTGTTGTAGGATCAAGAGAAGGCATACAAGATTAAGAACTCTGCCACAAGAGGAAGCAAGAAGCATGGAGGAAATGTATCCATATAAGGTCTGAGGAAGTCTCAAATCTCTAGCAGGGCTGACAGAAAGTATTTCTTGCCTGAAGACAACAGTAAAGATTGGAGGAGGTGACTGCTACTTTAAATGTGAAGACAGCAACTCCAAAGAATGTGAAATCAAGGAAACATGACAGCAGCAAAGGATCACAATAATCTTTTAGTAACCAAAAATAAACAAGTGGGACTACACCAAACTAAAAGGTTCTGCACAGCAAAGGAAACCGTCAACAAAATGAACAAGCAACCTATCAAATGGGAGAGAATATTTGCAAGCCATGTATCTGGTAAGGTGTTAATACCCAAAATAAATAAAGAACTCACACAACTCAATAATAAATAAATATACAACCCAGTTAAAAAATGGGCAGAGGATCTGAATAGACATTTTTCCATAGAAGACATACAGATTGCCAATATGTACATGAAAAAGTGCTTAACAACACTCATCATTAGGGAAATGCAAATCAAAACCACAATGAGATATCACCTCACACCTGTTAGAATGGTTGTTAGCCAAAAGACAAGAGATAACAAATATTGGCAAGGATGTGGAGAAAAGGGAATGCTGTGCACTGTTGGTGAGAATGTAAATTGGTGCAGCCACTATGGAAAACAGTAAGGAAGTTCTTCAAAAATTTAAAAATAGAACTACCATATGATCCAGCAATCTCACCTCTGGGTATATATCCAAAGGGAATGAAAACAGGATATCAATGAGATATCTGCACTTGCATGCTTATTGCAGCATTATTCACTATAGCCAATATACTGAAACAACCTAAGTGTCCATCAATGGTTGAATGAATAAAGATAATGAGGTATATACATATACAATGGAATATTGTTCGGTCATAAAACAGAGAGAAATGCTTCCATTTGTGACAACAGATGGACCTTGAGAGCACTATGCTAAGTGAAATAAGTCTGAGAAAGAAAGACACTGTATGATATCATTTACATGTGGAATATAAAAAAGCTGAACTCATAGAAACAGAGAGTAGAATGGTGGTTACTAGAAGCTGGGGGTGGGGACAACGGGGAGATGTTGGTCAACATCTGGAGTACAAACTTCCAATTAGAAGATGAATAAGTTATGGGAATCTAATACACGTCATTATTATTACAGATAACAATATCATACTATATATTTGAAAGTTGCTAAGACAGCAAATCTTAAAAGTCCTCACCACAAAAAGAAATAGTAATTATGTGACATGATGGAGGTGTTAGCTAACATTAGGGTGGTAATCATATTGTAATATATAAGTGCATTAAATCAACACATTGTACACTTTAAACTTACACATTATTATATGTCAATTATATCTCAATAAAACTGAAGAAAAAATAGAATGCTCAATTAAATCCTCAAAAGGCAGCCAAAGAGAGAAGACAAAAATAGGAACAAAGAACAAAGGCAACAAATAGAAAACAGTAACAAATATGGTAGACATTAATCCAACTATTTCAGTAATCACTTAAAATCAAGGTCTAAATGCACCAATTTAAAAACAGAGATTGTCAGAGTGAATCAAAAAACAAGACCAAATATATATTGTCTACAAGAAAGAACCTTCAAATTCTCATTGCTGGTGGGAATGCAAAATGATACAGCCCCTCTGCAAGACAGTTTGGCAGTTTCTTACAAAACTAAACATACTTTTACTATACAATCCAGCAGTTACACTCCTTGGTATGTACTCAAATTAGTTGAAAAACTTACGTTCACACAAAAACCTAAATTTATAGCAGTTTTTTGTAATTGTAAAAACTTAGAAACAACCAAGATAGCCTTCAATAGATGAACAGATAAACAAACTATGGTACATCCATACAATAGATTAGTACTGAGTAATAAAAAGAAATGAGGTATAAAACATGGAACGACACAGAGGAAACTTAAATGCATACTGCTAAGTAAAAGAAAGACTGCATGATTCCAAATATATGACATTCTTAAAAAGGCAATACTATAGATACAACAAAAAGGTTAGTGGTTGCCAGAGATTCAGGTGGATGGAAGGAAAGATGAATACATGGAACATGTGATTTTCATGGCAGTAAAACTCTCCTACAATATAATACTGTAATGGTGGATACATGACATTATACATTTGTTAAAACCCATAGAACTGCACGACACAAAGACTGAATCTTGTGTAAACTACGGACTTTAGTTAATAATAAGTATGAATATTGGTTCATCAATTTCAACAAATATACCACACTAATGCAAAATGTTAATAATAGAACAAATTTTGTGTGGGGATAGTGGGAAGAATGGGTATATGGGAACTCTCTGTACTTTCTGCTCATCTTTTCTATAAACCTAAAACTTCTCTAAAAAAATAAAGTCCATTAATTACTAAATGAAGCAACATCAAGATTAAATGGTAGTTTAAAAAGAACAAGAAACAAGAATGGAATACAAAGGTAGCTTTTGTCTTATTGATTAGGCTGTAGAATCTAATGGAATTTAGAGAATGAGGAGGGAAGAAGAAAATAAAGTTTGGCTGGAAAAGATGAAAGGGGATACTTTAAAGAGAAAAAGAGAGTATACCAGTGAAAGAGCAATATTGAGAGAGAGTAGATCTATACCAGTGGGGTCCAGGGACTGAGGCAGCTGCCATGGGAAAAGATACTTAGGAATTTGTAAAAGGGTTTTCTCCATATTGTGCAATGTAACCCTGTCCTCTGCTTCCCTTAAAAATCATGATGAACCCACATGTTGACTGCAGCATTATTTACAATACCCAAAATATGGAAACAACCTAAATGTCCATTAATGGATGAATGGATTAAAAAAATACGGTATATATATTACAATGGAATATTATTTAGGCATAAAAAAGAATGAAATCTTGCCATTTGCGACAATATAGATAGATCTTGAGGCCATTTTGCTAAGTGAAATAAGTCAGAGAAATAAAAATACCATATGATCTCACTTATATATGGAATCCAAAACAAACAAACAAATACAACCCAAGAAAACAAAAATCAAGCTCATAGATACAGAGAACACATTGGTGGTTGCCAGAGGTGGGGGTTGGGGAGTGGACAAAATGGGTGAAGGGAGTCAAAAGGTACAAATCTCCAGTTATAAAATAAATAAGTAATGGGGATATAATGTACAGCATGGTGATTATAGTTAATAATACCGTATTGCATATTTGAAAGTTGTTAAGAAAGTAGATCCTAAAAGTTCTCATCCCCAGAAAAAATAATTCTTTAACTATGTATGGCGACAGATGTTAACTAGACATGATCATTTTGTAATACATACAAATATCAAATCATTATGTTGTATACTTGAAATTAATGTAATGTTGTCTATCAAATATACCTCAATTATATAAATAAATAAATTTGTTAAATTCATGAGAAAAATTTCTATTATTATATTTTATCCTTTTGGAACTTGGTTTTATGGTTGGAAGATGTGTTCCATTGGCCTATATGTGGGCACAGAGACTTCTATTTTTGTCCACGATGGAACATCAGGTATCAGAATTACCTCTTCACCTTAAACCAGTTAAAATCTACACAAGAAATATATGAAACAGCAATATTCAAACATCAGAAAACAGAAAGTGCAAGGCAGTAATCCATGACAGAAAGAAAACAAGAAGAAACAAGAAGAAAACAAGAAGAGTCTCCAGGCCACAGCATAAGGAAGGGGAACACAAACAGAGTCTACTGGTCTCCTTAAGTTCAGAGACAAAGTTTAGAGTTTGGAGAGGCCAAAGCAGCTAGAATTCACAGGGCACAGTACTAGAGAGAAGACAGCAGCAGAGATTGAGAGAGATGTACAGAGGGTTCCCATTGATGTAGAGAGAGGCTTCCAACATTCACTCCAAAGCTCTAGATACTACCCCACCAAGTCAGTTAGGGCTCTCCTGGATCAGAAGACACTTTGGAACATGAGAGTACTGTAGAATGTATAGCTGTCCCTGGTTTAAGCACAGCAACATTAGGGGTAAAAGCTGAAGTTGAAAGAGGGCAGGATTCCCATCAACTTTTGCCAAGCAAATCTTATTTTCCACTTTCAAACTGTACTCCATAGCATATATTACATGATTGTTTTAAAATTTTCTCCAGTGTTAAGACAGAAGCAAGGTAATTTCTCCTTTCTGTTGACAAGTAGTCAGAAATTTGACATACTAGTTCTAGCAGCTCTTTATATTCATGAACTGTTACATACTCAGTTGCAGACAGAGCATTAAGTCATAGTAACAAAATCAACAAATGATATCTTAAGTTTACAACTGCTCCACCTCAAGCCTTGCCACCCCTGCAACATTTCAGTAGAATATTCGAATCACAACTAAAAGTCCTCTGTTTCGAGTGATATCATAGTACTCCTCAAAAATCAGTCTATTTTTGGTAGCATGTACCCTTAACTTGGAATTTCAATACTTCCTTGATAGCCAGCTCAATTATATGGCTCCAAACTCCAGGGAATCTATGTTGTTACCTTAGTAATTATTACTTTATAGAAAATTATGGAAATCAATGCACTCAACAGAGGTTATTAACACAATACTTAAATGAGTGGAAACTTACGTGGCTCACTTGCAGAAACATCTACAACTTCTTCACTTGAGTGGGTTTTTATGAATTCTGAAATAATTAATAGTGAATTTGTCATAAGTTTCAAGTATCAATTATATGTATTGAGTTTAAATTTCAGAGTTTTTATCTTAAGAACTCATTGAAGAGAAAGAAGACTCAAAAAAAACAATAGAGCTGCAAACACTGTAGATCCTCCCACTCAGGCAACAAGTGGTAATATCTGTAAGAATGTGTGTAACAACTGAGTCACGTGAACTCATCATTTTCTCAACAAAACTTGTTTTTCCTCTTATATTCTCTTAGTTAATGCTACCATCACCTAATCTCAGTTCCTTTCATATCCAATCACCAAGTTTTGCCAGTTTTACCAGTAAATATTTCTCAAATCTGCCCCTTTCTTCTCATTTACCTGTGGTCTAATATAAGCACTTATCACACATCTAAGATATAGCAATAACTTTCCCTTCTTACTCTCAGTACCCAAATCTAGCTCCTACAATGCGGCCAGAAAAATCTCTTTAAAATTAAGTCCAATAACATCTCTTTCCTACAAAAAATCTTCAATTCCCTATTGTATATGAAAAACCAAATTCCTTAGCACAGCATCCAATCTCTCTGACAAGGCTCTCTCCTACCTTATCCCTACCTATTGCTTCATACTCTAACACCATTCCAGTTGTAATTCTCTAGTCATGCTATTTGTTCATGCTATATTCTCTTCTTACAAATATCTGCATTCTTTGTTTGACTGAATCCTACTTATCCTTTTATGTTGCATAAAATCTACCTAACTCCCTCAGGTTGAACAAATTGGCTTCTTTCTGTGGACTCTGCAAATTACACATACTTTTAGCATGCATTACACTATATCAAAATTACACAACATGTGCTTTTGTCCTTACTAAGTTGTGGATTTTATGGGGGTCACAACCAAGTTTTATTCATTTTGTACACTCCCAGAACCCAAAACATAACTTTATTGAAAATATAAAACTCACTATTGAATATCTTTTAAAATTTACTATTGTATAACTTTTATGGCTATAAATTTTAAACTATAAGTCTCAAAGTGGTAATGTATTTAGGAAACCCTAATGCTAAATGCTAAACATGTATAAAATATTATCACCTTCAATTTTCTGCTTTACATGTTCGTGACGTTGTACTGCATCTGATGGCTTTTCACTATCTCTGTTAAAATTTCAATAAATAAAACATTTATTTATTATCAAAGAATAAGAATTTAAATTACACTTAAAAACTAGAACACATGCTCTAGAGATAGGCAGTTTGTAAA
Source organism: Equus przewalskii (assembly GCF_037783145.1). Taxonomy (NCBI): domain Eukaryota; kingdom Metazoa; phylum Chordata; class Mammalia; order Perissodactyla; family Equidae; genus Equus; species Equus przewalskii. The sequence continues at coordinate 4,384,730 of NC_091860.1, forward strand.
ACAAAATGTAACATATTCTTAAATTTTATTCACAGACATTAAGGTAAGTTAATTAGTAACAAGTAAATAAATATAAAAATAAAACTATGTAATTCTATGAATTTTATATATTGCATGAACATAATTAGGTATACCAACAACATTAACAACAAAAATAGCAAAAGTAAATTGGGTAAAAGTATGAGATTTCTTTTTACCAATGTATTATTAGTGGTGTAATCATTAAGAGCACAAGTTCTAGAGTCAAACTGCTTGGCTCAAAACCTGCTCTACTCACTTACTAATTATGTGACCTTGGGTAAGTTACTTAACTTCTCTGAACTTAATTTTCTTCATCTATTAAAATTGGCGACTTAGAGCACCTATCTCATAAAGTAGTTGTAAAGATCAAAGAATACATGTAAAGTTACTAGGAAAATACCTAGCATACATCAGACACTTAAATTTCAGTTATTAATATTAATATATAATCTAAATCTACTTTTGTGCCTCACAATATGTAGCTCAAGTGAATGTAGCTGAACCTCTGGACCAAGACCTAGTTATGCAGCACCCATTGGAGCCAAGGCAAGTACCACTTCTTTCATTCCTTTCAGTCTAGTCATTGACAGATGGAGATATCAATAAAGTAATTGCATAGTAAATAGCAGTCCCTCCTAATTATGAGTACTTCCTATTTTAACACTATAAAATAAAAGCGTTTTGTATATGTTTAATGCAAAATATGGCTGTTTATAAATGCAAAATTTTACTTCGATAGGTTACTGTACCAGATATGGCTCAGGATAACAGAATAACAGAACAAATCAGTTGGAGTTGATTTAACTCAGATAGTCACAAAAATTACATATTTATTTACTGTTTATTACATGTGATAGGAAATACATAGATGTGTGACTGCTTCTGATCTTGAAATAACAGTCTTTCAGGGAAGACTTCATGAATGATAAAATAGACTATTATTAATAAATTTGTAATGAATCATTAATTAATTCATAATAAAAATTACTAAATGTATGATTCACTGCCAAACAATGGAGAACAAAAAAGAAGTAACAAAGGAAGAAATAACTGTAAAACAGGGTTTCTCAACCTCAGCACTACTGACCTTTTAAATAATTTCCTTATTGTGGGCAGAACTGACATGTACCAAGAAAGTGCCAGCAGCATCCCCCTACTCTTGAGTTGTGACAACCAAAATGTCTACAGACAAATATCCTGTAGGGCTCAAAATAGCCCTCATTTGAGACTCACTGCTATAAGGAAATAGCTCTACCATGGCACTCGGTCAACATTATACAGGTCCACATAAGCTACATAGGCAAGGTTTGACAGCGGTCAGACCGAAATCTTAGCAGAATGCCCTGCAATTTCTCCTGGAGAAAGAGAAGAGAAGCCTGGTGGTAAGTCTCCATGAGGCAGTTTCTCATTGCTTTCTTGTGGAAGACTGACACAGCCCATTTCTCATCTATCTCCCCAATTTCAGTTGACTATAGAACTTTCTATCCCTCTTTTCCTTAGAGCACAGTTGAAGGCTCCTGCATAAGTCTATAAAGCTGCACAGCTGTAGTTTAGATTTTGTTCCTACATGGCAGAGCAACAAATCATTTGTCTGGTCTGTCGTCTGGTCCCTGCTGCTTCGTGTAATCCTATGGAACTAGGAACATCAGAAGCTGACACCATGCTGATCTTGCTCTTGCTGTCTGTGAGTAATAAAGCATCCAGCACTATTTGTGCCCACTGTCTCCTTACCGGCCTAATATATGGAAGTATGACAAGCCAATCTCATGGCTACTACTGTGCTGCTCTTTTGGACTGCATCACTGCTTGACAATCACGTAAATAAAAGTACTGCTTAACAAAAGAGTTTCTCAGATATAACAATGAAAGGAGATAGAAAATACCAAGGAAATTTAGTTGAATGAATTGGGAAAGAGTTGGGCAGATTATGAAGTTTATGAAGATTACAAATCAGATATACTAAAAAATAAATTTTGTTCATGCAGACCTCTCCCTGGGAGAAAAAGGGCTGATATTCATACAGATATTCAAACAGTGGTATGACAGTATCATTGAAATTCTCCTGATCCAGTTGGTAAGTAGCGCTACCCTGAGCCCTTCAAGTGTATCCCAACTGCCCTGGCACCTCAATCTTCCCAGGATCCAGCACCTAAAGAAGTAATCTTTGGCACAACAAACAGTATGCAGCACCCTGCTCCCGTGCTAATATCTATTCTAATTAGTTGGTGCTCATATTATCTTGGTTCTTCATATTTTTGGTATTTTCACCAGGAACAAGACGGTGCATGCATCAAGAATATAGATTTAAAACACACACACACACAACACACCTTTTTTTCTCTAGTACAAAAGAAACTTACAAAAGGAAAATTATAACTTGGATGGAAAATAAAAGCAGAGTGGAACTAAGACCATTGAATAAAAAGTGAATAGACTAAGAAGGGCTGACATCAAAGCAATGGACAAAAAAGTATAGCAAGCCAAGGAAATAAAGCTATACTAAGTATTCCTATTAAACCAAGTAAAACTGAATTATACATGTTTTCCTAAAATATCTGACACTGTAATAAAATAGTTTCTTGTACTCTATATGGCTGGCTAGGGGTGATTTTATGAATGATTCATTACAATAGATGGAGTACTAAAAATAACTGTGGAGCTAAACTGGAGAGAGACAACTAAGTACTACAGAGACATCTTATTTTAAATTCATGATTTCAAGTAGGCTTTAAATATCACCAGGTAATTAAAAGATACCCTAATCCATTCACTCCTCCACTTAATGACTATTGAAAATCCTCATCTCTCTCCTCGCCTCTCCTATCCTATCCTCATTCTCAGCTGATGATCTTTCTACTTCCCTGAGAAGACTCAACCAATCAAAGGATGATTTCCACAGGCTCCTACACCACATCTGCCCTCTATCAGCATCTGCACCCTGATACTCTGCCTTCCTACCTAGTTTCATAAATGAATTATCCAAGCTCCTATGCCATCTTCTCTCACTTATTCAAGGATATTGTCCCAGCAAGTCTCCTTTGTTTCTTTATATCATAAATCTTTTCCTATTTATTGGATCATTCCTACTAGCATATAAACATTCTATTATTTTTCCTAATTTATAAAATCCTTATTTTGTCCCCAGCTTCTTCCCTAGCTACTATGCTATTTTTTTCTCCCTTTTGCAGCAAAATCACTGCAAAGAGTTGTCTTTGGTTGTTGTCTCCAATTGCTCTCTGACCAGAGACATCTCATAACAACTGCTTTTCTCAAGGTCAACAATGACATTTCTTTCTGAATCCATTGGTGAATTCTCAGACCTCACCTTCTTGACCTATCCAGAGCATTTGACATCACTGATCAGTCCCTTCTCATAGTCACACTTTTTTCACTTGTCTCCTAGGACACTACAGTCCAGTAGTTTTCTTTCTACCTCACTAGGTCACTCCTCCTCATTCCCCTTTGCTAGCCCTCATCTTGTCTCAGATTTCTTAATGCTGGAAAGACCTCAGAGATCAGTCCCTATCCTCTCTTCTCGATTTACACTCACTCTTTTCATGATCTATCTACTCTTAAGTTCCATCTATACACAAACAACATCCCAATTCCTATTTCCAGCACACACCTCTCTCGAAAACACCAAAATATATATGTAACAGCCTACTCAAATATGCCTACAACATTCCTGACAGCTCAAAATCAGTATCTTCAAAACAGAATCCTTGGTCTTCCTCCTCAAAACCGGCTTCACCAGCCTACCCGAGTGAAGTCACAGCAATTTCATCCTTCTGGCTGCTTGGGCCAAAAGCTTTGAACTTATTCTTGACTCTTCTCTTTTTCTCATACCCTACATCCAATCCATTCAAGAAAGCTGACTGGCTTTACCTTCAAAACATATCCAGAATCTCAGCACTTACCAACTCTACTGCACCCACTACCCTGATGTGAACCACCATCATCTCTTGCATGGCTTCTTGCAAAAGTCTCCTAATTGGACTCCCTGCTTCTAATCTTGACCCTCTATAGTCAATTTTCAATACAGCAGTCAGAGCAATCGTTTTAAAACATTAAGTCAGATCATGTTACTTCTCTGATCAAAACCCAGTATCTCCTTAGGGATAATCAGAATAAAAACCACATTTTTTTTAAAGGCATAAAGGGTCTTCCATTTATTTGTTCTTATATGATCTGGCCCCGTTACTTTCTGACTTCATCTCCTTCTACTCTCTCCTCACTCTTTCTGCTCCAGCCACACTGGTCTGCTTGATTTTTCTTCAACATGCTCTGCCTTTTGGGCCTTTGTCCTGGCTGTTCCCTTTGCCTAGAATGCTCTTTCCCAAAATATTAATATGGCTAATTCTCTTATCTTCAAGCATTTGCTTAAATGCTAATTTCTCAGTAAGGTCTAAACAACTTACTGTATATAAAACCCAATCGCTACCCCCACCCTTGGTATCCCAATCCCCATTTTCACTGCTCTTTTTCTTGTTTCCATACATTTATCACCTATTAGCACATTACATAAATTACTTTTTTATTATGCTCATTTTATTTATTGCCTGCCTCCCCCATTTACTAGAATATACATTCCATCAAAGCAGTGATATTTCTTTGCTTTGTTTGTTCTCTGACATATTCTGAATGTGAATGACAGCTCTTGGCACATATTAGGTGTTTGGGGTACATATATTAGTCAGACTTCCCCAGAGAAACAGAATCAATAGGACGTGTGTCTGTGTTTGTGTGTGTACATACATATGCATATATGTGTATACATATAGAGAGAGGGAGAGACAATGAAATTTATTTTAAGGAATTGGTTCAAATGATTGTTGAAGCCTAGTAAATCCAAAATCTACAGGGTAGGCCAGTAGGCTGAAGACCCAAGGAGGAGTTGCAGTCCAAGTGCAAAAGCAGTCTGCTGGGAGAATTCTTTCTTTCTCAAAGGAGGACAGTCTTTGTTTTATTAAGGCTTTCAACTGATTGGATAAGGCCCACTCACACTATGGAGGGTAATCTGCTTTACTCAACATCCACCAGTTTAAATGTTAATCTCATCCAAAATAGAAACATCTATAGTATCGTTTGACCAATTATCTAGGCACCACAGCCCAGCCAGGTTAACATGTAAAATTAACATCACAGAACATAAATATTTTTTTAATTAATGAAGGGATATAGTTTGAATCTTAATAATCACACCCACCCCTACTCCTCAAAACTTCACTGATGATGACAGCAGAAATGAACACCAATTAAAACAGGGTACCTTCTATCTGTCATTCATAGCAGGTTTTTGTAAAAAGTTAAATGATTTATCAGTCACGATTTGGCAAGAAATAAATGTATAGTCAGACTGGATAACTTAAGAAGACTTTAATAAAGGGACTGTTTGCAAAGACATGGGCACGATATAGCAAAACCACAAAAATAGTCCAGTCTCCAGAGGCTATTAACATCAACGAAACCATTACTTCCCATAGGCCAGAAGTGGCCAGGAGAGGGAGCAATGACAGAAACCTAGAGAAAGCTGTGGAGAAGGGCTGCTGATCAGAACTACAGCTTTCCATGGTAGGAGCTATGGCCTTGCCATGGTACCCAGCCCTTGGCAACCCCACAGGGAGAGACCCTAAAGAAGAAACATCCTACCCTTACTTTCCTCCCTCTCTCTCTCTCTAATATCTGGCCAGTGTTCTCCATGGGCAGAATCCAACTGAAAACAAAGGGCTTGAAAGCCCACAGACAGAGTCCCCATAGACCAGATTCCCAGTGTGAAAAACAGGGTATACAGAAGGGTAAAGAATGGATCTGAAGTGGCAGTAAGACAGCACATAAGTTTTAGGAAAGTTACTTTGGCAGTAGTTTGGAAGACAGATTAAGGGAATGAGAGACTTAATGTAGATGTACCAGGAACTAATCAGAGGCTATTACAGAAATTAAATGAAACCCTAGACTAGGGAGGTCATAGCGAAAGGAAAGAAAAATAAACGATCATAAGCAGTTGTTCAAGAAAGACAAATGATATATATATTTATATATTCATATAACTATATGGAAACTAAAGAGTCAAAATAAATTGCAGCCTAGAAGTCAGAAAGGAAAAGATTGTTAAATCTGATATCAATGAAATTTTAAAACTTCTGCATTAAAAACTCCTAAAGTCAACAGACAATTGACAAACTAGAAAAAAACAGTTGCAACTCATATGACAGGAAAGGCCCAATTTCTTTAAAATACAAAGATTTTATAAATAAACAAAAGATGACCAAAGATATGACATATAATCAGCCCACAGGGAAAAAATGCAAATAGCCAATATGTATATGATCAAATACTCAACTTCCACTCATAATTACAGAAATGCAAATTAAAATAAGGTTATTCTTTTCCATATACCATATTGGCAAAGATTTAAGTTTGATAATGCATGGTATTGGCCAGGGTGTGGGGAAACAGGTGACTGGATGAACTAGTACCACCTTTCTGAAGGGCAATATGGCAACACTGCCAAAAATTTTAAATACACAAACCCTTCATAGAGCAGCTCCATTTCTAACAATTTACCCTTCATACAGACTCATATTAGTGCCCAAAGATATAAGCAACGCTGTTTGTAATAACTAAAACAGGAAAAGCCCTAAATGTCTATTAATAGGGGATTGACATAATAAATTACTATACAGAAAGATAATGCTTTCAGTAAAGAACTACACTGATCTATCTATGCTTACATAGATTCATGTCCAAAGTAAGATATAAACTAGTATATATTTCAAGCCTACGTGTATAAAGTTATATGTACATAAATATTTGTATTTATCCAGAAATTTTCTAAAAGTCTTAATCTTATACACATACACACACACACACACACAAATTAACTGTGGCTGCTTTTAGGAAGTGAGAATAAAGGCCACTGGAAAGAAAATTTTTACTTTTCATTCAATTGAATAGCCTCTTATAATGTTTGAATTTAAACATTTGTGGCTTTTTAGTTTTACAATTAGATATAAATAGCTTAATTTTTTAAAAGAAGACTTAAACGTTTCATTTCTGAGTGGCTTAAAAGGATAGTACCACTAAAAAATGAAAAGCATAGGTATGTGAATCAAGATAATACATAAAATAGGTAGCAGTACCATAAAAGTTTGTTTTCATCAAGTAATTATTTCCATCAGCCCTTCATACAAGGCATTTGTAGCAAACAATAAATAAGACATTTTTCAATCTCCTTCCATCTTCTTTCATCACATGAGCTTACAGACATGGTCTCTGTATTCAAATAGCTTACATTCTAATTAGGCAGAAAAAAAGTTAAGCAATACAAAAATACGTATAACTAAACGTCAAATGAGTGGCACGAGTTACAGAAATTAAGAGGAGACAGACCACACTATTAACTAAAATACTCTCAAAAAATAATTAACTGAGAACCTTGATTCTAGCCCTACATTTTACATAGAATTTGGATTGACAAAGAATAAGCTGTTTAGGGCATTCTAGGCAAAGAACTACTACTGCTTAACGAAAGACACGGAGGTAATACAACACTGTTTTTTGTAAAACATGTTTTTATTTTAGAAATGGTGAGTTTATTAGTCTGTCTGAAGCAAACAGTGAGTAACAAAGTTAAACATGTAGAATTCAGAGAAACTGTGTAGAGCCTTAAAGAAGAGGTTAATAAAAGGGAATGGAGGGGCCAGCCCGATGGCCGACTGATTGGGTTCACGTGCTCAGCTTCGGCGGCCCAAGGTTTTGCCGGTTTGGTTCCTGGGTGTGGATATGGCGTCGCTCATCAAGCCATGCTGATGCAGTGTCCCACATAGCACAACCAGAAGGACCTACAACTAGAATATACAACTATGTACTGGGGAGCTTTGGGGAAAAGAAGAAAAAAAAAGAAGACTGGCAACCGATGTTAGCTCAGGTGCCAATCTTTTAAAAAAAAAAAGTGAATGGGAAAGACTTACAGAATTTTTAAGCTAGAAAAAGACATGACAAAGTTATTTTTTTATTTTTATTTAGAGATAATTGAAGACTCACATGTAAAAAAAAAACACACTGATCATATATACACTTCACCCAGTCTCCCCCAATGGTAGCATCTTACATAACTATAGTACAATATCACAATCAGGAAATTAATGTTGATATAATCTACCAACCACATTCAGATTTCACCGGTTTTACATGGTCTCACTTATGTGTAGATATGAAGATATGTGTGTGTATTTAGTTCTATGAATTTTCTCACATCTGTAGATTTTTGTAACCACGACCACAGTCAACATACAGAACAGTTCCATCACAAATTCCATCATACTACCCTTTTATGGCCAACCTATCTCACTTCCTGCCAAAATCCTCACAACCACTCATCTGTTTTCCATCTCTATAATTTTGTCATTTCAAAAATGTTATGTAAGTGGAATCATAAAGAATGAAATCTTTCAACGTTGGCTTTTTTCACTTAGCATTATTCTCTTAAGATCCATCCAACTTGTTGCATGTATCAACAGTTTCTTTCTCTTGATTGCTCAGTAGTATTCCATGGTATGGATGCACCATAGTTTAATGATTCACCCTTTGAAAGACCCTTGGTTGTTTCCAGTTTTTGGCTATTACAAATAAAGCTTCTATGAACATTTGTATACACATTTTTGTGTGAACTTACGTTTTCATTTCTCTGAAATAAATGCCCCAAAGTGCAATTGCTGGGACGTAATACAACTATATGTTTAGTTTTCATAAGAAACTGCCATACTGTTACAGACTGGCTGTACCATTTTTACATTCCCACCAGCTATGTAGTAAGTGATCTAGTTTCCCTGCATCCTACTAGCATTTAATGATATCAGTTGGTTTTCGTTTTGTTAAGCCGTTCTGGGTAGTGATTTCTCGTTGTGGTTTTAATTTGCATTTCCCTAATGGCTAAAAATGAAAATTTTTTCATGTGCTTATGTGCCATCTGCATAACCTATTCAACAGAATGTCTGTTCATGTCTTTGGTCAATTTTTTATTTGGGTTTTTTTACTGTTGACTTCTGAGAGTCCTTTATATATTCTACATACAAGTCCTTTGTCATGTATGTGGCTTTCGAACATTTTCTCCCAGTATGTTGCCTGTCTTTTCAGCTTCCTAACAGGATCTTTCACAGAACTAAAGCTTTTTTACTTTGAAAAGATCCAACTTACCAATTTTTCTTTTTATGGATCATAGTTAGGTGTCAAATTTAAGAACTCCTTGCCTAGCCCTAGGTCCTGAAGATTCTCCTATGTTTTTCCCAATGTTTTTTCATTTTTACATTCTACATTTAATTCCATAACACAATTTGAGTTAATTGTATGTAAGATGTGAGATTTAGGGAAAGGTTGTTTTGTCTGTTTGTTTTGCCTGTGAATATCCAATGGCTCCAGCACCATTTGTTGAAAACGCTATCCTTCCTCCATCAAACCGCTTTGGCACATTTGTCAAAAATCAGTTGGGCACATTTGTGCGGGTCTATTTCTAGATTCTCTATTCTGTTCCCTATGTCTTTTCCGCCATCAATACCACACTGACATGATTATTGTAGCTATATAGTAGGCCTCATATCAACTAGAATGACTCCTCACACTTTATTCACCTTTTTCAAAATTGTTTTGGCTATTCTAGGTCCTTCACCTTCCCATATAAATTTTATAATAAGCTTGTGTATGTCTACAAATGACCTTGCTGGGATTTTTAAAGGAATTTCATTAGGCAATTTAGAAAGAATTGGAATCTTTACTATGTTGAGTCTTTTGATCCAAGAAAATGGTATATATTTAGTTGTTCTTTGATTTCTTTCAGTGGCATTTTGTTATTTTCAGCATACTTCACGTGTTTTGTTAAGTTTATACTTAAGTATTTCATTTTCTTTTGAGAAATTGTAAACAGTATTGTGCTCTTAATCTTGACTTCCACATGATCACTGTTAGTATTTAGAGACACAATTGTTTTTTGTATGTTGATATTTTATCCACAACCTTGCTGAACTCACTAGTTACTTCTAGGAGGAGTTTTTGTTTTGTTTTGTTTTGTTTCTTTGTATATTCCATGGAAGTTTCTTTTCTTTTTTTTACATTTTTAAAATTTATTATAGCTTTTTTAAATTGAGGTAACATTGGTTTATAACATAAATTTCAGGTGTACAGCATTATATTTCACCTTCTGTATAGACTACATCGTGTTCACCAACAAAAGCGTAGTTTCCATCCATCACTGTACAAATATCCCCCTTTAACCCTTTCACCTTACCCCCAAACCCCCTTCCCCACTGGCAATCACTAATCTGTTTGTATCTATGTGTTATTGTGGGGTTTTTTTATCTTTCACATTTGAGTGAAATCATATGGTATTTATTTTTCTCTGTCTGATTTATTTTCCTTAGCAATAATACCCTAAAGGTCCATCTGGGTATTTATCCAAAGAACACAAAAACACTACTTCAAAAATGTATATGCACCCCTATGTTAATTGCAGCATTATTTACAATAGCCAAGACTTGGAAACAACCTAGGTGCCCATCAATGGATGAATGGATAAAGAAGATATGGTATATATAGATAGATAAATACATACATATATATATGTATATACACGATGGAATACTACTCATCCACGAAAAGGTGAAATCTTGCCATTTGCAACAACATGGGATTTTCTACGTAGACAACTATGTCATCTGCTAATGCGTCTAGTTTATTTCTTCTTTTGCAATCTATATGGCTCTTATTTCTTTCTTTTTTTATTACAAGAGCTTGAACTTCCAATAGTATATTGAATAAGAGTGGATGTCCTTGCATTGTTCCTGATCTTAGGAGGAAAACATTCCATTTTTCACCATTGGGTATAATGCAGATTACTTTAAATGCTCTTTATCAAGCTAAAGAAGTTTCTTTTTAGTTCTATTTTTCTGAGCATTTTAATTATGAACTGGTTTTGAATTTTGTCAAATGCTTTTTCTCCATCGACTAATATGCTCATACGATTTTTCTTCTTTAATCCATTAATATGGTGGATTAGCCTGATTGGTTTTTGAATATTGAACCAGCTTTGAATCCCTAGAATAAACACCCCTTGCTTTGGTGTATAAATGTTTATATTTTGCTGAATTCTATTTGCTTACATTTGTTGAAGCTTTTTCCACCTAAGTTCAAGAGACATACTGCAGTATTTTGTACTGTTTTTGTCTGGTTTTAGTGTCAGATAATCACTAGCCACATAAAAGGAATTGAGAAATGTTCCCTCTTCTTTTACTTTCTAGAAGACATTGTGTAAAATTAGTGTTAATTATTCTTTAAATGGTTGGTAGAATTCTACAGCAAAACCATCTGGGCATGGACATTCCTTTTTCAAAATTTTAATTATGAATTTAATTTCTTTAATGGTTATAGAGTCAGATTACCTATTTCCTTTCTTTTTTTGTATTGTGGTAACATTGGTTTATAACATTATATAAATTTCAAGTGTACATCATTATATTTCAAATCCTATGTAGATTACATCATGTTCACCACCCAAAGACTAATTACAATCCATCACCATACACATATGCCTAATCACTTCTTTCACCCTCCTACTACCGCCATTCCCCTCTGGTAACCACCACTCCAATCTCTGTCTCTGTTTGTTTGTCGTTGTTTTTATCTTCATTTAGGAGTGAGATCATAAGGTATTTGACTTTCCCCCTCTGACTTATTTCACTTAACATAATACCCTCAAGGTCAATCTATGTTGCCAGAGATGGCCAGATTTCATCCTTTTTTATGGTTGAATAGTATTCCATTGTGTATATATACCACATCTTCTTTATCCATTCATCCCTTGATGGGCACCTACATTGCTTCCAAGTCTTGGCTATTGTGAATAATGCTGCAATCGACATAGGGGAGCATATGTCTTTACACATTTGTGTTTTCATCTTCTTTGGATAAATACCCAGCAGTGGAATAGCTGGATTGTATAGTAGTTCTATTCTTAATTTTTTGAGGACTCTCCATACTGTTTTTCCATAGTGGATACAACAGTTTTCACTCCCACCAGCAGTGTAAGAGTTCTATTTTCTCCACATCCTCTCCAACACTTATTATTTCCTGTCTTGTTAATTATAGGCATTCTGACATGCATGAGGTGATATCTCATTGTAGTTTTGGTTTGCATTTCATGATAACTAATGATGCTGAACATCATTTCATGTACCTGTTGGAAAACTGTATATCTTCTTTGGATAAATGTCTGTTCAGATCTTTTGCCCAGTTTTTAATTGGGTTCTTACTGTTTCTGTTGTTGAGATATATAAGCCCTTTAAATACTTTGGAATATTAACCCCTTATCGAATATATGGTTTGCAAATATCTTCTCCCAATCATTAGGTTGTCTTTTTGTTTTGTTAGTGGTTTCCTTTGCTGTGCAGAAGCTTTTTAACTTGATGTAGTCCCAACTGTTTATTTTTTTCCGTTGTTTCCTTTGCCTGGTCAGACATCGTACTTGAAAACATAGTGCTAAGACCGATGTCAGAGAGCATAATGCTTATGTTTTCTTCTAGAAGTTTCATGGTTTCTGGTCTTTAATCCATTGAGTTAATTTTTGTGTATGGTGTAAGATAACGGCTTATTTTCATTCTTTTACATGTTGCTGTCCAGTTTTCCCAACACCATTTATTGAAGAGACTTTCCTTTCTCCACTGTATGGTTCTTGGATCCTTTGTTGAAAATTAGCTGTCCATAGATGTGTAGGTTTATGTCTAGGCTCTCAATTCTGTTCCATTGATCTGTGTGTCTATTTTTGTGCCAGTACCATGCTGTTTTGATTACTATAGCTTTGTAGTATATTTTGAAGTCACAGAGTGTGATACCTCCAGCTTTGCTCTTTTTTCTCAGGATGCCTTTGGCTGTTTGGGATCATTTGTTGTTCCACACAAATTTTAGGATTCTTTGTTCTATTTCTGTGAATACTGTCATTGGAACTTTGATAACGATTGCATTGAATCTATAGATTGCTTTGGAAGTATGGACATTTTAACTATGTTAATTCTCCCAATCCAAGAGCACAGAATATCTTTCCATTTCTTTGTGTCTTCTTATGTTTGTTTCAATAATGTTCTATAGTTTTTATAGTATAGATTTTTCAATTTCTTGCTTAAGTTTATTCCTAGATATTTTATCTTTTTGTTGCAATTGTAAATGGGATTGTATTCTTAATTTCTCTCCCTGTTAATTTCTTCTAAGTGTATAGAAACGCAACTGATTTTTGTATCCTGCAACATTACTGTATTACTGTATTATTTCTAAAAGTTTTTTGGTGGATTCTCTTTTTTTAACTTTTTTTTAAAGATTGGCACCTGAGCCAACATATGTTGCCAATCTTCTCCTTCTTCTCCTTCTCCTTCTTCTTCTTCTTCTTCTCCTCCCCAAAGCCCCCTAGTACAAAGTTGTATATTCTAGTAGTAGGTCCTTCTAGTTGTGCTTGGTGTATTCCTTAGGGTTTCCTATATATAAAATTATGTCATCTGCAAATATTGACAGCTTCACTTCTTCCTTTCCAATTTGAATCCCTTTTATTTCTTTTTCTTGCCTGATTGCTCTGGATAGGACTTCCAATACTATGTTAAATAAGAGTGGTGAAAGTGGGCATCCTTCTCTGGTTCCTGTCCTTAAGAGGGAGAGCTTTCAGTTTTCCTCCACTGAGAATATTAGCTGTGGGTTTGTCATATATGGCCTTCATTATGATAAGGTACTTTACTTCTATATTCAGGGTATTTAACACAAATATATGCTGTATCTTGTCAAATGCTTTCTCTACATATATTGAGATGCTCCTGTGATTTTATTCTTCATTTTCTTAAAGTGGTGTTTCATGTTGATTGATTTGCAGATGTCGACCTATCCCTGCATCCCTGGAATAAATTCCATTTGATCATGGTGGATGATCTTTTTAATGTATTGTATTTGATTTGCTAGTATTTTGTTGAGAATTTTTGCATCAATGCTCATCAGTGATACTGGCCTGTAATTTTCTTGTTTTCCGTGTCCAGTTTGGGTATCAAGGTAATGTTGGCTTCATAGAATGAGTTAGGAAGCCACCCCTCCTCTTCAATTTTTTGGAAGACTACGAGAAGGATAGGTATTAAGTTTTCTTTGAATGTTTGGTAGAATTCTCTAGGGAAACCATCTGGTCCTGGACTTTTATTTTGAGGGAGGTTTTTGAATACTGTTTTGATATCTTTACTGGTGATTGGTTTATTCAAATTCTCTATTTGTTCTTGACTCAGATTTGGAAGGTTGTATAATTCTAGGAATTTATCCAATATGTTGGCGTATAGCTTTTTGTAGTATTCTCTTATGATCTTTTATATTTCTGAGATCTGTTGTAATTTCTCCTCTTTCATTTCTGATTTTATTCATTTGAGAATTCTCTCTTTATTTCTTGGTGGGTCTAGCTAAAGGTTTGCCAATGTTGTTTATCTTTTCAAAGAACCAACTCTTCACTTCATTGATTTCTTTCTATGTTTTTCTAAGTCTCTATTTCATTTATTTCTGACGTGATTCTTATTATTTCCTTCCTTCTACTGATTTTGGGCGTTGTTTGCTCTTCTTTTTGCAGTTCCTTTACATGCACTGTTAGATTGTTTATTTGAGATTTTTCTTGTTTGCTGAGGTGGTAGGTCTGCATTGCTATAAACTTTCCCTTTAGAACCACCACGTTTGCTACATCCCATAAATATCGGCATGTCGTATTTTCCTTTTCATTTTTCTCCAGGTACTTTTGGTTTCACTTTTGATTTCTTCATTGACCCAATCATTGTTCGGTAGCATTTTTTTTCCATCTCCACATATTTGTGGCTTTTCTAATTTTCTTCCAGCAGTTGATTTCTAGTTTCATACCTTTGTGGCCAGAAAAGATACTTGGTATTATGTCAATCTTCTTAAATTTATTGAGACGTGTTTTGTGGTCTAATATGTGACCTATTTTGTAGAATGGTCCATTTGCATTTGAAAAGAAGTGTATTCTCCAGTTTTTGGATAGAACGTTCTGTATATATCTACTGAGTCCAACTGGCCTAATGTGTCATTTAAGACTAATGTTTCCTTATAGATCTTCTGTTTGGCTGATCTGTCCATTGGTGTAAGTGGAGTCTTAAAGTCTCCTACTATTATTGTGTTTCTGTCTATTTCTCCTTTTATGTCTGTTAATAATTGCTTTATATATTTAGGTGCTCCTATGTTGAGTGCATAGATATTCACAAGTGTTATATCCTCCTGTGGGGTTGTTCCCTTTATCATTATGTAGTGCCCTTCTTTACCTCTTGTTACAGTTTTTGTTTTAGAGTCTATTTTGTGTGATATAAGTATTGTTACCCCAGCTTTCTTTTCATTGCCATTTGCATGTAGTATTTTTACCCATCCCTTCACTTTCAGTTTGTGAGTGTCTTTAGGTCTGAAGTGTGTCTCTTGTATGCAGCATATATATGGGTCTCGTTTTTTTGTCCAATCCACCACCCTATGCCTTTTGATTGGAACATTTAGTCCATTGACATTTCAAGTAGCTATTGATAAGAATGTCCTTATTGCCATTTTTTTCCTTTTGTTCTGGGTGTTTTAGTAGTTCTCTGTTCCTTTCTCCTTCTCTTGCTCTCCTCCCTTGTGGTTTGATGGCTTTCTTTAGTATTATGTTTGGGCTCCTTTGTCTTAATTTTTTGTGTATTTATTGCAGGTTTCTGGCTTGTGATTGCCATCACGTTCATATAGAATAACCTAGTTATATAGCAATCTATATTAAGTTGATGGTCTCTTTAGTTTGACCTCTTGCTAAAAGCTCTATTCTTTTACTCCTTGCCTCCTACATTTTATGTTTTTGATATCATATCTAACCTCCTTTTTTGTACATGTGTATCTGTTACCCTCTTATCATGGAAATGGATAATTTTAGAACTTTTGTCTTTTGATCTTCATATTAGCTTCATAGGTGGGTGATCTGCTACCTTTATTGAATATTTGGCTTTGCCAGTGATTTTGTTGCTTTTTTTCATAGTTTTCTTACTCCTATTTGTATTCTTCTCTTTTCCACTCAAATAAGTCCCTTTAGCATTTCTTCTAAAGCTGGCTACTTGGTGATCATCTCTTTTGTTTTTGCTTCTCTGGGAAACTTTTTACCTCTCCTTCCATTCTGAATGATAACCTTGCTGGGTAGAGTATTCTTGGCTGCAGGTTTTTTCCTTTCAGCACTTTAAATATATTGTGCCACTCCCTTCTAGCCTGTAACGTTTCTGCTGAGAAGTCAGCCAATAGCCTATTGGATTTCCTTTGTATGTAACTTTCTGCCTTTCTCTTGCTGCTTTTAGGATTCTCTCTTTATCTTTAATCATTGACATTTTACTTATAATGTGTCTTGCTGTGGGCCTCTTTGGGTTTATCTTGTTTGGTGCTCTCTGTGCTTCCTGTAAGTGGATGTCTGTTCCCTTCCTTAGGTTAGGAAAGTTTCAGCTATTATTTCTTCAGGTAGATTCTCTGCCCCTTTGTCTCTTCTCCTTCTGGGACACTCATAATATGGATGTTAGTGCATCTGATGTTGTCCCAGAGGTCCCTTAGACTGTCCTTGTTCTTTTTAATTCTTTTTTCTTTTATTTGTTCAGCTTGGGTCACTTCTTCTAGTCTTTCATCCAGCTCGCTGATCTATTCTTGTGTATCATTGTCTCTCCTATTGAGTTCCTGTAGTGAATTTTACATTTCCAGGATTGTATTCTTCATTTATGATTGATTCTTTTTGATATTTTCCAATTCTTTCTTAATGTTCTCACTGAGTTCATTCATCCTTCTCCCAAGATCAGTGAGCATCCTTTTGACTCTTTGAACATTTTGTTGGGTCAATTGTTTATTTCTGTTTCATTTAGTTCTTTTTCTGGGGTTTTATCCTGTTCCCTTTCTTGGAATGCATTTTTGGTCTCCTCACTTTGCCTCTTTCCCTCCGCTTATATCTATGTATTAGGTAGGTCAGTTATGTCTCCCCACCTTGGAGAGTTGGTTTTATGTAAGAGATGTCCTATGTGGCCTAGCAGTGTGCTTTCCTCTCATCACCAGTTCCAAATGTTCCAGGACGATTGCCTGTGTGGGCTATGTGTGTTCTTCTGTTATGGCATTTTTGCTCTTGCTGCAGGTGCCCAGGGAGGCTTGGCTGTTCCCCTGGCCAGCAGGTTGTAATGCTCAGCTGTGTGTTCCTGCTGATTCTTTCAGTCACTTTATTGGGTGTAGGGAGCCCCAGCACTGTTCACTGCAAGGTCAAATAGTACATCCTTGTTGCAACTTTTCTATTAAGTGAGCAGACCCTGAGCATGGCTGGATGCTAGGTTAAGGGGCTTACAATTGCTGTATGTCTCCAGCCTGCAAGGCAATTACCAACTCTCACAGGGTTGCAGCTGAGGGGGCCCACCACCAGCATCGGAGCACCCAATTATTTCAGTATGTGAAGTTGGGGCCAAGCACTTATGTGGCTGTTTGAGAAGCACCAGTCTCTGTAGCTGATAAGTCCCATCACCCAGATGGCCACACAACCCATCAACACAGTCCTGCCCTATGCACATGCCCCAACCCACTGAAGTGGACCCATGGCCCTACTGCACAGGCCCCACACACTCCACCAATGCAGGCCAGCCCCTCATGCACAGCCTGCAGTGCAGAGGCAGATCCATTCACCCACCTGCAGAGGTTCCAAGGATCCCACATATGTGGGCTCACAAGTTGCCTGAGGGCTTGCTGTTGGGTGGGGCCAGTTCCTATGGCAGGCCATCTGCCCTGGCTGAGCTAGAATAAATCAGTGCTCCAGTGAGTAGGCCAGACCCCTGTGCTAATAGGCCAGGGGAAGAACTCCAATGGCTTCTCCCAGCATCTCTGTCAGCATACCATTACTAGGTCACAATAATGGCTGCTGCCAATGTCTCAGTCCCTGGAGAGATCTCACCTCTCACCAAGATGCACCCAGAGGCGATCAAGTGAGTCTCTTTTCACCAAAGGACTGTGCACCTTTATTTCTGGTGATTTTAGGTTGTTTTCTGAAATGGGTGAATTTGTGCATGGGTCCTTTAAAAGCAGGCTTTTTTTGCCTATGTCTGATAGCTTTTCTGGGGACATTCTCATTGTAGTTAACATCCAGCAAAGCCAGGTATTATGACACTTATATCAGTTGTAATGAGTCCAAAAGCTGCTTATTGTGGTACCATTCCCCTGTCCAGATGTCTCACTCCTCCAGGGAAGGCTTTGTACCTTAAGGCTGCTCCTGGCTGGCATTTTTCTTTACAGAAAGGAATTTCTGCCTCTTCTACTTTAATGAGCACTGTCCCTTATTGTGGGGTTTCTTTTTATCCAGTTTTCAGTTCCCTCTTAGGGGTAATCGTTCCAAGAGTAGTTGTAAATTCATTGTGTCCATGAGAGGAGGTGAGTTCAGAGTCTACCTATGCCATCATCTTGACACCTTTCAGATTATCTATTTCATCTTTAGTTTGGTACCTTGTGGTTTGGAGGTAATTGGTACATTTCTCCTAAGTTATTGAATTATTAGTATAAAGTTATTCATAGTATTGCCTTATTATCCTTTAAGTAGCTGCATAATCTGTAGTGATAACTCATTTCATTCCTGATATTGGCTGTTAGTAACTTTCTCTTTATCCTTGTCAGTACTGCAAAAGGCAAATCAATTTTATTGGTTTTTTAATCTTTTTTTCCCACTATTTCCTAGTGTTTCTTCTTTTCAATTTCATTGATTCTGCTCTTATCTTTATTATTTGCTTCCTTCTGCTTACTTAAGGTTTATTTTGCTCTTCTTTTTCTACTTTTTTGATACAGGAAATACATTATGGATTTGAGTTTTACTCTTTTCTAATGTAAGCATTAGTGCTATAATTTCACTTTCAGCAATGCTTTAGCTGCATCTCATATATTTTGATATGTTGTACTTTCATCTTCATTCACTCATGAATTTTTTTAATTTCCTTTGAGATTTCCTATTTGACCAATGATTTATTTAGATACACGTGTTTAATTTCCAACTGTTTGGAAATTTTCTTATTGTGTTTCTGTTACTGATTTCCAGTTTAATTCTACTGCAGTCAGAGAATATCCTCTGTACGATTTCAATTCTTTTAAATTGTTTGAGGTTTGTTTTATGGCCCAGAAAATGGTCTATCTTGGTGAATATTCCATGAGCACTTGAAAAAAATGTATTCTGCTGTTGTTGTCTGACATGTTTTACATATGTCAATTTAATTCCATTGGTTGACTGTATTATTTGGGTCTTTTATATCCTTACTTATTTTCTGCCTAGTAGTTCTATTAATTGCTGAGAGTGAAGTGTTGGAATTCCAAGTATAATTTTGGATTTGTCTATTTCTCCTTTTACCTCTATCACTTTTTGTTTCTTGTATTTTGAGACTGTTATTTGGTGTATATACATTTAGGATCATCATGTCTTCCTGATGGATGGATCTTTTTATCATTATGTAATGTCTCTCTTTGTCTCTAGTAATTTTATTTGCTCTGAAGTCTACTTTATCTGCTAGTATTAAGCCATTTCTTTTCTAAATTAATATTTGTGTGACATGTCTTTTTTTAATCCTTTTACTTTCCACCTATCTATGTTGTTCTATGTGAAGTAAGATTCTTGTAGATAGCATATTTTTGGATCATGTTTTTTCACCCACTCTGCTAATTTCTGTCTTTGAATTGGTGCATTTAGACTACTTACATTTAAAGTAACTATTCGTATGTTACGGCTCAAGTCTGCCTTTTTATTATTTGTTTTATCTTCATTTCTTCTATTGCTCACTCCTCTCTTTCCCTTTTCTTACCTTTTATAGGTTGCGTAACATTTTCAGGTTTCCATTTTTTCTTTCTTTGTAGTGGTTTTGAGTATATAAAAACAGTATGATTCTTTTTAGTGGTTCTTCTAGGTATTAGAATATACATATGTAATTTAGTCTACTGATATAAATGTTTTACCACTTTGATCGGTAAAGGGTAGGCTTGTTAATGACAAATTCTCTAATTTTCCTTTATCTCAGAATATCTTTATTTCCCCTCATTCCTAAAGGATATTTACCTATAAATATAGAATTTCCAGTTGACAGTTATTTTCTTTCAGTACTTGTAAATTTTTTGCCACTTATTCCTCCATGATGTCACATGAGAAATCAGTATCATTCTAACTGGTGTTCCTCTGTAATAATGTGAAATTTCTTTCTAGCTACTTTCAAGATTTTTTTTGATCTTTAGTTTTCAGAAATTCAATTATGAAACTTGTCTTCATGTGGACTCTGCATTTATCCTCCTTGGAACTCACTAAACTTGAATCTGTAATTTTCTGTCTCTCACCAAATAGGGAAGCTTTAACCATTACTTTCTTTGAATATTTTATTCAGTCCTACTCTCTAGCTCCTCTTGATCTAGGATACTGATGATATCATCATTAGCTCTTTTGTTGTCATCCTAGAAGTCCCTAAAACTGTTGTGTTTTCAGCCTATTTTCTTTGTGCTGTTCAGATTGAGTAAATTCAATTGATCAATCCTCAAGTTCACTATAATCTCCAACAATCTCCAAAGAGTTTTTTATTTTGGTCACTGTATTTTTCACTTCTATAATTTCCACTTGGATTTATTTTATAACTTGTTTTTCTTTGCTGAAATTTTCTATTTTTTCATTTGTTTCAAGAAAATTCATAATTGCCCATTAAAGTACTTTGGTGATTACTGATTTGAAGTCCTTTTCAGACCATATTATCTCACTCATAAGTAGAAGGAAAACAACAAGAAACAATCACATATAGACAGAGATTGGATTGGTGGTTATCAGAGGGGAAGTGGGGAAGGAGGAGGGTGAAAGGAGTGATTAGGCACATGTGTGTGGTGATGGACTGTAATTAGTCTTTGGGTGGTGAACATGGTATGATCTACACATAAATTGAAATAAAATGATATACACCTGAAATTTATGGAATGTTATAAACCAATGTTACCACAATCAAAATAAATAAATAAATAAAGTTCTTGTCAGATAATTCCAACATCAGGTTCACCTTGATGTTATCATCTGTTGATTGTCTTTTCTCATTCAAGTTGTGATTTTCCTTATTTTTGCTATGACAACTTTTTCTATTGTATCCTGTACATTTTGGATATGAGACTCTGCATTATATTTAGACTTTTTTAAAATCAGGCAGTCCTCTATTGGGGTATAGTGAGAGAATCAGCTGAGTGTGTAGATTCAACTTTTCACTGGGCCCTGCTCACACCTTCCTGGCAAAAGTAGGGCACTGACTTTCACTGCCTAATTTTCTTCAAATGGGAGTGTGACCTCAGCATCCCAGTGGCCTACACTGACACCAGGGAGGGTGGGTGGAGAGTTAGCTGACATCACTTTGTTACTGCAGGATGTAAGTGGAAGTTCAGTGGAGATATTAGGGGATGGAAGGGTGAGCGGAGTGCTGAACCCCATCTCCTACCATCTCATTGATGTACATGGGTGTGGAGGCTCAGCTCCCCACTGGTCCCCAAAATTTTATTTTTAGAAAAAAATTCTAGTGTAATTATAGAGGCAGAATGGAACAGAGAGAGGAAAAGACTAATGACTGGAGGACTAGCTGGTAGGCAATTTAAATGATTTACCTTTAAACGAAAAGAGTCTGAACTAAGATAACAACTTCAAGGATGAAAAGAAAATAAATTCTGAAGAAAAATTTTAGTATCTGATTTAAAATGGAGTTTTATGAAAAGGGAATAATAATGGATCGATGGGTGACTGGAGAAAGAATACAGCACCAAAAAAAACCAGAACGAGATGTGATTTGGAATTCTTGAGATGACAGCAAAATATCCAAGTGGAAATATCCAATATAATAAGAAATATTAAAAAAATAAAATATGTATAAATCTAACAAAATACGTACAAGATCTATAGGAGGAAAACTACAAAACTCTGATGAATGAAATCAAAGAACTAGATGAAGGGAAAGATATTCCATGTTCATAGATAGAAAGATGACAGTTCTTTCCAACTTTATCTATAGATTCAATGCAATCTCAATCAAAATCCCAGCAAATTATTTTGTGGATATTGACAAACTAATTCTAAAGTTTATATGGAGAGGCAAAAGACCCAGAATAGCCAACACAATATTGAAGAACAAAGTTGGATGAATGACAATTTCCAACTTCAAGATTTACCATAAAGCTTTAGTAATCAAGACAGTGTGGTATTGGCAAAAGAGTAGACCAACAGATCACTGAAATAGAATAGAGAGCCCAGAAATAGACCCACATAAATATAGTCAACTGATTTTTGTCAAAGGAGAAAGGCAACACAATGGAGAAAAGACAGTCTCTTCAACAAATGGTGCTGGAACAATTGGACATCCTTATGCAAAAAAATTAATCCAGAAAATACCTTACACCCTTCCCAAAAATTAACTCAATATGGACCACAGATCTAAATGTAAAACCCAAAACTATAAAACTCTTAGAAGGCAGCACAGGAGAAAGCCTATGTGACCTTGGGTATGACTTTTTACATACAACATCAAAGGCACAATTCATGAAAGAAATAATGGACTTCATTAAAAAGTTCTACTCTGTGAAAGACAATATAAAGAGAATGAGAAGACAAGCCACAGACAGGGAAAATATTTTCAAAAGACATATCTGATGAAAAGACTATTATCCAAAATATACAAAGAACATTTAAAATGCAACAATAAGAAAACAAACAACCTGATTAAAAACTGGACCAAAGACCTTAACATACACCTCAGCAAATAAGATATATAGATAGCAAATAAGCATATGAAAAGCTGCTCCCCATCATATGTCATCAGAGAAATGCAAACTAAAACAACAACAAGACACCACAACACACTTATTAGAATGGCCACATCTGGAATACTGATAATACCAAAGGGTGGTGAGGATGTGGAGCAATATGAATTATCATTCACTGCTTATGGGAATACAAAATAATATAGACCCTTTGCAAGAAAATTTGGCAGTTTCTTTCAAAATTAAACATACCTTATGATCCAGCAATTGTGCTCCTGAATATTTACCCAAAGGAGTTGAAAACTTTTATCCACACAAAAACCTACACACAGATGCAGCTTTATACACAACTGCCAAAACTTGGAAGCAGCCAAGGTATCTTTCAGTGGGTGAATGCATAAATAAACTGTGGTATGTCCAGAAAATGGAATACTACTCAACACTAAAAAGAAATGAACTCACACCATGAAAGGACTTGGAGGAACCTTAAATGTGTATTACTAAATGATGGAAGCCAATCTAAAAAGGCTACACACTGTATGATTCCAACCATATTATATTCTGGAAAAGGTAAAACTATATAGACAGTAAATCAGTGGTTGCCATGTGTTGAGGTGTGAGGGGAGGGATAAATAGGTGGGCACAGAGGATTTTTAGGGAAGTAAAAAATACTCTGTACAATACCATAATGATGGATGCATGTAATTATAAATTTGTCAAACACACAGAATGTATAACATGAAGAGTGAACTATGATGTTAACTATGGACTTTGGGTGATTATGATGTGTCAATGTAGGTTTATCAACTGTAACAAATGTCTGGTGTAGAATGTTGATAATGGGGGAGACTACATATGTGTGGGGGCAGGTGGCATATGGAAAATCTCTGTGCATTTCCCTCATTTTTGCTGTGAACCTAAATCTGCTCTGAAAAAATAAAGCAGTTGGTGAAGTAAGAGGATAATCAGAGTGTGCTAACATGAAAATGGTTAGTATTTATGTCATTCATCAAATATAACAGACCATGGAAATGAAGTAAGAAATCTATGTGTAGCTTATTCAAACTGTCTTTTACCTACCACCATTCCCACCTCCCAAAACAATCACTAAAGAAGTGATATCAGGAAGATGGTAGAATAGGAGGTCCCACACACATACTGCCCTCCAGCAACAATAATTTAACAGCCATCCACAGACAGAAGTGCCTTTGTGAGAGCTGCGGGACCCAGGTGGGAGATTATGAAAACACCATGGAGCCCAAGATCCAGGAGGGCCATTTTGGGAAGGCAGGCTGGTGTAGAAGTGGTAGTTTTGCTGGCTGTGGACGCAGCTTCAGACCCAGAAATAGTACTGCCCCTCTGTGAACTCAGCTATAACCACATTTGGCGTTGGTCCTACTGCAAGCACCATTCACCAAGGTACCCAGTGGGAGTCACACCCAACCCTCCCCTGGTAACAGGCCTGCCAACCTCAGTCTGACTCTAGATCTTGAAGTGGCCCCATAACTCAGCTCCAGCCCAGTACAGCCACAGTCAGGGAGAAGTTCTGCCTGCCCTGGGACCCACCAGGAAATGCACCTATCTGTATCCCCAGAGGCAGGCCTACAGACCTCAGTATCAACTGTGGACCCTCAACCAGCCCTGTGACTCAGTTTTAGGCCCTTTTAGCTGTATACCAGGGCCAATTCTGCCCAACCAAGGATCTGCCCAATGACCTCCTGGGAGTACAGGAATCCAGACAGAACTACGCTTGGAGAGAACTACATTGGGTAACAGGCCCATCATCTGCAGATTCTGAAGTGGACCCTTTTCCCAGAGCCAGCCCTACTGACCAAAGTGCAGAAGGAAGCTCCATCTACCCAAAGACCAGACACAATCCACGCCCCACCTGAGCCCCTGGTAACAGGTCTACCAACCATGGACCCCACTGCAGACCCAGCAGCAGCCACATGACTCAGCTCCAACTTCACTTGACAGTAATCCCTGAGACAATAGCATCAGCCAAGGCCCTGAGAAGAGAAGGTCTTTACCTGTCAAAACCAGTTTTTAAAGACTGCAGATGTGTTTGCTCTTTCAAATACACAGACAACAACACAAGGCTACACAAATCACAAGAATAAGACAACCATAATGCCACCAAAGAAGTTAATACAGCTCTAATAACTAACCCCCCAAAACAAGAGATCTATGGGGCTGGCCCAGTGGCATAGTGATTAAGTTCACACACTCCACTTTGGCAGCCCAGGGTTCATGGGTTCAGATCCTGGGCACAGACCTAGCACTGCTCATCCAGCCATGCTGTGACAGCAGCGCAGATAAAACAGAGGGGGATTGGCACAGATGTTAGCTTAGCAACAATCTTTCTCAAGCAAAAAGAGGAAGACTGGCAATGGATGCTAGCTCAGGGCCAACATTCTTCATATATATACAAAAAAACTAGAGAGATATGAATTTCCTGACAAAGAATTATTTAAATATATTCTTCAAAATAATCTATTAAAAATGCCCAATAGATACAAGAGAACATAGACAACTAAACAAAATCAGGAAAACAATGAATGAACAAAGTGAGAAGAGTAATAGAGAAATAGAAACCATAAAAAAGAACCAAACAGAAATCCTGGAGCTGGAGAATGATAGACTTGAAAAATTCAATAGACAGCATCAACAGCAGACTCAATCACACACACAAAAAAATCAGCGAACACAAAAACAAGTCATTTAAACTTAGCCAGTTAGTGGAAGGAACAAAATGAAAAAAGTGAAGAAAGTATACAAGACCTATGGGACACCATCAAATGGATAGACATACACATTATGGAAATCCCAGAAGAAGAGTGTGAGAATGGAGTAGAAAGCTTATTTAAAGAAACAATAGCTAAAAACTTCCCAAATCTTGGGAGGGATATGGACATCCAGATGCACGAAGCTCAAAGGACCCCAAACAAGATCAACTCAAAGAAGATAACCCTGAGATATATTATAGTCAAACCTTCAAAAGTCAAAGACAAAAAGAGAATTTGAAAGCAGCAAGAGAAAAGAGACTCTACACATGTAAGGAAATCCCCATAAAGCTATCAGCAGATTTCTCAGCAGAAACCCAGCAGGCCAGGGGGGAGTGGGATGATATTCAAAGTGCTGGAAAAAAATTCCAATCAAGAATACAATACCAGGCCAAGTTGTCCTTCAGAAATGAAGAGGAAATGAAGGCAGTCCCAGACAAACAAAGGTGAGTGAGTTCCTCATCACCAGACCTGCCTTACAAGGAATGCTAAAGAGAGTTCTTCAACTTGAAACAAAAGAATGCTAAGTAACAACATGAAAACATATGAAAGTACAAAACTCACTGGGTAAAGGTATATATATATAATCAAATTCAGAATACTCTAATACTATATTGGTGGTGTATAAATCACTTTTAACTCTAGTACAAAAGTTAAAATACAGAAGTATTGTAAACAGCTACAGCTATAACACCTTGTTATCAGATACACAAAATAAAAAGATGTAAAGTGTGACATCAGTAGCATAAAAGGTGTGGAGGAGAGAATCAAAAGTGATTTTACATCAGTTGCTATCAGCTTAAAGAGACTGTTGTAAGATGTTTTATGTAAACCTTATTGTAACTACAAGGAAGAAATTTCTAGTAGACACACAAAAGATAAAGGAATCAAAACATACCACCACAAAAAAATCAACAAATCACAAAAGTAAGGCAGCAAGGGAGGAAGAAACAATGGATCTACAAAACGGTCAGAAAACAATTAACAAAATGACAACAGTAAGTCCTTATCCATCAGTAATTACTCTAAATGCAAATAGTTTAAATTTTCTAATCCAAAGATATAGATCAATTAATTAATTGAATTAATTTTAAAAAGGATCCAACAATATGCTGCCTACAAAAGACTCACTTCAACTTTAAGGACACACAGAGGCTGAAAGTGAAGGGATGGAAAAATATATTTCACGCAAATGGTAACCAAAAGACGGCAGGGGTGGCTATAATTATATTAGGCCAAATATACTTTCAGTCAAGACTGGTTGTAAGAGACAAAGAAGGTCACTATACAATAATAAAGGAGTAAATTCACTAAGGTGATATAACAATTGCAAACATACATGCACCCAACATTGAGGCACCTAAATATGTAAAGCAAATATTAACTGAACTGAAGGGAGAAATAGACAGCAAATACAATAACAGTAGGGAATTCAACACTCCACTTTCAACAGTGGATAGAGCTTCAAGACAGAAATCAATAAGGTAACAGCCAACCTGAAACATTATAGACCAAATTGACCTAACAGACATATACAGAACATTTTATCCAACAGCAGCAGAATATACATTCTTCTCAAGCACACATGGAAAATTCTCCAGGGTAAACCACATGTGAGTCAAAACACAAGTCAACAAATCTAAGAAAACTGAAATCATAAGAAGTATCTTTTCCAATCACACTTGTAGGAAACTAGAAATCAATAACAGAAAAAAACCTCGAAAATTCACAAATATTAGACAACATGCTCATAAACAACCAATGGACCAAATGAGAAATCAAAAAAGAAATCAGAAAGTATCTTGAGACAAATGAAAATGAAAACACAAAATACCAAAGTTTATGGGATGCAGCAAAAGCAGTTCTAAAAGAGAAGTGTATAACAATAAAGACCTACATTAAGAAAAAAAGAAAGAGGGGCTGGCCCAGTGGAGTAGTGGTTAAGTTCGGCATGCTCCATTTTGGCAGCCCGGGGTTCACAGGTTTGGATCCCAGGCATGGAGCTACACTACTCATCAAGCCATGCTGTGGTGGCAATCCACATACAAACTAGAGGAAGATTGGCACAGATGTTAACTCAAGGCCAAATTTCCTCAGCAGAAAAAAAGAGCAAGCTCAAATAAAGAACCTTATGCCTCAAGGAACTAGAAAAGAACAACAAACTAAGCCCACAAGTAGCAGAAAAAGGAAATAATAAAGATCAGGTCAAAAATAAATGAAATAGAGACTAGAAAGATAATAGAAAAGATCAACAAAACTAAGAGTTGGTATTGTGAAAATATAAACAAAATTGACAAATCTTTAGCTAGACTAGTCAAGAATAAAAGAGAGAAGACTCAAATTAATAAAATTATAAATGAAAAAGGAGACATTATAATTGATGTTAAGAAATACAAAGGACCATAAGAGATTACTATCAACATTATACACCACTAAATTGGATAACCTAGAAGAAATGAATAAATCCCTATAAGCATACAACCCACCAAGGTTAAGCAAGGAAGAAATAAAAAATCTGAACAGACCTATAGTGAGGAGATTGAAACAGTTATCAAAAACCTCCTGATAAGGAAAAGCCCAGGACCAAATGGTTTCATAGGTGAATCATACAAAACATTTAAAGAATTAATGCCAATCCCTCTCAAATTCTTCCAAAACACTGAAGAGGAAGGAACACTCCCAAACTCATTTTATGAAGCCAGCATTACCCTGATACCAAAGCCAGATAAAGATACTACAAGAAAATTACAAGCCAATATTCCTGATGAACACAGATGCAAAAATCCTCAACAAAATACTAACAAACCAAACTCTACAGCACATTAAAAGTATTATACACCATGATCAAATGGGATTTGTCAAGTGGGATGTAATGATGATTCAACATATGCAAATTAACAAGTGTGAAACACCATATTAACCAATGAAGGATAAAAACCATATAATCACCTCAATAAATGCAGAAAATGCATTTGACAAAATTCCATATCCTTTCCTGATGAAAACTCTCAACAAATTGGTATATAAGGATCGTACTTCAACATAATCAAGGCCATATATGACAAACCACAGCTAACATCAACTCAATGGTGAAAAGCTTAAAGCTTTTCCTCTAAGATCAGGAACAAGAGAAGGGGGCTCACTCTCACCACTTTCATTCAACATAGTACTGGAAGTCCTAGCCAGAAAATTTAGGCAAGAAAAGAAATAAGAGGCATCCAAAGTAGAAAGGAAGAAGTAAAACTGTCTCTGTTAGCAGATGACATGATCTAATATATAGAAAACCCTAAATACTCCACCAAAACATTGTTAGAACTAATAAATGAATTCATTAAAGTTGCAGGATACAAAACAATATACAAAAATCAGTTGTGCTTCTATACACTAACAATGAACTATCAGAAAGACAAATTAAGAAAACTATCCCATTTACAACAGCATCAAAATGAATAAAATACTTAGGAATAAATTTAACCAAGGAGATGAAAGATCTGTACTCTAAAAACTACAGAACATTGATGAAGGAAAATGAAGAAGATACAAATAAATGGAAAGATATCCTGTTCATGAATTGGAATAATTAGCATTGTTAAAAATGTCCATGCTACCCAAAGTGATCTAGAGATTCAATGCAATCTCTACAAAATTCCAATGGCAGTTTTCAGAGAAATAGAAAAACAAGCCTAAAATTCACGTGGAACCAGAAAAGAGCCTGAATAGTCAATAAAATCTTGAGAAAGAAGAACAAATCTAGAGGAATCACACTTCCTGATTTCAAACTATGGTAATCAAAACAATATGATACGAGCATAAAAATAGACACACAGGGCCCGGCCCCATGGCCTAGTAGTTAAAGTTCCCTGTGCTCTGCTTCTGCTGCCCGGGTTCTCTGGTTCAGATCCCAAGGGTGGACCTACTCCACTCAGCAGCCATGCTGTGGCAGTCTTCCACATATAAAGTAGAGGAAGACTGGCACAGATGTTAGCTCAGGGCAAATCTTCCTCAGGAAAAAAAAACAGACACACAGACCAATGGAACATAACAAAGAGCCCAGAAATAAACTCATGCATGTGGTCAACTAATCTTTGACAAGGGCACCAAGAATACACAATGGGGAAAGGATAGTCTCTTCAATAAATGGTCCTGGAAAAACAGGATATCTACATGAAATAGAATGAAATGGGACAATTACCTTATACCATAGACAAAAATGAACTCAAACTGGATTAAAGACTTAAATGTAAGACCTGAACCTATGAAACTCCTAGAAGAAAACACAGGAAAAGCTCTTTGGCATTGGTCTTGACAATGATATTTTGGACATTACACCAAAAGCACAACCAACCAAAGCAAAATAAACAAATGGGATTGCGTCAAACAAAAAAGTTCCTGTACAGTGAAGTAAATATCCACAAAATGAAAAGCCAACCTACAGAATGGGAGAAAATATCTGCAAACCATATATCTGACAAAGGGTTAATATCCAAAATTTATAAGGAGCTCATATAAATCAATGGCAAAAATAATAACTCAATCAAAAAATTGGCAACGGGCATGAATAGACACTTTTCCCAAAAAGACATACAAATGGCCAACAGGTACATGAAAAGGTGCTCCACATCACTAATCATTAAGGAAATGCAAATCAAAACCACAATGAGATATCACCTCACACTTGTTAGGATGGCTATTATCAAAAAGACAAGAGGCAAGTGGTAGTGAGGAAGTGAAGAGAGGGACACTTGCACACTGTTGGTGTAAATGTAAACTGATATGACCATTATGGATGATAGTATAGAAGTTCCTCAAAAAATTAAAAATAGAAGTAACATACGATCCAGCAACCCCACTTCCAGGTATCTACCCAAAGGAGATGAAATCACTCTCTTTGAAGAGATATCTACACTCCCATGTTTGCATTCCTTAATGGAATATTATTCAGCCATAAAAAAAGAAGCAAATACTGTCATTTGTGATAAGATGTATGAACCTGGAGGACATTATGCTAAGTGAAGTAAGGCAGACAAAGACAAATACTGTATGATCTCACTTATACGTGGAATCTTAAAAAGTTGAACTCTTAGAACCAAATAGTAGAATGGGGTTGCCCAGGGACTGAGGGGTTAGGAAAATGAGGAGATGTTATCAAAGAGTACAAACTTTCAGTTATAAGTTGAATATGTTCTAGAGAGCTAACGTACAACATTATGTTCACAGTTAATAATACTAACGTATTGCATACTTGAAATTTTCTAACAGAGTGGATCTGAAGTGTTCTCACCGCAAAAAAAAAAAAATGCTAACTATGTGAGGTGGAAAAAAATTACTGAAGGTATTCTATGATGATGATTTATTCATCTATTTAATTTCAAGACAGCTAGACCTCAAATATCAAAAACGAGTGTCAACAGATAATAGGAGTATCATTGTAATCATTTAAACCTTCCTCTCACCCAGCAAAAACAGCTTTTCTCAACTAAAAAGTAGGAAATTATTCTTTGGAACATATCCCTGTCCTTCCGCAACTTTTAATGATGATGTTCATGAACAATGAGCTATTTAATTATACCTAAAATAGTTTCCTATTTACTACAGAAGCTACCTAATCAAACTGAGTGAAGAACTTATAAGCTGGATATTTCAAAGCCAGCAATGTCCAATAGAATCTTCTAACAACAGGCACACGTGGCTACTAAGCACTTGAAATAAGGTTAGTGTGACTAAGAAACTGGTCTTTTAATTAAATTGAACTGAATTTTAATAGCCACATGTGGCTAGTGACTACTGTATTAGACAGTGTCATTTCAAACTATTAAAAATTTCAGATAGGAACAAGCTGACTAGACCACTGAATTTGATTTAGAAGTTCTATGTATAGTATAATATCTGAACCACTATCTTACATTTGTTACTAATTATATACCCATTCTTACTGTTTTTAATTCTATTAAGTCTTAGATGTTACTTACGTGGGTTTAGACAACATGGTTTTTAAGGAGTATTTAGACTGCTGTTTAAGGCGATTTTTCAGTTCTTCAAGTTTTTGCACCTGGCTTACTAGTTGTGCAATGCTTAAAGTGACTGTTGTGCCAGATGCTGGCAACTCTGCTTCTGAAATAGTTTGATCTTTACTTATCTAAAATAATAAAATTAGCCAGTTACTTAGGAAATACTCATTTTACTCCCATACCTCAAAGACATTTCATTTCACTTATCATATCTAAATAATTTTTATATTATTATCTATAGCTATAATCAAATACTAATATTTTACAAATATACGAGCAATTACCTAGGGACATAATTATAGCTAAATGTTGACTTTTACATGTCAAAACTCAAATCCAATATTCTGTTTACTATTCTAATATATAAGAATTTTAAGCAATTTTAATAACAATTGTAACAGGATCACTTAAAGGCAATTCAAAATATTTACAAGCGAATTCTAAAGTAATTACTTCTCCAAATCCTTTCTAAAAAGACTCTTACTGTGACAAATTATGGAGAGATAGTAATTTGCTCTCAAAGGACAATAGCTTCTACTAACTCCCAGAAGTTAATGTATAAAGGTCTATGGAGCTGGCATTCCTCAGTCTGCATGGGTAAGACTGAGACCCACTGGGATGTCTCAAGCCTTTTGGAATAGATCAAGTTGCAGAGTAATGAGCAGCTGGGAGAATCAGTAAGATCCACAGAATAAGATGACAAACCATAATTGGTATTCTACGCAATAACTATTTAAAGAATGTTCAGCAAGAATGAGTGCTCAAGATACCACAATGACAGAAACTAGAAATAGCCAATATGTGGAGACATAAATAAGCAGAGCAGCAATTGAGGTCAAGAAGTTTTTACAGGAGAACAGCACAGATCCACACATGTGGACACCTCCAACCCTTATGATGGGAGGGAAAGCTGGAAAAAAAATGAGTCAAGACATAGTCCTAGGAACTAGCAAAGAGAAATTCTAGCACTGGGAATTTAAAACAGAGACTTCATTTTAGTAATGGCTACTTGGAATTGGTTAGGATATAATAGCAGGAGGTGAATACTAGGCAATGTGCCTGAAGTGCGAGATTGGGGGAAGCAGAGCAGGTGGAAGGAAGCAGGAGATGAATGGAGACTCTGTGGACAAAGGCAAGATCCCAAACCAAAAAACACCAATCATAAATTGAGTCTAAAAAGTGATGTAGCAATCACGCACAGTTATCAATTTATTGCCCCTCATCTAAAAATCCATCGGTACTGTCTTGCTTATGGTAGTGGAACATTTCTCTCTTGACAGGTTGCATGTTAGCCTTTGTCAGTAGAGGGTCCTAGACACTAAAGGATGAAGAAGCTTTCCTAGTTCTATCATTACTCTCTGCTTAATCCTAGGGAAGTGCACACTATATCTAATATTTCTCACATCCAGCAAGTTTCAACAGCACTACCCCCATGGGTAGCTTCCTGGCAAGGTCCCTAGCATGGCACACTCCCATGGCCTGCTTCTCCCAAAACTTCTTAGCAAAATCCACCAGTGCAGAACGTCTCTTTGGGAAGCTTTGCACCCTTGTGAACAGCTTGCTACCAAGAGGTACAGTACCTTCCTGGAAGATGGCTTTTCCTAGCACCAAAGAGGATGCCTTCCCAGAGTACCACCCTCATGGGAAGCTCCCCAGTGAGTACCGGTTCTACCAGCATGGCACCCCAAAAACTTCTCTGCCATACAGTGATGACAACTGTTCCTTCTTCACAAGGTCTGGATCTTAGCCCTGGCTTAGGGGGAGGAAAAGGATGGGGGTATTCAGACTTGTTCCTTCCTTGAGTACTCTGCTTCCATCCTAGAGGTAGACGCTACTCTCTGGATCTTCTACCCCTTTATTGTTGAGAGTTATCTTTACCTTTTTAGTAGGTATTCTCCTGTTATAATAATTCTTTATGTGAAACTTTCCTTATTCAAATTACTGTATGGTGTTTGTCTCTTTATTAGACCATAACTGATATATTTCCCAAAAGAGATTAAATTTTAACATAGGTCCTTTCTAGGAGACTAGATGATGTCATAGAACTAAAGGAATATGGAATAGACAGTGGGACTATCAGCTATAAGACTTCATCAAAGAGACCAACTGGGAACAGGTTCCAGGAGAACAACTCTGAAGCATATAGGCTACACACTTATCCCACATTTCTCTGGTTCAGCTCACCATACATTCTGAAGACTTCAGCATGTATCTTTGTATCTCTGTTAATGCAACATAACCACAGGCATTAACCTCACCATCATGTGCTGAAAATAAAATGTGTCAACAATAAAAACAAGATTATTCCAAGATTCTCAAATGTTAATGTGAATAATAAACCTCTAAGGAGTCTGATAAAGAGGCAGATTCCTAACACAAACACATGCACAAAAAAACCTTTAATTCAGTAAAAACTTATTCAGAGATCTGAAGTGTGCATTTATAACAGGTATCTTGGGTGATATTTAAACATGATACACTGGGTGATATTTAAACATGATCCATCAATTATACTTTGAGAAACACTCCTCAAAAGGCGGAAGATAATACAAACACTTATGCAATGTATCTGATACAGCAAATTAAGGAAATATTCAAGAGAAGCAGTTATGGGTTTAAATAGGGAAAAACTTGAAACTCCAGATCAGAAGTTTAGTTGTGTACTGAAGATTACTTCTGGTGACTCTGAATGCACAAATCAGGATTTCAGGCATACTAGAGATCATGATAACTGTCAATAAAGTGTAAACAGTAGCTACAGAGAAAAGCAGACATATTTAACAGCAATTTATGACATAAAATCCAAAGGACTCAGGATAGATTGAATATTAAAATAGATGGAATGGAGTTGTCAAGGTAAATTACCACATTTCTGGTCTACCCAATTAAATACATGGTACTACCATTCACTGAGACAAGGAACACTGGAAAAGGTATGAGTTTAGGGGTAAAAAATTCTTGATTTTGATCCATTGGGTTTGAGGTGAAATAGTCTAGTAGGTAACTACACTTCCAGAGTTCAGAGGATGTTTTTGAGCAAAGGTGTACATTTCTAAATTACCAGTATAAAGGTAATACTTGAAAGGAAAAACTGGATGAGATTGCCTAGGGGAAAGTCTGGAGTTAAAAAGGAGGCAAAAGATGAAATCTTGAGGCCTTCCAACATTTAATGGTTAGATAAAGAAGCTGACTCTAGAAAGGAGACAGCAAAAAGGTGAAACAATAGCCAGGAGAGCGTGATTCACACGCCAAAGGAAAAGTGTTCTAAAAATGAGGAAGTGGAGGGACGGTTTCAAGATGGCAGCACTGGCAGACTCTAAACTCACCTCCTCCCCCAGATACAATGAATTTACAACTACTCTTGGAACAATTACCCCTAAGAAACAGCTGAAAACTAACTAGGTATAAACTAACTAGAAAAAAGACACCCTCTAACAGCAATACTTCATGGCCAGCCAGGATCAGCCTTAAGATATGAAGCCTTCCCTGGAGGAGAGGGGGATCTGGGCTGGGGAGCATTACCACAATAAGCAGATTTCGGACTTAGCACAACTGAGACAAGTGGCATAATACCTGGTTTTGCTGGCTATTAACTACAATGGGAAACACCCCCAAGAAAAGCTATTAGACATAAGAGGAAAGAAAAGTTTGCTCTTAAAGGGCCCATGCAGAAATTCACCCATTTCAGAAAGCAACCTAAAATCACCAGAAAGAAAAGTGCAAAGTCCTTTGCTGAAAAGAGACTCATCTGATAGGCTCTGGGTGCATTTCAGTGAAGGAGAGACCTCTCCACAGACTGAGACATTGGTGGCAGCAATTATTATGACCTAGTAGAGGCATGCTGACACAGAGGCTGCCAGAAGCCACTGGAGTTCTTCCCCTCACCTGTTAGCTCAGAGATCTGCCCCATCTACTAGAGCACCAATATAATCCATCTTAGCCAGGGTAGGAAGCCCATCCTAGGGACTAACCCCAACCAACAGCAAGCCTTTGGGCAGCTTATGGACCCACATAAGCAGTGCCTAAAACCTCTGCAGTTGGGTGAGTGGATCCACTAGTGTAGGGTGGGGCATTTGTGAGGGGAGGGCCTGAATTGGGGGAACAAATGGGGCCTTTGCAGCTGGGCAAATGGGTCTGCTTTCATGGGTTGGGGTACACACATGGGGTAAGACTGCATTGATGGGGTGTTTGGCCCTGCGGGCAATGGGGCTGGTCAGTTGGAGCAGACTTGTGCTTCTCAACAGCCACATGGAGGATCAGCCCCACCTTCCAAAGCCTGAAACAACTGGGTGCAGCCATTGGACCCAACTGGAGGCCTGAAGCAATTGTAAGCCCCTGAAGAGAGAGACAAAGGGGCAGAGAATCTACCTGAAGAAATAATAGCTGAAACTTTCCTAACCTAAGGAAGGGAACAGACATCCACTTACAGGAAGCACAGAGAGCACCAAACAAGATAAACCCAAAGAGGCCCACAGCAAGACACATTATAAGTAAAATGTCAATGATTAAAGATAAAGAGAGAATCCTAAAAGCAGCAAGAGAAAGGCAGAAAGTTACATACAAAGGAAATCCAATAGGCTATTGGCTGACTTCTCAGCAGAAACCTTACAGGCTAGAAGGGAGTGGCACAATATATTTAAAGTGCTGAAAGGAAAAAACCTGCAGCCAAGAATACTCTACCCAGCAAGGTTATCATTCAGAATGGAAGGAGAGGTAAAAAGTTTCCCAGAGAAGCAAAAACAAAAGAGATGATCACCAAGTAGCCAGCTTTAGAAGAAATGCTAAAGGGACTTATTTGAGTGGAAAAGAGAAGAATACAAATAGGAGTAAGAAAACTATGAAAAAAAGCAACAAAATCACTGGCAAAGCCAAATATTCAATAAAGGTAGCAGATCACCCACCTATGAAGCTAATATGAAGATCAAAAGACAAAAGTTCTAAAATTATCCATTTCCATGATAAGAGGGTAACAGATACACATGTACAAAAAAGGAGGTTAGATATGATATCAAAAACATAAAATGTAGGAGGCAAGGAGTAAAAGAATAGAGCTTTTAGCAAGAGGTCAAACTAAAGAGACCATCAACTTAATATAGATTGCTATATAACTAGGTTATTCTATATGAACGTGATGGCAATCACAAGCCAGAAACCTGCAATAAATACACAAAAAATTAAGACAAAGGAGCCCAAACATAATACTAAAGAAAGCCATCAAACCACAAGGGAGGAGAGCAAGAGAAGGAGAAAGGAACAGAGAACTACTAAAACACCCAGAACAAAAGGAAAAAAATGGCAATAAGGACATTCTTATCAATAGCTACTTGAAATGTCAATGGACTAAATGTTCCAATCAAAAGGCATAGGGTGGTGGATTGGACAAAAAAACGAGACCCATATATATGCTGCATACAAGAGACACACTTCAGACCTAAAGACACTCACAAACTGAAAGTGAAGGGATGGGTAAAAATACTACATGCAAATGGCAATGAAAAGAAAGCTGGGGTAACAATACTTATATCACACAAAATAGACTCTAAAACAAAAACTGTAACAAGAGGTAAAGAAGGGCACTACATAATGATAAAGGGAACAACCCCACAGGAGGATATAACACTTGTGAATATCTATGCACTCAACATAGGAGCACCTAAATATATAAAGCAATTATTAACAGACATAAAAGGAGAAATAGACAGAAACACAATAATAGTAGGAGACTTTAAGACTCCACTTACACCAATGGACAGATCAGCCAAACAGAAGATCTATAAGGAAACATTAGTCTTAAATGACACATTAGGCCAGTTGGACTCAGTAGATATATACAGAACGTTCTATCCAAAAACTGGAGAATACACTTCTTTTCAAATGCAATGGACCATTCTCCAAGACAGATCACATATTAGGCCACAATAAAAGTCTCGATAAATTTAAGAAGATTGACATAATACCAAGTATCTTTTCTGGCCACAAAGGTATGAAACTAGAAATCAACTACAGGAAGAAAATCAGAAAAGTCACAAATATGTGGAGATTAAACAAAATGCTACCGAACAACGATTGGGTCAATGAAGAAATCAAAGGAGAAATCAAAAAGTACCTGGAGAAAAATGAAAAGGAAAATATGACATGCCAAAATTTATGGGATGCAGCAAATGCGGTTC
Source organism: Equus przewalskii (assembly GCF_037783145.1). Lineage (NCBI taxonomy): Eukaryota > Metazoa > Chordata > Mammalia > Perissodactyla > Equidae > Equus > Equus przewalskii. Next base: position 4,422,530 of record NC_091860.1, read on the forward strand.
TAAGAAGGAAGTTTATAGCAATACAGGCCTACCACCTCAACAATCAAGGAACATCTCAAATAAACAATCTAACAGTGCACTTAAAGGAACTGCAAAAAGAAGAGCAAACAAAACCCAAGATCAGTAGAAGGAAGGAAATAACAAAAATCAGAGCTGAAATAAATGAAATAGAGACTACAAAAACATAGAAAAAATCAATGAAATGAAGAGTTGGTTCTTTGAAAAGATAAACAAAATTGACAAACCTTTAGCCAGACTCACAAAGAAAAAAAAGAGAATGCTCAAATAAATAAAATCAGAAATAAAAGAGGAGAAATTACAACGGACACCTCAGAAATACAAAAAACTATAAGAGAATACTACGAAAAGCTATACACCAACAAATTGGATAAATTCCTAGAATTATATAACCTTCCAAAACTGAATCAAGAACAAATAGAGAATTTGAACAAACCAATCACCAGTAAGGAGACCGAATCAGAAATCAAAAACCTCAGAAAAAATAAAAGTCCAACACCAGACAACTTCCCTGGTGAATTCTACTAAACATTCAAAGAATGCTTAATTCCTGTCCTTCTCAAATTGTTCCATACAATTGAAGAGGAGGGGTGGCTTCCTAACTCATTCTTTGAAGCCACCATATCCTGATACCACCACCAGACAAGGAAAACACAAAAAAGAAAATTACAGGCCAGTACCACTGATGAACGTTGATGCAAAAATTCTTAACAAAATACTACCAAATCAAATACAATACATTAAAAAGAATCATCCACCATGACCAAGTGGGATTTATCCCAGGGATGCAGGGATGGTTCAACATCAAATCAATAAACATGATACACCACATTAACAAAATAAAGAATAAAAATCACAGGATCATCTCAATAGATGCAGAGAAAGCAACTGACAAGATATAGCATGCATTTATGATAAAAACCCTGAATAAAATGGGTATGGAAGGAAATTACCTCAACATAATAAAGACGCTATGTGACAAACCCACAGCTAATATCATTCTCAACAGAGAAAAACTGAAAGCTATCTCTCTAATAACAGGAACCAGACAAGGATGCCCACTTTCACCACTCTTATTTAACATAGTATTGGAAGTCCTATCTAGAACAATCAGGCAAGAAAAAAAAATAAAAGGGATACAAATTGGAAAGGAAGAAGTAAAACTGTCACCATTCGCAGATGATTATTTTATATATAGAAAACCCTAAAGAATCCACCAAGAAACTTTTAATTAATAAATGAATATGAAGTTGCAGGATACAAAATCAACACTCAAAAATAAGTTGCGTTTTTATATACTAACAAGGAAGCAGCAAAAAGAGAAATTAATATAATACCATTTACACTTGCAACAAAAACAATAAAATATCTAGGAATAAACTTAATCGAAGAGGTGAAAAATTGGTACACTGAAAACTATAAAACATGGTTGAAAGAAATTGAAGAAGACACACAGAAATTGAGGGATATTCCATGCTCTTGGATTGGAAGAATAAACAAATGTCCATACTTGCTAAAGCAATCTACAGATTCAATGGAATCCCTATCAATGTTCTAACGACATTTTTCACAGAAATAGAACAAAGAATCCTAAAATTTATATGGAACAACAAAGGACTCCGAATAGCCAAAGGAACCCTGAGAAAAAAGAACAAAGCTGGAGGTATCACACTCCCTGATTTCAAAATATAATACAAAGCCATAGTAACCAGAAGCAGTGTGGTACTGGCACAAAAGCAGGCACACAGATGGAACAGAATCAAGAGCCCAGAAATAAACCCACATGTTTATGGACAACTAACATTCAACAAAGGAGCCAAGAGCATACAAGGGAGAAATGAAAGTCTCTTCAATAAATAGTGTTGGGAAAACTGGATTGCCATACTCAAAAGAATGAAAGTAGACCATTATTTTACACCATACACAAAAATTAACTCAAATATATTAAAGACTTGAATGTAAGACCTAAAATCATGAAACTTCTAGAAGAAAACACAGGCGGCACGCTCTTTGACATCAGTCTTAGCAGCATATTTTCAAGTACGATGTCTGACCAGACATGGGAAACAATAGGAAAAATAAACAAGTGGGACTACATCAAACTAAAAAGCTTCTGCACAGCAAACCAAACCATCAACAAGACGAAAAGACAGCCTAACGATAGGGAGAATATATTTGCAAACCATATATTTGATAAAGGGTTAATATCGAAAAGATATAAAGAACTCATACATCTCAACAACAAAAACATTAACAACCCAATTAAAAAATGGGCAAAAGATCTGAACATTTCTCCAAAGAAGATATACAGATGTCCAACAGGCACATTAAAGGATGTTTAACATCACTAACTAATAGGGAAATGCAAATCAAAACCACAGTGAGATATCACCTCACTCCCCTCAGAATGGTTATAATTAACAAGACAGGAAACAACAAGTGTCAGAAAGGATGTGGAGAGAAGGGAACTCTCATATAGTGCTGGTGGGAATGAAAACCATTGCAGCCACTATGGAAAACAGTATGCAGAGTCCTCAAAAAATTATGAATAGAGCTACCATACAATCCAGCTATTCCACTGCTGAATATTTATCCAGAGACCGTGAAAACACAAATGTGTAAAGATATATGCACCCCTATGTTCACCGCAGCATTATTCACCATAGCCAAGACTTGGAAGCAACATAGGTGCCCACCAGAGGATGAATGGATAAAGAAGATGTGGTATTTATACACGATGGACTACTACTCAGCCATAAAAAAGGATGAAATCTGGCCATTTGTGACAACATGGATGGACCTGGAGGGTATTATGCTAAGCAAAATAAGTCAGAAGGAGAAAGTCAAATACCACACGATCTCACTCATAAATAGAACATAAAAACAACAAGAAACAAACACATAGACATTGGATTGGCAGTTACTAAAGTGGAAGAAGGAAGGGAGAAGGGTGACAGAGGTGATTAGGCACATGTGTATGGTGATGGATTGTAATTAGTCTTTGGATGGTGAACATGATGTAATTTACACAGAAATTGAAATATAATGATGTACACCCTAAATGTAATGTTATAAACCAATGTTACCACAATAAAAATAAAGAAAGAAAAAAGAAAGAAAATAAAAATGAAGAAGTGATCAACACTGTAAACTATGGCTGGGGTAAAGAAAATTGCCTGTTGAATTTAACAACATATAAATTGTGGAAAACCATACAAAAAGTTTTCTTTGTTATGAGAACACAATCCAGTCTGGGTAGGCTGAGAAATGCTTTGGAAATAAGAACGGAGTATACAGTAAATTAGTTCTGAACCTGTAAATTATGGTCCTCAGCTCAACTGTTAAGGTTTTACAGAAAATCTATAAACAACTCTGTTTCATTTGATATTCCTAGTTGGCTCTTTCAAAGAAAGAATGTCCAGGTTATCCCCTTCACTAGGTGCCAATTTATCAGTTGACAAACACTTTTTCAAAAGATAATTCAACCAGTTTCATTGTGCCTAAACTATCTACAAGTTTTTTTCTCTCTTCTCTTTTATAAATCTTGATTTTTGCATTTATTCCCTGAAAATAATCCACTAGCGATTTCCTTCATGTGAGTAAATCTGCATACAAAATAGTTTTTAAAAATTGGTTATGAAAGGCAAAAGAGAAATAAGCCTATAACTGGAGGGGAATGTAGCATCAAATTAAAGAGACAATAGCATAGTTAAAAAATTGAGCATAAAGATACCTGCACCCCCATGCTCATTGCAGCATTATACACAATAGCCAAGACTTGGAAGCAACCTAGGTGCCCAAGAAGGGATGAATGGATAAAGAAGATGTGACATTTATACACAATGGAACACTACTCAGCCATAAGAAATTATGAAATCTGGCCATTTGTGACAACATGGATGGACCTTGAGGGTATTATGCTGAGTGAAATAAATCAGAGGGAGAAAGTCAAATACCATATGATCTCACTCATAAGTAGAAGACAAAAACAACGACAAACAAACACATAGCAATGCAGATTGCATTGGTGGTTACCATGGGGGAAGGAGGGGAGGGCAAAAGGGGCGATTAGGCTCCCATGTGAGGGGATGGACTATAATTAGTTTTGGGGCAGTGAACATGATGTAATCTACACAGAATTCGAAATATATTATGATGTACATCCGAAAGCTATATAATGTTATAATCCAATATTACTGCAATTAAAAAAAATTAAAAAAATTTTGAAAGGAAGGACACAACTGAATTGGAAAAATGTAATATATAAGAGAGAATGATTAATCAAATTTATTAAGATAAGAGGAGACAAGATTCAAAACAGAGGTAAAGAATGAGTCTTATGCAGAAGGTGGAACAGTATCTCTGTTTAACAAGAGGAAAGGAAGATAGAATGAGTACAGATGTAAATAACTTTTCGTTTGGCAGCAGTAATTGAAGGCATTCTAACCAGCGGCTTGTATTTCAAGCATTTCAAGTGAATGGGTGAGAGTGAAGATGAAAATGAGACAGGGGGTGGAGGCATTGAGATGATGGCTGAAAAGGGTTGAAGTTCATTTCAGAAATGCAATAGAATTGCCAGGCAGTATTTAGAGTAATTGTGTCTGACCTATTGTGTCACTTCCTTCAGCAATGTTTCACAGCTACGCTCTAGGCCCAAAGAATAGATAATTGCATTTATTCAGTGTTAAGTTTTGTTAGACAAGTGCAATGAAAAGAGCAAGAGGTAAAGGAGATTAGGAAGTTAAGAAATTCACTGCAATAAAGTACATAGTCTCCAGGCTGAAAAGGAAGATGAGTAAAAAGACTGCAAGAAGATACAGGAATAAATGAACTGGTGGTCTTGATGAAGTCAAAGAGTGGCCAGAGCAGAAATTAAAGTAATAATTGGAAAGACAGAAATCTGCAGTTCAAGAATGAGTTGCCTGAATTAGTAATTTTTAAAATAACGCAATTTGGTTAATGATAAGATCCAGAGTGTGACTGAAGTGGGGGCCAGAGGTAAAGATGGGCACTAGAGCTTCGGAGATGAGGAAGTAAAATAACCGAGAGGCCAGGGTTGGGATGGATCTTGCACATTGACAGGAAAAAGTGTAAAAAGAAGAGAGTGAGATAAATCCATGAATAAAATAGATTAACGAGGTTGGTAGATGAAAATAAGAAGGCAGAAGGTAAGCAGAATTGCCCAGGTTGCAAAGAAGTACACATTTTACAAGAGTGCGGGGGAGTGGTAGACTTCACTCCAATCCTACTTCTCTGGAAAGATAATGACCAATCTACTACAGTCAAGAAAGAACTACCACACTCTCCCATTGTCAGCCATATCTGTCCTAAAGCAAGGAGTGTATACGCCATGACAGTCTTCTACTCTGAGGCCAGAGGTAAAATAACAAAAGGTGCTAGAAGACAGTTACAATTTCTATTTTTACTCTTTAATTTTATATCCTAAATATATGAATCTCTTTAATTTAAAGTACCTGGGCTTCAGGAGTGTTTAATTGGGCTAAACTGTAAGTATAACCAAGGGAGAACTAGAATAATTCTATAAATCACTGAAGCTACCCTGGAAATCATTCTGCTATTTTAACAGCACACGTAGTCTTTTTCAAAACAGAATTAAAATCCCCTAAGGTTAGAGACCAGTCTTTCTCAAACTGGTGGAAAAGCACCTGAAAATCCAAAGTACAAAAAATAGCACTAAAATAACATTAAATTTAAATATATATATATAATTTTATGAGTAAAAATATATCAGGGAAAGAATAATAATGAAATTTCCACTAATCAATTTTAGGAGACAATGTGTCAAACTCAGAGCATACCAGATGTATACAAGAATGTAGTATGTAAATCACCCATGTATTCTTTCTCTACCTAAATCAAAAGATTATAACCAAGATACTCAAAAACTTTTAACTTATACTTCAAATTAGTTTTCAAATGAGACAAAATATTAGTTTAATTAACAACTGAGAACTGTTTTACTTACCTCTTCCATCTGATTGACCTGTCGCTGAAACCACTTAAATAAAAAAGGAACAGAAAAAAAATAGTTATTGACAGGTTAAATTTCTGCAGTGAAATAAGTGGGTACACACACACGTGTGTGTGTGTGTGTGTGTTTATGTGCATGTGTGGGAATCCTTGTCTTTCAAATATTAGTCCTGAACCAAACCTCATTTATCCTAGGGTTCAGAATGGGGCTAATGTAACATGCAACTGGAACATAAAATTTTTAAATATAGATAACAGCAAGTTTGAGAGTTCTTGTTACTTCTTCAAAATTTAGAAACCTCTTCTTCATTTATATGCATTTATGTATTAAATTTTAGTAGGCTTAAACTGCAATATATTAAACATACCTTAAAAAGAGATTCCAAAATCTGGAAAACAAAGTTTTAATTAAAACAGTTAAAAATAAAATTCTTCACAATGTATTTTATGACAAAATATTTGTCTTTTGCAATTCTCAATCACAAAAATGCACAAGTTACTAAAATAAAACTATAAGTTTATAATCCAAAATGATATTTTAATATTTACAGATAGAGTTTTAGTAGATCTTGCATTAGACAACTCAGTTCTGGAAAAAAAATTACATCCTTATAGATCTATATTGAGACTTAAAATAAGTCACATATATGATTTCATATATTTTCTTAATATAGGTAAGGAATAAAATTTAAATTCCCCTCGGAAAAGCATTGGTTTTTTTCCATATAGCTGAGAGTACCATAACGAAAAGCACTATGTCTTACCATCATTACCTCTTCAATATAACGTTGCTCTGCTAAAGGGCCTAAAAATCAAGATATAAAAACTATACTACTGCTTGATATTTTTAATGGAAAATGCAAAGAACTGGTTTGGGAGATTGAGAGAGAAACTAAATATGCAAAACCAATCACACAGTCCAAAACACTAATATTTACCACTTAGAAAATGTAATGTTAAAGTTATTACATTTGCCACAAAAAAAACAAACTCACTCTATCACATCCAGAAAAAAGATGTGAATTACATTATTAAAGAAAAACATTACTTCATGCATTCAGGCAGGAAAAAAACTTTCTTAACTGAAAAATCAGGCTGGTCTAAAATTTCTCTTCTGCAACACTAATTCTAGAGGAATAGTTCGAAAAGTGTGATCCCAAAACCAACGGCATCAGCATCACCTAAACAATCATATTTGTTAGCAATGCATATTCTCAGGCCCAAGCTCAGCTTACTGAATCAAAAAATCTGGGAGTAGGGCCAGCAACTTGCGTTTTAACTAGCCCTCCCATTGATTTCTCGGCATGCTGAAGTTTGAGAATCACTGCGCTAAATATTAAAAAAGCTTAAGTCTGAGCAAAAAGGGCTGAGACAGTTAAGAAAACATGCCAAAGCAAATTAATGTCCATGTCTAAAGGAAAACATTTTCAGCTATATAATGATTTAGAAAGTAATGTCCACTAAGGCACACTACCTTGGAATAAAGTCATTCTTTCCTCTATCAAGAGATATTCCAAGGTTCTCACAACCTCCTTTGCTATCTCAGAAGATGATGGGAAATGCTAGTATATATCAATTCATCCACTCATTGTAGCCAGAGTTCATAAACTACTTAAACAGCTCTCAACTACTGAGGAAACCCACACCATCAGTTACTGGTACTGCTCAATCTAGAAAATTATTGATAAAAATAAGCAGAAAATGAAAAATGACCAGACGTGAGGAAAACCCACATTAGACAAATAACACTAAATAGAAAGAGAAACCTCTACAAAACTCTGAAGCAACATCTATAAAGTTCCTAGAGAAAATATTAAACCTCTATTCTAAAGATATTATCATTTGTGTAAGCCAAAATGAAACTATTTTCAGAAATTTAAAGATTTAGAAACTATCTCATCATACATTCTAACATAGCAAAACAAAACATTAACCTTAGAAAAATGAACACAAGAAAAAATAATAAGCAAATTATCCAGTAAGTACCCTACTCTAAAAAATTGTTGTTAATGGAGCTGGCATTTAATATGGTTGTTATAAAAAGTTTCTTAAAGAGAAGATGGCATAATATTTTTTTAAAAAAGTAATAACATCTGAAACTAACATTCCAGATAGGTATACTAGCCATAGCCATTAGCCACAGTCATAGAAGCCAAGAGAAGAGCATTTTAAGAAAAACAAAATGGTCAACAATGTCAAATTTGCTGAGGAGTCTAGAAAGGTGTACAATGAATGTAACACCACGGGGGTTATTACTATCATTAGAGGGATAGTTCAATGGACTTTGGGGGCAAAAGTCAAAGTGAAGTATAGATGAACACGAGAAAAATGAACATAAGTATAGGAATTTTTTTCAAGAGGACTGTTTGGGAAGGTAGAACAATACAGGGAAGTACTAGAAGGAAATGCGCACTGAATGGAAAGGTTTTATAAAACCTTGTTTAAAACAAACATTTTATTTTTTCTATGATGTTAACAAGCCATAATCACATCCCCTGGTTACTAAAAATTACTAAAATCAGAGAATATATTTTGATGTATTTATGGACTCTTTGTATTTCCTCCTCTGTGAAATGCTTTTTTATTTCCTTGGAACATTTTGCATTGTTTATCTTATACTTATTGATAGGCAAATGTTATCTATATATTGTGGATAATCCTTTGTCAGTTATATGCAAACCGAATATGTCCCCCTATTTGAAACTTCTCTTGCACCTCTCTTTATGAGTTTTTTACACAACAGAGGTTTTAATTTTAATATAATTGAATTTATCAATCTTTCCTTTTATGACATATTTTGTTTTGTATTCATTCTTTGCTCCAGGTTATAAAGACAGCCTCCTATATTTGTTTCTAAATATGTTATTGTTTCTTCTATTACATTTAGGTTTTTAATCCATCAGAAAATGACTTTTGTATATACTCTAAAGTAGGATCAACTTTTGGGTTTTACGTTATAAATAACCAATTGTCCCAGAGACATTTATTATACATGGCTCTGCCAATAAAATTTTCTTTGTATGGAAGGGTCTATTTCTGAGCCTTTATTCAATTCCGTTGGTCTATCTAGCCTTGCACCAAAAGCACACAATTATAATTAACATAGCTTTATAATTAATCTTGATATCTGTTAGATCAAGTCCTCTCACTCATCCATTTTTCTTCGGAACTCACTTCGTTATTCTTGGTCCACTGAACTTCTATATAAAATTCAGAATCAGTTGTAAATTTGCACCCCCAAAAATGTACTAAGGTATTTAGGGAGTGATGACAGCAAAAATGGAGGAATAGGGAACTCCAAGGGTCTATCCTCCACAGAAACACCAAAAAAGAAAGAGCAAAAATTGTCACAGTCAACTTTGTCAAAACTCTAGAAAATGGTCAAGGCTTTACAGGAACCAAATAAGGCTGGATCAAGAAAAATGCAGCTTAAATACCATAGGAGAATTTTGCGGCATTTTAAGAGCCTTGCCAAACCCCCCCCCCACCCCCACCCCCAGTACACGGGCAGTCGTAAAGATGGCAGCCTCCATTCATGGAGTGGGTATGTGGTTCCAGAGGAAACAGAGTGGACCTATTCCCAAGGAATTATGTTGTCTGTTTTGACCTGTCTGGACATTTCCTGAAGGACCTGCAGCTTTTGTCTTTGTTTCATCTAACTTAGAAGTCTCTCAAAGCAGAAAACCGGCTAAGTAAAGGGCATTTCTCAAAAACACTGAAAGAAAAATGAAAAGACACTGTTCCCTGAAGAAAAAGAATATGGTTGTGGCAAACAATATACATGTCAAAGCCTAGGACAAAAAGCTAGAGAGAGAGTTACTTTGAAAAATAAGGGTCTGAAAACCTCCCATGTATTAGCAGGAATTGAGTAAGCCACATACTTGCCCAGAGCAGAACTCATGCTCAGAAAATATCTGAATATATATTAAATTTTCACCTCTGGCTGATCTTTAGCTCAGTGAAACCAGAAAATGAAGGCTAAGGCAGAGTTATAAACAGCCTGGTAAGCTTTGAAAGAGTACCCAACAAAGAGCCAATCTTCAAAGACCAGGAGAATATTTTTTTCTCCTCTTCTTAATTTTTTTGTGGCTCTAATAATTCAAGGCAATCTCTGTCAAACCCATTAGCTAACCACAAGTTATAGGAACAGAGACTTGAGAGAGGAAATACAACAAAGAATATAGACTTCAAAAATAAATAGTATAGACTTCTGGTTTCCACTCTGGCATGGAAGGAGCCTGCATTCATCACTCTGTCCTAACAATAAGTAAAAAGTTGAACAAAGTAAAAATCAACAACTCTTCTTAGATCCACCACAGAGTTAAGGCAAACCATGACCCCTAACATTGGAGAGACAGACAGGCTATACTTAGAGTTACAAATTACTAGAGCAGAAATTGGGGAGACCAAACATCCAGCAGAACCAGTACGAGGACAGGAAAATCTAAACTGTAAATGATGAATTTCTGGAGGCTCAGTGTAGACAAGTTTGAGAGTTAAAAACTGCAGAGTAGGGAGGGGGAGTTTTTAGGGGTTTCTTTAAAAACTAAACATACCCTTACCATATGATCTAGCAATTGTGCTTCTTGGTGTTTACTCAAATGAGTCGAAAACTTATGTCCATACAAAAACCTGCCGACAGAAATTTATAGCAGCTTTATTCATAATTGTTAAAACTGGGAAGCAACCCAGATGTCATTCAGTAAGTGAATGGATAAACATACTGGTACAACTATACAATGGATTATTATTCTGCACTAAAAAAATGAGCTATTAATTCAAGAAAAGACATGGAGCAATCTTAAATCTATATTACAAAGTGAAAGAAGCCAATCCAATGAAGCTACATCATGTATGATTCGAACTGTATGAAATTCTGGAAAAGGAAAACTAGGAAGATGTAAAAAGATCAGTGGCCGCCAGGGACTGGAGGTGGGTAGAGGGGCGAAAAGTGGAGCACAGATGATTTTTAGGGCAGTGTATGATACTATAATTGCAGATACATGCCATTATATATTAGTTCAAACCCATAGAATGTACAACACCAAGAGGAACCCTTAAGTAAACTATAGGCTTTGAGTGATAAAGATCTGTCAATATAGGTTCATAGATCATAAAAAACATACCACTTTGGTGTATGATGTTGATAGTAGGGGAAGCTGTGCATGTGTGGGGATAGGAGGTATATGAGAACTCTCTGTACTATCTGCACAATTTTGCGGAGAACATAAAATTGCTCTAAAAAACAAAGTCTATTAAAAAAATAATAGTTTATAAAAGTACTAAACAAACAACCAGAACTCACAGCAAGAAATGAAAACAAAGTTTGAGAGAGGAAACAATCTGATGTCCAGAGTTACCACATTATAATATTCAAAATGTCTAGTTTATAAAAAAAATAATGAAGCATTAATGAAACAAGAAACTATGGCTTATTCATAGGAAAAAATAAACAGACACTGTCCCTGAGTAAGCTCATACATTGGACTTAATAGATAAAAATTTTAAATCTACTGTCTTAAATATGCTCAAAGAGCTAAAGGAAATCATACACAAGGAATTGAAGGAAACAAGGAACAGTATTTCAACAAATATCAATAAAGATATAGAAATTATAAAAAGGAACCAAATTCTAGAAATGAAAAATTCAATAACTGAACAAAGAGAGTAACAATTTAAATAAAAATTTCACTAGAGAGTTTCAACAGCAGATTTGAGCAGGCAAAAGAAAGAATCAGTGAATTTAAAGACAGGTCAATTGAAATTATCCAGTCTAAGAAGAAGAAAGAAAAACAAAGGGATAAAAAAGGAACAGAGCCTAAGAGACCTATGGAATATAGTAAAGCATATCAACAGAGACATAACAGAGGTCCCAGGAGAGGAGAGAGAAAAGGGAGCAGAAAGAATATTTGAAGAAATAATGACTGAAAACTCTCCAAATTTGATAAAAGATATGGATCTACATATAAAAATCCTAGTAGAATAAATACAAAAAGATTCATACCAAGACACACTATAATCAAACTGTTGAGAGCCAAATAGAAAATCTTGAACACAGCAAGAGAGAAGTGATACATTCTGTACAAGGGTGCGTCAATAAAATTAATAGCTGACTTCTCCTCAGAAATCATAGAAGCCAACAGGTAGTGGAATGGCATATTTTTAATGCAATTAATGAAGAAAACTATATACCAAGAATTATATATCTTTCAAAAATGAAGGGGAATTTAAGACATTCCCAGACTTTTTAAAAGTTCATCTCTGGAAGATTTGCCATACAAGAAATGCTAAAATGAAAGGACAGTAAACAGTAACTCAAAGCCATATGAAGAAATAAAAACTTTGTCAGGGATAACCATGTAGTTAAATATTAAATGCAAAAAATAGTGTATTTTTGGTTTTTAAATCCTATTTTTTCTATGTGATAGGAAAGACAAAAGTATAAAGCAATAATTATAAATCTATGTAATTGAGCACACAATGTATAAAGATCCAATTATGACAAATAACTAAAAGGGAAAGGATGAAGCTATATAAAAACAGATATTTTGTATGGTTTTGAAGTAGACAGTATTAATTCAAAGTATACTATTATAAGTTCACAATGCTGGTTGTAACCCTAAGGTAACCACTAAATAAATAATTTAAAATATATAAAAAAGGGAAATAAGAAAAGAATCAAAACAGTATACTACCAAAAAAAATCAATTAAGCCAAACAGAAGGAATTAATGGAGGAAATGAGGAAAAAAGAAAAAAGAAAGTATGACATACAGGAAAAAAATAGCAAAATGGCAGAAATATATCCTCCATGATAGGTAGTTACTTTAAATATAGATTAAACTCTGCAAGCAAAAAGCAGAGATTGACAGAATTGGCTTTTTTGATGATCTAACTATATGTTGTCTACAAGAGACTCATTCTGGATCCAGACACAAATAGGTTGAAAGTAAAAGGACAGATAAAGATATTCTACGCAAATAGTAACCAAAAAAAGCTAGCATGGTGATAAAAATATCAGACATAACTGTATTTAAGTCAAAAACCATTACAAGAGACAAAGATTGACATTATATATTGAAAAGGGTCAATTCATCATAAAGATATAACATTTATATATGCTGCAAACAACAGTCACAAATATATGAAGCAAACAAGACAGAACTGAAGTAAGAAAAAGACACTTCTACAATAATATTCACAGAAGTCAATACCCCACTTTCAATATAGAAAGAATATCCAGATAGAAGAACAACAGGGAATTAAAGGACTTGAGCAATACTAGACCAACTGAGACCAACGGATATATGTAGAACACTCCACCCAACAACACAATACACATTCTTCTCAAGTGGACATGGAATATGCTCCAGGATAGACCATATGTTTAATCACAAAACAAGTCTCAATACATGTAAAAGATCTAAATAATACAAAGTATCTTCTCTGACCACAATGGAATAAAGGTAGGGCTCAACAACAAAAGAAAAACAAAAATTCACAAATATGTGAAAATTAAACAGACTCTTAACCAACTAATGAGAGAAAGAGGACATCACAAGGGAAAAATCAGAAAATATTTAGAGATTAATGAGAATAAAAGCATAACCTACCACAATTTAAGGGCTGCAGCAAAAGCAGTGTCTAGAGGAAATTGTATAGCTGTAAATGCCTACATTCAAAGAAGAAAGATCTCACACCAATAACTTAACTTTATACCTGAAAGAAGTATAAAAAGAGAAGTAAATTAAACCCAAAGGTAGGAAAAGAAAAATAAAGCTTATAGATAAATGAAACAGAAACTAGAAGATCAATAGAGAGAATTGATGTAACCAATAGTTGGTTCTTTGAAAAGATCAACAAAATTGGAAAACCTTAAGACACTGATGAAACAAATTGAAGAAGACACAAATAAATGGAAAGATATTCTGTGCTCATGAATTGGAAGAATTAATACTCTTAAAATGTCCAGACTACCCAAATTAATCTACAGATTCAATCAAATCTCTGTCAAAATTCCAATGGCCAGAGACATCTTGAGAAAGAAGAAACCATCACACTCCCTTATTTCAAACTATATTACAAAGCTATAGTAATCAAAACAGCATGGTATTGATATAAAAACAGACATGTAGATCAATAGAACAGAATAGAGACCAAGAAATAAACCCACATATATATGATTAATTAACTTACAATAGAGAAGCAAATAATATACAATAGGCACAGATGTTAGCTCAGGGCCAATCTTCCTCAGCAAAAAGAGGAGGATTGGTGGCAGATGTTAGCTCAGGGCTAATATTCTTAAAAAAAAAGAATAAGGCAAGAGAGGGTCCAGCCTGGTAGTGTAGTGGTTAAGATCAGCACAGTCTGCCTCGGTGGCCCACGTTCATGGGTTCAGATCCTGGGCGAGGACCTACACCACTCATCAAGCCATGCTGTGAAGGTGTCCCACATACAAAATAGAGGAAGACAGGCACAGATGTCAACTCAGGGCCACTCTTCCTCAAGCAAAAAGAGGAAGATTGGCTACAGGTGTTAGCTCAGAGCCACTCTTCCTAACCAAAAGAAAAAACAAAACAAAAAAGACAAGAGATGTGTTGACAAGGATGTGGAGAAACAGGAACCCTTGTGCACTGTTGATAGTAATGTAAACTGGTGCAGCCACTATGGAAAACAGTACAGAAATTCATCAAAAATTAAAAATAGAACTATCATATGATCCAGCAATTCCACTTCTGGGTATTTGTCTGAAGAAAATGAAAACACTGACTCAAAAAGATATACACAACTCCATGTTCAATGCAGCATTATTTACAATAGCCAAGATATGGAAACAATGTAAGTGTCCATCAATGGATGAGTGGATAAAGAAAATGTAGTATACGTGTGTGTGTATACACATATAATGGAATATCATTCAGCTAAAAAAAAAGAATGAAATCTTGGGGCTGGCCCCATGGCCGAGTGGTTAAGTTCACGCGCTCTGCTGCAGGCGGCCCAGTGTTTCGTTGGTTCGAATCCTGGGCGCGGACATGGCACTGCTCATCAGACCACGCTGAGGCAGCGTCCCACATGCCACAACTAGAAGAACCCACAACGAAGAATACACAACTATGTACCAGGGGGCTTTGGGGAGAAAAAGGAAAAAATAAAATCTTTAAAAAAAAAAAAAAAAAAGAATGAAATCTTGACATTTGTGACAACATGGATGAACCTTGAGGGCATTATGCTAGGTGAAACGAGTCAGACAGAGAAAGACAAATATTGTATGATCTCACTTATATGTGGTAGCAAAAACAAAATAAAACCAAAAACCAAGCTCATAGATCAAATATATTGTGGTTGCCAGAGGTAGGGGGTGGGAGAAGAGGAAAATGGGTGAAGAAGGTCAAAACATACAAACTTCTAGTTATAAAATAAATAAGTCATGGGGATGTAATGTAGAGTATGGTGACTACAGTTAATAATACTGTATTGCATATTTGTAAGTTGCTAAAAGAGTAAATCTTAAAAGTTCACATCACAAGAAAAAAAATTGTGCAACTAAGGATAGTGATGGATGTCAACTAGACTTATTTGGTGATCATTTTACAATATATACAAATATCCAATTATGTTGTACACCTGAAACTAATATAATGTTATATGTCAATTATACTTAAATAAAAAAAATTGGCAAACCTTCAGCTAAACTGACTAAGAAAAAGAGGGAAGACTCAAATTACTAAAATCAAAAATGAGACATTACTACTGACCTTAAAGAAATAAAAAAGTATTATAAGAGAACACTATGAACAATTGTATGGCAACAAATTAGATAACCCAGATGAAATGGAAAAATTCCTAGAAACACATAAAATACCAAAATTGATGTAAGAAGAAATAGAAAATCTGACTAGACCTCTAACAAGTAAAGATAATAAATAAGTAATCAAAAACCTCCCAACAAAGAAAATCCCAGGAGGAGATGGCTTCACTGATGAATTCCACAAAACATTTAAAGAACTGATACCAATTCTTTTCAAATTCTTCCCAAAAACAGAAGGGGAGGAAACAATTCCTAACTCATTCTATGTGGCCAGCTCTGATAGCAAGGCCAGGCAAAGACATCAGAGCATAACTACAGACCAATATCTCTTATGAATATAGGTGCAAAAATCCTCAATAAATAATAGCAAATCAAATTAAGCAGCAGATTAAAATGATTATACATCATGACCAAGTGAGATTTATTCCTGGAACGTAAGGGTGGTTCAACATACAAAAATCAATCAATATAATACATCACATTAATAAAACGAAGGAAAAAAAACACATGGTCATCTCAGTTGAGTGGAAAGCACATTTGACAAAATCCAACACAATTTCATGATGAAAAACAAAAAATAAAAACATGCAACAAACTATGAATAGGAAAAACTTCCTCAGCATGATAAACGGCATTTATGAAAATACCACAGCTAACATCATACTTAAATGGTGAAGGGCTGAAAAATCTTCCCTTAAGATCAGGAACAAGATAAGGATGCCCACTTTAGCACTTCTGTTCAACACTGAACTAGAAGTTCTAGCCAGGGCAATTGGGCAAGAAAAAGAAACAAAAGGCATCCAAATTGGGAAGGAAGAAGTAAAACTATCTCTAGTCACAAACGACATGATCTTATGTACATAAAATCCTAGCTAATCCACATCAAAAAAGATTAGAGCTAATAAATTCAGTAAAGTTGCCAGATGCAAAATCAGTTGTATTTCTATACACTAGCAATGAACAATCTGAAAATAAAATTAACAAAACAATTCCCATTACAATAGCATCAAAAAAATAAAATACTTAGAAATAATTTTAACCAAGGAGTTGCAATCTTTGTACACTGAAAACTACAAAATGTTGCTAAAAGAAATTAAACACTAAATAAATGGAAAGATGTCTCATGTTCTGGATTGGAAGACTTAATATTGTCAAGATGGCAATACTTCCCCAGTTGATCTACAGATTCAATTCCTATCAAAATCTCAACAGGCTTCTTTGCAAACATGGAAAAGCCAATCCTAAAATTCATATGGAATTGCAAAAGGCAAAATAATGCTTAAAAAGAACAAAGAGGGGGCCAGCCTGGTGGCATAGTGGTTAAGTTGGCACACTCCACTTTGGAAGCCCAGGGTTCACAGGTTCAGATTCCAGGCACGGACCCAGCACCACTCATCAAGTCACACTGTGGCAGCATCCTACATAAAATAGAGGAAGATTGGCACAGATGCCAGCTCAGCAACAATCTTCCTCAAGCCAAAAAAGAGGAATACCAGCAACAGATGTTAGCTCAGGGCCAATCTTCCTCACACACAAAAAAAAGAACAAAGATTCACAGTTCCCCATTTCAAAATTTACTACAAAGTTACAGTAAGTCAGAAAAGTTTAGTATTTGTGTAAGGATAGATATACACACATCAAAGGAACAGAAATGAGAGCATGGAAATAAAGTCATATGTTTACAGTCAACTGATTTCAACAAAAGTGCCAAGAAAAGTGGGGAAAGAAGAGTTTCTTCAAAAAATGGCACTGGGACAACTGGAAATACTCATGCAAAACAATGAAGTTGCACCCCTATTTCATGCCTTATACTAAAATGCACTCAAAACAGGAAAAAGATCTAAATGTGAGAGATAAAACTATTAAATTGTTAAAAGAAAACATATGGGTAAATATTCATGATCTTAGTTTTGGCAATGGAGTCTTAGACATGACACCAAAAGCTCAAGCAATGAAAGAAAAAACAGATAAATTGGACTTCAGCAAAATTAAAACTTTTGTGGATCAAAGAATATTACCAAAACTTAAAGACAATCTACAGAATAGTAAAAAATATTTGCAAATCATGTATCTGATGAGGGATTTGTATCCCGAATATATAAAGTACCCTTACAGCTCAATAGTAAAAAGATATATAATCCAATTAAAATACAAGGAAAGGACTGAATAGACATTTCTCCAAAGAAAATATACAAAGAATCAACAAGAACATGATCATTAGTATCATTCGTCAGTAGGGAAATAAAAATCAAAACCACAATGAGGTATCACTTTACTTATATCCACTAGGATGGCCATAATGAAAAAAAACAGAAAATAACAAATATTGGTGATAATGTGGAGAAAATGGAACTCTTGTACATCACCATTGGGAACGTAAAATGGTGTAGTCACTGTGGAAAAAGTTTGATAGCATTATGGACTAAAATGTGTCCCATCAAAATTCATATGTTGAAGTCCCAGTCCCTAGTATCTGAGAATGTATTTGGTGATAAGGTCCTTAAGAGGTGATTAAGATAAAAGGAGGCCATTAGGGTGAGGCCTTAATCCAATATGACTGATCTTCCTCTAAGAGAGAGAGACACCAGAGGCACACGGAGTGATGACCATGTGAAGCAGCAGCAAGAGGGCAGCCGTCAACAAGCCAAGGAGAGAGGCTCCAGAGGAAACCAATCCTGCTTGCACCTCGATATTTGACTTCCAGCCTCCAGAACTATGAGAAAATAAATTTCTGTTGTTTAAGCCACGTAGTTTGTGATTTTTTTTTTTTATGGAAGCTCTAGCAAACTAACAAAAGTAGTTCCTCAAAGTTAGACATAGAATTACTATATAACCCAGCAAGTCCATTCCTAAGTATATATCAAAAGAATTGAAAACAGGTATTCAAACAAGTACTTATACACAAATGTTCACAGTAGCACAATTCACAATAGCCAAAAAGTATAAATATCCCAAATGTCCATCAACAGATGAATGTATAAACAAAATGTGGATATAGAAGAGGGATACCATCAAGACGGCAACATAGGTCATTTCTGACTTCAGTCCCCCTCACAAAAACACCAATCAAGAACCATCCATAACATCATTGTGAAGATCCTAGAACACAGGGGTGAGGCTGAAGCACACCTCTGGACCACAGAGACCAAGTAGGACTTCATTAGAAGGGTAAGAAGAGCAGCTTCACTCTGACCACATCATCCCTCCCCAGGCTGGCACAGTGCCACACCAAGAGGGCACCCATGGGCCTATGGTTCCTCCAGTAAGAAAGAGAGCCCAAGGTGGACATTCAGCTCCCCCAGCATCTTGGGTCGCTTCCCAGGAGACCCAGTGAGGTCTCACCTCACGGGGATTGTGGAGGGAATCTGTAGGGCTTAACTACTGCAGATCAGATTGCAACAGAGAAGTGGGGTGGGGCTGACAGCAATCAGCACTTGGAGCATGGCAGACTGAGTCCCTACTTATAGCAGCATCAAAGTGGAAATCCCAACCAGCACCCAAGATGGTGGCCCCATCTGATCAGACAACTTGGTGCACAGTTCTGCCTGATTAAGGACCCTAAACAATGAGCATTGCTGGCCTTGGAACCTGTGGACCACAGAGACCAAGACACCTCTTGTCATTGCCCTGCCTGAGCAGGGAAGCTAATTCACAATTCCACCTACTACTGAATGTATCCCCTCCCCCTGCCCTGCTCAATCAGGAAGCCTGGCTGAAACACCTGGAAAGGTGCATAGCCCAGCAGCACTCAAGCAGAGAGCCCAGCCAGTGGTTCTGCCCAACAGCAGAGCCAGGACAGTGGCCCTGTCTGACCAGGGTACCTGGTCCACAGCTCTGCCTGATTCAGGACCCTAAACAATGGGTACTGTCAGCCTTGGAGTCTACTCTGCTGCCCTGCCTGGGCAAGGAAGCTAATTCATAGCCCTCTCTAATGCTGAGTGCTGCCCCCAACACAATCAGGAAACCTAGCCAGAGTATTTGAAAAGATAAGCATCCTAGCAACTTGAGTAAAGAGGCTGGCATGTGCTCTGTTCATTTGCAGAGGTAAACCAGTGGCCCTGAATGAGCAGGGGACTTAGTGCACAGTTCTGCATGATTCAGGTCCCCAAACAATGAGCTGTACTGGCCTTGGGGACTGCTCTGCTCTGCTACCCCACCCAGATAGTGAAGCTAATGCATAACCCCACCTACTGCTGAGTATAGTACCCAGTTCCACCCAATTAGGAAGCCCAATCAAAGAATTCAGGCAACTATGGAGCCCATTCTACAGCTGTGCTAAGGAAGGGACCCAAGCTAGCAATCCTATCCAGCTGTTCCTGGCAAATGGCAATTCCCCCAACCTCAGAGCTCAGGCAGTGACCTCATCCAAAAATAGACCCCAGTGGCAAGCGCCACCTGCCCAAGGATGCTACCAGCTGACCTATCCAGAGCCCCAAGTTGAACAGACTGGTGAAGGACTGTATCTTCCAAAGCAAACCTGTAAAGTCTGGAAGAGGAGGCCACTTACTCAAATGTCTAGATACCAATGCAAAGTATCAAGGATCACAAAAAAATTAGATAAATATGACATCACCAAAGGAAACTAAAAAGGCTCCAATAACTGACCCTAAAGAAATGGAGAACAATGAACTATCTGACAAAGAATTCGGAATAATTCTCTTAAAGAAGTTTAGTGAACTTTAAGAACAAACACAACTAAATGAAATTAGGAAAACAATACATGAACAAAAGAAATAGAAACCATGAAAAAAAAAAACAGAAATCCTACAGCTGCAGAATACAATGACGGAAGTAAAGAGTTCAATAGAGAGCTTCAACAGCAGATGTAACTAGGCAGAAGCATCAGTGAACTAGAATAAAGGTCATTTGAAATTATCCAGTCAGAGGAGCAACAAGAAAAAAGAATGAAAAAGGGTGATGAAAGCCTATAGGCTTTATAGGACACCAGTAAAAAAGAAAACAATATACATATTAAGAGAATCCCAGAAGAGAAGAAAAAGAAAAATACATAGAAAGTATATTTAAAGCAAAAATGGGAGAATTTGGAAGACAGGAGTGTACGAAGATTCTGAACTTGCCTCCTCCCATAGTCACAACAAACCTAAAACTACTGTGGCAAAATTTCCTCTGAGAGAGATCTGGAAACTGGATAAAAAGAAATCCCACAATAAGGGACAACACAGAGAGGGGTGGAAGAGGCAGAGATACAGCCCTGCTGAGGAAAAATGTACACCCTAGCCACGACATTTCATGATCAGGAGTGATCTCAGAGATATAGAATTTTTCCCAGAGGAGCAGGGAGTTCAAGCTCCACATTACACACTCCAGCCCTTAGATCCAGCACAAGAGAGACTAGATCCCAAAATAACTAGCTTAGAAAAACAAAGGAGAATATGCACAGGAAAACTATAGAACTTCAGGGAAAGGAAAACCTGCTCTTAAAGGGCCCACACACAGACTTACTCAACACTGAAACCAGCACAAAAACACCAGACAGAAAAGTGCATAGTTTATTGGTAAAAGAGACTCACTTACTAAGATGAGAGCACATCCTGGAGATACAGGAAGTGTTTGGGCTCACCCCCCGCCTCAGGGACTGAGACATGGGTGGCAGCCATTACTGTGACCTAGTTCAGCTATGCTGACACAGATGCTGGCAGACACCATTGGAATCCTTCCTCTAGCCTGTTAGTGCAGGGGTGTGCTCCGCCCACTAGAGCACCTGAGGTAATCAAGTACAGCCAAGCAGCACAGGCAGCATGCCCTAGAGACTGGCCACACCCACCAGCAAGCTCACAGCAGACTTGTACCAGTGGGCCTCGTAAACAGCCACACAGGGGATCTGTCCCAACTACCAACACCTTAAATGGTTGTGTGTTGCCAATCTGCCCCACCCATTAGCACACTTGAAGCAGCTGTGCAGTGCAGGGCTACACAGCCAGTATGTGCCAGAGGCCTGCCCCAACCAAAAGCAACATGCCACAGCTACATGCCACAAAGCTAACCACACCAGAGGCCTGCCCACCCATCAACATATCCAAGGCAGCTGAGGACTGCAGGAGCATACAGCCAGCCACACCAGGGGCCTGCAGCAGTTCTGTATCCCTGGGCCTAACAACCAGCCACAGTGGGGGCCTGACTTGCTCACCAGCAAAACCATGGTAGTTGTGTGCTACCAGACCTTGCAGCCAGCTGTGCCAGGAGCTTTCCCCACCCAATAACGTGTCCATAGCAGCTACATGTGCCCAGACCTCACAACCAGCTGGCCCAGGGGCCACCTCAGCCTACCCACACACCTGCAGCAACAGCAACCCCACCAAAACATAAGGGCACATGCAGTCCACAAAGGGGACCCCCCTGGAGCATTTGGCATGGGTGACAAGAAAGGAGCATGCTGCTGGGCCCCATAAGACACCTCCTACATAAAGCCACATTTCCAAAATTGTGTGACATATACATAGAAATAAGCACAGAGAAGTAGGCAAAATGATGAGACAAAGGAATATGTTCCAAATAAAAGAACAGGACAAACCCTCAAAAAAAGAACTAAATGAAACAGAGTAAACAATCTGCCTGATAAAGAGTACAAACTAATGATCATTAGGATGCTCACTGAACTGAGGAGAAGAATAGATGAACACAGTTAGAACTTCAACAAAGAATTAGGAAACATAAGAAAGAACCAATCAGAGCTGAAGAACACAACAAAGGAAATGAAAAATACACTAGAGTGAATCAAAAGCAGAATAGATGACACAAAAGAATGAATCAGTGATCTGGACAAAAGAGTAGAGGAAATCACCCAAGTAGGACAAAAAAAAAAGAAAAAAGAATTTAAAAGAATGAGAACAGGTCTAAGGCACTTCTGGGACAACATCAAGCATGCTAACATTCACATTATAGGTGTCCTAGTAAGACAAAAGAAAACAAAGGAGCAGAGAACTTATTTGAAGAAAGAATAGCTGAAAAATTCCCTAACCTGGGAAAGGAAACAGACATCCAAGTACAGGAAGCACAGAGAATACCAAACAAGATGAACCCAAAGAGGCCCACACCAAGACACATTATAATTATAAATGTCAAAAATTAAAGATGAAGAGAGAGTCCTAAAAGCTGCAAGAGAAAAGCAACAAGTTGCATGCAAAGGAAAATCCCATAAGGCTACCAGCTGATTTCTCAGCAGAAATCTTACAGGCTAGAAGGGAGTGGCACCATATATTTAAAATGTTGAAAGGAAAAAACCTACAACCAAAAATACTCTATCGAGCAAGGTTATCATTCAGAATGGAAGGAGAGAGAAAGAGTTTTCCAGACAAGCAAAAACTAAAGGAGTTCATCACCACCAAACTGGCCTTAGAAGAAATGTTAAAGAGACTTATTTAAGTGAAAAAGAAAAGGCCGGAAACAGGAATAAGAAAATTATCAAAGAAACAATATCATTGGGTAAAGGTAAATGTACAGTAAAAGTAATAGATCAACCACCTATAAAGCTACTATGAAGGTCAAAAGACAAAAGTACTCAAATCATCTATGTCTATAACAAGAGGTTAAGGGATACACAAAAATAAAACAGGCAAAATATGATGTCAAAAACATAAAATATTGGGTTGTGGAGTAAAAGCGAAAGGCTTTTAGTAAGAGCTCAAACTTAAGAGACCATCAACTTAGTACAGATTGCTATTTACATAGGCTATTATATATGAACCTCACAGTAACCACAAACCAAATACCTATAATAAACACACAAAAACTAAAGATAAAGGAACCCAAACATAACACTAAAGAAAGCCATCAAATCACAAGGGAAGAGAGCAAGAGAAGAAGAAAGGAACAGAGAAGAACTATAAAAACATCCAGGAAAAAAGTAACAAAATGGCAACAAGTACATACTGGTCAATAGTTAATTTTAATGTAAAGGGACTAAATGTTCCAATCAAAAGACACAGGGTGGCTAAGGCCCATACATATGCTGCACACAAGAGATACACTTCAGACCTAAAGACACAAACTGAAAGTGAACGGATGGAAAAAGATATTCCAAGCAAATGGAAATCAAAAGAAAGCTGGAGTAGCAATACTTATATCAGTAAAATAGACTTTACTTATATCAGTAAAATAGACTTTAAAACAAAAACTGAGATAAGAGAGAAAGAAGAGCACTACATAATGACAAAGGGAACAATCCAACAAGAAAATATAATGCTTGTAAATATCTATGTGCACAATATAAGAGCACCTAAATACATAAAGCAAATATTAACAGACATAAAAGAAATTGACAGTAACACAATAATAGGAGGAGACTTTAACACTCCACTTACATCAATGGATAGATCATCCACACAGAAGATCAATAAGAAAACATCGGCCTTAAATGACACATTAGAGCAGATGGATTCAGCAGATATATACAGAACATCCCATCCAAAGACTGAAAAATACACATTCTTTTTGAATGCACATGGAACGTTCTCCAGGATAGAAACATATTAGGCCACAAAACAAGTCTCAATAAATTTAAGATTGAAATAATATCAGGTATCTTTTCCAACCACAACGGTATGAAACTAGAAATCAACTACAAGAAGAAAGTTGGAAAAGTCATAAATATGTGGAGATTAAACAAAGTGCTATAACAATTACTAAGTCAATGACTAAATCAAAAGAGAAGTTAAAAAATACCCAGAGACAAGTGAAATTGAAAATATGACATACTAAAATCTATGGAATACAGCAAAAGTGGCACTAAGAGGGAAGTTTATAGCAATGCAGGCCTACCTTTCTTGTTCAAAAAACAAGAAAAATCTCAAATAAACAATCTAACATTACATCTAAAGGAAGTAGAAAAAGAAGAACAGATGAAGCCCAAAATTAGTAGAAGGAAGAAAATAAAAATCAGAGCAGAAATAAATGAAATAAAGACTAAAAAGACAGAAAAGATCAACGAAACCAAAAGCTGGTTCTTTGAAAAGATAAACAAAACTGACAAACCCTTAGGTAGACTCACTAAAAGAAAAAGAGAGAAGGCTCTAATAAATAAAATCAGAAATAAAAGAGAAGAAATTACAATGGACACCAATTGCAATACATTTGGTGTATTACAAACAATTGTATACACCAATTGCTGTATACAATTGTACAACTATAATACAGATAATTATAAGACAAATATAAACAATTATAAGAGAATCCTACAAAAAACTATGTGCCAACAAATTGGATAACCTAGAAGAAATGGATAAACTCTTAGAATCATACAATCTCCCAAAACTGAAACAAGAATAAATAGAGAATCTGACTAGACCAATCACAAGAGATCAAAACAGTAATCAAAAATTTCCCAGAAACAAAAGTCCAAAAAGAACAGGACAAGAAGGCTTCTACGGTAAATTCTAACAAACATTCAAAGAAGATTTAATACCTATCCTTCTCAAAATATTCCAAAAAATTGAGGATAAGGGGATGTTTCCTAACTCATTTTACAAGGCCAACATTACCCTGATACAAAACCAGATAAGGGGAACACAAAAAAGCAAAATTACAGGCCGATATCACTGATGAACATAGATGCAAAAATCCTCAACAAAATATTAACAAATTGAATACAGCAATCCATTAAAAGGATCACACACCATGATCAATTGGAATTTATTCCAGGGACGCAGGGATGGTTCAACATCCAAAAGTCAATGTGACACACCACACTAACAAAAAAATCACATGATCATCTCAATAGATGCAGAGAAAGCATTTGACAAGATTCAACACCCATTTATGATAAAAAAAAAAAAAACTTTCAATAAAATGGGAATAGAAAGGAAAGTACCTCAACATAACAAAAGCCATATACAACAACCCCACTGCCAACATCATACTCAATGGTAAAAAACTGAAACCTATTTCTCTAAGAACAGGAACAAGACAATGATCCCCTGTCACTACTCTTATTCAACATAGTATTGGAAGTGCTAGTCAGTGCAAACAGGCAGGAAAAAGAACTAAAATGGATAAAAACTGGAAAGGAGAAGTAAAACTGTCACTATTTGTGGATGACAGGATTCTATACATAGAAAACCCTAAAGACTCCACCAAAAAAACTATTAGAAATAATCAACAACTACAGTAAAGTTATAGGCTACAAAAACCAACACACAAAAATCAGTCTCATTTCTACACATGAACAACAAACCAGCAGAAAGAGAAAGCAAGAATACAATCCCATTCACAATCACAACAAAAAGAATAAAATACCTAGGAATAAATTTAACCAAGGAGGTGAAAGACCAGTACACTGTAAACTATAAGACATTATTGGAAGAAATTGAAGAAGACATAAAGAAATGGAAAGATATTCCATACTCATGGATTGGAAGAATTAACCATAATTAAAATGTCCACATTACCTATAGCAATCTACATATTCAATGTAATCCCAATCAGAATCACAATGGCATTTTTCACAGAAATAGAACATAGAAGACTACAATTTCTATGAAACAACAGAAGAACCAGAATAGCCAAAGCAATCCTGTAAAAAAGAACAAAGCTGAAGGTATCACACTCCCTGAATTCAAAATATACTACAAAGCTATAGTAATGGAAACAGCATGGTAGTGGCACAAAAAGAGACAAGACACACAGATCAATGGAAGAGAACTGATCCTAGAAATAAACCGACACATTTATGGACAGCTAATTTTTGACAAAAGAACCAGGGAACACACAATGGAGAAAGGAAAGTGTCTTCAATAAATGGTGGAAAAACTGGAGAACCACATGCAAAAGAATGAAAGTAGACTACTACCTTGGACAATACACAAAAATTAACTCAAAATGGGATTGAAGACTTGAATGTAAGACCTGACACCACAAAACTCCTAAAAAAAACATAGGCAGTATGCTGTTTAACATTGGTCTTAGTAGTATCTTTTTGAATACCATGTCTTCTCAGGCAAAGGAAACAGAAGAAAAAATAACTGGGACTACATCAAACTAAAAAGCTCCACACAGCAATTTAACCATCAGGAAAATGTAAAAACAACCTACCAATCAGGAGACAATATTTGCAAATCATATATCCAATAAGGGGTTAATATCCAAAATATATAAAGACCTCATACAACTCAACAACAAAGAAACAACCCAATCAAAAACAGGGTAAAGGATATAAACAGACATTTTTCCAAAGAAGATATATATATGGTCAACAGGCACATGAAAAGATGTTCAACATCACTAATTATTAGGGAAATGCAAATCAAAACCACAAGGAGATATCACCTCATGCCCGAAAGAACGGTTATTATTAAAAAGACAAGAAATAACAAGAGTTGGAGAGGATGTGGAGAAAAGGGAACTCTCATACACTGCTGGTGGGAGCGCAAACTGGTGCAGCCACTATGGAAAACACTGTGGAGATTCCTCCAAAAGTTAAAAACAGAAATACCATATGATCCAACTATTTCACTTATGGGTATTTAACCAAAGAACAGGAAAACACTGATTCAAAAAAATATAAGCACCCTTATGTTCACTGCAGCATTATTCACAGTAGCCAAGACTTGGAAGCAACCCAAGTGCCCATCAACTGATGAATGGATAAAGAAGATAGATAGCGGAATACTACTCAGACCTAAAAGAACACAAAATCTTGCCATTTGCAACAATATGGATGGACCTTGAGGGTATTATGCTAAGCAAAATAAGTCAGACAGAGAAAGACAATTACCATATGACTTCACTCATATGTGGAAGACAAAACAACAAAAACAAACAAATACATAGATACCGAAAACAGATTGGTGGTGACCAGAGGGGAAGACGGCATATGGAGGCCAAAAGGTGTATGGTGACAGGTGGCAACCAGACTTTTGGTGGTGAACATGATGCAGTCTATACAAAAGTCAAAATATAACGTTGTACACCTGAAATTTATATAATGTTATAAACCAATGTGACCTCAATAAAAATAAATAATAATGTAAGTAAAAAATAAATCAATAAATAAACAATAAGGATTCCATGAGACATGGAAAAGAAGGAAAAAAGCTCTCTTTATTTGGATTGCAAATACTAGCAAACAGAATTCAAAAACATATTAAAAAGATTATACAGCAAAACCAAGTAGGAATTATACCTGGAACACAGGATGACTCAATATATGTAATAATATGTAACAATATAATACACCACAAAAACAAAATGAATGATAAAACTACATGATCATCCCAATAGATGCAGAAAAAGCTTTTAACAAAAAATTCAACAATCTTGACAAAATTAATAAGAACAGTCAATAAACTAAGAATATAAGTCAATTAGGCTCACATGTGAGAGGATGGACTATAATTAGTTCTTGGGTGGCGAACATGATGTAATCTACACAGAATTCGGAATATATTATGATGTATATCCAAAAGCTATATAACGTTATAATCCAATGTTACTGCAATTAAAATAAATTAATTTTTTTAAAAAAACTAAGAATATAAGGAAACTAACTCAACATAAAAATCCATACGTGAACAGGTCACACAAACACCATACTCAATGGGGAAAGACTGATAGCTTTTCCTCTAAGATCAAGAACAAGGCAAGGCTGCCCACTTTCACCATCACTATTCAACGTAGTACTAGAATTTCTAGATAGAGCAATTAGAAAAGAAAAAAATAATAAAAGGCATACAAATTGGAAAACAAGAAGTAAAATTCTCTTTGTTTGCAAATGTCACAATGTATGTAGAAAACTCTAAAGATTCCACACACATACAAACACACAAAAAATGTTAGAACAAATGAATTCAGCAAAGTTGCAGGATACAAAATTAACATTTAAAGTCAGTTGTATTCCTACATGTTAACAAGGACCAATCCAAAAAGAAAATTAGGAAAACAATCGCATTTACTATAGCATCAAAAAAGATAAAAATATTTCAGAATAAACTTAACCAAGGAGATGAAAGATTTGTAAACAGAAAATCGTATATTTGTACAATATAAAACATTGCTGAAGGAAATCAAAGAAGATAGAGATAAATGGAAAGACATCCCATGCTCATGGATTGGAAGATTTATTATTGTAAAAATGTCCATCCTAGTCAAACTAATATACAGATTCAATGAAATTCGTACCAAAATTCCAATGGCATTTTTTTCAGAAACATAAAAAACATACTAAAATTCATATGGAACCTCAAGGGACCTCGAATAGCCAAAACAATCTTGAAAAAGAAAAAGTTGGAGGCCTCAAATTTCCTGACTTCAAAATATACTACAAAGCAACAGTAATTAACACAGTGCCATGCTGGCATAAAGACAGATATATATGTACGCCTAAAACTAATACAATGTTATATGTCAATTATATCCCAATTTTTAAAAATAAAAATATAGGGACCAGCCCAGTGGTGCAGTGGTTAAGTGCGCATGTTCTGCTTTGGTGGCCTGGGGTTCACCAGTTTGGATCCCAGGTGCAGACATGGCACTGCTTAGCAAGCCATGCTGTGGCAGGCGTCCCACATATAAAGTAGAGGAAGATGGGCATGGATGTTAGCTCAGGGCCAGTCTTCCTCAGCAAAAAGAGGAGGACTGGCAGCAGATGTTAGCTCAGGGCTAATCTTCCTCAAAAACAATTAGATAAATAAATAAATAAAATAAACATATAATTTAAAAGATCGATACATAGGCCAATAGAACAGAACTAATAACCCAGAAATAAACTCTTGCATATAAGTCAAAATAATTTTTGACAAGGGTACCAAGACAATAGAAGGGGGAAAGAACAATCTCTTCAACAACTAATGCTGGGAAAACTGGATATGCACGTGCAAAAGAATAAAGTTCTACTCTTTCCTTACACCATATACAAATATTAAGTCAGAACGGATCCATGACCTAAATCTAAGATCTAAACCTATTAAACTGCTAGAAGAAAACAAGGGAAAAGCTTCAGGACATTGGATTTGGCAATGATTTCTTGGACATGACACCAAAAGCCTAGGCTTAACAAAAGCAAAAACAAACAAGTGGGGCTACGTCAAACTAAAAAGTTACTGCACAGCAAAGGAAACAATCAACAAAATGGAAAGGGAGAAAATGTTTGCAAAGCACATATCTGATAACAGGCTAATAGCCAAAATATGTAAGGAACTAATACAACTCAACAGCAAAAAAACAGATAACCTGATTAAAAAATGGGCAAAGCACTTGCATAGATATTTTTCCAAAGAAGACATACAAATGGTCAAGAGGTACATGAAAAGGTGCTCAACAGCACTCATCATTAGGGAAATGCAAATCAAAACCAAGATGAAATATTATCTCACACTTATTAGAATAGCTATTATCAAAAAGACAGGAGAAAACAAATGTTGGCAAGAATGTGGAGAAAAGGGACCCCTTCTACCATTGGTGAGAAGGTTAAGTTGGTACAGCAACTACGGAAAACAGTATGAAGGTTTCTCAAAAATTTAAAAATATAAGTACCATGTGATACAGCAATCCCACTTCTGAGTATGTACCCAAAGGAAACAAAATCATTATCTCAAAGAGATATCTGCACTCCAATGTTCATTGCAGCATTCATAATAGCCAAGATATGGAAACAACCGATGGATGACTAGATAAAGAAGTTGTAGTGTACACACACGCACGCACACACACACTGGAATATTATTCAGCCATAAAAAAGAAAGACATCCTGCCATTTGTGACACCACGGATGAATCTGGGAGACATTACACTAAGTGAAATAAGCCAGACACAGAAAGACAAATATTGCATGACCTCACTTACATATGGATCTTACAAAAAAAAAAAGACAAAAGGCAAACTCATAGTAACAGTGAATAGAATGGTGGTTACCAGGGGCTGGGGGAGGGGGTCATAGGGAGTTATTGTTTAATGCATACAGAGTTTCAGTTTTGCAAGAGGAAAAGAGTTCTGGGATGGATGGAGGTGATGGTTGCACAACAATATGAATGTACTGAATACTACCGAACTGTACACTTAAAAAATGGTTAACAGGGGGCCAGCCCCATGGCCGAGTGGTTAAGTTCACATGCCTTGCTTCGATGACCCAGGGTTTCACCAATTCGGATCCTGGGCATGGACACGGCACCACGCATCAGGCCACACTGAGGCAGTGTCCCACATAGCACAACCAGAAGCACTCACAGCTAGAGTCTACAACTATGTACTGAGGAGCTTTGGGGAGAAGAATAAAAAAAAAAAGAAGAAGATTGACAACAGTTGTAGCTCAGGTGCCAATCTTTAAAAAAAAAAAAAAAAAGAAAAGAAAAGATTAGCAGGGCCAGCCCGGTGCCATAGCAGTTAAGTTCGCACGTTGTGCTTCAGCAGCCCAGGGTTGACTGGTTCGGATCCCGGGTGCAGACATGCCTGCTGCTTGTCAACCCATGCTGTGGCAGGCGTCCCACACGTAAAGCAGGGGAAGATGGCCACAGATATTAGCTCAGGGCCAGTCTTCCTCAGCAAAAAGAGGAGGATTGGTGGCAGATGTTAACTCAGGGCTAATCTTCCTCAAAAAAGAAAATGGTTAACATAGTAAGCTTTATGGCATTGTGTATTTTACTAAAGTAAAAAATCTGGAAAAAATGTATATATCAATGTACATATAAATGTGTGTATATGTACACACACACATATACACACAAATGTGTATTTATTTTTTCACAGCAAAACACGAGAAAATATATTCCAAAATGTTAATGGTGCTTATATATTAGAGTGAGATTACAGATAATTTGTTTTCGTATGTGCTTTTCTCACTTTTTCAAATGTTTCACAATAATACTTTTATAATCAGATACACAATAAACATTATTTTTCACAACTCAAAAAATAAGAAAGTGCATTATCAAATAGCAAGTGCAATATTATTTCATTTTTAAAAAATAATGTATATAACCATGGGAAAACAGGAAGGTAAATAAAAATGTTAATAATGGTTGGTTATCTCAGGGAAATAGGATTTTGGTGATTTTTATTTTCTTCTTTTTGCGCGTCTTTATTTTTTATCGTGTGTGTGTGTGTGTGTGTGTGAGAGGAAGATTGGCCCTGAGCTACCATCTGTTGCCAATCTTCCTCTTTTTGCATGAGGAAGACTGTCACTGAGCTAACATCTGTGCCAATTTTCCTCTGCTTTATATTGTGGGACGCCACCACAGCATGGCTTGACAAGTGGTGCTAGGCCTGTGCCCGGGATCCGAACCTGAGAATCCCAGGCCACCAAAGTGCAGCACGTGAACTTAACCACTATGCCACTGGGCCAGCCCAGACTTTATTTTTTAAATTTTCATTAATTATGACATATTACTTTTGTAATATAAACTTGCATTAAAAAACACAATAAAGTATAAATACTACATAAGAAAATACTAATGACCCAGTCAATGCTGTACTTAAAGAAAAATTCACAGATCTAAATGCCTATGTTAAGAATAAAGAAAAATAATGCTTTCTAATGCCTTTCCACCTCCTTAAGGTGCTGTATCTAGACTAATGTTTCTGAATGGATTACCACATTGAAGTTTAAACAATCAATATAACTTTAAATATTTTATTACTAAAAGTATTAATAATTAATTTAATTATTAATTATCATTAATGTAATTAATATTGTTCGTTTATTATTGATTGATAACAATTAAAATTATTAAAATATTGAGTAATATTTACACCTTGCAGTTTACACAGAATACATACATTACGTTCTTCCTTAACTGCTTCTTCTAACTGAGCTGCAAATTGTGAACAACATATCAAGAATGAACTCAGATCATCCCCAACCTTTTGAAAAGAATAACAAAACAGAAAGTTACTTTTATTTCAGAACCCATATGTATATCCATTTATATTTCAGTATATTCAACTACTTTTGAAAATATTTTCATGTATGTAACTTATGTCCCTTCAAACACATAAGACAAGAAAGCACACTCTAAATGCTATCCTACCAAATTCTCCCAGAAAGAAAGTACATTCTGGGGAGTGGCCCATTAATGACATATACCCAGCTATGTCTCTCCAGTCATTCTCCCCTATACAGTTGCAGAAAATCAAGCATCCCAGACTTAGCCTCTTGAAATTGACAGGTGGCAAAAAAAGGTGGCCACTGTGTGTATACCTTATAAATATTTCTTTGTGTTAGAAAATGAATGCTAATTAGGACTTATTGTAAGTATATTTGCCAAGAGCTGTAGTCTTGCATCCTCACTTAATGGGCAAGAGAAAACTTTGACGAAAAAAATAGTTACAGGTTAAAATGTCACAATGACTGAATCTCTTCTAGTAGAGCAGTGACTTGTAAATCAGAGAATTGATCCATGATGAACAAATCTCAGATGCTTATATACACTCAAAGAATGTTCTCCATGAGGAATATGTTTGTTCAACATTACATTTTAAACATACTCATAGGCTCATATACCTCTTTGTCATGGTAAAGGCCTATAATCATATAGGAGAGGGAAGAAAAACTGAAACAGTCATTCATGATAATGAAAATAGGAACGAACTAGAGTTACTAATCACAAATATAAAGTGAGACCATTTGCATACTTGGGGATTTTCTTCCACCCACATTCAGGTGCCAGATAGATAGAGAAGACAGAGATCAATTTGACCAGACTTGCAGATTAACAAAATAAATATCAATAAATAAGCAATCAATAAAGCAGGACAGGGCAAGAGAGTTAAGTACATATGCAAGGAAAGAATAATAATAACAATAGACCATGGAATTTAAGCTTAGGGAGGTAAGAACACAAGGAGATTTGGGACAGTAAAAGGCCGTAGGGCCAATAGATTATAGTTCCCAATGGAATCAAAGGACTTTTGGAGGCATAATATTAGACAGACTAAGTGAGAAAGCTAAAAGGCAGTCGTCAGAGATTAGGATGGTTGAAACAAACTATGGAAGTTAAATAAGGCTACATACTGTATGATTTTATTTATACGAAATTCTAGAAAAGGCAAAACTATAGTGATAAATCAGTGGTTGTCTAGAGCCAAGGCAGGAGAGAATTGACTGTAAAGGGGTACAAGGGAGCTTTCTGGGATAATAAAAATGCTTTACAGTTTGATTGTGGTGGCAATTACAGAACTATAAAAAAAAAGGAGGAGCTAAAAAGCAGAGAAATCTTATCCTGCACATTCTCATGGTAATTGTATTTCAAAGCTCTGCCAGGATTGAACCAAAATGTGAACCAAAACTGTTTAAATTGAAGTTCAAACTCCTGCCAACTAAAATATTGGCAAGATCAAAGAAATCAGCCCCTCAGGGGAAGCAGCAATAGGAGACATTGCAGATTAGACAAATCAGATAAAACCTCAACCTAATTAAACATATGGATCAGTTCCCACCCAACTCAACTCTTAGAGGAATGAGAATGATTAGCCCTTCACCCTAAATGCCATAAAGGAAACAGCAACCATTCTCTAGGAAACAAAACACTGTACAATAGTTTCCAATGTTCTTCTAAATACAATGCTTGAGATCCAATAAAAAAAATCACAAAACATATGAAGAACCAGAAAAACACAATCCATAATCAAAGGAAAAACTAGTTAGAAGAAGCAATCACACTCTTCACCCAGATATTGGAATTAGCAGACAAGAAATTTTTAAAACTCTGTTATCAATAAGATAAAAGAATTTACAGGAAAAGATAAAGTAGGTGAGGAGAGGGATAACAGCAGGAGAGATATTAAAACCCCTAAAAAGGAACCAAAAGATAATCCTAAACGTAAAAATTACAATATTTAAAACTAAAAATGTCATAGGATTGAGCTTAACATCAGATCAGACACTACAGGAAGGATTGGTGAATTGAAGATAGGGTAATGTATGTTGTCCAAACTGAAGCAGAGAAGAAGAAAACACTGAAACAGATGAACAGAGTGTGAGTGACTTCTCATACTGTATCAGTCTGATGTACATGTAATTGGAGTCTCAAAAAAAGGAGGGTGGGAGGCAGTAAAATATTTGAAGAAATAATGAATGAAAATTTCCAAATTTGATGAAAAAATCAACTCAGACTCAGTTTGATGAACTCCAACCAGAATAAACACAGAAAATATCTCACCTAGGCCTATCTTATCAAACTGCCGAAACCCAAAGATAAGGAGAAAATCTTTAAAGCAGTCAGAAAAAAAAAGAGTAAACAATAATATCACAACAATAGCACAAAAACGTAAGTGAGGAAAATGTTATTATACTGCTATAAAGTTCTCACATTAGAAATGAAGCAGTATAATATTAATTAAAGATATATTGTGATGCTAAAGATACATACGCAATCCCTACAGAAAGTACAAAAAATACATAGCTAAAAAGCAAAAAACAATACAAAATACTAAAAAATACATAATTAACACAAAATAAGACAGAAAAGAAAAAGAGCAAAAAACATATAGGACAAAACAAAGCAAATAGCAGGATAGTAGACTTTATTCACATTATTTCATTAACATTTCACTATAATAAACTAATTATATGACATGACATTTAATTGTATCAATTAAATGTAAATGAACCAAACAGCAATTAAAAGACAGAGATTGTCAGACTGGATAAAAAAGCAAGACTCACCTATATGCTATTTCAAAGAGACACAGTAAATACACAGTTATAGTTTGAAAATAAAGTTTGAGAGGAGATATACAATGACTAATCATAAGAAAGCTGATATCAAAGTAGACATCAGAACATAAAATTGTATCAAAGTAAAAAGTAGTTTTGGACTTCCTGTTCTGGCCATGATGGACTGGGCCAATTCCTCTAATCCTCCCCTCTACAACTAATATACTGCAGACAATACCACAAACCAACACAAGAAAATTCTGAAAGGTAGAAAGAGAAAGTAGAGGTCTCGAGAATTGAGGAATACAAGAGTTCCTTGGGTTTTCTTCATACCTATATATAAAATATCTGGAACACTAGGAAAGCCTGCAACCTGAACTGTCAATAAGTACAGACTAATAAAAAGCCCTAAGAAAAGCCACAGGACTGTGAAAAGGAGTCTCTAGCATAAAGCAAAACCTTTTCGACAATACCTATCCTACTTGAGCTAAACACCAAGAAAAAAACTGCACCACCACCCATAGGTGTCAACAGAACTGAAAAACAATATGGCAGTGAAATTTGGCCCTCTATGTCCCTCACCAGGGTGGTGTCAGCAAGGCTGACTGGAGAGTGAATGTCCACCAACTACTAGTGGTAGCAGGTAGCACTCCAATTCCTCCATCAGAATGGTGGTGGTGGAACGGAGCAGGGAAGTGAATTTTCACCCTTGTCTGGAAGTAGCAGTCAGAATGAGTCTAGGAAGTCTGCTCTCATCACTATTATTAAATATAATACTGGAAGCCAGAGCCAGCACAATAAGTCAAGGAAAGGAAATAAAAAGCATTCAAATTGGAAAGAAAGAAGTAAAACTGTCCCTATTTGAAGAAGGCATAATTGTCTATGTAGGAAATTCCAAGGAATCTGCAGACAAACTCCTAGAATAAAAAAGTACATTGAGCAAAGTTACAAGATATAAGATCAACATAGAAAAAAATCAATCGTATTTCTATATGCTAGCAACAAACATGTGGAAACTGAAATTAAAACATAATGCCCTTAATAATCATTCCAAAAATCATGAAATATCAATGTATCAATCTAACAAATCATGCATAGGATCTGTATGATGAAAATTACAAAATTTTGATGAAAGGGCTCAAACAAGACCTAAATAAATGGAGGTACATACCATGTTCATCAATTGAATGACTCAACATTGGTGTTTTATTACATGGAGCCAAACTCAATCCCTAACTAACAAAACTAATTAGAAAACAGAAGAATACTACTCCACGAGTAAAGTGTATTAAATTACAGTTGAATATTACGAAATATGTAAAATAATTCCTCTCATCAATAGATTGAAGGAGAAAAACGACATAACCACCTTAATAATTACACTATTTCAGTATATGCAAGGACATTTGTTTAAACTCTATAATCTCTTTATTGTTTTGGGTTTTTCTTAGCAAACTAGAAATGGAAGAATACTTTCTTAATGTGATAAAAAATATATACCTCAAGCCAACAGACAACCACATGCTTAAAAATTAAACAGGAGAGGCATTAGCATTAAAAGTAGGCTCAGGATATAGATATGTCTTCATTAAACTTAAGATAAATGTTGGCAGGGGATGGAAAAATCAGTACACTACTTTCAAGTTTCCTAACAGGATCATTTTCATAAATGGGGAATTCATTCTGAGAACATGTATGGACTCCGAAAGAAAATCTTAGCCCTTTTCAATGTTAACGTCTCTACATTTGGGTTACAAATACTTACAGATAAAGTTGATCCTTCCTGTTCAGGCTTCACAATTGGTGTTTCTCCATTTTGAATACTATACCCATAGGCTTCTTCCAAAGTAGAAACAACCTATGAGAAAATCAAAGCAAATTAAGTACTTTCATAATTTAAAATTATTATATTAAATGTAAAAAGATATTTAGTCAATCATGTCAAGACCTTTTTAGCAGTAAAAATTATTTCTGCCAGCGCCATAAACTTAAATTTTATGTTTATGGGAGAGGGTCTGTCTATGAATACTTGAAGCATCAAGTCTACTTACCACCAAAGTATTCCTCAAAATCTGACTGACTCAACTTTCTTCTTTGAAGAGAGTGCGGAAAATAGAGATGGAGATCAGAAAGCAATACATTTTTAAAGGAAATTCTCTGAGCTAACCACTCAAACTTTAAGCAAGTTCGTATTTTGGAAGTTTGACAAACTATATTCTTTTTATACTTGTGCTATTTCTCACTTGGTATTCGGTACATTTACAATTCAATTCTGGATCACCATGCAAAAAGAAACTCAGAGAAAGGGAGGTGGTTTTTTTTCCCCAACACTAAGAGCTAAACTTTCTAAAGTGCAGAGCAGAGTTAACATAGCAGGCATGAGACTGAGAAAGGCCTATCCTCAGAAAGATCTGCTTGCAAGGTTGGTCTTGGACTGGCACCTCAGAATTTGGATTTCAGGAGGGTTCCCACCATTCAATAACTGATAACAGTGGCTCAGTGCCCTTAAACTATCTGTGCAAACAATGTGATTTATGCTGAACACATGCTTTCCTTCAGGGAGTCTGGAATTTTTGTACATGCCAAGCAGAGAGTACCTAGGTAACCACCACCCCCAAAAAAAACCCTGGGTACTGAGTCTCTGATGAACTTCTCTGGTAGACATTTCACGTGTTGTCACAATTTGTTGTTGGAGGAGTTTGTTACTGGAGTCACACCCATGTCCTGTGTGACTCCAAAGGGAGACGAATCTTGGAAGCTTGAACCTGGTCTCCTCTAGACTTCACCCCATGTGTCTTTTCTTTTTGCAGATTTTGTTTTGTACCTTTCACTGTAATAAATCTTAGCCATTAATATGACTTTATGCTGAGTCCAGTGAGTCCTCCTAGCAAATCACTAAACCCGGGGATGGTCATGGGGACCCCCAATACATAGACCAACAAATGTCTTACCATCTTCAGATGTTCGGTAATTTTCCTGATCAATTCCTCTTCTGACATGAAGTCATCTGTCTTACTTGATGGTATAGGCAAAGCATATCTTAAAATGGATTCTCCTGTTGGTGGAGATCTTAAGACCATCGGTTCAAGTTTATCACGTACTAATTTTGCCTTACGTTTTTGCTTTGATTTAGATGACCAAGGTGAACTAGGTCGTCCTTTTTTATTAGTTAATTCTGGAACATTTACCACTTTATCACTAACTGCCAACTGATGCTTTACTGGCTTCATTTTGTTATTTACTTAGCTTCCAAATTATAGATGAAAAAAATTGTATTCCTTCCTGTGAATAAAATATTAAGATTTCAGATTCAAAATGATGGCAGGATTATCAACTATCTTGAAGATGGTGAATCCTAAAGTCGACTCTGGAGAAATTACAAAATGAAGAAGGAAACATTCCTAACAACAAATAATAGCAAATTTAAAAAAAAAAAAAAAACCTGTGAGAAACACCTCTAGGTGACTGAAGGCTGATTTAGGTATGGGCATTTAGGACGAGGGCTGAAGGAAGGGAATAAGACAGTGGCAGCACTGAGAATATATTCAGAAAACTTTAAAATTTTATTCTTACTTTCCCACCATTTTTAAACTAATATATGCCCTTTATATAGATCATTATTTCCGTAGGAGTAATAGCCTAGGCCCAGTGTATCAGCAAGGTAATATCAAGGTAGCACCAAAGTCATGCTGGAATAAGGAAGTATAGACTGGGCAGGCCATAGGATTGCATTCTTCCACTTCTCTCTTTCTCCAAAGCTGACTGATTAGGACTCAGGACAATGCCTCCTCCCAAAGAATTTTAAAGTATATGCCTGACCACGGGAGTTGTCTGGTATACTAGAAAAATTAAGATAGAATAGCACTGGTTCTCTGTTGTCTGAAGCTCTCCACACTTACAAAAGTCCCATTGTTGTGGGTTGAACTGTGCCCCCCAAAAACGTGTGTTCAAGTCCTAATCCCTGGTACCTAAGAATATGCCCGTATTTGAAAATACAGTCTTTGCAGATGTAACCAGGGTAAGATGAGGTCATACTGGATTGGAGGGGGCCCTAAATCCAATGAGTGGTGTCATTTTAAGAAAGTCACGTGAATACACAAACACGTAGACATACAGGAAAGAAGCCCACGTGATAAGAGAGACCAGTGAGTGATGCAGCTGCAAGCCAAAGAATGTTCAGGATTGCCAGCACCCACCAGAAGTGAGGAAGAGGCAAGGGAAATCTTCCCCAGAACCTTCGGGGGGGAGCACAGCCCGGCCAAACCTTGATTTCAGAATCCTAGACTCCATAACCGCGAGAGAACAAACTGTTGTTGTTTTAAGCCACCAAGTTTGTGGCGCTGTTTTAGGCAGCCCTAGAAAATTAACAAACATGCTGATGGAAGTGATCCAGTAGAAAGCAACACAGAGTGAGCGATAGTGCAGAGACTGCTGGGATGACGTTCTGGAGTAAACAAGACGAAATGGGTTTTAATGCACAAACGGGCCGACACACTTTAGAAGGTTCGTCCATGGTGACAGACAGGGAGGCAGAGATGTGGGCCGCTTCAAGAAAGCAGCAAGAAAAGATTGGAACACTCCCCTGATGCCAGAGTCGGCCTAACAAAGGGATCCATGAAGTTCACACGAATACAAAACTAAAAGCAACATGAGTGAACACTTGTATTTACAAGAAAATATGTAACGATTTTACCTATTTACTTCATTTAACCTCCCTAGTAATCCTAGGAGGTGGAGCTATATAAATTCGCCCAAGTTTATCACTTTCTACCACGAAGACAAACGTTTTTTGGTTTTCTTTCAAGGATTAACTTGATATTCGTTTCAAACCCTTCGACGACACAGTAAACAAAATGGTGGGGGCGGGGGGGATGATTTGCCTCAGATTCTGCACCAAAAGCAGCACAACTGCCACTGAGGCAGTCAGGCCGCGGGATCATTAAGAGAAAAGCCGGGGTGCTTTCGCCCGAGACTCTCCTGCGCACGCTGGCCCGCCGAGGGACCCCTGGGCCCCGGCGCTCCTGGGACGCCGCGTACCTGCCGAGGCCGTGGGCAGCAGTGACGGGGGCGGGGGGCGCCCCGCGAGGCTGGCTCTAAGGTGACAACGCTGGCGATTCTGAGCCTCCCAGACTTCCTTCGAGACGGAAGCCCGCAAACCCTCCGGCCCCCGCTCCCGCTATCTCACTAACTGACATCTGTGCTGCGAGGAGAGGCCGGGACTGCGCGCCCGGAGGCGGCACCGACGAGCGCAGGGCGCCAGCCGCCGGGTCGGGCCGTTGACGCCGCGTCACGGGCGCCACGTCACGGTTGGCCGCCGCGGGCGCGAGCTGCGCACGGAGGCGCCGGAGCCGCCCTGGCCTTCGCGGCGCGCCCGACGCGGAGAGCGGCGGCCGCGGGGGCGTCGTCGGGAACAGGCCCGCGGGGCCTGCGCCCTCTTTCCCCCTCGCGGCGCTGCCTGTTCGTTTCTTCCAGGATGGGCCAGCAGCGCAGGTTCTTTCGGGCTTTGGGCCTAAAGAAATACAGCGCGGGCCCCTTCGACCCTTGAGCACTTGGGCTCCCCGAGCAAAGCCCGAGCGCCGGGCTCTTGTCAGCGCGAGTGCGGCGGAGCCCAGCCGGCGCCAAGCCCCGAGTGGCGCCGCGGGGTCGCGCAAGATGCTGGCTGCCGCAGAAGCGCTCTCTTGCCGTCGGTTCCCGCGCGCTGCGCTCCTACGCAGCTTCCCAAGGTAGAGTTTTTGAGATAGTTTGACTTCGAGAAATTCATTTTGTCTTTAAAAACTTGAAGATTATTAATGCAAAACACTTTCTGAGAAAGAAAGTTTGGTTGACCAAAGTAACATGTTTGAATATTTTAAGATATTAACTTGTAATGTGATTGTTAATAATGGTTGTGTTTGAGAACTGCCTCGCCAGATTCCTGAAAATTTAACCGTCGCTTCTCAAGAGCTGGTGGAAGCTACCTCCAGCGTACCGTTGGTGCAGTCGGGAATGGCCGGAAAGGGACGCGAAGAAACCTTCTGGAGCGCCACAGATGTTCCGTCTCCGGCTCTGGCTTTTCTGGGTGTGTTCAAAAAACCATCAGGATTTACAGTTATCATTTGTGCATTTTCCAGTATGTATTGCATCAATAATAGCGACAGAAAAATATTTGTATGGTGATCAAACTTAAGTGCTACACCAACAGGAAAAAAAAAAAGCTGACAATAAATTTGTTTACAAAGAACTGAATTACTGAATTCAAAATCTCTCAAAAGCATTGTAAATGGAAGGAGTGAGAAGGCGAAATTAAAAATCAGAAAAGAGACATTTAATTTAAAAGACAGATTCTGAAACTCTTGATTTTTTTTTTTTTTAAAAAGTCTATTCAGGTTTTTTGCCCATTTGGTTTGTGTTTTTTTTAAAGATTGGAACCTGAGCTGACATCTGATGCCAATCTTTTTTTTTCATTATTCTCCTCAAAGCCCCCCAGTATATAGTTGTATATTCTAGTTGTAGGTCCTTCTCGATGTGGCACGTGGGATGCCTCCTCAGCATGGCCTGATGAGTGATGGTGCCGCCTCAGCACCCAGGATCTGAACCAGCGAAACCCTGGGCCATGGAAGCAGAGTCAGCGAACTTAACCACTTGGCCGTGGGGCCATTCCCCAAACTCTAGATTTGACATAGCAGATTTCTACTATTTTCTAGAGTCCAGAACCCTGAAAATTGATTCTGTCCAGTAATTTCTAATTTTGCTGGTAAAATCTGAATGTTCGGGTTGTCAGTTAAGCATATATAAGCAACCACTCAGTGTGAGCCTCGCCAAAAATCGAGCATCCATTTCTCTTTGTGGACTTAATATTCAACATAGGTGAGAACCAAACCTAAGTTTCAGTGCTGGTGAAGAAGAAGAAGTGAAGAAGTCTAAAAAGCAAATATATGTAAGCTTGGAATGTCAAAGTTTGCAGTGACTCAAATCTGTGACATGAATGAATTCATTTTCTTTGAAAACAGGCAAGCAATACTTAGGAATAGAAGGAAGCTGTTTCATCTGATGAAGGATATCTATGAAAATTCTACAGCTAACATCATATTTAATGGTGAAAATTGAATAATTTTCTCTTAAGATTGGGAAGAAGGCAAGGATATTTGCTCTTACCATTCTATTCAGTATTGTACTGGAGGTCTGAGCCAGTGCAATAAGGCAATAAAGAGAATAAAAGACATAATGATTGCAATAAGAGACATAAAACTGTCATTATTTACAGACATGACTGTGTTTAAACAAAATCCAAAGAAACCTACAAACAAGTTACTAAAACTCATAGTTAAGTGTAGCAAGGTCATGAGTTGATGGTCAAGAAAGTTGAAGGTCATTATACAAAAATCTATTGTATACCTGTATACCAGCAACAAACAATTGAATTCCTTTAAAACGGAATATTAGCTTTTTAAAAAATCATTTATACTATGATAAAAAATAGATATTTAGGAACAATTTTAACATAAATTATGCAAGACATCTAAAAATGAAACTATAAAACATTACTGAGAAATTGAAAAAGGCCCAAGTAAATGGAGATATACACTGTGTTCCATGGACTGGAAGACTCAACATTGATGAAATGTTAACTGTTTTTAAATTAATCTATGTTTGTCAATATTAAATTTATAGGTAAAATGCAATTGCAATCAAAATCCAAACTATTTGGTAGAAATTGACAAAATAATTTTGCAATTTACATGAAAATGCAAAGATCTAGACTCACAAAACAATCTTGAAAATGAGCAAATATTTGAATAATTTATCCTGCGTGGCTCCAAGAGTTATTATAAAGCTATAATAGTCAAGTCAATATGGTATTGCACAAAGATAGGTTAATGGAACAAAATAGAGAGTTCAGAAATACAGCTACTCATATACATTCACTTGATTTCAACAATGCAAATGCTCTTCAATAGGGAAAGAAAAATCCAACAAATGGAAACAGAACAGCTGATATCATTATGGGGGAAAAGTTGTCCACGATTCCTGGCTAATACCATATCTGAAAATTAATTTGAATTGAGTCATAGACCTCGTACCACGGACATGTATCACTTATATCATTCTTCAAGGGATAATGTGAAAATTTCTGCCTTCAGCCAAGATGGAGTAATGGACTGGGTTTGTTCTCCTGGATAGAACAACTGAAAAATCAGACAAGATATACGAAAGAATGAATTATGAGTTTCAGGACATTGTCTATCAGGTAATGAATGATAGTGATCCCTGTGTAACAAGAAACAAATACGATGAGCCCTATCATGTTCTAAGCTTACTTACTGAAGAGAGGAGTTTTCAAGTCAGAATGCAAAGAGGGAAGAAGCCAGGCAGATTCCAGAAGTCTCCCTGAGGAGAGCAGAGATGTCCTGGAAGGCAAGGGAAGCTAAAGTTCAGAGGAGAGAATACTGGCAAAGACAATGAAGAGCAGA
Source organism: Equus przewalskii (assembly GCF_037783145.1). NCBI lineage: Eukaryota > Metazoa > Chordata > Mammalia > Perissodactyla > Equidae > Equus > Equus przewalskii. Next base: position 4,466,399 of record NC_091860.1, read on the forward strand.
TAGAGCTCCATAGGTGTTCAGAGGGACCCCGTTAAGTCCCCAGCTGATTAATGACCACTGTATGCATGTGTTGAAACTAACCAAGGCTAGGGAAAGAATCCCCTGAAAGCATCAAATGGTACAATACTCAGAGTTCACAAAGAGTTGGGAATATTTCATGTCCTCACCAGCTGGGGTGAAAATCATTCTAATTCATGGGTACTCAAAAGTACTTAGAAGGGTTTTGCCTCAGGAGGGACTCAAAACTAGTATTACACTAAACACTCCTTCTGGACCTGCCAAATAAAGCTTCAAAGTAGGACCTGAAAGGATCAACTGTTTCCAGTGGCTTGAGTGAGACCCAGAACAAAGATGAAGAATTTATAGGCATACCAAAACATCAAGCACCCAACAAGGTAAAAGTCACAATGTCTAGTATCCAATAAAAAGTTACAAAGTCTGCAAAGAAACAGGAAAATACAATATATAATGACATAAAAATGATCCCAAATGGTCCCAGGCATAACAGCTGATAGCATTAGTAGACAAGGACAATAAAAGTTGTTACAACTGTGTTCCATATATTCAAGAATCTAGAGGAAAGATTGAACATACTAAGTACAGACATGAAAACCTTCAAATCAGCTTTACAGAAACGAAAATTATAATGTCTGACATGAAAATAAAAATGCACCAGATGAGAGAAACAGTAAATTAGCAATTATGGAAGAAAAGATTCATAATGCTGATGTCATAGTATGAGACACTATCCAGAAAGAAAGATACAGAAAAGACTTTGGGGAAAAAAATTATCAAGATTTCTGTGAACTGTGGAACAACTTCAAGTGACATAATATACATGTATGTGAATTCCTAAATATTTTTCTAAGTTTGATGAAAAGAACACCACAGATCCAAGAATTTCAATAAACATTAGCATAAGGAACATGAAGGAAACAAGACACATCATAAATTTCTTAAAAGCAGTGAAAAAGAGAAAATCTTAAGCAAGAAGGAAAACATGTTACCTACAGAGTAACAAAGATAAGGATGACAACAGATATTTTATCAAAAACAGTACAAGACAACATTATGCTAAATGAGATGTCAGAAAGAGAAAGACAAATAATGTGTGATATCACATAATTAGAATTTAAAAAGGTAAAACGTAAAAGAAAACCAGTAAGATAGTGGTTACTAGGGGATGGTGGCTAGGGGGATAAAATTGATGTCATTTAAGGGTACAAACTTGCAATGAGTAGTAAGTAAGCCATAGTGATGTATTGCACAGTGTAATAAATATAGACAATATTGTACTATAATTATGTAATGTAATAGAAGTGCTAAATATCACTATATTGGCAATCATATTGCGATATATAAATGTATCAAATTTTAGAAAATGCAAGACAGGAGACAGTAGAGCAACATAAAGTACTGAAAGAAAAAATATGAAATGGTCAATCTAGAATTCTTTATCTAGAATAATTATTATTCAAAGAACAATACAAAAGCTGAAAGAATTATTCAACAGCATACCTACACTACAATAAATGTTGAAGGACATCTTTCAACCACTTGGAAATACAGATCTATCAAAGGATTGGAGCACTAAAAATGGTAACCACGTGAGTATACATAAATAGATTTTTATTTAAATTTTCAAAGATAATAACTAAAGAAAAATCAGTAACAATGTAGTGAAGAATTTATAACATATATAAAAATAAAATGTATGACAATGGTAGCACAAAAGCCAATTGGGAGACATTGAAATATACTATTGGAAGGTTCTATTTCTATATGTGAAATGTTATAATATCACTTGGAAATAGGCCGTGATGTAGGCTGGATAATGGTCCCCAAAGATTCAAGTCCTAACCTCTGGAGTCTGTGAATGTTACCTTATATGGCAAACTTTGCAGATGTGAATTAGGATTTCAACATGGGGAGATTCTCCTGGATTATCTGGGTAGGCCTTAAATGCAATCACAAGTGTCCTTGTAAGAGAGAGGCAGAGGGTGATTTCACAGAGACAAAAAATGAGAATGCACGTTGCCATGGAGGCAAAGATAGGAGTGATGTGGTCACAAGTCAAGGAATGCCAGCAGCCACCAAAAACAGGAAGAGGCAAAAAACTAATTCTCCTCTAGGGCTTATGGAGAGAGTAAGACCCTGCCAACACCTTGACTTTAGTCCAGTGAAACTTATTTCAGATTTCATGAGAAAATAATTTTTTGTGTTTTAAGCCATTGAGCTTGTAATGATTTGTAACAGCAACCATAGGAAACTAATACAGATAAGTTAAAGATGTGTACTCCGAAACCTAAAGTAACCAATAAAATAACATAAAAAGTTACAGCTAATGACTCAAAAGTAAAAAGGAGATAAAATGGAATTTTGAAGATTTTCAGTCTAAAAGATGGCAGAAAGAGAGAATAAAGGAAATAACAAATGGGACAAGTAGAAAAATAGCAAGATGGTGGCATGAAGTCCAACCATATCAGTAATCGCTTTAAATGTAAATGGTTTAAAGATCCTGATTATAAGGCAGAGATTGTAAGAATGGATAAAAAGGCAAGACCCAATTGTTTGTTGCTTAAAATAAACTTACTGTACATCTAAAGACGAAAAATAGTTTAAAGTACAAGGATAGTGGCAAGAAATGTAAAGATGAGAGATTTTACACTGCTCAGAAGCCAACAAGTTAGCCTGCCAAAACTTCATAATTGCTGGAAGTCAATACAGGACTCCTGGATCAGAGACAGAGGACTTTATTATTGAAGGCACAGCAGGCAGCATGAGCTTTATGTTTGAATCAGTTACCCTGGTGCCAAGTCCAAAAGGATAATACAGAGGTGGGCCCAGAGGGATGGAGAGTGCACAGTGGGTCTTTTCACATTTGAGGGACCACAAGCTTAGGGAACCAAATCTTTTAAAGGAGCTGCTAGCAAACCTACCCAATTATTGCCCTAGAAGGAGTAGTTCTCTTTATTATTGTGGTCAGGAAACAAATTCTGCCCTCTGCCCAGGTGCAAGACTGTATCTCTATCTTTCAAGATTGTTCGCTACATGAATATCCTTTTTAAAAAGGTAGTCCAGAACAAAAGCTGAAACAAGAAGTGCAAAAATGTAAATAATCCATGGAAAATCGTCTTCCAATAGATGGAAAAAGGATACTGTGCTAACACTGATCAAGAGAAAGCTGTAGTTTTTATATTAATCACAGAAAAAGTAGATTTTTGAGTGAAGACTATTACCAGGGATAAAGTGGGTTATTTTATAATGATAAGTCATTCGCTAAGAAGACATAACAATACTAAACCTTTATAAAACCAACAAGAGAGATTCAAAATACATAAAACAGGACTCCAAAGAGAAATAGACGAACCCACAATTAGAGTCAGAGATTTCATCACTCTTTCCTCCATAATTGATAAAAGAAGTAGACAGAAAATCAGTTAGGATATACAAACTTGAGTAACACTTTCAACACTAACAACATTATCAATCAATTTGAAGTACTTCACATTTATAGAACATTGAAAGAAAAAAGACTTAAGAATACATAATCTTTTCCCTTCACATGGAACATTTACCAAGATACACTATCTTATGAGCTATAAAACAAATCTCAAACTCTTAAAATTATATTTTAAAAAATTGTAACTATGTGTGGTGATGGATGTTAACTAGACTTATTGTAGTGATCATTTCACAATGTATACAAATATCAAATCATTATGTTGTACACCTGAAATCAATATAACATTATTTGTGAATTACATCTCAATTTTTTAATGTATATTTTCATAGAGCAATGGAATTTTATAAGAAATCACTAACCAAAAGATCAGGAAAATCCATAAATATCTAGTAACTAAAAATAAATAGTAATTCATGATGGGTCAAAGAAGTAATCAGAATGGAAATTAAAAAGTACTTTGAAGCGAATGAAAATAAAAATAAAGCATATCAAAATGTGTAGGATGCAGCTAAAGCAGCGTATAGAGGGAAACATGTCACTAAACATCTAAAATAGAAGTGAAGAAAGTTCTCAAATCAATGACTTCAAACTAGAAAGGCAAGAAACAAAAGAGAAAATCAAGCACACAGGAAGCAGAAAAAAGGAAATGATTAAGAACAGAAGTGAGTGTGATAGAAAACAGAAAAAAAAAATCAAGAAAATTAAAAAAAAAATCTGGTTCTTTGAGAAGATCAACAAAAGTGATTAATATCTACCCAGAGTAATCAGAATAGAGAGAGAAAAGACACAAATTACCAATATCAGAGACGAGAGGTAGCATCACTGCACATCATTCTACAGAAGTTAACAGGATAATAAGGGAATATTATGAACAACTTTATGCCAATAAATTCAACAACTTAGGTGAAGTGGATAAATTCCTTGAAAGACAGAACTGCGAACACTTATTTAAGAAGAAATTGATATCTTGAATAACTATATCTATTAAAGAAATTGAATTTGTACTTAAAAATCAAGAAAAGTTTTCCACCAAGAAAACTCCAGGCCCAGATAGCATCATTGATGAATAATATAAAACACTAAAGAAGAAATAAAACAAATGTTATATAGATACATCAAGAAAACTGCAGAGGATCCAGGAATACTTCCCAACTCATTCTGTGAATTAGCATTACCCTGACACCAACACCAAAGACATTATAAGAAAAGAAGACTACAGGTCAATATCACATATCAACACGTATGCAATAATTGTTAATAAAATTTTAGCAAATTGTACCAAACAACATAAAAAAGATAATAATCATGACCAAGTTTGGTTTATCCCAAGAATGCAAGGTTGCCTTAAGATATGAAAATCAGTGTATCATGTTTACAAACTAAAACACACACACACACACACACACACACACACACACACAGGATCATCTAAATAAATGTTGAAAAGACAGTGGACAAAATCCCACATCCATTCCAGATTTTTTTTAAATCTGAAAACTTGACATAGGAAGAAACTTCTTCAACCTGATGAAGCACATCAATGAAAAACTAATGGGTAACATCATACCTAATGGCAAAAATTGAGTTTTCCCCCTATGATAAGGAGCAAGGCAAGGCTGTCTGCTCTCATCACTTCTATTCAACAATGTACTGGAACTCCTGACCTATTCAAAAAGTCAAGGAAAAGAAATAGAAGGTATTCAAATTGGAAAGGTAGGAAAATAAAATTTTAATAAAGAGGAAAAATGGCCCATGTAGAAGATCTGATGAAATCTTCAAAAATGAATAAGTGAGTTTAACATGGTTGCAGTATACCAAGAGCAAAATATGAAAATCAATTGTGATTCTATATGCTCTCAATGAACAATGAGAAAGTAAAATAGATACGACTTACAATGGCATCAAAAATATGAAATATTTATGCATAACGTTGACAAAAACCTCTACACTGATAACTACAAAAAATTGCTGAGAGAAAATAAAGACCCAAATAAACGGAGATATTCTGTGTTCATGAATTAGAAGATTTAATAATGTTAAGATGTCAATTCTCAGCACTTGATTTATAAATTCAATACAATCCGGATCAAAATACAAGCAGACATTTTTTTAATTTTAATTTTCTTTTTGTTAATTGCAGTAACATTGGATTATAACATTATATGGCTTTCAAATGTACATCATAATATATTTCGAATTCTGTGTAGATTACATCATGTTCACCACCCAAAAAGTAATTATAGTCCATTCCCTCACATGTGACCCTAATCACCCCTTTTGCCCTCCCCCCCTTCCCCCATGGTAACCACCAATCCATTCTCTGTTGCTATGTGTTTCTTCGTCGTCGTTTTTATCTTCTACTTATGAGTGAGACCAGACAGTATTTGACTTTCTTCCTCTGACTTATCTCACTCAGCATAATACCCTCAAGGTCAATCATGTTGTCACAAATGGCCAGATTTCGTCATTTCTTATGGCTGAGTAGTGTTCCATTGTGTATAAATACCACATCTTCTTTTATCCATTCTTCCCAGGATAGGCACCTAGGTGGCTTCCAAGTCTTGGCTATTGTGTATAATGCTGCAGTGAACATAGGGGTGTAGGTATCTTTATGCCTTTGCATTATCAAGTTCTTTGGATAAATACCCAGCAGTGGGATAGCTGGATCATATGGTAGATCTATTCTTAATTTTCTGAGGATACTCCATACTGCTTTCCATAGTGGCTGCACCAGTTTGCACTCCCACCAGCAGTGTACAAGGGTTCCCTTCTCTCCACACCCTCTCCAACATTTGTTGTTTCCTGTCTTGTTGATTATAGCCATTCTGACCGGAGTGCGGTGATACCTCATTGTACTTTTTATTTGCATTTCCCTGATAGCTAATGATGTTGAGCATCTTTTCATTTGCCTGTTGGCAATCCATACATCTTCTTTGGAGAAATCTCTGTTCAGATCTTTTGCCCATTTTTTAATTGGGCTGTTGGTTTTTATGTTGTTGAGCCATATGAGTTCTTTGTATATTTTGGATATTAACCCCTTATCTGATATATGGCTTGCAAATATCTTCTCCCAATTGTCAGGTTGTCTTTTCATTCTGTGGATGGTTTCCTTTACTGTGCAGAGGCTTTTTAGTTTGATGTAGTCCCATTTGTTCATTTATTCTTTTGTTTCACTTGCTCAGTCAGGCGGGGGACTTGAAAATATGCTGCTAAGAGCAGTGTCAAAGAGTGTACTACCTATGTTTTCTTCCAGAAGTTAAATGGTTTCAGGTCTTACATTCAAGTCTCTAATCCATTTTGAGTTGATTTTTGTGCATGGTGTAAAATAATGGTCTACTTTCATTCTTTTGAATGTGGCTGTCCAGTTTCCCCAACACCATTTATTGAAGAGACTCTCCTTTCTCCATCATATGCTCGTGGCTCCCTTGTCGAATATTAGCTGTCCATAAGTGTATGGGTTTATTTCTGGGCCCTCATTTCTGTTCCATAGATCTGCGTGTCTGTTTTTGTGCCAATACTATGCTGTTTTGTTTACTATGGCTTTATAGTATATTTTGAAATCAGGGAGTGTAATACCTCCAGCTTTGTTCTTTTTTCTCAGAAATCCTTTGGCTATTCGAGGTCTTTTGTTGTTCCATATAAATTTTAGGATTCTTTGCTCTATTTCTGTGAAAAATGTTGTTGGAACTTTGATAGGGATTGCATTGAATCTATAGATTGCTTTAGGAAGTATGGACATTTTAACTATGTTAATTCTTCCAATCCAAGAGCACGGAATATCTTTCCATTTCTTTGTGTCTTCAATTTCTTTCAACAATGTTTTATAGTTTTCTGGGCACAGATCTTTCACTTCTTTGGTTAAGTTTATTCCTAGGTATTTTATTCTTTTTGTTGCAATTGTAAATGGAATTGTATTCTTAATTTCTCTTTCTGCTACTTCGGTGTTAGTGTATAGACACACAACCAATTTTTGTACATTGGTTTTGTATCCCGTGACTTGACTATATTCCTTATTGTTTCTAAAAGTTTTTTAGTGGATTCTTTAGGGTTTTCTAGATATAAAATCATGTCATCCGCAAAGAGTGACAGTTTCAGATCTTCTTTTCCAGTGTGGGTCCCTTTTGTTTCTTTTTCTTGCCTGATTGCTCTGGCTAGGACTTCCAATGCTATGTTAAATAAGAGTGTTGACAGTGGGCATCCTTGTCTGGTTCCTGTTCTTAGAGGGATAGCTTTCAGTTTTTCTCCATTGAGAATGATATTTGCTGTGGGTTTGTCATATATGGCCTTTATTATGTTGAGGCATTTTCCTCCTATACCCATTTTATTTAGAGTTTTTAGCATAAATGGATGCTGTATCTTGTCAAATGCTTTCTCTGCATCTATTGAGATGATCATGTGATTTTTATTCTTCACTTTGTTAATGTGGTGTATCATGTTGATTTATTTGCAGATGTTGAACCATCCCTGCATCCCGGGAATGAAACTCACTTGATCATGATGTGATTTTTTTTTTTTTTAAAGATTGGCACCTGGGCTAACAACTGTTGCCAATCTTTTTTTTTTTTCCCTGCTTTATCTCCCCAACACCCCCCCCCCCCGGTACACAGTTGTATATCTTAGTTGCAGGTCCTTCTAGTTGTGTGATATGGGATGCCGCCTCAACGTGGCCTGACCAGCGGTGCCGTGTCCACGCCCAGGCTCCAAACCCTGGGCCGCTGCAGCGGAGCACGCGAACTTAACCACTCAGCCACGGAGCCGGCCCCATGATGTGATCTTTTTAATGTTTTGTATTAGATTTGCTAATATTTTGTTGAGGATTTTTGCATCAATGTTCATCATGGTTTTGGCCTGTAATTTTCTTTTTTTGTATTGTCCCTGTCTGGTTTTGGTATCAGGATAATGTTGGCTTCGTAGAATGAGTTAGGAAGCCTCCCCTCCTCTTCAATTTTTTGGAAGAGTTTGAGAAGGATGGGTATTAAGTCTTCTTTGAGTTTTTGGTAGAATTCACCAGGGAAGCCATCTGGTCCTGGACTTTTATTTTTTGGAGGTTTTTGATTGCTGTTTCAGTCTCCTTACTGGTGATAGGTCCATTCAAATTCTCTACTTCTTCTTGATCCAGTTTTGGGAGGTTGTATGTTTCTAAGAATTTATTCATTTCTTCTAGATTATCCAATTTTTTGGTATATAGCTTTTCATAGTATTTTCTTATTATCTTTCATATTTCTGAGGTGTCTGTCGTAATCGCTCCTCTTTCGTTTCTGATTTTATTTATTTGGGGCTTCTCTCTTTTTTTCATGGTGAGTCTAGCTAAGGGTTTGTCAATTTTGTTTATCTTTTCAAAGAACCAGCTCTTGGTTTCATTAATTTTTTCTATTTATTGCTAGTCTGTATTTCATTTATTTCTGCTCTGATTTTTATTATTTCCTTCCTTCTGTTGATTTTGGGCTTTGTTTGTTGTTCTTTTTCCAGTACCTTTAGATGCACTTTTAGATTGTATATTTGGGATTTTTCTTCTTTGTTGAGGTAGGCCTGAGTTACTGTAAACTTCCCTCCTAGAACCACTTTTGCTGTATTCCACAAATTTTGGTGTGTCGTATTTTCATTTTCATTTGCCTCGAGGAATTTTTTGATTTCTTCTTTGATTTCTTCATTGACCCAATGGTTGTTCAATAGCATTTTGTTTAATCTCCACATTTTTGTGGCTTTTCTGAGTTTCTTCCTATAGTTGATTTCTAGTTTCACACCTTTGTGGTTAGAAAAGATGCATGGTATTATTTTGATCTTCTTAAGTTTATTGAGGCTTGTTTTATGGCCTAATGTGTGATCAGTCCTGGAGAATGTTCCACGTGCATTTGAAAAGAATGTATATTCTGTGGTTTTTGCATGGAATGATCTATATGTATCCACTAAGTCCATCTGGTCAAAGGTATCATTTAAGGCCAGTGTTTCCTTATTGATCTTCTGTTTGGATGATCTATCCATTGGTGTAAGTGGAGTGTTAAAGTCCCCTACTATTATTGTGTTACTGTCTATTTTTCCTTTTATGTCTGTTAATAACTGCTTTGTGTATTTATGTGCTCCTATGTTGAGTGCATAGATATTTACATGTTGTATCTTCTTGTTGGGTTGTTCCCTTTATCATTATGTAGTGCCCTTCTTTGTCTCTTGTTATAGTTGTTGTTTTAAAGTCTCTTTTGTCTGATAGAAGTATTGCTACTCCCACTTTCTTTTCTTTGCCATTTGCCTGGGATATCTTTTTCCATCCTTTAACCTTCAGTTTGTAAGTGTGTTTAGATCTGAGGTGTGTCTCTTGTATCCGGCACATTATATGGGTCTTGTTTTTTTATCCAAGTGTCCACCCTGTTGCATTTGATTGGAGCATTTAGTCCATTGACATACAAAGTAGCTATTGATAATTTTTTTATCTCTATTTATGGTCATCGCTTTCCCACTTAAATAAGTCCCTTCAGCATTTCTTGTAGAACTGGTTTCTTGCTGATAAACTCCTTTCATTTTTGCTTCTCTGGGAAGTTCTTTATCTCTCCTTCCATTCTGAATGACAACCTTGATGGTTAGAGTATTCTTGGCTGTAGTTTTTTTCCTTTTAGCACGTTAAATACGTCATGCCATTCTCTTTTCACCTGTAGGGTTTCGGCTGAGAAGTCCACTGATAGCCTTATGGACTTTCCTTTGTATGTCACTTGCTGCCTTTCTCTTGCTGCTTTTAGGATTCTCTCTTTATCTTTAATTTTGGACATTTTAATTATAATGTGTCTTGGTGTGGGCCTCTAAGGGCTTATCTTGTTTGGAGCTCTCTGTGCTCCCTGTACTTGAATGTCTGTTTCCTCCCTCAGATTAGGAAAATTTTCAGCTATTATTTCTTCAAATAAATTTTCTGCCCCTTTGTCTCTCTCTTCTCATTCTGGGACACTTATCATATGAATGTTAGTGCACTTGATATTGTCCCAGAGTTCCCTTAGACTGTTCTCATTCTGTCTAATTCTTTTTTCTTTTTTATGTTCTGCCTGGATGATTTCCTCTAGTCTTTCATCTAGCTCACTAATCCATTTTCCTGTATCCTCTACTCTGCTACCAAATCCTTCTAGTGAATTTTTCATTTCCTGTATTGTATTCTTCATTTCTGATTGGTTCTTTTTTATAGTTTCCACTTCTTTGTTGATGAGCTCACTGTGTTCCTCCAATCTTCTCTTAATATCTGTGAGCAGCCTTATGAGATTTCGTTTGAACTCCGTTGGGTAGGTCACTTACTTCTGCTTCATTTAGTCCTTTTTCTAGCGTTTTGTCCTGTTCCCTTGCTTGGAATGTATTCCTCATTAACCCTCTTTCTCTATGCTTATTTCTATGTACTAGGTGAGCTGGCTATGTCTCCTGACCTTGAAGAAGTGGCCTTATGTAAGAATGCCTTTTGAGGCCCAGCAGTGTGCTTTCTTCTCATCACCAGTCCAAAAGATCTAGGACTGACCCCTTTGTGGGCTACTTGTGTCCTTCTGCTGTGGCAGGGTTGCTCTTAATGCAGGTACCCAGGGAGTCTCATCTTTCCTTTCCTGGCCAGCTGTTTGTAAATTCGGTTTGGGGAGCATTAGCACACTAACAGCACACTCCTTTTGCAGTTTTCCTTTTAATTGGGTAGGTGCCCAGTGTAGCTGGTTGCTAGGCTCAGGGGCTTACAGTTGCTGTAGGCCTCAGAGCTACAAGGCTGTTGTCAGTTCTCTTAGGAGTGCAGCTGAGCGGGGCTGGCCCTACGCATGGGAGCACTCAATTGTTTCAGGCTTTGGAAGGTGGGGCTGATCCTTTTTATGGCTATTTGTGAAGCACAGGTCTTCTGTGGCTGATACACTTCACGCCCCCCCCCCCCCACCACCACACACACTGTCAACACAGTCCTGGTCCCTGCACACTTCCCAACCCCCTGGAGCACACCCCCATACCCCACTGCAGAGGCCCCCACCTCTCCACCAATGCCCCCCACAGTTCACCTGGTCCTCACATAGGCCCTGCCCTACAGAGGCAGACACCCTCGCCTGCCAGTAGAGGATCAAGGCACCCAGTCAGTGCAGGCCAACAAGTAGCCTGAGGGCTTGCTGTTGGGTGGGGCAGGTCCCTAGGGCAGGCTGCATGCCCTGGCTGAACTGGATTAAGTCTGTGCTCTAGTGGGTGTGACAGACCCCTGGGCTAACAGGCCATGGGAAGAACCTCAATGGCGTCTACCAGGGTCTGTGTCAGCATGCCCAGACCAGGTCAGAACAGTGGCCCCCACCAATGTCTCAGTCTCTGGAGAACTCCCTCCTCTCACTGAGATGCCCCCAAAGCCCTCCAGGTGAGTCTCTTTTCACCAAAGGACTGTCAGCCTTCTCTCTGGTGATTTTAGGTTGCTGAGACTGGTGAGTTTGTGCATGGGCCCTTTAATACCAGGTCGTTTCAGCTTTCATCCAGTAACTTTTCTGGGGGTATCCCTGCTGCAGTTAATAGCCAGCAAAGCCAGATAGTAAGACCCTCATCTCAGTTGTGCTGAGTCTGAAGGATGCTTATAGTAGTTTCAGCCCCTGCCCCAGACCTCACTCTTCCAGGGAGGGCTGCGTACCTTAGGGTGGCTCCTCCCTTGCTGGCTGAGAAACTCTGCTGCTCCTGAAGGTGACTTTTTTCTCTCCAGTAGGAATTTCTGCCTTAAGCCAAAGCCTAATCCACAGAAAGGCCATAACTCTCTTCAATTCTGTGGAGGCTGAGAGAAGTGAAGAAGCTACATAAGAAAAGTTTGGAGTCAGCAGAGGTTGTTTCATGAGATTTAAGGAAAGAAGCCATCTCTATAACATAGAAGTGCAAAGTAAAGCAGCAGTTGCTGATGTAGACGCTGCAGTAAGTTACCCAGAAGATCTAGCCAAGATAATTAATGAAGGTGGCTACACTAAACAACATATTTTCAATGTAAATAAAATAGCTTTATATTGGAAGAAGATGCCATCTAAGACTTTCATAGCTAGAGAGTAAAAGCCAATGTCTGGCTTCAAAGCTTCAAAGGACAGGATGACCCTCTCATTAGGGGCTAATGCAGCTGGTGACTTTAGGTTGAATCCAACGCTCATTTACCATTCCAAAAATTCTAGCGCCCTTAAGAATTATGCTAAATCTACTCTGCCTGTGCTCCATAAATGGAATAACAAAGCTTGGATGACAGCGCATCTGTTTACAACATGGCTTACTGATTACTTTATGCCCACTGTTGAGATCTTGGTTCAGAAAAGAAAATACTTTCCAAATATTGCTGCTCGTTGACAATGCATCTGGTCACCCAACAGCTTTGATGGAGATGTGCAGCAAGACTAATGTAATTTTCATGCCTGCAAACATTCTGCAGCCCATGGATCAAGAAGTAATTTTGACTTTCAAGTCTTATCATTTAAGAAATACACTTCATGAGGCTATAGCTCTCACAGATAGTGATTGCTCTGATGGATTTGTGCAAAGTACACTGAAAACCTGGAAAGAATTCACCATTTAAATGTCATTGAGAACATTCGTGATTCATTGGAAGATGTTAAAATGTCAACATTAACAGAAGTTTGCAAGAAGTTGACTCATGAATGACTCTGAGGGGCTCAAGACTTCCATGGAGAAAGTAACTGCAGATGTGGTGAAAATAGCAAGACAACTAAAACTGGAAGTGGAGACTGAAGATGTGACTGAATTGCTTCAATCTCACAATAAAACTGTAACACATGAGGAGTTGCTGCTTGTGGATGAGCAAAGAAAGTGATTTCTTGAGTTGGAATAGATTCTTAGTGAAGTTGCTGTGAAGATTGTTGAAATGACCACAAAGGATTTAAAATATTGCATAAATTTAGTTGATAAAGCAGTGACAGGGTTTGAGAGGATTAACTCCAATTTTGAAAGAAGTTCTACTGTGGCTAAAATGCTATCAAACAGCATCACGTGCTGCAAAGAAGTTTCTTGTGAAAAGAAGAGTCAATTGATGTGGCAAACTTTCTTGTCTTGTTTTAAGAAATTGCCACAGCCACCCCAACCTTCAGCAACTATCACCCTGATTAGTTAGCAGCCATTAACATTGAGGTAAAACCCCCACCAGCAAAAAGATTATGACTTGCTGAAGGCTTCAATGATGATTAGCGTTTTTAGCAATAAGCTATTTTTTAATTAACGTACATACATTTTTTTGGACATATGCTATTGCACACTTAATAGAGTAGAGCATCGTGTAAACATAATTTCTATATGCACTGGGAAAGCAAAAAAACTGTGTGACTTGCTTTATTGAAATATTCACTTTATGATAGTATCTGGAACTGAACCTGCAATATCTCCAAGGTATGCCTGTATAGAAAATCCTAAAGACTGCATCAAAAGCTGTTAAAACTGATTTAAAAAATCAGTAAAGTTGCAGAATACAAAATCAAAATACAAAAATCAATTGTGTTTCTGTACACTAACAATGAAATATCTGAAAAAAAAAAAAAAGTAAAGAATCTCATTTACAATAGCATCAAAGCCAATAAAGTACTTAAGAATAAATTTAACCAAAAAAATTAATGATCTGTACACTCAAAACTACAAGATTCTGATGAAAGAAATTTGAAAAGACACAAACAAATGGAAAGATATCTGTGTTCATGGGTTGTAAGAATTAATATTGTTAAAATGTACATACTACCCAAAGCCATCTACAGATTCAATGTAATCCCTATCAAAATTCCAGTGGTATTTTTTACAGGAATGAAAAAACTATCCTAAATTTTCTATGGAACCACAAAAGACCCAGAATAGCCAAAGCTATCCTGAAAAAGAAAAACAAAGCTGGAAGCATCACACTTCCTGATTTCAAACTATGCTACAAAACTATAGCAATTAAAACAGTATTGTACGGATGTAAAAACACACACACATACACCAAGGGAACAGAATTGAGAGCCCAGAAATAAACCCACACAAATGCAGTCAACTAATATTTGACAAAAAAGCCGAGTTTACTCAAGGAGGACAGACTCTTCGATAAATGTTATTGGGGAAACTGGATAATCACAACAAAAATATGAAATTGGGCCCATATCTTAAACCACTCACAAAAATTAACTTGAAATGGATTAAAGACTTAAATGTAAGACCTGAAGCCATAAAATTCCAAGGGAAAACATTGGAAAGAAGCTTTTGACATCAGTCATGGCAACAATTTTTAGATATGACACCAAAAGCACAAACAACAAAGGCAAAAATAAACAAGTGGGACTACATCAAACTAAAAAGCTTCTGCAGAGCAAAAGAAATAAGCAACAAAATGAAAAAGCAACCTACAGAATGGGAGAAAATATTTGCAAACCACACATCTGACAAGGGGTTTGTATCCAAAATATATATAAGAACTCCTACAAATCCATAGCAAAAAACTAAATAATCTGATTTAAAATGGGCAAAGACCTAAATAGACATTTTTCCAAGAAGACATACAAATGGCCAACAGGTACACGAAAAGATGCTCAACATCAGTAATCATCAGGGAAGTGCAAATGCAAACCCCAATAAGATATCATCTCACACCTTGTAGAATGGATATCATCAAAAACACAAGAGATGACAAGTGTTGGTGTCAGTAACACCAATTCCACCAACAACAAAGAGGTGGAGTAAAGGAACTCTTTTATGCTGTTGGTAAGAATGTAAATTGGCACAATCACTATGGAAAACAATATGAAGGTTTCTCAAAAAATTAAAAATAGAACTACCATATGACCCAACAACCCCGCTTCTGGTTACATACCCAAAAGAAATGAAATCACTATCTCAAAGAGATACATGCACCTGAGTGTTCATTGAAACATTGTTTACAATGGTCAAGACATGGAAACAACCTCAACATCCTTAAACAGATGAATGGATAAAGAAAATATGGTGTGTTTATACAGTGGAATATCATTCAACCATAAAAAAGGAGAAAAATCTTGCAATGTGCAACAACATGGATGAACTTGGAGGGCATTATATGAAGTGAAATAAATCAGGCAGAGAAAGACAATACAGTATGATCTCACTTACATGTGGAATTTTTAAAAACTGAACTCAATAAAACAGAGAGCAGGTTGGTGGTTGCAGGGATGGTGTGGGGGGCGGGGAAAATGGGTGAAAGTGTTCAAAGTCAAAGGGTATGAACTTCCAGTAGTAAGATGAATAAGTTTGGGGGATATAGTGTATAGCATGGTGATTATAGTTAACAATACTGTATTGTATATTTGATAAATGATAAAGGTGCTAAAAGAGTCCATCTTAAAAGTACTCACTACAAAAAAAATTTAAAAATTGTACTATGTGAGATGATGGATGTGTTAACTAACATTATTGTGGCAATCATTTCACAGTGTATACATATATCAAAGGATCACGTTGTACATTTTAATCTTACACAATGTTATATGTCAATTTTATTTCAATAAAGCTAGAAAAACAAAAGAAATTTTCATGCATAGGGAACTGAAAGAATTAATCATCAACACACTTGCTCTGCCTGAAATGTTGAAAGAACTCCTTCAAGAAGAAGGAAAACAAGTCCAGATGGAAAGCTCAATCTACGCAAAAGAATGAAGAGCACGAGGAATAGTAATTATGTAAAAAAGTATAAAGACATTTTGCATATTATTTAAATCATTTTCAAAGGAGATCAACTATTTAAAGCAAAAATAACAATGTATGATGGGACTTGAAACATATATAGAAGCTAAATTCTTGACAATAATAGCACAGAGACTAAGAAAGAAAAAATAAAAATATACTGTGGTAAGGTTCTTTTACTATGCATGTAGTGGTATAATATCACATGACAGTAGACTTGTTACGTTGAAGATGTATAATATAAATGCTAAAGCAACCACCAAAATAATACCACAAAGAGTTATAACTTATAAGTCAACAGGAGAGATAAAATGGAATAATTTTTTTAAAACACTCAATTGTAAATGTCAGGAAAAGAAGAAGAGGGAACAAAGAAAAGATTGGGTAAGTAGAAAATGAATAACAAGATGGTAGATTATCACTGTAAATATAAATGGTCTAAACACTTCCAATAGAAAGTGAAAATTGACAGATTAGATACAAACACAATATCCAATTATATGCTGCCTAAAAGAAACTCACTTTAAACATAAAGGCACAAATAGATTAAAGGTAAAAGAATGGAATAGTAGTGCTGTACTAACACTAAATCAAAAAAAGGTGCAGTGCCTTATTAATATTAAAAAAGAATGTAAACCAAAGAATATTACCATAGATAAAGAGGATTATTTTGTAATGATAAAGGTATCAATTTATCAAGAGAACATAATAATCATAAATGTTTATGTATCTAATACAGAGCTTTGAAGTATATGAAGCAAAAACTGATAGAACTGCAAATTATGGTCAGAGATTTCAACATCTCTCACAATAATTGCTAGAGGAAATAGATAGAAGATCAATAAGGATATAGAAGATTTGAACAACATTGTGAACCAACTTGATCTGCTTGACATTTGTTGAAGAAGAATTTACATCTCTGTCAAGTTTACATGGACCACTAAGCAGGATAGACCATATTCTGTGCACAGAATAAGTCCCAATGCATTTATGAGGACTTAAGTCATATACAATTGCTCTCAGTCCTCAATATAATAACACTGGAAATCAACACCAAATAGATTCAGAAGGTCCCCAAATATCTGGAAAAAAGTAATGCAGATCTAGAAAAGAAAATCAAAGGGAAAGTATAAAGTATTTTGAGTTGATAGAAAATGCACATATAAAAATTTCTGAGCTGCCAATGAAGCAGGAAAAAATAGCACTAATTGCAAAATTAGAAAAGAATATATGCCAAATCATTGTTCTCAGTTTCCACCTTAAAAAAAAAAAAACCAAATGAAAACAAAAATTAAAAATTAACAAAAGAAAGAAAGTAATAGCAAACAAATCAATAACTAACAAACCAACGTACAGGGAATATTAATAAAATGAAAAACTGGTTCTCTGAGAGACTAATCTGATAAATATTTAACCACACTGATCAGTAAGAAAAGAGAGGAGACACAAATTACTAATGTCAGGAATGAGAGAAAAGACACCACTACAAATTGTAGGGAGAAAAAAAGAATTGTAGGAGAATAGTATAATCACCTTTGTACCCATAAATTCAACAATTTGGATGAATAGATAAATTCCTTGAATGCACAAACACACCAAAGTCATTCACATTTAAGGAAGAAATAGCACCAGTTCTTCACAAACTCATCTAGAAAATCTGGCAGAGAATATACCTTAACCCATTCTTTCAGCCAGCATTACTCTTTTACCAGAACTAGATAAAGATATTGTAATGAAAGAAACATACAGACCAGTATCCCTCATGAATATATGTGCAAAAATTCTGAACAAAATTTTAGCAAAATTAAATTTAACAGTATAGTAAAAGGACAATTCATCATGAACAAGTAAGGTTTATTCCAGGAATGCAGGGTTGATTTAACATTAAAAAAATAATAATCAATGTAATTCACTATATTAAAAAAAGGAAAAGACAAGCCATATCATAATATCAATTAAAATAGAAAAAGAATTGCCAAATCCAACATCCATTCCTGATTTTTTTTAGAAAAAGGACTCTTGGCAAACCAGGAATAGAATGGAATGGGACTTTCTTAACCTGATAAAAGTTTCTGATGTGAAAACAATGCTTAATTTTAAGAATAACATTTGCAATAGCATCAAAAATATGAAATACTTAAGGGTAAATCTGGCAAAATGTGTGCAATACTTGCACATTGAAAACTATAAGCCACTGCTAACATAAATTAGAGAAGACTATCTTAGTCCATTTGGACTGCTATAACAAAATACCACAGATTGGGTTGCTTATAAACAGCAGAAATTTATTTCTTCACAGTTATGGAGGCTGGGAAATTCAACATCAAGTTGCTGACAGATTCAGTGTCTGGTGAGTTCTCATTTCCTAGATGATTGGTTTGTTGCCATTACTTTACATGGTGGAAGAGGCAAGGGACCTGTCTCTGTGGTCTGTTTTATAAGGGAACTAATCCCATCCACGACGGCTCCACTCTCATGACCTAATTACCTCCAAAAGGCCCCACCTTCTAGTAGCATCACCTTGAGGGTGTGGGGGATTAGAATTTGCCACCCCAAAATGTGTCTCTTTGGCTTGATTATTTTTAACAAAAGACTCAAAAAGAAACTTTGACCTTTACCCCAACTGCCTAAAAGAATTTAAGATAGAAGACATGTTCAAGGAAGCAGCTAATATAAGACAACTATAGTATAATATAAACTGGGTGTGATAGACAGGGAGGAACCTAACAAGGGCCTTTTAATCAAAGTCCTCTCCATCTTTCATTGTCTTTGGAAGGCATGGTCAACATTTGTTTATCATACATTTGTTTTCCATCTTCTCCTCCCCTTTGAAGTCCCAAACTACTACCCCCAACATCCTCTTTTGTCCTTAGCTGAATATGGTATTTAAGGTAGTGACTTCTGCCATTTTGGTGAATTATTCAGATTTCCTGGGTTTCTCCCATGTACACATATTATTAAACTTTGTTTGATTTTCTCCTGCTATTCTGTGTCATGTCAGTTTAATTCTTAAATGAACCAGAAGAACCTAGAGGGTAGAGGAATAGTTCTTCCTCCCCTATAGGGGTAAGGTTTCAACACAATAATTTTAGGGGGACACAAACATTCAGACCATAACAAAGATTCAGATAAATGGAGAGATATACTATGTTCATGGATGGGAGGTTTAATATGATTAAGAATCCATCATCTGAAAATTAATGTATTGTTTCAATGCAATCCCAATCAAAATTCCAGCAGGATCTTTTGTAGGATTCAATGACCTGATGCTAAAATTCATATGGAAATACAATAACTTGGAATAGCCAGAAAAATTTAGAAAATGAACAAAGTTGAAGAACTTTCACTACCTGATTTAAAGACTGATTATAAAGCTATAATAATCATGACAGTGTTTTGTTGGTACAAAAATAGACCAACAAATGAAACCGAATACAGAGTCTAAAAATGAACTGCTGTGGTTTGAATGTTTGTGCCTCCCCGAAATTGATATGTTGAAACCTAACCCCCAAGGTGATAGTATTAGGAAGTAGGGTCTTTGGGAGGTGACTAGGTCATGAAGCCAGAGCCATCCTGAATAGAATTAGTGCCCTTATAAAAGAGGCCTGAGAAAATTCTCTTGCCCTTTGCAACCATGTAAGGACCGAGTGAAAAGACAACCATCTGGCCCTCTCCAGGTGTCAAATATGCCAGTACCTTGATCTTGGACTTCCCAGCCTCCAGAACTGTGAGAAATAAGTGTTTGTCATTTATAAGCCAGCCAGTCTATTGCAATCTGTTACAGTAGCCTGAGTGGACTAAGACAGAAAGTGGGACTGCTGTACCAAAAACAGAAAGTGGAATGCTGCTGTAACAAATATCTAAAAATGTGGAAGATGCTTTGGAATTGGGCAATGGGTAGAGGCTTGAGAAGTTTGGAGGTGCATGCTAGAAAAAGCCTAGGTTGCCATGAATGGACTGTTAAGGGAGATTATGGTGAGAAGTCAGAAAGAGAGAAGGAGACTGTAGAGAAAGCCTCAATCTTCTTAGAGAATACCTAAATAATCCTGAACAGAATTTTGGTAGAAATATGGATGGTAAAGGCCATTCTGATGAGGCTTGTCAAATGACAAAACTGAAACAATTTAGTGGCAAGTTTGATGTCCTTTATCCAACATAAAACAATCCATGGATTGGGGAAGTTCAGTGTCTCACAAGCAGTGGGACACTGTTCCCAGGGATTTGAGGTAGATGGAGTTTTATAGAATGTTAGAAGAGGCAACTGAGAAATGGCATAATTGGCTAGTAGGTCAGGGATTTCCTTATAAAACTAGCAGGTCTTATTTTCTAGGGTCAGGTAAGCTAACTAAACATGATTTCGTGAATGATGGTTGGTGTATGTTAGGTTTCCTTGACTGGTGTTTCCTGTAAGTGCAGGCTGACTTAGTTTTAGATTTGTGATGTGGGCCGGGTCACTGGGAAAGCCTCCATTTTGTGGGTCCTGATATATAAATTAAGTTTATCAGGTCGCAGATGAAAGTAAAGAATATGTTATTGGACAATGGAGAAAAGGTGATCCTTGTTATAAAGTGGCAAAGAACTTGGCTCAATTGTATTCATGTCCCAGTCTTTTGTGGAAGCGGGAATTTGTGAGTGATGAAACTGTCACTAAGGGAAATCCCTAAAACATTTTCCATGTCTAATTCTTTGTTTTTAAGTTTTGCTTGCTTATAGGAACCAAGGCAGAACATTGCCAGATGGCCAAACTACAGAACCGTTCCAAACCAGAAAGGTCCAAGATGGCAGTGTAATGCCATGCACAAAAGGAAATGTGTGCAAAAGGTGCCGTGTACAAGAAGGGAAGACCTTTACATGCCCCAGGTGACAATACGGAGACTCCTCCCACTTCACATCCCATAAGAACCCTGCTTACCTTCCCTTTGGGGAGAAGGTGTCTTAGAGCAGGAGCTCTGCCTCCTCCTTTTATTGATCAATGAGTAACGTTTCTGCTCTGCTATTCTGAACCTAGCCTTGTTCTATTGGCACAGGCGGCTCCAGGCAAAAGGACCCACTCGTAGGTCACCGGTCCCTCAGGGCTTGGTAACAAAACATGCAACTCCACCAGGACTGGAATCGTTGCTGGCTTCTCTCGTTGATCCCAGCCTCCCCACTCCCAAAAGTTGAAGCAATGGGCTGTGGAAGCATGTCAGGCTGACTCACCTATGTTTTTCGAGGCTTGTGAACCTAAGGGAAACCAGGACTGTCCTGCCTGGTGCTTGGTCACCAGACCCTCCCCACTGACGCTTGGAACCAGAAACAGCAGCTGCACTTAGACTTTTGTCTTCTGCTGCTTCATTGGAGTCAAGGGGGATCTCCTACAAGCCAACAAAGTCTACCTTCAGTTTAGCAGCAGAACAGGGTGTGTGTGCACACACGGGACTGAGGGAGAAGAGGGGCTTCTCCCCAGGAATGAACTGAGGGAGCCCCTCTCCCCAGGAATGGTCTTATCAGTCCTTTAAGAGAGTCCCTCTCCCAAGGACGGGTACCCAGTGCATGAGAGATGGACTGGGTGAGGGATCAGGGATACCTGATCTATCCAGGTTACAATTGGGGGCGCCCAACCCTTGCAGCCAGAATGCCTCCGTGGGAGGTTTTGAGGTGGCAACAGAAGGAGGTAAGAACAGCTGTTCAGGGTTTTTGTTTTGCTTTTGTCTTTTCACTAATCTTCTTCCAGCAGGACCAGCCAGAAATGAAGGGCTTTGTATAAAATTATTACATCTCCTATGCCTGATTGTATATTGAATTATATTGTGGGGATAAATATTGTGTCTCACTGGGAAACATTTCCTTTGCCTGATATTGTGAGGGCATATAAATCCACCATTTAGGCATTGTTAATTAAGCATGGTAAAGGAGATCTCACTTTAAGATGGTCAAATTGACTTCAAAAACAGCTATAAAAAGGATCCTTACCACAAAAATAAAAGAATCTTTAGATCAAGATAACCCAGGATAATTTAATATTACAGTGGCCACTTTGGGACTCCTTTGAGCCTCCAAACTTCTACACTGGCAGTTAGAAGAAATGTTCCAACTAGGTAAGATCATTTAAGCAGTGCACTTATTAAGTCATGGCTTTTACAGACACCACCACAATCTGCCTTCGAAGGAGAACCCAATATGAGCCCTTCCCAGGGCTAACAAGACTCTGAGAGATTTTCTGGGAGACTGCTACCCTTAAACAGTCAACAGGAAGCTAAAACTTAAAGAAAAAATTAATGGAGTTGTTTAGTGCTGTGAGGAATAATTACCGTTTGTCCCAGCTGAAACTTGACAAAATATTTGAAAGGATTTAGTAGCTTATGATCAGAAATTTGGCCAAATCAGAAGCTGATATTTAAAACCTGATAGGAATTTTTTTTTTTTTTGGCCTTCCGTAAATTAAGATAAAACTACATACCCAGAGAGAAAGGATCAAATTAAAGACAATGTAATTGGATGGGTGTGTCAGTCCTTTGAAAAGTAATTAACCACCCCTGTTAATCTCAGAAACTAGCGATGTGTCTGGGAGCTATGATCTAGACCAACCCAGATTCCTAAGACTGAAGGAAAGAAAAAAAAAACAGGAAAAAAACCATTTGGAGATACGGATTGCTATGAAAGAAGCCTTGCCCAAAAATCTAAGGAAAAAATTTAAAGCAGAGGCTATAAAGTCTTTGTTGCATTTGTCTGTTGTTTATGTGTGTCTATGTATATATGTTATAAATGTGAGATATTTTTCTACCTCCGGATGGTATGGTGAAAATTAAGAGCTCTGTTTAATTGGCTTAAAATAAGTGATTACATAAATTATTTCTAAATGTAACAGAAACTAACCCAAATGTCTTTCAAGTTAACATGATATGAAATAATCTTTGGTAAATAAAAACATTTAGCTTCGTTGGTTTGATTAAAATAGACCTGTCTCCACAGTTATCAGCGTTGGATACGTTGCAGACATGCAGCTTGGGTTTACTGGTCAAATAAGCTCATGGTGTCCCTGTTACAAATTTGCCAGCAAGATAATAGCTTAGAATGATAACTGATTTTGTCTGATGTCTCAAAGTCTTTATAGGCAACCTAAATAATTATTGGAAATAAGTAAACTAAATAAATGTAAAAAAGGTAGAAGTTTTGGGGGAAACTTTTTAACAAAGATTATATGTTACAATGTATGTATTTAAAACAACTTAAATGATGGCTAACTGCTTTAGTATCACATAAAGTTCTTGGGAGTAATCTAAATATGATTGTTACAAACAAAAAGTCTAGATATAAGTAAGATAAGAGTTTATAGATAAACTTTTAGCAATAATTATAGTTTACGACATGAGTACCTAAAAGAGCTTCCAAAATCTCTTTTGTAACTTGAAACTTTGAAGTTTTGCTAGGTTAAATTAAATGATAAAAACTCATTGAGTATCTAGATCATTTCCAAATAAGATAAAATATTAAACATTAATTATTAAGTATAGGTTTATCTACTCTTGGCTTCTTATTACAGAGAAACTACAAGATGTTCGGGTCTATTAGTAAACATGTTCTGTATTTTATAAAAAAAAAAAAATTGGTGGCTTAGTGGTTAGGCTCACATGCTCCACTTCAGTGGC
The DNA here is from genome assembly GCF_037783145.1 of Equus przewalskii. Classification (NCBI taxonomy): domain Eukaryota; kingdom Metazoa; phylum Chordata; class Mammalia; order Perissodactyla; family Equidae; genus Equus; species Equus przewalskii. The sequence continues at coordinate 4,490,123 of NC_091860.1, forward strand.
CTGGAGTTCACCAGTTTGGATCTCAGGCATGGACCTGTGCACCACTTATCAGGCCAAGCCATGGCAGGCATCCCACATATACAATAGAGAAAGATTGGCACAGATGTTAGCTCAAGGCCACTCTTCCTCCTCAAAAAGAGGAGGTTTGGTGGTGGATTTTAGTTCAGGGCTAATCTTCCTCAAAAAAAAGAAAATTCTACCATAAGGTGACAAGACATTTTCGCATATTGAGGTATATGGGCTAACTATTCAGGTTCAAAACTGATTCAGCTTGAACTAAAGAAGCCTAACTTATAGCCTATCAAACATACATTGTACATCTGCTTTAACCATTAAAGTAAGAATGCACTCTCTGAAGATAAAAATGCATACTTCCCCTCCTACGCCCTACTGTTAATGCCCTAATGTTAATTGGTAACACCCAGATTAGTCTCTTTCTTGACATCAGGGTCATGTTAACCTGCTAATTTGCAACTAAATACCTCTTTGAAACTTTAATGAAAATATATCCTGAGTGTGTTTAATGTATGTTCTCTGTTCTAAAAATATATAAGACTGTATTGAAAAGCATGCTTCTCTGGACTGCTATCTAAGGCCTTCCCCACTTATAATCCTCACTCTGGCTCAAGTAGAAGTCACCTTATTTCTCTTATCTGCAGAATGGTTATTGGTTATTTTACGTCAACAAAGGTAACGTGTTCTAGACATTATAAAAGGTATAGTTTGCCAAGTCACAGAATGCTCATGTAAAGGACAGTTCATGATTGCTTGCTTTTTAGTTTCCACTAAAAATTAAGGACTTTAAGGGGCTGGCCCCGTGGCCGAGTGGTTAAGTTCGCGCGCTCCGCTGCAGGCGGCCCAGTGTTTCGTTGGTTCGGGTCCTGGGCGCGGACGCGGCACTGCTCATCAGGCCACGCTGAGGCGGCGTCCCACATGCCACAACTAGAAGGACCCACAACGAAGAATATACAACTGTGTACCAGGGGGCTTTGGGGAGAAAAAGGAAAAAAATAAAATCTTTAAAAAAAAAAATTAAGGACTTTAAGGTTTAGGAATTCTAATTATGTATGTAATTAAAACTACTAACAATTTAATATGGAAAACATCTTTGTATTCAAGGAAAGTAAGATACATTTTCAGTGAAGAAGGTATAAAGAATGGAAATAGTTTTGTTTTGTTAAGAAAGACAAATTTGTCCTAAAGTACTAGGAGGAAAAAAAAAAAGGCATGGGACAAATTCTGAGGGTAAAAAATAAGTGACAGAAGGTGGATGGGAGCAAAACCCTGAGGAGCTTTGTGCATCGTCGAGTTGGTTAAGATTGAGATGAGTTTAAGTAAATGTTTTAATATAGAAAGTATACTGGGGCAAAAATTAGAATTTGGCTTTCTCTCTTAGATAATTTTCTTGAACTTTTGGTCTACTCTTTAAAAGGGGTTATAAGATATTTTTCTTTATTTTTAAGTAAGTCTACCTAAAAGACAGAAAATCTATATTTTGCTAAAATAATTTCCCATGTTCAAAAGACTGAGGTCTTTCTATTAAGGTTTGTTTTGGTTTGTTTTTAGCTGTTTCTGTTGTCACTTTGATTAAATGGATAACTAAGCACTGTTTCCTATTTGATCAAGTGTTTTAAAAGTTTTTGGTATTTTTTGATGAACCTCCCCTAAAATTAAAGTCTTTCTTTTGACTTAAAAAAAAAAAACCTTTGAGAATTTCCAATCAGCCCTGGGACTTCTCAAAGACTTTGTTCCCTCTTTCTATAAAGAGGAAGATGTTAAACTAATTAGACTTATTCAGTGTGTTAAATTACAGGGGAACATTATGAAATAAATGATGATAGGCTTTCCCGGGTTATATTGTGTTGGTAAATGTTATTAATATAACTGTTTTAAAAAATTATATAACATTCCAAAAATTCTGATCTGTCCTGGTTGTCAATCATAATTCTAGTTATTATCTCAAAGTGTTGTATGTCACGGAAATAGCCAAGTGTCTTTGTCAGTTCCCTTTTTTTTTTTTAAAGATTTTATTTTTTCCTTTTTCTCCCCAAAGCCCCCCAGTACATAGTTGTATATTCTTCGTTGTGGGTCCTTCTTGTTGTGGCATGTGGGACGCTGCCTCAGCGTGGTCTGACGAGCAGTGCCATGTCCGCGCCCAGGATTCGAACCAACGAAACACTGGGCCGCCTGCAGCGGAGCACGCGAACTTAACCACTTGGCCACGGGGCCAGCCCCTGTCAGTTCCCATTTTTGAGTGTTTTGTATTTTGCAGACCGTTGCTTTACTCTGAAATTTTTGCAATATGTCTCATCTCCAGAGATTCATGAAAAGGACTCTGACATTTGCTCTAGAATACAAGTTTCTGATAACCTTTCAGATCGTAAGACTCAGTTGGGTAAGAAATTACAGAACTCTAATGGAGAAACTGATGACTTCATGAAACTGCTAACAAAAGGTCAAATCTCCAAACTTACTAGCCACAGATATAATATAGTAGATATCAGGAGCCCCAGAGAACAAGCAGTTAATCAAACCTTTAAGCTGCAAATTAGGTGGAAAACATTAACCTGTTCCTTTCTGTATGTGCCAGAATGCCCTATTCCATTTCTGGGTGAGGACCTACTGCATAAATTAGGAGCTTCCATTTATGTAAAAGGAGACCAGTTGGAAGTAAACATCTGCTCAGCTGAGGTCACCAGCTGATTATGCTCCTGACAAAAGGGCCTGAGTTAAAAGATTTAAAGAGAAACTTAGTAGAATTACCAGGGATAAATCCCTGAGTTTGTGTCCAAGGAAAAGTGGGGTGTGCCTCAAAGTAAACCTCATGATTTTTAAACTAAAACATGGGCACAAGTGCCCACATGTTAAACAATATCCTTTCAGACAGGATGCCCTCAACAGTATGGCCCCTGTCATAAAGAACTTGATTCATCAAGGCTTCAGCAGGCTATGCCAATCAGCATGCAGTACTCCAATACTTCAAGTGAAAAAGCCAACTGGGGAATACCAGAGGTACAGGAGAACGAGAGTACGCCCTTCAGGTAGGGGAAACAGTGAAGGCACTGGGCATATAGCAACCAGGCCCGGCCTAGCCCCGCAGCCCTAGCCCTCCGTCCCTTCCAGCCCAGTGATTGGGTATACCTGAAAACATAGGAAACCAGGAGCCCACAGGACTAGCTCACTCCTAAGTGGGATGGCCTTATCTGGTGATTCTAACCACTCACTCTGCCCTAAAATTACCGGGGTCACCCCTTGGGTACACCATACCTGAGTCAAGAGAGCTCCTGACCCAGAAGCCTTGGAAACTCCAGAGCCTTGGGGGCCCAACCCCCAGGCCAGTGTGCCAGAAAGTAGGACCTCTGCCCCAGTGGGCCTAGAAGGTAGTGCTTCTAGCTAAAGACTATTCTTGAGCCTTAAGGTTTTGGACTTGTTTGGGATCTGTTACCTTTTTCTTCTTTTCTGTTCCTTTTAGAATGGGAATATCTATCCTATGCCTGTCCCACCCTTGTATTTTGAAAGCACAGAACATGTTTGATTTCACAGGTTCACAGCTGAAGGGGAATTTGCCTCAAGGTGAATTTACCCTGAGTTTCACACCTACCTGATTTAGATGATATTTTGATGAGACTTTGGACTTAGATTTTTAAGTTGATGCTGGAACAAGTTAAGACCCTTGGGGCTATTAAGATGGACTTAGTGTATTTTGCATGTGAGAAAGACATGAACTGGTGTGGGGGCAGGGGGCTAAAGGAAGGATGGTATGGTCTGAACGGTTGTCTCCCCCTAAAATTCATATATTAAAACCTAACTCCCAAGGTGATGGTATTAGGAGGTACCATCCTCCTAATGTCTTTGGGAGAGGATTAGATCTAAAGAGTAGACCCTCATGATTGCAATTAGTGTCCTTATAAAAGAGACTTGAGAGAGCTCACTCACACTTTTCTGCCATGTAAGGACACAGTGAAAAGACAACCATCTATGAGGAAGTGGGTCCCCACCAGATACCAGATCTGCCAGTGCCTTCATTTTGGACTTCCCAGCCTACAGAACTATAAGAAATAAATGTTTGTTGTTTGTACGTCACCAAGTCTATGATATTCTGTTATAGTAGCTTGAATATGGACCTACATATATAAGGTCAACTGATTTTCAACAAAGTTTGTAAAGCAAGTCAATGAAGAAAGGGTAGTCTTTTCAACAAATTGTGCTATAAAATTGGATAGTCACATTTAAAAAAAAAAAACAATAAAAAGAACTTTGGTCCAACCCCCATCATATAAAAACACTTAAAGGGGATCATAGAGATAAACGTAAAGCTTAAAAATATAAAACTTCTAGAACAAAATATGGAAGAAAAATCTATGTAACCTTGGGTTAGGCAAAGATTTCTAAGACACCACCCCCCAAAGTGATACTGGCTCAACACAAGGTTGACATAAGAGAAGCCATATTATAGAAAAGAAAACATATTGTAACTTTAAATGACCTCTGACTAACCCAGACATGCTCTGTAGATTTTTTGGCCCCTCTCAGCTGGTTTAAGATGATAACTTTGTTCTTTTGAGTTCCTTAGGAATGTGATGACTCCTGGGCAGAGAACCTATGCTGATAGCCATCATCAATGACGACTGAAAGATCAGGGTATAGGGCATAGCTCCATTCTCTGATGCATATCCAGTAAAACAAAGGACTATCAGGAACTGGGACCAGATGTCTGCCCACGGAGAGACCAGTCACCTTCCCCACCTGGAGAATAATCCCAAATATAACTGGCCTGTAGTCTTTGTTCTGTGAGATGGTTCTTTCAGACATGAGTCAGCCATCTTCCGTCTTGCTAGCAAGCTGTAGTAAAGTCCTTTCTCTCCTACCACCTTGCCTCCTGTCTATTGGCCTGACTTGTGGTGAGCAGACAACCCACCTTGGGCGGTAACAAAAGCATGGTCTATAAAACAAAAAATTGGTAAATCAGACTTCATCAAAATTTAGACCCTCTGCTCTCAGAAAAATACTGTCCAAAAAACGAAAAGATAAGCTACAGACCAGGAAAAAATATTTGAAAATCACATCTCTGATAAAGAACTTGTATCCTGAATATATAAAACTCACAACTCACTAATAAGAAACAGGCATTCCACCAAAAAGTGAGCAAAAGGTTTGAACAGACACTTCACCTAAGAAGATAATATGGATGGCAAGTAAGCACTTGTCATGTGTCATTAAGAAAACACAAATTAAAACCATTACATTTAGAATATCTAAAACTAAAAAGACTGTCTATACCAAGTGTGGGTATGGATGCAGAATGACTGTAACATTCATATAATGCTTTTAGGAAAGTATATCCAGTTTTGGACTGTTTCTTAAAAAGTTAAACATATGTACCATACAGTCCAGCCATTCCATTCCTAGGTATATACCCAAGAGAAATGAAAGTTTATACATAAATATTTGTAGTAACTTTATTTCTAAATGCTGTGTGAAACAAGGTAGTCTAAAAATAGCAATAGTGTATGATTCCATTTATTCAAGATTCTAGAAAATGCAAAATCTGCAGTTCCAGAAAGCAGATAAGTAGTGGCCTTGGGTGGGGGAAGGGCAGGGAGGAGAGGAAGGAACTATTCCAAAGGGGCACAGAAAACTTTAAAGTCGTGGTTATATTCCTTACCTTAATTGTGGTGATAGTTTCCTGGATATATAACTGATATGTATGTATATCCATACCTGTGTGAAAATATCAAATTATGTGCTTTATGGCAGCTTATTGTCTATCAGTTATATGTCAATAAAGATGTTAAAAATACAAGTAAAAAATAAATCTCTAGTCCTCCATCATAATTAGAAATCCAAATAAAAAACAATTATTATCAAAAGATTTATAGAATTAGATATCGACTGTAGACTGAGCACTCTGCCAGTTGCTTTTGAGGAACACAAAAAAAGTAATAGGGTCCTTGTACTTAGTCACATATCACTACCAAAATATTTACAAGGCAGCGCATATAAAGAGTATTGAACACAAGTACTACTAATTAATTTGCATTATAATTAATTTTAAGATATATATACAAATACATATCTATATTTAAGATATATACATATATCTACTTTCCTACACAACAAAGAAATTAAAAGGGTAATTATTCCCATTATAGAGTAATATATCAGAGTTCTTTTAGGTAGAGAGCTTGGCTGTGCATTAAAATATTATATCTATTAAGAAAGTAATTTGCAAGCATTTCTGGAATCAATCTCTTGCATAAATTATAATGCACCTCCTTGTGAATAGATTACTACAGAGAGCAGTGCCTGTTAATCAGGGAAAGATCCCTGAAGTAGGTGAGTTTTAGATGAATTTTAAAGAACATGAAGGCTATGGAATGGCAGAGGGAGACTTGGGTAATTATTCAGATAAGGAAAATATCTTTTGTGGAAAGACTAAAAGACAAATGAATTAAAAGAAAATGGAAAGTGGGGATACAGTAGAGAGCCAGGTCATTAATAAAAAATACTCATTAATAAAAAATGTTTTTAAAAATAAATTAACTTTTAAAACTTGCAAACATTACTTGGTGAAGCTATGTGTTTTCTTAATGACACATGACAAGTGCTTACTTGCCATCCATATTATCTTCTTATCTATATTATATTCTATCTATATTCCCACAGGTAATGTTGACACCATTTGTAGGATTCTCCACAGCTGGATCATGCTTTCTCCAAAACTCAAAATGGATAAAAGACTTAAATGTAAGACCTGAAACCATAAAACTCCTAGAAGAAAACATGAGGGTAAGTTGCTTGACATCAGTCTTGCCAATGCTCTGACACCAAAAGCACAGGCAACAAAAGCATAAGTCAACAATTGGGACTACATCAAACTAAAAAGATTCTGCACAGCAGAGGAAACTATCAACAAAATGATAAGGCAATCTACAGAATGGGAGAAAACATTTGCAAGTCATAGATCTGATAAGGGGTTAATATCCAAAATATATATGAGGAACTCATACAACTCAATAGCAAAAAAAAACAAGCAATCTGATTAAAAACTGCATAGACATTCCTCCAAAGAGAACATACAAATGGCCAACAGGTACATGAAAAGTGCTCAACCTCACTAATCATCAGGGAAATGCAAATCAAAACCACAATGAGATATCACTTCACATCTGTCAGAATGGCTATCATCAAAAAGATAATAGATAACAAGCATCAGTGAGGATGTGGAGAAAACGGAACCCTTGCCCACTGTTGGTGGGAATGTAAATTGGTGCAGCAACTATCAAAAACAGTACGAAAGTTCCTCAAAAAATCAAAACTAGAACTACCATATGATCCAGCAAGTCCACTTCTAGGTATACATCTGAAAGAAACGAAATCACTGTCTCAAAGAGATATATGCATTCCCATGTTCATTGCAGCATAATTCACAATAGCCAAGACATGGTATATATACCATAAGTCATGGTATAGATACAAGTATATATATGTATGTATATACAGATAGATACAATGACTATACAATGTGTATATATATACACAGTGAAATATTATTCATCCCTAAAAAAGAAGGAAATCCTGCCATTCGTGACAACATAAATGGATCTTGAGGGCATTATGCCAAGTAGAATAAGTCAGACAGAAAGACAAATACTGTATGATCTCACTTATATGTGGAAACTAAAGAAAAAGAACTCAGAGAAACAGAGAACAGATTGATGGTTAGAGGTATGGGTGGAGGCGGGGGAGAGGGAGAAGTGAGTGGGTGAAGGTGGTCAAAAGATACAAACTTACATCTATAAAATAAATAAGTCCTGGGGGGTGTAATGTGCAGCATGGTAACTATAGTTAACACTTCTGTTGCATATTTTAAAGTTACTAAGAGAGTAGATCTTAAAAGTTCTCATTCCAAGTGAAAAAAATTTATAAGTATATGAGATGAGGAATGTTAACTAAATTAATTACGGTAATCATTTCACAATATATACATATTTCAAATCATGACATTGAAAATCTTGAACTAATACAATGTTATGTCAATTATATCTCAATAAAACTGGGTGGTGAGAGGAAATGTTGACCCCATTTGGGGAATTCTGTACAACACAAACCTCCTTCACTTCCTCATGAAACAGGGAGAAAAGAAATAGTTCCAACAGCTACAAAGGGTGAATCAGAGCTGCACTAGGTTGAAACTGAGAGAGGATTTCTGCTAACCACCGAGACTGCCTTCTGCCTGTTTCTGAGGGGCCAGCGCTGGGGAAGTTAGCAGTGCATCTGCACTCAGTGAAGGTTCTGGAGGAGACCCAAGTCACCACATTCAAAAGCGTTCCAGGAACTCTGGGATGCTGTACGTTCCAGAGAGAAGGAACACAGAAAGCAAGGCTTGAAGTGGAGCCCAGAAAGGAATCTAGTAACAGGAGGCGTGAGTGTGGAAAATGAGCATTTTAAAGTTGCTCAGGAATTCTCAGAATCAATAGATAGTCTACATGCTTAATGTTTGAAATATGCTTTTTTGTAGCATTTCTTTTTGTTCATTAAACCTGTTAGCACAGTTCTGAACAAGCATGCTGATGGAGAATCGCCTATGGAGGAGAAGACTGGCTGATCCGGGGTGATAACTATTCCCATGTGCGCATACACCAAAAAAGTGGGATGTTCGTAAGCAGTATGTTAGTGACTAGAGGATGCTTTCAAAGAACATATTCCATTTTTTACAGTTTCACAATAAAGATATGCAGTGTTAAGGGCATCATTATCTTTCAACATATGGAGAAATGTAATATTAAACAAAATCCAGGAATTTGGGCAAGCACATTTTAGAAAATTCATTTTTAAAAATAAGTCCATCAAAAGAAATTTTGACACATGCTACAATATGGATGAGCCTTGAGGACCTTATGCTAAGTGAAACAAGCCAGTGACAAAAGACAAAGACTCTATGATTCCACTTATATAAGGTATCTAGAATAGTCAAATTTCTAGAAACAGAAAGAAGAATGGTGGTTGCTGGGAGCTGGGGAAGAGGGCTATGGGAAATTGTTGTTTAATGGGTATAGAGTTTCAGTCTTGCAAGATGAAAAAGTTCTGGAGATTGATTACCAAAAACTGTGAATATACTTTACAATACTGAACCATACACTTAAAAATGTTTAAAATGGTAAATTTTATGTCATGAGTATTTTACCACTATTTAAACATTTTTTAAAGTAAGAAAAATAAGTAAGTCCACTAAGTACCCAGGCTTTCTGAAAAGCAGTTGCAGAAGGACTAAATAAACCTTAAAAGTACGTGAAACATAGTATTTTTAAGTATGCAGTAGGAAAAAAGAAGAAAGTAAGTGGGCGCTTACTGAGTCCCAATACAGCTCGTCACCATTAGATCCTTTTACATATGTTGTGTTAAGTTCTCACAGTAAACCTGAAAGTAAATATTCTAGTCCTGGTTTTGAGATGCAAGTCCTGAAATAAACTGGGTATAGAAAGGATAAATACGTCGCCTACTGTCTCACAGCTGATAAGCAGCCTAGGGGCTGAGGATTGCTATTAATGGAAAATAAGAGTCATTACAATGAAAATTTACAGAATTAAGGGAAAAACTCTTCTTTTCTTTTCCCATTCTATTTTCACTTTTCTTTCTCATTTACTGAATCCGGAGAAGAAATTTAAAAACCAAGTTAGTCTAGCATTTATGGAGGAACTCACCAGGAAAAGCTTTGAGAGTTTCTTAACTTAATTCACATACAATTTTGGTGCTGAAAGTAATATCAAGTGACCTGACAGAAAACAGTGCCCTGAAAAAGGTCTCAGGAGCCTGAACATGTACAACATGAGCCTCTAGGGGGAGAAAAAATAAGGCTGGGAGCCAGGCACACTTTTCATATGTCTATGTGTAAGTTTTCTTTTGGTATAAAAGTGTATGGATCAGAATACCAGATTATAAATTGAACTTCTGCCACTTAATAAATACTTTTCATAAAATTTAACCAAAGAATGTATATCAGTCAAGGTCACAGCAGGAAACAGATGGCACACTCAAACTGGGCAGTTTGAAGAAAGTTTAATAAGGGGCTATTTATGAAGGTGTGGGCTGGGTGTAAGGAAACCCCGAGGGATAGTGCAGTACTTTGGGGCTAGTGACCTCAGGACCTAACCACTCCAAAACTCGCATGGACAAAGAGAGTGAGCCATTACTGAAACGCAGAGAGAGAGGGCTGCCTGGCTGAGGCCTTGTCCTTTGGCCACAGATGCAGCCGGCTCACAGGGACCCGTCAGGGAGAAAGTCCAGAAATTAAATATTCCGAGTCCCACACTCTTCTATCACTCCCTATGCTTTCCTGCCCATTCCCCCAGGAAATGTGCATGTCCTGCTCCCCATTGTCCAAACCTTGCTTTAAAGCCTCTTAAGACACAGAGCCAGGTGGAAAAGGAGGGAGAGTGCATTTGGAGGGGCAAACAGAAGGTATCCAGCCTAAAGACTGAGTAATATTTTATAGGTCATGTGTGAATATAAGTTTAAGGAAGAACTAACGACTACAACAAGTCTTCTGTTTTTTTCTTTTTAAATAAAAATGTATTAGAAAAGATACTATTAAGTTTTGGGCAATGTTTTATTAGACAGGTTTTGCTGAAATAATGCAGCAATACAATCAACCCCCAAAATCTCAGTGATTTCCAAAAATAAACATTGATTTTTCACTCTCAGGTCTACAGGCCAGTTCTGCTTCAGATATATTTGACTAAGCTGGACATGGCTCCAGGCTGAAGGTTGGGATCAGATATGTTTCACATATCTTCTCATTCTAGAACTCAGGCTAAATGATCAATGATTACCTAGAGCATGGCAGATGGTAGGAGCACAAGGGGAAAAACAGAAACCATAACATCTCTTAAACTTGTACTTGAAACTGACATGCTGTCACAGCTACCATATTGAATCTGCCAATGGAAGACTTTTGATCAAGCCCAATGTCAATGGAATGGGAAAGTCACTGGATGGAGGGGGTAGAGTAAATATTTTCTAACAATGTTAATCTATTATACTTAGTAAAACTGCCTCTGAAAATATACTTTGCATAGAAGCACCCAGGCATTGTGACTATAAACAGATTTTACCTCATTAACTGTTTTTATGTATATACTTTTTTCCCTATCTAAAGTATCCTTTGACTGTGATTATACATTCCCTGCCAATCACATTTACATTCTATGTTACTAAAAGGAACTATAAAGGTAAACACTATTAACAGAGAGATTAGCATGAAAGCATATTAGACGTACCTTCCTGAACAGGTATAGGCCTCTAGCTAAACCAACTAGAGAAGATGAAAAGCACTAAAGTCTGTGCATCATACCTGGTAACTTAGTATTTCAAAGCTACTACATAGCCCTGTCTAATCATCAGCAGAATAGATCAATTTTTAAAATACATTAAGGATGATTTTCGTGTTCAATATTTCCTTGTTGCACATCTACAGTTACAATGGGGTTTCCCACGTTTATTGAGATATAATTGACATTCAACATTGTGTAAGTTTAAGTTGTACCAACTGTTGAGTTGATACACTTATAAATTCCAATATGACCACCACCACAGCCTTAGTTGACAGCTCCATCACGCCACATAGTTACCATTTCTTTTTTGTGGTGAAAACACTTAAGACTACTCTCTTAAAAACTTTCAAGTATATAATACAGTATTATCAGCTATAATCACAATGCTGTGCATTAGATCCTCAGAACTTATTCTTATTTTAACTGGAAGTTTGTAGTCTTTGTCCAACATCTCCCTATTTCTCCCACCACCAGCCCCTGGTAACTACCCCTCTACTCTCTATTTCTATGAATTTGATTTTTTTAGATTCTACATATAAGTAATATCATACAGTATTTGTCTTTCTCTGTCTGACTTATTTCACTTAGGATAATGCCCTTAAGGCCTATTCATATTGTCACAAATGGCAGAATTTTCTTCTTTCTCAAGGCTGAATAATATTCTGTTATATATACATATGAAATATGTATACATGTGTGTATATATGTATATATAAACACATTTTCTTTATCCATTCATCTTTTGACAGACACATGGGAGCACAGAGATATGATCAATATCCTGTTTTCTTTTCGTTTGGATATATACCCAGAAGTAAGATTGCTAAATCGTATGGTAGTTCCATTTTTAATTTTTTGAGGCTGTAACCAATTTACATTCCTACCAACAGTGCACAAGGCTTTCCTTTTCTCTATGTTCTCACCAACAGTTGTCATCTTTTGTCTTTTTGGTGATAGCCATTCTAACAGGTGTGAGGTAATATCCCATGGTTGTTTTGATGTGCATTTCCTTGATGACTAGTGATGTTGAGCATCTTTTCATGTACCTGTTGCCCATTTGTATGTCTTCTTAGGAAAGAACTATTCAGTTCCTCAGCCCATTTTTTAATCAGATTGGTTTTTTTCTATTGAGTTTTATAACTTCCTTACATATATTTTAGATATTAACCCCTGAGTAGATATAGAGATTGTAAACATTTTCTCTCATTCTGTAGGTTGTCTTTTCATTTTGTTGATTGTTTCTTTTGCTGTGTAGAAACTTTTTAGTTTGATGTAGTCCTAATTACTTATTTTTGCCTTTGTTGTTTGAGTTTTTGGTGTCATATCACAAGCAACTTTTCCCGTATGTTTTCTTCTAAGCATTTTACCGTTTCAGGTCTTATGTTTAAGTCTTTAATTCATTTCAAGTTAATTTTTGTTAGTGATGTAAGATAAGGGTCCAATTTTGGTTTTTTGCAATGATTATCCAGTTTTTCCCACACCATTTTTTGAAGAGACTATCCTTTTCCATTGAATATTCTTGGCTCCCTTGTCAAATATTGGTTGAGTGTATGTGCACAAGTTCATTTCTGAGCTTTCAGTTGTGTTCCACTGGTGTATGTGTCTATAGGCACACCTGGTTTTATTGTGCTTCATTTCATTGCACTTCACAGATATTGTGTTTTTTACAAGCTCCTTCACTAGTAAAAAGATTATGACTCACTGAAGGTTCAGATGATGGTTAGCATTTTTTAGCAATAAAGTATTTTTTAATTAAGGTATGTAGATTTTTTTAGACATAATGCTGTTGCATGCTAAATAGGCTACAGTATAGTGTAAACATAAATTTTGTATGCACTGGGAAACAAAAAAACTTGCATGGCTCACTTTATTGCAATATTTGCTTTGTTTTGGTGGTTTGAGTTTGAACCCACAGTATCTCTGAGGTATGCCTGTATTTTTATGCCAGTACCATACTGTTTTGATTACTATAGCTTTGTAGTATAGTTTGAAATCAGGAAGTGTGAGGCCTCCAGCTTTGTTCTTCTGGCTCAGGATTGCTTTGGGTATTCAAGGTCTTTTGTGGTTCCATATGAATTTTAGGACTGTTTTTTATATTTCTATGAAAAATGTCATTGCAATTTTGATAGGGATTGCATTGAATCTGTAGATGACCCTGGGTAGTATGGACATTTTAACAACATTAATTCTTCTGATCCACGAACACCAGATAGCTTTCCACTTGTTTGTGTTTTCTTCAAGTTCATTCATCTGGGTCTTGGAGTTTTCAGTGTACAGATCTTTCACCTCCTTGGTTAAATATATTCCTAAATATTTTATTGGTTTTGATGTTATTATAAGTGGGATTGTTTTCTTTATTTTTTTTCAGATATTTCATTGTTAGTATATAGAAACACAACTGATTTCTGTATGTTGATTTTGTTTCCTGCAACTTTACTGAATTTGTTTATTAGTTCTAACAGTTTCTGGTAGAAACTTTCGGATTTTCTATACATGGCATCATGTCATCTGTAAACAAAGACAGCTTCATTTCTTCCTTTCCAATTTGAGCGCCTTTTATTTCTTTCTTTCCAGTACTATGTCAAAAAAGAGTGGTTAGAGGGGCACAACCAAAAGGACCCACAACTAAAATATACAACTATGTACTGGGGGGCTTTGGGGAAAAGAAGGAAAAATTAAAAAATTTTTAAAAAAGAGTGGTTAGAGGGGGCATCTTTGTCACATTTTTTATCTTGGAGGAAAAGCTTTCAACCTTCCACCATTGAGTATGATGTTAGCTGTGGGCTTGTTGTATATGGCCTTTATTGTGTTGGGGTATATTCCTTCTATACATAATTTGTTGAGAGCTTCTATCATGAAAGAATCTTGTATTCTATTGTATGTTGTCAAATGCATTCTCTGCATCTATTGAGATGATCATATGATTTTTATCTTTGTATTAATGTGATGTATCACATTGTTCGATTTATGTATGCCGAACTTTCCATGCATCCCAGGATAAATCCTGCTTGATTATGGTATATGATCCTTTCAGTGTGCTATTGAATTCACTTTGCTAGTATTTTGTTGAGAACTTTTGCATCCATCTTCATTAGAGATATTAGTCTGTAGTTTTCTTTTATTGTAGAGTCCTTATCTGGCTTTGGTATCACAGTAATGCTGGCCTTGTCAAATAATTTTGGAAATGTTCCCTCCTTTTCAATATTTTGGAAGAGTTTGAAAAAGATTAGTGTTAATTCTTCTTTAAACATTTGGTAGAACTCACCAAAACCATCCAGTCCTGGGCTTTTGTTTGTTGAGAGGTTTTTGATTACTGATCAATGTTCCTACTCATTACTGGTCTATTCAGATGATTCAGTCTTGATAAGTTAAATGTTTGTAGGAATTTATCCATTTCTTCTAGGTTATCCAATTTTCTGGCATATAATTATTCATAGTAGTCCCTTATGATGCTATGTATTTCATAGTAGTCCCTTATGATTTCTATGTATTTCAGTTGTAATATCTCCTTTCATTTCTGATTTTGAGTCTTCTCTCTTTTTTTCTCAGTTAGTCTAGCTAAAGGTTTTCAACTTTGTTTATCTTTTTTAAAAAATAACTCTTAGTTTTGTTGATCTTTTCTATTGTTTTTCTGGTCTCTATTTCATTTATTTCTGTTCTAATCTTTGTTATTTCCTCCCATCTGCTAACTTTGGGCTTGGTTTATTCTTCTTTTTCTAGCTCCTTGAGGTGTAAAGTTAGGTTGTTTCCAAAAGATAAAGAGAAGTGAATCAGAGCATGCTACCACAAAAAAATCACCAATTCACAAAGGAAGGCAGCAAGAAAGGAAAAAATAAACAAGGAAACTACAAAAAAAGTCAGGAAAAAATAAGATAGGATTAGCAAGTCCTTACATATCAATAATTACTCTAAATGTAACAAGATCAAGTTATATTTTGCCTACAAAAGACTCACTTCAGCTTGAGGGAAATACATAGGCTTAAAGTGGAAGGATGGAAAAAATATTCCATGCAAGTGAAAGCCAAAAGAGAGAAGGGGTAGCTATACTTATATCAAATAAAGTAGACTTTAATTCAAAAAATGATAGCAAGAGACAAAGAAGGTCATTATATAATGATAAATGGTCAACTCATCAAGAAGATGTAACAATCATAAATATATATGCACCCAACATTGGACCACCTAAATATATTAAGCAAATACTAACAGATCTGAGGGTGAAAATACGCAACAATACAATAATAGTAGGGTACTTCAATACCCCACTTTCAGCAATGGATAGATCATCCCGATAGAAAATTAACAAAGAAATGTTGGACTTGAACCATACTTTAGACCAAATGGATCTAACAAACTTATATAAGACATTCCATCCAACAGCCTTGAATGCACATTTTTCTCAACCACACACAAAACATTTTCTAAGAAAGACCATATGGTAGGTCTCATAACAAGTCTTATCAAATTAAAGAAGATCAAAATCACACCAAGTATCTTTTCTGACCACAATGGTATGAAACTAGAAATCAACAATAGGAAAGCTGGAAAATTCACAAACATGGCAATTAAACAACATGCTCTTGAACAACCAATGGGTATAGAAGAAATCAAAAGAGAAATCCAAAAATATCTCAAAACAAATAAAAATGGAAACATAACATACCAAAACTTATAAGATGCAGCAAAAGCAGTTCTAAGAGAGAAGTTTATAGCAATAAATGCCTATATTGATAAAAAAAAAAAAAAAGGAAGATCTCAAATAAGCAACCTAACTTTACACCTCAAGGATCTACAATGTTTTTACTTACTAATTGATGTACTACGCAGGAAAGAAGGAAAATCACAGAAATCTTAGAAAGGATTTAGGCAGTTGTATAGGTAAACTTGCAATCCTGTTTAGGAGTTTTCCCCCAGTATGCCTGACAAAGGGCCATGCCCTTTCTGATTAAATAGCTCTGGTGACAGACAACCACCATCTAATGAGGTAGTCGCTTAAACACTCTATTTGATGGAATGTTATAGTTTGCTCCTTTTGTTTTTTTAATTAATCCAAGAACTTTCTTTCTTCAGCTTCCTCTAATTGTTCGTGGTTTTGTCCTGGGGAGTGAAGCAAATGTAATCCGTCATCTGTGGGGGCAGCTGCCCAGTATTTGGAAATAGCTGTAACACGTGCTGCTCTCCCTCCCTGATGCTGTCGCCTACTCCACCAGCACTATAGTCTCTTCTCAAGACAAGGGCTCTTCCGAGAAGTCCTCCTATGTCAGCATCTCCAGAACTCTTCTCATCCTGGGTACAATCTTCGGGATTCAGTTGAGAAAAAGAGATTCAAGGGAAATTTAATTCCAGATTTTAAATATTAAGTTGATTCACATTCACTGTGCCTTTCCCAAACATCCAATCTAGAAGAGAACTTTCATTATATTCTTTCAGGTTACCTTGTTCTATTCCTTTATAGCATTTATCATACAACATTTATATAAATACATTTAATCAAATTGTACTTATTTATTTAATTTAATTCATGTTACATTTTTAAACAATTAAATGTTTATTTAATAACAATTATACCTGTAATAATATCTCTCTCTCCCACTGGTCTGTAAATTCTATGAGGCAGAAACTATGTCTGTTTTGTTCACCACCTTATTTCTTGCCCTCAGCATAGTGCCCAACAGGTAGATGTTAATAAGTTTTTATTTTGATTTTCAGCTGGTGAATAAAATGAAATTCACATTATGAACTTAATTAAAGAAAGCATAGTGGAATTGTCTTCTTATGTAGAAAAAGTTTCCTAGGAGAAATGAGGTTTAAGATGAATTTTAAAGACAAGGTTTCCCGGATGATAGAGAAAAACACTCCAGCACATAGCACATTATCTAATGTGGTGGAAACGGGTAGCTGTCCACTAAGGTCCTCCTCCCCTTCTTCTTGGACACATGGTTAAGCTACATTTCCAAGCCTCCCTTCCTGTCAGTTAACTCCCTTGCTGCTATCTAAGTTCTCACCAATAAAATATGAAGGTAAGTGATGGCTACCATTCTGAGTTTCTGTCTTAGAAGTGGTTGTGTTTCCTCCTTCCCTTTTCTCTCTTCCTACTGACTGGAACCCAGACAGGGCTGTGACCCACTCTCAACAATACAGATAACAGCAAGGCCACAAGTGGCCTATGCTCTACTTATGGTGCTACACGTTAAAAGGAGCCTGGGTCCCTTTCTGACTGCCCAGAGCAGAGCTGTCCCACTCAATTGGACTGTCCATCTTGCATTATTATGTGGAAGAGAAATAAACCTTTTTTCTCTTTAGGCCACATTATCATTGGGTCTCTTCTTATAACAAGTTACCCTGTGCTCTAACTAAGACATCTGTCATTTAGAAAATGCTCAATCAATATTTATTAAATTCACAGTATAGAGAATGGCATATGTGGCATAGCTGAAAGAATCTAGTCACAAAGAGAGGAGACAAGTGTGCTCAAAACAAGAAGCTAATGAAAAGAGCGGTGAGAAATTGACAAGGGTAATAAATTTTGGACAGTAGTTGAGACTAGTATAAAGTATAAATTATAGTATATTATTACACCTGCATGTACCTGCCCCTCAAAATGAATAAATGTTAGCATTTTGGGAATTTACTTCAGATTTTTTTCCTTTTTTTAAAGAAATAACACCTTATAAGTGAAATTACAATTCCCTATAGTTACCCTCCCTGCAGAAGGCTTTTCGACATGCCTCTTGAAATATGGCACCTACAGCTAAAATCCAAATAAGGCCTTATTGTGAGAGTAAGTATAGAGAGTCTGCTTCTCACTGCGATCTGAACAGTAGAGTTCTATTAACAGAGCCCAAGATTGAATTCTGTGTTTAAT
The DNA here is from genome assembly GCF_037783145.1 of Equus przewalskii. Lineage (NCBI taxonomy): Eukaryota > Metazoa > Chordata > Mammalia > Perissodactyla > Equidae > Equus > Equus przewalskii. The sequence continues at coordinate 4,508,321 of NC_091860.1, forward strand.
AACTGCTTAAACACTGTTGCTTATATTAAACTTGAGATTGACTAAAACTGTCTAGCCCTCTTTCACAGCAACCTCTACCACCAGTTGTCCCCTTTCTGTGCTGACAAACCTTGTGAAATTGAATACTAACACAAGTGTACCACCCAACATTTACCACTTGTAATCGTTACCCTACTGATTTTGCTCTATTGACGACAGAGCGTGACTTTCCTTCTTGTGAATTTTTGGCATCTAATGGCTGACATTGCTCACTTATGAGCACTGAAAAATTCCAGATGGATCCTAGAACTTCCAATATCCTGCATTAGGATGATCACTGGGTCCTTTCCCAAAACCAGTCATTATATCAGGCGGGGACAGGGTGCTTGGTGAAAGCAGGGTCCTGTTTTAGATTTTTTGTTTTGTTTTGTTTTCTATCTGAACAAGTTTCATTTAAAAGTTGCTAGACATTTTCTGCCACAACCAGTAGCAACATCAATTATCCCTCGGAACAGATTTCCTTTGTTTTGGAAAAATTACATGAAGGAACCCTTTAGTTATGTTTCCCCCAATTGTTCTGTGGATTGTTCTGGGGCAGCATGGAACAAGAGCTCTGTTTTGTTTTGCTTTTGTTTGCTTACAGGAGCAGAATCAGTGAAATTAGTGCTGAGAGATTTCCAGGTGGTATTATTGGATGAGAAAAGTGAGATACACAGAGGTGTGTATACTGTGATTCTGTTTACGCAAAACAAATGAAACGAAAACATGTATGTGTATAAATATGCTTATAAATGATTGTGAATACAGAAAAAGTACATTAGGCTTTACACCAGACTGAACACAGGGCGGTCTTGTGGTATAAGAGAAAAGTAAGAACAGCGAAGGCAGGTAAAAATGGAAAAAGACATTTTTTAAAAAGAAGAAGAACACTAAAAAGCAACACTACCCATGTGATATGAGTGAAAGATTGGACTTTACTAAACTAGTTGTGTGGGGGCTCAAAGACGTTATATTTTGAGTACAAAAGGAATGAGATCTCATTTTGTAGTCAAGACTTGTGAGTTTGGGGAACATCTATGTTGTAGCATGAATATCAAAATACAAAAAATAAAACCACGTAAACTAGAAGAAAGGCGAAGGAAAAACCCTTATGAAAAAAGCAAGTGCAAGTTATCTCAAGTGTTTTTGGTAAGAGATTTTAAAAATGCAGTTTGAGAGGGAACAGTTAATAGTGCTTCATCCTTAAGAACAAAGGAAAGAAATGCTAACCAAAGCAGATTGGATTCCAGACAGTGGGATAAAGTGGGTTGTGACTTGAGACTTCTCCTCCATAAGTGTTAACCGTTTTATAGATGATGAAGCCGAGTCTTGGAAAGTTTCAACAGCTTTCCTGAGATTACTGTGGTTGAATTTGAGCCTGTTTCCATAATTCCAAAACCCATGTACTTCTCACTATAGAATGACACATCTGTGCTAGATTTGGAATCCATGCAGGAATGTGACATCCATATTTGCATTTGTCCTGGCGGTCTATGTTACACTCCATAGTATGTCACCTAGTTTCTCTCTCCTTTTGTACTAATTCAAATGTTCTTTATGTTTCCATGCTCCAATGTGTAGATCCTTACTAAGTTTTTTTTGGGCTCTACAAACCTACGCAATTTGCACATATCTTCATCTCTCTGACCTGCTCTCCTTTCTTACTGCACTCCAGTCACTCTGGCCTCCTTGTTTTTCCTCAAGCACAATAAGCACATTTGCACTTGCTATTTCCTCTACGTGGAACATTCTTCCATCACATATCCACTTACCTTGCTCTCTTCCTAGTGAACCCTTTCTAGACCAACTTACTTAAAATTATAATCTCTGTGGCCAATCTGGCTCTTTCTAACCCTATCTCCTGTTTTATCTTTTTCTATCATACTCATAATCATTTAATAATTTTGATGCTAACTTATTTATTTTGTTTGATTCCTACTACAAGAATTTAAGCTTCATAGGTGTGTGCTGAGCATCTGAAATAGTGCCTAGAACGCAGTGTGTAGAACATATGAATAACTACATTGCTGTACTCCTTTCCAACCTTCAGGGCTGACAGTATGGTGTTCATAAGAAATGTCTTTTAATCACTGCATTCTGATCATGCAGCTCATCCTACCATTTCTATGATTTCTAGAGATAAAAACAGAAGGGAAAGGTTACAGGTGAGAAAAGAGAATTAATAACATTGTTGAAGAAATTGCAATTGTATAACTTGAAAATATAATTTTTATCTATTCTCATACTTCACACAAAAATTAATCTAGGTAGATTATATACATAACACTTTTAAATGGGGCAAAGCCACAGAAAATAGACCTTGTCCATAAAGGGGCAATAAACAATATCTAGCCTGCAAAAATAAATCAAGCATATTTATGATTAAAAAAGCTAAGATTTTAGTAGACGAATAGACAGATGTGAATAGACAATGTACATAATGGACACACAACTTGTAAACAAACATGGGAAAATTCTTCAATGAGTTAATAAAAAATGCAAATGAAAACAATAATATGGTGTCATTGTCTTGACAATTATATAGCAATATAGTAAAATGGTTATGACACTGTTAAATGAAAAAGGCAGAATTCAAAATTATATCTGCCATGTTTATAGCCATACATATGGACATGGACAGGAAGGGAGGCAAAAGCTTGAATGTAATTTGGTTTACTGAGTTTATGAGCATATTAAAATGTAAAGTGCACTCTGCTATTATTTCTACTCTATCTTTAGGTATTTTGACATCTGAGGTCAATCTTCGCTTGGCCAATTTTCGTTTTTGCTGTTATTGCTATTTTAAACCGAGAAATAATAGTTTTTCTGTTTCTGTCACGCAATATTTTTCTCCAGAGCATTAAGCTTTGCAGTTTTGAAAAATAGGATGGCACAGGGGGTGCACACACAGACTCTAGAGCCAGACCACCCCAGTTTGAATCCCAGGTCAGTATCTTACTTGACCTTGGACAAGTTGCTCGCACAGTTCAGTTTCTTCATCTTTAAAATGGGCATCATAATAATCCCTAATTCGTGCACTTATCGCAGGATTGAATGAGTTAAAGCATTTAGAGCACCTAGGACAGTACCTAGCTCTGGATATAGTGGCTATTACTATTAATTATTTTCTCTCTGTCCCTCACTACTCAGTTTAAAATCCTCTTGATCAGATTAAATCTCTTGCCAAACGTCCTTTTCAACCTTAATAAGAATCACAGGGTTTCTTGCCAGGAGTCCATTGTTTTGAAACTATAGTAAGGGTTCAGGTAATCAAAATCTGATCTCTGACGCCAACTTTGTAGCTATCCAACCACAAACACACCCAGACAAGTCAGTTTCTCCAGGTGGCAGAACAGACTGGAAGGGGTTGAAATCTGGAGCGAAACAGACACTGGAAGAACAGACCCCTTCCTAGGTGCCAGGAAATCCAGTCAAATCATTTATTGAACAACTGTCGTGTTCCAGGTATTATGCTAAGCCTAAAAGCAGAGCAGTAAACAAGACAGAGAGAGTCATTGCTGTCACAGAGCTTAAAGTCAGACAGACACTGTGGACTGGCCCTGTGGCCAAGTGGTTGAGTTGGCGCACTCTGCCTCAGTGTCCCAGGGTTTCGCTGGTTTGGATCCTGGGCACAGACTTGGCACTGCTCATCAGGCCATGCTGAGGTGGTGTCCCACATAGCAGAGCTAGAAGGACCTACAGAATATACAGTTATGTACTGGGGGGTTTTGGGGAGAAGAAGAAAAAAAAAGATTGGCAACAGATGTTAGCTCAGGGCCAATAAAAAAAAAAAAAAGACAGATACTAAATAATCACAGTTGTGATATACACTCCCAAGAGGTCCAGGGTTCCATGGGAGCTCATATTCTGGCAAGCAGATGTTCTAATTACATGATGACTGTCAACAGAGCACAGGTCTATTCAGTATAGGCTGTCAAGATGGGAGGCAGCACCTGGCAATGAGGAAAGTAGGGCGGCATTACTCAAAAATGCACTGAGGCATGCAGGGACTCTTTATTCAGGAAGGCCCTGCCACCGGGCAGGTTCCACGAGAGAATTTTAGATAATGAAAAAGGTAAGACAGAATGCGACATCCTGAAGCAAGGTGAAAAGAATACACCACATTCTAGAAGTGCAAATGACTCATATGGCTGGAGCCTGGAGTGGGGAGAGTGCTGAGAAGTGAGGCTAGGGCAGTAAGCAGGAAGTAGATCTTGAGAGCATTTGCATGCCATGTGGTTGACATCTGCCACATAATGTGCAGCTTACTGGCAGTGGAGCGCTGTCAGGCTCAGTTCTCCTCTTGCCCCCTTCTCCCTAGTCAAGACACCCAACTGAGCCTCAGCTGGTGGGAAGAGAGCAGTTTTCCAGCTACCACGTTAACCCACGTCGTCCAAACCCACACTCAGAAGGGCTTGTAACTAATATGACGTGTATGTTTGTACCTCAGAGCCCAAACGGGCTTTCTCTCTCCCCCTCTCTCTCCTGCTTTTTTTTTGCTCAAAGTCAAACAACTTCTCCTTTTCTAATGAATAAGTAGCTCAATGTTTATTTTACCTTCTCCCTCATTTGTCTAAAGGGAATGACAATATAATACATCCCTGATTTTTCTTGCTGTGGATGGTGTTTGTTGAAGTGGGGTATTAATGTTAGTGGGTGGCAGCATAGAAGAAACCTCGCTGGGAACTCTTAGTCCGAAGGGATGAAAGACCCCCATTCCTACTAAAAGAGTAAACTGTGCCCTTTTATCTCATCCATGAGTTGTTTCTCTGCAACTGTGTTTCTTGTAGTCGTGATGATATTTACTTTGTTGTCTTTTTAAAACTATACAATTTTGGAATTATATTTGTCTTATGAACACTACGTGCTTGTACTGCATAGATTACGTTTTGTGAAATAATTTCAAATTTATGGAAAATTTGGCATTCTACTGTTTAAAAAAAAGCTTCCCTTTCTCTCTATTTATTTATTTACATCTGTATAGATTTGTGCATTCCTAATTTATTTAATGTGTTGTAATCTGTTACTATCATTACTGCAGTGCTCAAAACGATCCAGATTTGGCCAGTGGAGATCCTTGCAAAGTGGCTTCTACATCCTTTAATAAGTGTCTGTAATGCTTTGAGCATTTCCTGACTTTCTTGAACAACACTTGATCCCCAATCACCTTGGACTTTCTCTGCCTCCATCCTGAAACCAACCATTTCCGACATGTACTGGTTCCTTTTAGTGGATATCAAGCACTCAGTGTGCTTATTTCTACTGGGCTGTCATTGTTTCTAAGCCCTCTCAGAGAACAGAGCTAGGAAATGTATGTATGTGTACACATAGACACACAAACATACATACACATACATCTATAGCTACTTCTGTATCTATCAGTGTATATATATTTTAAGCTTATTAATTTACATACCAATACCTTCAATTCCAAATCAGCACCTCATGGTTCTCTCCAGCCTCCCTCCTTCCATATTTGTAAAGCCCTTCTCCGGCAGTGAGAAACCTGACTCCCAGCATCCTCAATTTGTTTATTTATTTGCTCAACCTCCTGGATGTAATTGATCTATCTACCATGTCGGTTGCCTCCTCAACCCTCAGGGACTGCCACATCTGGAGAGCCTGCCTCTTTCAGGGGAGGAGAATGGATAGAAAGAGTGGCCTAATGGGAAAGAAGAAAAGAAGGAGGGAAGGAAGGAAGGGAGAGAGGGAGGGATTGATTCCATCTTAAGGCTTCTCATGTACAGACTGTTCAAAAAACCAAGTGCTTACACAAAGGGGAGGCTTCAATACTGTTTCCAAATACCAAATAGAAAACTAAATGGAGAAGCTGATCAGTATTCAGCTGTCTGTGCTTCTTGCAGTAACTCAAAGCTTCTGTTCAATAAGAGTCTCCTACAGAGGCTTTTCTACAGACGCTGTGATTACGGTTGAGAGTATTGCTGCCAGTGCTACAATAGTGTCTCAATTTGGGATCCACAGTTATACCTGTCCTAATTTCACACTCACATGCTCGTCCATGATCAACCACCACGTCACAACGGCTGCGTCGAAAGAGCCTACACACAGTGCAAAAACCAGCTTTCCTCATGGATGTTTTTATACTGAAAGCTCAGGCTCTTGGGGTCTAAATATAAAGAGAAGAATATCTTTATAAGGAGTTATCAGGCCTTTATCCCTTCTAGAAAAGCTCTTGGTATTCTTTTTAGAGAAAAATAGTGATCATTTTTGACTTTTTCAGGATAGTGATGACATGCAACAGGCTCTGCAATTTATAAAATTCTAGTGCACACATAACTTCATTTAAGAAACGGTAGTAAATTACCTTATAGACAAGTGTGGAGCATGAATATTTGATTATGCTTGGAAGACCTCAGCAGAATTCCAATATATAAATAATATTCTTCACTTTCTCATAGATAGAGGTCTTAGCAAACCCTGATGATAATCTGAATCCCTTCTTAGGTAACCACTTATGCTTCATATAGGCCTCTTGTCTAGGTATTACCAAGCCTTGCTCAACTACATTACATTCAAGCTAACAACCTTTAGAAATGCTCCTTTAAAGACCAGAAGTCAAATTTCTGGCCTAATTCTGTCCAGTAAGGAATCAAGGAACTGTCCACCAACAGTAGAATCGATGAGTAAATTTCAATATATTCAAAAGTGGAATATTATACAGCAATGAGTGAACTACAGCTATGCAACAACACAAATGAATTTCACAAAAAAAAACAGACGTGAAAGTACACATCGTAAGATTTCATTTATATGAGGTTCAAACATAGACAAAACCAGTCAATGGTGTTAGAAGTCAGGATAGTAGTTACTCGTTGGGGAGTAACTGAAAGAGGGCATAAAGGGGTTTTCCAGAATTCTAATACTATTCCATTTCTTAGTCTGGGTCCTATTCATTTTGTGAAATACTATCAAGCTATACACTTACAATTTGCTTATTTTTTTACTATGTACATTAAATTCAAAAAAATAAGTATGCCCAAAAGACTCCCTTGAGTGAAACACCATTGATCCTCAAGGATATCCAGAAGTTTTCAAGGACAAAAGACCATGCATAGGTTACTGTCTAACATATCTAGGAAAGGTCAGAATTCTTTATGTCCCCTGGCTATGGCAGTAGATTTCTCCTCTGTACCAATGCAAGCTTACTCTGAATAGCCATAGCCCTATATATTCTGATCAGATACCTCTGGCACCACGTGGGTACCATTCTGTGGCTAGAGGACTTCTAGAGGTGAGGGAGTCTCAATGCTCATACCTATACTTTTGAAAAAATTGACTCTCCCCCAGTCAAACTTGCTAATAAGTGATTGAGAGCCTACTCAGCATCAAGACACGGTCAAGGCCTGGAGACTGCTCACCTGAGGAGGTGGCAAAATCCAATCATGACAGGTGAACACCTCCAGAAGGCAGTAAAATTCAACTATCTTCTTTGAAACGTTGAATTTAAGGTTAAATTCAATCATACAGAAATCCTGAGCTCATATCCCATCTTTTAGTCTTAAGTAGCGGACATTTTTGAAAGCCACTCATAACCCAAGAAATTCTTTGTCCCTTCAAAATGATGTGAGCCTACAAGCACAATTATAGCTATGGGACCTAAGTTGGTGGAGAAAATTGGATTTTTGTTGTTTTGAAGAAAAGAAAGAAGAGAAATTAAATTTATTTATCTCTTACTCTTCCATGAGATTCAAAAAATGTTAATCACATAAAAGTTTTTGAACTCCCACTTGGCTTTCTAGGGAGCAATTTAATCCCAAGGTAACATATACTTACCTGTTCTCTGGATCCACACTTACTGGAGGTATGCAGCTACTGAATATATTTGCAGCAGCATTTCTCTGTAATAATGAGTTCAAGGTTGACGGCTCATTCCACTTATTCTTACCATTATCATCATCATACCTATTTACACCCCAAATCTTGCCCAACTGATCTAAAGAAACTTTCTAACTTTTTTATTGCTACTATGCCATCTTTGCAGCTTTTTTCTTTTTGTAATTATTTATAAATATTCTCAGCCCAATTCATAGAATTGCTACAATATCTAACCAGCAATTTTCATTTTTTCTTCATATATTTTTTCCAACATAAATCATAACTTGCCTCACCCAAGGCAAGCTATCCAAGGCTTAGCCAAGTTATATTCTTTCATTCTTGGCAGCTGAATCTTTGAGGGAATGCCTGATAATCATTCCCAATGGTATTTTAATCAGAGCTCTCATAAAATAATCTCTATTTGGGGCAATAAATTGTTTATGTGAATTTTCTTGAATAACAAATTATATTTAGACTGGTTCCATAATCTGTGTACTTTTCCTAAGAGACTATTTCCAGGCCTTTATTTGCTCATCCAGTGACCAATAATATCCAAAAGTGTAGCTACCACCCAAGCAATATGTGTAGTATTTTATAAGCCCATAAAAAAAAGTAAAGGAATCCTTCAGGATGTGTATATATTTCCAAAGTTAATAGATTAATCTGGAATGATCATAAGAAGCAGATTTTTGCTGAAGAATCAGGACTTGTAATTTATACCACTGAGAACATTTATTCTTTTTTCTTCCACTCATAATGTATCCACTACTGTGATTTTTCCCCTCATTGAACAGCTTCTAAGCCCTTTATTCTAAGATCTTATCCTGTTTCTACTTTGCTTTACCCATCTTACTTCCCAAAATCTGAAAGTACGCTTCACCAAATTTTCTAGGTGTGACCAAGGGGGAAAATTTTGTCAAACATCGTCCCATCTGGTTTCAACTCTGTATTGTGCTGCTGATTCTTTATTTGTAGTTTCAAACCTCTCTTAGCTCCTTCAGTCCATAACCTAAATCCCCAGGCACTTCCTACAATCGGCACAGGAAATCTCTCCTCTTTTCCTCACAGGTAGTTGCCTATGATGAACGCAGTAGTTTTGAAGTTTTTTCAGATGGGGAAAATGATGGCCCAGAAAGTTATATTACTGGCACGCTGTTCTATAGTTTATGGAATAGTTCATGTGATTCTAGAAATAAACAACAGACCTTTTAATTCCCAATCCCTGTTTCTGGAAAGAATTTAATGGTATTGTCTTAACATTGTCATTATATTTACTTTTGAGATTATTTTCTATTAAGAGTAAGTGAAACTTTTCTCTCATTAATGGTAGCAATATAAGTCTCCCTTTAAAATAATATATTTAAGTAAAAATGTCATTAAAGAAAATTTAAATAATAGTGAGAGTAATATGAAGATATGGCAAAAATTCTGATAATCAAATGACGGAAGTTTGGGAAACACCACTATTTGGGGACCACTATGAAGACTGGTATATAATGATGGCAGAGCAATTGAGATCCAAGTGTCATTGACTCTATTCTCTGGATAGTACTTAATGATACATCCTGTCCCTCCTTATGACATCAGTCGAGGTCATAACAGCAAGAGCCAGTCCCAGACTTTCTGCTCTGCCTTAGTCCAGCCAATAGCTGACCTCACCACCCTCCTTGCTGGCTAGCAATTAGAGGAGCTGTCCTACCACAAGTTTAGAATATGTTGGCAGTGGCCAGTCTGAGTGACCATCTTCAAGTCTTGTAAAAGTCATAACTTGACTCAAATAAAGAAACACGCAAGTCAGCCAGGCTCAGGAAGCAAAGATTTGCATGCCACCTCACCGTTGGAGCACCAGTCTCTGAGTTTTCTTTTTTTGGTTCTTTCTAGAAGGCAGATGTGGACCCTGGGTAACAGATGTGGACAACAGTGACAGAAAGGTCACTGTGCTCTGGGAAACTCTGAAAGTCTGCTAAGGACACTATAAGTTGGGAACCATCTTTGCTTGATATTTATGGTATTTCTGTTATAACAAGTTTTTTTAAGCTAAAAAATGATACATATCTTAAGTGGCAGATAGTTGGAATGGTAATTTTGTTCTTGGCAAAGTCATAAGAGGAAAAGCCACAAAGGGACGTGGGGGAGGAGGGAGAGGAAGGGGTAGGGAGACAGATACAAAGATCTGGTGCTAAACCCTCAAGAACAGGGCAAAATTTAGAAGAGGAAACTCATGCTTTTGTTTAAGAACAATTTATAGGACCAGAAATTAGAACAACATTTATTAACCTTGGGAAAGTCTTAAAACTTTTAAAAGCTTCAATTTCTTTACCTGAAAATAAAGACAGCAATAACTGACCTAGCTCACACCAGTTAAGGTGTGGATTGCGTGAGATAATGACTACAAAGCACCAGGTCACACTAGATGTTCAGTAAACGTGGCTTCCTCATGAAGCCAAAGAACTCAGGTCAAGACCTGAATCTTACCGGTCATGTAACCATGGGACAGTTTATTTATTCATGGCTCAAACTTTTCCAAAGTGTATTAGAGGAAGATTATAAGACTTCCGAGTATACACAAAACTTCAGAATCAGGGAAAATACAAATAGAACAGAAAATCAAGACGAGGAAAGACTATATAACATAGACCTTCCAGACCAATAAGTCCTACGCAAGTGCTAATGTGTACTAAAGTACAAAATTACCTCTGGGCTTCCTAGCAACCCAAAAGAAAAGGGGAAGATGTTCAGTTACAAAGTATTCCTTCATTCTTCATGAGGGAAAAATGTATCAAATGCTCCTGGCAAACATATGTTTTTCAGGGCATATCATTTCAACTGCCCAAGCTTTAGTTTCCTCATTTTTATAGCAAGAAAAATATTGTCTAGTTTTCAGGGTAGATATTGAAGACTAAGTGGAATAATATATATGAGAAAGTATTTTATAAACATGATGTGCTATGTAAATGTTACTTATTATTTTACATCCCTTAATTTATACAAAAGAGCAGCCTTCTCACGCTTTTGGATCTTCACTTAAATTACTGAGCTAAATTGTTTTCACCATAGGAATATCTGGCATCTCCAGGCACTATTCCAATAATTTGCATGTATTCAATTACCCCTCACAATAAGTAGCTACTGTTATTATCCCCATTCAGATGAAGAAATTGGGGCACCAAGAGGTTAAGTTCCATTCCGAAGGCTGCTCAGCTAGTAGGTAGCAGTGCTAAGCTTGATATCCACGGAATCTGCCCCGAGCCCATGCTCTTTAACCTTCCTTATACACATATGGAACTAGGTATAAACTCTTTATGCCCACAGAGCTTATGTAACCATAAAAATACCAATCTATAAAGTGAATAATAAACAAGCGATAAAACCAATGTTTTAAATTAAATGTCTTAATTTTCTGTGACAGTTGATATTGTTTCCCTCATCACCAGTTGTAGCATGAATTACTGTCAGGTTAGTACAACGTCCTATGAGATGACAATCCCCCATTACTGTCAGCCATTTGTTCATACAGCCTGTTGTGAAATTATGTGGCCTTCACTTGGCATAAATGCATCATTTACATATTAAGTCTGCTTTGGTTCTTTTCTCGTTAGCTCCCTGATTAAAGTAGAATTGCTTGGTGCTAATTCAATTAAAAACATAAACACAGGACTAAACTCACAGAGTAGCACTTGGCTCTAGGGAAGTCATTCAGATGATCCAGAATATGCTTATATTATTTTTAAAATTATTCTTTAAATGAAAACACAAAATTTTTCAATTCTCACCAAGAGCTCACAGACACCAGAGTCTTTAGTTGGAGAAATCCCAATAGAGAATACTCCTACAGGAGCAGGTACCAGATGACATCTCTGTAATTTGATGTGCAACCCTATCCCAGTCTGTTGCCAGAGAGGAAGCACTGGGGCACCCTTGCTGCTAGTAAGAGCAGAAAGTCTCCAAGAACCATCCACACTCCTTCAAGGGTGCACCCCTTTCTATCACGTACTCATGGCTCTTTGGGGCATCTCGAGGTGGGGAGTCCAGTTAGTCCGAGTCCTATTTTGACATAGACCACTTGGGAAAGAGAGGAACAGGAGGGAGAGATTTGGCTACAAAATGTGTTCTGATGGTACTGAATGCCACATGCTGGCCCAAGGGGCCTCAGAGTGACGGACGGCTCTTTTGGGGGTAGTTTTGGCAACAGCAAATTCCCAGCATGGTGCTTGGCTCAGACTTTCAAGCCTAAAGGGTTGCAGCTCTCAATGAACCGTTAGTTCAGGCCCTGTTCATCAACTTCCCAGAGCGAAAGCTGGTCCAGAAGCACTGCTTCAGGATCGGTTCAAAAGAGAAAAGATTGAGCCTTGTTTCCTATTGTAAGCACCCCTCAAATCATGGTTTGCAAACTGAGGTTTGGTGTGCTGATTTCCAAATATGTACGGTGGACACAGCAAACATTTGAAAATCTAAATAGTTTAAGATATCCGTTAGTGAAAATTACATTTTAAGACTTCTGTGATGACATTGAATGTATTGCAACAGTCACTACAAGAGAGGCCAAGATGGAGTCCAGCAGGCCAGCTTCTGGCTTAAAATTCCCATAAAATAAAGACCCAACAGCACAGGTCTTTACCAACAGTTCTGAGAGTGAAGTCTGGACCCTAAAATAGAGTGACTCAAACTCACTCTCACGATGCCTGAAACCTGATCTTGGCCTCAACATTTTACACCAACTCCTAGATAAGCAATCTCTTTAGAGAACCCTCAGCGAGGATAAATAGTACCCACCTGGCATTTCCTTTTGCTAGTGAAAATAGGTAAGAGGTGAATAATGGTGAGTCAAAAATTAAGAATGGTAATATAAAAATTTATCACGTATACGGTAAAGGTTGCAAACAATTGACAGCCACCAGGGCAGTAGGTTTGTTTTTTAAAAGTTTATTTTAAATGACCATGTTTCCTGATTTTTCCTATATAATCCAGCCTGTTGTCACAGTACAATTATTAATTTTGCCATTTTCACTTTTGAAAATATTCTGGATTTTACGATAAATTATCACCCTCTCTATGGTACCATTCCATGTTACTTTATGCTCCACCTCCCCACTTCTCTTCTTCCTCATCCCCTAGGAATCCTAAATCTTCCTTTTTGCCCATTGGCTATCTTTGCCTTTTTTCGAAGTGTTTCATGCTCCAAAGTTACCCCTCTATTCAATATTCGCTCCTATGTAACTCCATTCATTCAACTCAGATGGTGTTGGTAAATGATTAGAAAGCAAGGGAGCAGCCTGATTATTTCATTTAAAGCAGTCTGTACTTGCGATTTTACAAATAACCTAGAACTATCGAGGGGACAGTTTGCTAATGCCTCTTGCAAAATATCTGCTCTTTATCAAAGCAGGGTGCAGTTGTGTTAATTATGTAATCACTTCTATCTGAGTTATTTTTGTGACTGCTATTATGTATACTTGTTCAGTTATATAATAAGGATCGCTGACTTGGCACCCTTTATTCTGAAAGTTTGCCAACACAAAAAGAAGTACAAAGAAAGACAGGAAAGAGAGCCAGAGAAGTAGGACTACAAATGGTTAGTATATTCTTTGTTACGCTTTCCATATTTTCCAAAGGGTTGCTAATGAGTTTATATGACTTTTACCATCTGGGGAAAAAATGAACACGATAGAAGAGAATAATATGCAAGAAAAGAGTAAAGATCATGTGATTATTATTTCTATCACTAATAAAACGTGAAAGCTAGATTTGACATTGGATAATAGTCTGCTGATTACAAATGCATATATGTTTATATCACATATATATCAAATAATGCTTCTTTCAACGGTCAGAAGTTGAAATGAGTCATCACACTAGCAATCCCGCTTTGCAAGAATTGCCTCTCTTTTACTAGTTACCCTTACTAGCAAAATAAAGCCTCCTGCCTCCCAGTGTGTGGCCCTGTAAAGGGTTACCCCAGCTGGGACAGGAGCAAGCCTTGTAAGACCACATTTCTATAAGGTGCCCTGCTTCTCTGCACCATCTGCTCTGAGCACCAGAATTTTGATTGTAGTTGTCGGTTGAGGACGATTTAGCCCAAAATCTAACTCATAACAAGGGCAAAAGTGTTCTTTCAATGCAACACAATATAAAGACAATAGGACTCATTGAGAATAACTGACTAAATATTCAAGTACAATAAACCACCTGTGTAGATTCTGTCATTAACATCAACCCATGTTGCCCCACACTAAGGAATGATAAGAATCCTTAGCTGGATAAAGTTAGGGAAATTATTTACAATTTGATCCTATTAAACTCCCCTTCCTTTGTCATCCTAGGCCTAAATTATTTGCTGACTTTTTGTTCCAATAATGATTCATGTTCCATAACAATAACAGTCTTTCTTGTATGGAAGCTTTATTGATCTCTTACAGAAAATTCTCATCTCGCTTTCTATGATTAGTCAAGGTTCTTACTTTAAGCAAGAGTCTTTATCAACTGTGTTTCTATTACTATAGCTATTCCATTTCCTCTTTTACCTCATTAGTCCATGCAATGATGAAATTTTAAGCAGTATGGCCTCTGTCAACGCATGAGTTTTTTCATCACTGCCCTTCAAGGGGAGGGGGTGTGTCATAAAGGGGAGGAAGTTCTATATAGTTCTGTTTTTTTAATAGAAAAAGAATAACTTCCGTATTGAAAACTAGACGAAAAATTCCACTTTATTTTGCTTTTACTCTGATACTTCCTATGTCACGCTACAAGAAAACTCCAACCTAGGGTTTTGCTGTTTAACCACTTCACTCCCGATAGGTCCACAATAAGTCAACTACTCCAGAGCCTAGAATTCTGAGAAGCCATATAGGAATGAGAAGCTTGAGAGACAGCTGAGGTCACCTAAGACTTAGGGTTCATAAAATGAAGATGATTGCTGCTGCTGAAAGCATGCATATAGCTGTCAAATAAGAATATGAGAAAAAGCATATTGAGAGAGTGAATAGTGATGGAATACGCAGTTCTAGAACACTATGTCAGCAACATGATTACAGGGAAATGCACCAAGATAGGAGCACCATTTTTTAACAAGAGAAACGGGTAGTTGTCTTAGGCACTTAGAACAAAGGGATTATTGAATATTTTTTAAAGCAATTAAATCTGTCCAGCTCTTTTACAATGTCTATATTCGAATTATCAGATCTCATCACTGTGATATATTAAAATAGATTTTTTAAATTAAGGGTATAACATACATACAATCAAATACATTCAGTACACATATACAGGTGTATATATGTGACACATGCATATAAATACATACATACATATCTCAGATACATGTAACCACATGTAATCACAACCAGCTCAAGGCCAAAGATTTCTTGCATTCCATAAAGTTCCCCCGTTCCTCTTCTCAGCCTACTATTACGAAGCAATTAAAAAGTAGCTGATTTTAACAGAGAAAAATACTTTGAAGATTACTCACACTAATTGTACTAAGAATTGCATCTAGCTATGAGGAAGAGATCCACATAAAACCGTGCTTTAAACAAACTAGCGGGGGTTTTTTCCTCTCACATAAAAAAGGTCTAGACCGTATGGAGGCCTCCCAGAACCTAGCTAGCTTTCCTCTCTCTGTTCAGCTGCCCTGAGCCATGAGTGCTCCTTTTGGTTGTCACAATGTACCTCCTGACTCCACCCAGGTGTGGTGCCCACACTCCAAGCAGGAAGGGCAAAGGTGAGGAGCCAAGGGCACTCCCTCTGAGTCAGCCCCCTGTAAATGCTTTCTCGGAAGCTCGACCAGATGACTTCTGCTTAAATCTCACTGGTTAAAACTGTGTGGTAAACACAGTTTGGGGTGGCAAACTCAAAATAAAATCATATTTTATTAGTAAGAAAGAAAGGGAGGAAGGATGGGTTAGTCAGCGAGCAGTCTTAGCCACATCAATGGTCACAGAATGCTCCATGAGTGACCTGTCTTGCAAACCTCACTTCACTTGTAATGGATAAATGCAGTCTAAAATCGTCCCACAATGGGAAAGGAGTTCTGAAATAAACACACGTAATCTTTGCTAAAGACATATATTTAAACCTTTGGAAAAGAAAAAGTCCGGTGAGTTACTGCTCTAAATACTTTTGCCAGAAAAGCATAATTTCTTACTATTCTTAAGAGGGAAAATATGGGGAAAAGCATAAAGGACAAAATTAAAAGGATTTGTTTAAGACCACACAAGTAACAAAAGAAATTTGATAATATGGTGTACATTAATTCATTAGGGCCCACAAATGGAAATCTGCCATTTCCAAACTGTAGCTGTTCGGAATCATTAGGATTACGAATTTTGATTGAAGCTAAGAATAATTTTTCTACACAACCTGAATGGGAGAACAGTCAACAGATCCCCAACCGCCTCTCTACAGTTGTGAAGTCCCCAAATCTCGGAAAACTGAAAGCCTTTTTGCAAGTTGTAGTATCTGTTTGGTGACAAAAGCTGACCTGAACTGATACGGAGCTAGTTAGAGCCTGGCTTTACCCCATGTAATGTGCCTGGTCATATATTTCACTGCAAAAATATTATGGTATTTGATTACGGGGTGCTGCATCATATTACCACTTTAAAATTATTTTAAAAACTGAATTCCAAAACACATTTTCCTTCACCCCGCAGTTCTGAGAGGTAAAGATCTTAAGCACTGCATTATCTAATTGGTTCACAGTTTGATTTGTTTTGAGATTCCTATTCCTATCAAAGCTCATTCAGTGATTATACATCATTGATTTGGCCTGCTTTTTAAACTTTTCTAAGTCTTAGAATCTAAGAAATTGAACACATGATTTCTGCCCATGTGTACACAGGATTTTGGTTTGCTAACAACGAGTTAGTAAATTGAAAAAGAATAAATTCTTTTATTCCAATTATATTAGCTAAATTCTAGCTTTGATAAAGCTTTGCCTCATTTGTTTTAAAAAATATATACTCATTAAGCTTTGTTCAACTGATGTAAAATTTAAGGTTTTTTTTTTTTTTAATAAAAAGTACCAAAATCAACACTGCTAAAGAGAAGCAGAAAACTACGGCAAGTAGTTGCCTGAATTCTTCCTTTTCATTTTAGACATTTGAAATGAATTTAATATTCTTTTCATCTTAGATATTTTTTCTTGTTCATACTTATTTATGATCATGACTCATAATCAATGGCTATACCAATGCAGATGAAATGTGGGTTTTTTAAAAATATAAATCTCAAAGCACTGTGATGCAGCTATGTAAATTCAAAATTAGAGTGGAGTTTTCCTCTCACTTCACCACAGCTTCTCTGGATCCTATCATCACTAAAACTCCCCAGATCCCAAACTCCAACATTTTACTCTGAATACAATTCACTTGTTGAGATATGGAACTCCTTTCTGCAGCTTACAAACCTCTGCAAGATGTCACTAACTTTCTGACCTCATCACATGTCACCTTTCCTTCCTCTCAATGTGCTGCCCACACATTGACCTCATTTTACTTCCGGGAGTACGCCAAGCTCCATTCTGCCTTAGGACCTTAGCACATATTGTGACTTCTTCCTGATCTGCTATTTCTTACGTATTTTTCAAGTTTGGCTCCTTCTCATCCTTCAAGTCTGGTATCAATGTCACCTGTTTAGAAACGACTTTCCTTACCACCTTGTCTATGCGTTCCTCTCCCTGTATAGACTCCACTCTGTTTATTTCTTTAAGAGCACTCATCATAATTTGCAGTTACACATTTGTTGGCTTGCTTATTTCTCTGTCTCCTCACTAGATTGTGAACTCCATGAAGGAGGAGATAAACTGTCTGTTTGTTCATTAGTATAGATGTAGCATTGAGCATCACGCCTGGCACATTCTAAGCTCTCAAGAACTATTTGAATAAACAACATGAGAATTATTTGTCCTATGTCTTACAGTGATAATTTTTCCAAAACATTTTACTCTGCATTTTACCTTTACCAAAACAAAAGATGTTCAAATCAGGAATATTGTCTCGAAAATTCTCCCATAGGAAAGTATATAATTAGAAATATACATATTGTGGAAAGTGCACAGAAGATTCTAATCTACAGATAATAAAGTATATGTATATACATATATGTACCCATGCACATCTATGTGCATGGGTACATATATAGGTGTATAATTGTATGTATGTACATATGAATATATGGGTGTGCGTGTGTATGGGGGCAAGAGATGGGAGAGAACAGGGCAGGGCGGGAGAGGTGGAAACACGAGAGTATATAGCGAAAACGGTCCCTAGTAAATTTCTTCTATTGGAGGGAAAACTGCTTAAAAATTTCTCAAGAATCTAATCTACTCTCTTCATTTGATGACTTGTTAAGGATGTTTCCTTGATTACAATCAAATAAATGTCATTGAAATTTACTTTCATCAGGTCACTATTGGTGACATTACAAAATAAAATGGATATATAGATATTTTCCTTACCATGGTTGTTCATTACATATATCTGAATCCGAGTCTTGCCTGGTCTACTTCAGTTGACGATAGAACATATGCAGTGGATACAGCCCAGAGACCAGGTCTAGCTGTGGTTCTGTCTAAATTGGCCTAGGACCCACACCTGTAGGTGACCTGTCTGGCAAAAGTTCAAGGAGGTCTTTCTAAACACGCAGTGAGCTCTACCTCCTGGTCTGCCGTCTGTCCCTGTCTATTCCAGTCGTCTTCTAATTAGTATGCCCCTTTCATTATCAAAGGTGTCCTGCTTTAGATGACAAAATTACATAGTCTCTCTAAGAATCTTACCTATTAAACGCCAGGCAGGGACAGAGGTACCAGACCAACAAGTGTGTGCGTGTGTCTGTGTGTGTGTGTGTGTGTGTGTGTGTGTGTACAAGGGAAGTGGTCCAGAAGAATGTAGGCAATTCTCCACCCCTTTCTTCATCCAATTCCTTTAAACTCTGTTCTATCCTTGGCTCATTAGAAATTTAGCTGGCAAAGAATTTTATACGGGATGTGTTCAATTAACACATATATACAGTATTTGACAAATTTTGATATTTGCTGACTTTTCAACTTTACATTTGCAATCAATCATGGTGTAGCATTCGTTTAACTTTTTTTTTTTTAAGTTTTAGACTTCGTTTTTATTTAAAAGCCCAGTTGCAACCACCGAATGCCTGACTCAGCTCACAACTGGAGATGGAGCATCAAATTTCCCAGCCCACTTCGTTTGAAAGCCTGCCAAGATAGGTGAAAGGCCTTATAAATATGTAAAGCAGGAAGTTCAAATTACAGTCAAGTAAATCTCTAGTGATTGATGTTCTTTTCAAAACAATTTTTTAAGAAAACTAATAAAAGCAGCACATTTCGAAGACCCCCTTCCCCAACGTTTCGCCCAACTTCAGACTGGACAATGTACTTTTAGTACTGTATTTATTTTGGATTTTTACCACTTCCTGGAGGCCAGGAGGAGGCACAGTGGGAGGATCCAAAAACACTCAATACCACAGCCATTTTGTTTGTAAGGCTGAACGGCAGAATTCTGTCAGCCAGTAAAGGTCTTTGAAACAGAATTTTTAAGGAGGAAAAAAAGTATGCCGATTGTTTTTAATCTAACCACCAAAGTCATTATTTTATTTTTATTCTTTGAACAAATGGTAGTTATTATGGCTCACAAATTCTATTTTTACGAGGAATTAAAGCTCTCGGAGCTAAGGGAGTCGCGAATTTTGTTGGAGGATGACTGGCTTCTTTAGGTACCTAATGATGTCAAATCAAAAATATTTTGTTGGAAATAGTTTCTAATTGGCCATCTTTGTATCCAAATTCTATATCGACGTTTGTGAAGTGATCAACAATTTGCTTAAGAAAAGCATTATATTCCGTAAAAACACACACACAAGAAATGAGTGTTCCTTAAGACGTTGAAAGGGCATTTTCCTGAGCTAACAGGCAGTCGTGGGTGCCATTGTTTTGCAGTGTCACTTAATAGAGAGCTTAGACTCTTGTCGTTTGGGTGGCTGTGCTTTTAAAAGCCCTGTGTAAAATGGCACACACACTGCATTTTTTTCCGAGCTGCAGGAGGCGGGGGCCGCGGGGGATAGAGCAGACTGTAGGGACACTGCCCTCCCAGCCAATCGGAGCGCGCCTGCTCGCCATCGCAAAGTTGTTAACCCCAGAGTCTTCTGGCTGCCGCTGCCTCCTCTGCCTTAATCTTCCGTGGATATTTCTCCGATTTTTCCCCAAAGCCCACAGATCTTGGGGGAAGCCACCCCATTTAGCCACCGATCATGGAAGAAAGTATTACTTTTTATTTACCAAATATTTTAAAGATGTTTGAAGATCCATATGCTGCCTGGAGGCTGTTGTTTCTAGGGACACAAGTATCCAGTCTATATTGTTACAATTATTTTTCAAGAACTGGCTTCTCCTTTGCCTACGCTAATGGTAAGTTTGTAATTTTAAACATTTATGTCATTAAATCTTTGAATGAGCCACCAGATAAAAAGGATTTGCATTGTGTTTCTTCTAACAAAACCAATCTTTGTATTTTTCTTTAGCTTTGATCTCTGCACATTCCACCTAATCTTATCTGGTTAATTTTTACCAAAAGAAAAAAATTAGGATTTCTTTTTATTATTAAAGCTAAATATTTATAATATAAATTATACTTTAATTACTGTGAACTACAGGGGAACTCAGCTATTTCAAGATGGACTTGTTTTGTGCCAGCAATGTTGGTAATGCCAAATATGTGCATATCCTCTTTATAAAAATTATGTATTACCTAATTTGTCCAGGACTAAATTATCAGAGCAGGCAAACCACGGATGTAGTTGTTTTTGTTTTTGTTTTAAAGGCCTATTGTGGTTCTCTTGATGGATTACTTGGGTACAAACTACAGAAAAGCTGCCCTTGGTATAATGAAGGTGGAGATTGACATAACCGGGTTTATATTAAGTTATGGCTGTTACTAAATAGTGGATCTTTTATTTGCTGATCAGATCTGAACTTGTCTTCCATGATATTAATTCTTTGAAGCTCTTCCTTAGATAATCTTTGCAGATCTATCTTGTTTTTCTCCAAAACGGTACATTTGGGAGACATTTTGTAATTTTGGGCATTTTTCTATTTTTTTTTCTTTTTGCACACGGTGGGAGATCTTTTTTGTTTTGCATTGATCTGTGTTGGTGGCGCTGTAGTCCTCCTCAACAATTTATGTCAGTTTCACTAAAAGAAAAAAGGAGGAAAAGAAGAGGTGGGGCAAGATTTGATCTATTATCTTTTCCCTTTATTTCCTTAAAGAAAGTTTAATTTGGTCAGAGGAAATTCTTCGGTTGTATTATTTAAATGTTTTCTGTGAACTGTGAACTGTGGGTGAGAACAGACATGTCGTCACAACCAGTCCAGGGAGCATCAGGGACAAGCGTGCACTTTGCAGTTGTGTTTTATCTGATCTGATTATCTCTAGATCAGAATTCTTCAATAATAAACTGTCAGCTTACCCTCTCTTTCCTCTGTGACATTTTGCGTTTTTCTTACATTACAATATCATACAGATTAATGTCTTTTCACTTTAACAAAACGTTTGAGTTTTAGTTCACTGAACATTGTAAAAGTTGAATTTCATTTTGAACCTAGGGATTTCTTAAGTTTACTATTCTAAGTTTCTCCTGGGAATTTTCTAGTAGTATGAAATATAATAATGCCTATGTTATTGTTTTTTTTTTTTGAAGTGATACCTCAGTCGAATTTATATATACTCTCGTTTTAAAAAGCAAATATTTTGGAATAAGATAATTTTTTAAGAATATGTATACAACTGCTTTTAACTTTAAAAATATTGGTACTCACATGCAGGGTAAATCTTTTCCATCTTTGTTCTTATTGAGAGTTATCTGATAAGAGAATATGAGATTTAGGCCCAAAGCCTCCCAAGAACAAAAATGTACATTATGATATGACATGGGATTGACTGGGCTCTGTGAACATTTGAGTTGTTTATGAATATAGTAAGTGTGTCCTTCATTCAAAAAAGGAAGTGAGAGGAATCAGTAATTGTACCTAAAAGCATATTATTTTGCCAACTAAAATAAAAACAACAGAAACAGTGTCCTAGAGCACCTTTCCATGTGACTGAATAGATTATTTCTTGAGAGAGTGAAAATTTCTGGAGTTATTATTAAATGGCTTTGTCCACTTTGATATATGTAAATGCTCATTTCACTGATCATTTAAAATTTTGAAGTAAAAGAATGTGTGAAAAAGACAAGGATTGGTATTTTTGATTTTTGTGCCCCTATAATTTATCTGTATAGCACTCTTTCCTTGAACTTCCAAAAATAGCTATGTATTATGCCTATATTTTGTTTTATTGTGCTATAAAAATTTGAAAATGTTCACTGTAACATTTTATCTCTGTAAAATTTAAATGCCCCGTCAAGACTTGTTCTGACGTTATAGATGATCTATAGAATGAGACGCTGCAGGTGTAAATAGATTATCTAACCCTCTGGCGATGCTGGACAGTTTAGTTCTCGGAAGTTGATCTACTGAATAAAATATACTTCCCAGTATGTTTATTGCTAAAATATTCTGTTATTCAGCTGGTGATATTTTTCACCTTTATTTGTGAAAACTAAAAATGTTTATTTAATGTAGCCCCCCTTTTAAAAACAAACTGATGCTAGAAGTCCATATGTAGCTATGCAATGCTCTTTGTTCTCCTACATCATTGACTATTACATCATTGACTATGAAGTAACCATTATAGTTCAAGCTTCACTTTTTAAAATCATCCATAGACATTTCTATAAAAGATATGCTTCTTTATGTGACTCTTTCATCACCATGTAAGTAAAGAGGTTTAAATTTGTGAGGCAAAAACAATTCAATATTTTATCTTATTCTCCATTTTTAAATCCACCTTAGGCTTCATTTTAGCTCTTGATTCTTTGGCTGTTAATTCTTTTTTTAATTGGCAACATTTTTGTAGGCATTTCGTTCACCAGTTTGGTGTGATTTTGATTAGAATTATTATAATAAACTATATTTTCATCATGAAAAAAATCTTTATTAAATATAGTACATAGGATCTAACTCATTTTCCACAGTAACAGTTTCTAGATCACGAACAATAAAAAATCATTTTTTAAAAATCCTGAAATGTCATTTTAGTCAACAATTGCACACTTCTTTCTTTCTTGCACACCGTTTTATCCTAGATAGTAGCAAGTAGCAAAATTGAGTATATTAAAATATCATATCATTTTTTTCACCCTGCCCATCCCTCTGATGGAGGGAGGGGTTAATGAGTACTGAAATGGCCAAAAAATAGGTTGCAGAAAGAAGAAAGAGATGATGCCAAAGACATGGAGAATTGTAAATCAAATTCTAAACAATAAACCTCAGAAAAATGAACTTGAAATTGTAGAATTTGGTCAATAACAGAAATAAACTCAAAATTTTATTAAAACAATGTAATGAACCAATATAATTTACTAATCTATTAATTTGTATTCATTAGTGTCTTTCGATTGAGGAAACTTTTGAGGGTAGCCAAACCTATTAGGAAAGATGAGATAACAAAGAGGAGAAACATTTACAGAGATATTAAGATGAACTAACACTAAATGCTGAAAATATTAGCCAGGACCAAACTAATATACCTTGGAATGAACTTTTCTAGAGGAAGAAAAATAGCTAAAAATTTTGCCCTCTGAAAACCACATTCAACACAAACCTGAAATTGTATATGTTTCTAATTCCACCACTTCTTGTGCATCCTTACCTCTGCTATCTTGGGTATTTCTGTCCTTTCCATTAGAATATACAGATTCACTACTTTTCTCAGCATGGTTTTGCAACGGAAAAAAAGGGGGAAATAAGATACAAAATAGGTGTTTGTGTTATGGCTTTGTTTTCTATCTTTCGAAAAAGATTCTCAAATGGAGAATTAAAAGAGAAAGTAAAGCCAAGATAATGATTTGTTTATGAAAAATAAGAAAGGGTGTACTTTATACTTGATTTGTTCAACATTTATTTTTATTTGGGGGTTGGTTTGTTCTAGATTTTCTACCTCCCTATTATGTACTATTACGCTAACAGGCTGGAATAGAATATTAAGAAAAAAGGCAAGGATCCCTGTTCTCATGGAAATTATAGTCCAACATGGTTCAAAGTTCTAAAGATACTTTACATCTAATGACTTAGGTTAGGAGGTTCCCATTTGGGAATGAAAGCCAAATAAGATTTCCGGAATAAAATTTTTTTTTAATTTAAATCTATTTATATAGGATTTAACAAATGTCCTTCTATTGTAGGACTATTGTTTGGGCACCAGATATTCACACAGTGAGGGAAAAGTAGCTCTCAGATTTTAGATATAGCCCAAAGAGATGCTACATAAGTAAATGGTTACCTACTACAAATTCCTGTTGCAAACTGAGAAATAAAACATTAATTTGCTTGAGAAGAGTGATGAAGAGGATCACTCTGGCAGTAGGAATTTTGGGTGTGTCCTTGTGAGGTCTATTTAATGAAAAAAAATTTTTTAATGTGGTAGAGCCTTGTTTTGTACATTTTGCATACATTGTCATGAAGTAAATGTCAATGTAAATATAAATTGGGAAATACAGTGTTAAAGGATTATGTCAGAATTACAATACTTATTTTTATTTTAAAATCTTCTGTAATAATTTTGATGATATATATAACAAAATTTTAAAATAGAATCAAACATTTTAATTTATGAATATAATATAATTATGTATTTAGCTAATGGGTAATTAAAACACATCAGTTGTGGAATAGGAAAGTAAGGCTTCTGTTATCCACAGATGGATTGGAGGAGAAGGAATTGTTCATTAAGGATTCTCTATATGTGGTTTAAAATGACATCAAGAATAAAATCACCAAAGTATTTTGTCATAGAGCCAATTAACCTATACTAGCTAGAAGTGTTATGTCATTTAGTTTGCTTTTTAATACTGATAGTGGCATAAAAAAATAAGGACATTTATTATTTCAACTGAATTAGTAATCAGGAGGCAAGCCAGTTTGGTTCAATGGCTCAACAATGTTATCAAGCTCCTTGGTAGGTCCCATTCTCTTACGTTGCCCTAATGTCAGCAACATCTTTCCTCATAGCCACAAGATGTCTGCCGTAGCTCCAAGCATCATATCCTGATGTTGCAATTTCCAAAGGGAGGAGAGTTTCTCTTTTGCACTTTTTTATAAGGGAAGAGATTCTTTCCCAGAGGCCCACAGCACATTACTTCTTACCACTCATTGGCCAGGTTTGTAGGACTTGCTCATCCCTAAACCAGTCACTGAGCAGGAGACTGAAATCCCCATGATTGGTTTGGCAGGGAGGAGCTCTTGGAAGGGTGAGCACCTGCTCAGTGTCCAGCACTCGATATAGTTAGCTCCTACTTGCTTTGTATAAACTTTAACTGCTTTGTATAAACATTCTTGAGTGATAAAACATGAATATCTGTTTTCATAGAGACAAGACTGGTCATGGATGCAGCTAATTAAAAAAAAAACAAAGGGGCTGGCCTCATGGCCTAGTGGTTAAGTTTAGTGCGCTCTGCTTCAGTGGCCCAGGTGCGGACTTATACCACTCGCCATGGCCATGCAAGGGTGGAGACCCACACACAAAATAGAGGAAGATTGGCACAAATGTTAGCTCAGGTCGAATTTTCCTCAGGGAAAAAAAAAACCATTTTATTAACACTTACTACATTCCAGCCTCTAGGCTAAATGCTAGCTTCATTATCTCCTTAAATCCTCACACAAACTTTGGAGATAGGACAATTATTATACCCATTTTACAGACAATGAAACTGAGAGAGATTTGTCCCAGGTTAGACAGTAAATGAAACAGCTGGAGTTTGAACCTAGGAAGTCTGAAATCAGAGCCTGTGTACTTACCTACCCTTCTATACTGTCACATCAGATATTTGTAAATATATATTCCATAAATTGACATATTTTAAATGCCCTGTATATCACTGCTTGAATGAACCGTCCAGTGAATTATTTTATAAATCTAGTAGTCTTTTCATAAAATAAGTAATTGCCCACCTAATTTATCAATTGTATATGCGTGAATTTTTGTATGTTGAATTTGCTGAGGGTGCACTTATACTGCATCTCATCTCTTCAGGAACATCTTATGAAATTCTTTCAGACATTGAATTTTTCTAGGGGAAAGAAAAGATCAAAGACTAGAGATTCAGTGAGGCCTTGTTGAAGTGGGAAAGTTCAGGATTCGTAACACTAGGTCCACATAGAATATTGACTTCTGTTTCACAACTTACAAGGTCAATTTTACGTCCAAAATGTTTTGATCATTACCAACTTTGGGATGTATGATGTTTAGTCCCCTGAGACATTTTTGGGGGCTTCAATGTATTCTAGATCAATGGATCTCAAACTTGAATGTGGACCAGAATCACCTAAAATGCAGATTGAATGTGGACCAGAATCACCTAAAACCCACATGTAGGGTTCCTGGTTCAGTTGGTCTGAGGTGGGGCCTGAGAAGTTGCATTTCTAGCAAGCTCCCAGGTGATGTCCATGCTGCTGGTCCAGGGACTCCCCTTTGAGACACTGCTCTAAAGAATCAGATAGTACCTGCCATGATAAATATTTCAGCTTTGAAATATGCCCAGCTTTAAAGGACATTATTTAATATGTGGCAAATATATGAATAAACATATACTGAACCGCTAAATAAGGTGGTCCGGATAGCCTCATCGAAAAGGTGAGAGTTGAGCAATGATTTGAAGGAAGAGTCTTCTTATGCTTCAACATAAATATACATTTGAGATTTATTTGCCTTTATTTATTTATTTGCATGAATATACATATTCATATGTATGTGCATTTTTAAACTTTTTTAAAATAGTGATCCATAATTTACAAATTATTTTTAAAAGCAGGTAAAAATAGAGCTTAGTTGTGCTCAACAGCAAGTTGCATCTGAAAAAGACTCCTGTATCTATGGCATTTTGCTTGTTTTTCTCAAGATTTCTCCCACCAACCACTAATGCCCCACATTCATTAGTAGGACGTGATTTTGATGAGACTGAGAAAGAGAGGCTGCCATGCCAGTGACCTATATTTAGCTCTGAAACTCGGGCCACTGCCCCAATCCACTGGAAACTCTCCATCCTGCAAGACGGGTCACAACCTCCTGTTGAAAAACAATATAGTGTGCCAAGGAGCAAAGAGGACCTTTTCCAAGAGCTTAATTGCTTCACTGCTTTGAGACTTAAGAATTTTTCAGTTCTGAAGGCCTTTGCTCATTTTCCATTGAAGTATAAAGTCCAAGAAACAAACTGCCAACATAAATGCACAAAAGAAAATCAGCAAATTCAATTTCCTTGACATTCCCAGGAGCCTCCATAGGCTTTGAGCTATCGTTGCACACCACTAGAGGCCTCGTCAGGAAGCCAGTATGAAGTACCCCAAAGAGGCAAGAGTAAGTTTGGACTGGCGTGGTCCAGTATCAAAAAGAGTCTTTCAGCACTTATATAATAATATATAATAATAGACTCAGATCATTACGAATGGCCTAAAACTTCCAGAATTGTGCTGTCCAGTACAGTAGTCACTAATCACATATGGCTATGTAAATTTAAATTTGAATTAATTAAAATTAAAAATTCAGTAGCTGTATCTGGCTGGTGGCTACCCTATTGAACAGCAGATTTCTATCTTAGTCTGTTCAGGCTGCTATAAGGGAATACGGTACACTGGGTAGCTTATAAACAACAGAAATTTATTTCTCACACTTACGGAGGCTAGAAGTCCACGATCAAGGTGCTGGCAGATTTCTTATGTGGTGAGAGGCTACTTCCTGGTTCATGCTGTGTCCTCACATGGTGGAAGGGGTGAGGAAGCCTCCTGGGGTCTCTTTGACAAGGGCGTTCATCCTATTTACGAGAGCTCTACCTTCATGACCTAATCACCTCCCAAAGACCCCACCTCCAAATACCATCACATTAGGGGTTAGGATTTCAATATGTGAATTTGGGACATTGGTGGTTGGTGGGATTCAACATATGAATGAACATTCAGTCTATAGCAATTTCCATGATTGCAGGAAGTCCTATTGGTCAGGACTGGTCCTTCAGACTGTGGCAGGCTCACACTGTTTCACCAGTGGTTCTCAACTCAGCCTATACTTAGAATTACCCAGAAACTTAAAAACAAAATGCCTGCACCACACCCCCAGAGATTCTACTTGGTCTGGGATGGGATCTGGGCATAAGCACTTTCCAAAAGCTGTCCATGGGATTCTAATACGCAGCTGGGTTGAGAATTGCTGAGTTACGCTACTGAGGTAAGCCACTAAACCAAAAATTTGAGATGTCAGTATATTAAGTGCTGCTACTTATCACCTCAATGTTTCAAAAGCTGTAATCCGTCTCCTAGGAAAGTTCAAACCAAAATAAAGAATAACTGTACAGTCAAACCAGTTCTGTGGGGGTAAAACATTAAATTGACTGCCTAGTGAAAACTAACTTTAGCTGGAGAAAAACAGCCCAATAGCCACTCTTTAGTTATGTTACTTGATGTCCTCAAGGGTGAGTCTTGTATATTGAAAGACTATTATGAAGTTAATTTGAGTTTTTAAAGAATAGTATGAAATTTTTTAAAGTTACATATCCAAAGGTAGTTCTTCCTTATGTTTTTAAACTTTTCTACAAATCTTATCATATTTATAAAGCTTGCAAATTTTAGAAATCATGGTCTTTTAAAATTTGGTATCATTTATAGCATTACCTCATTAAACACCTCCCAACTTTTTTACTCCATTTATAAATTTACTACAGGTGATTGCCTCCTTTGGTACTTAGTAAGCATTTTCAAGAAATTAAAAAGTCTTACATATTTCATAAAATTTAACTTCTAAACAGTATGGTAATTCTTAACTTCTCTTTAATGTTTCAACACTACATATAACTTTGTAGGAGTTGTACTTAAAAGTCTAATAGGCTGACCTCTTACTCCACTAGGTCAAATGTTCTTAAACAGAACAATTACCTACACTAAAAGAACATTTCTGTATTTACTCTAAATCTTTCTGGAGTTACAAGATTCTTACCTACTAAGAAAACAGTTATGTCCTACCAACAATTTTAGGTGTTGCCTTCTTAAGTGAATTTTTTGGTCTGCCTTCTCAACTTATTGAGGTTTCTCGATAAGCAAAGGTTTTGGTTGGAGCACACTAGATCCTTGTCTGAGCCACTGATGTGACATGCTGAGCCTTATTTATATTCGCTATATCAGGGGAAGAAAAGTATTCTCAAAGCCTACTTGCCTAAGATATTGATCACATCTTTACTTTTTTTCAAGTCAGGTCAGAATCTTTGGTCCCCACACAGGCAGCTACATCAAATGACAAATACTTAGATTTTGCATTGCTTGATCTTTTAGAATATAAAACTGTCTTTTATATCTAAATGTAGAGACCTTTGAACTTGGCACAATCCTACATTCCTTCACATTCTGTCTTGCAAACTCTTGCAGATATTAACAGACACTTAATCGACACTGAATCTCTCTCGTGGCTTTGTCTGACTACATGATCAGAATTTCCAAGCTTATTCTATTGAGGTTTTTTAACTTCCAAAATAGTTGACTAGAACCTCTCCATACACATTTCTATTGAAGACATTATGAGAACACTTTAAGTACACAACTTTGACTGCTCTGACTTCCTTAGTTCTGCCTTTTACTGTGTGTATAACTCTGGGTCAATTACGTAACTGTCCAGACCCTTCGTTTCCTCTTCTATGAAACAAGGTAATGTTACCTACCTCACTTGCTGTTGTGAGACTACAATGAGTTAATGCATTTAAAGCACTCAGAACAGTGCCTGACATGTCATAAGCACTCAATATATGTTCTAGGTTCATTCTTTTCATAGACACCCCTGATTTCAGGGATCAAAATAGGCCTTACACAGTGTAACGGGAATTAAAAAGATCACCCCATTCAGGTGTGTGGATGTTGCACCATTAGAGAGGATCCCATTATCCTCTCCAGGTACTTTATTAAAAGTCAATACATCAGGTAACCTTTCTAAGAATTAAAGTTTCTTTGTTATCTGCTCTTCACTCACTAAATAAATCTTTATTGAACTTCTACTACATTAAAAAAAAAACAGCAACATTGTGCTGAGTCTTAAAGGATTAAAGAGAGAACGGGAAAAGAGAAGCATTTAGGAATTGGGGTAAACTTCATGAAGAAGGTAATTTTGACAGGAGCCTTGAAAGACGCGTAGGTTTTCAACATGCAGAAACTGACAGAAGACATTCCAGGTAAAGAAAGCAGCATGAGCACAGGTGAGGAGGAGAAAAACACACAGCGTTTGGAAATATCAGCTAGAAGGCCAGCGTGAGTGGACAGTAAGCTGTAACATGCAGGGTTAGAGCCTAGGACAGCGAGACCCATAATGTGAGTCTCATAGAACCGGCACAGGAAGGTCTGGAATCCCACCCTAAGGAATCTGGATGTGGTGCCAGAAAATGGTGTGAGATATAAAGGAGGGAACTGCCTCTTTCTTCTATTAATCTGTTTACCCCTTAGCCTGGTAGAGGAAAACTCCAATAGTCTGGATCTCTGGCCAGGTAAGTTTTGACGGGAAGAGAATAGAAAAGGTTGAAAGTTTGGGACAATTTTCAGTTAGTGTGGACACCGGACAGCAGGGGGCAGCATAAGGGCACTCAAAAGTTGAAAGAATGCATAAGGGATTTGCTTCTGTGATATTTCTTGACAATTACAAATTTACATCTCTAAGGCTACTTATGTTAATAATAATTTAGTATTCTTTTCCCAAAAATGATTAGAAATTAAAAGAGAAAAGAAGAAAACAGGCTGGCTAATGACAATGAAATTGCTGTTTCTTTGAGAGCATAAAAAAAGACAGTTGTATATGTATTATTTCTTTTCAAATGAGGAGGAATTTAGAGTTCATGTAAATCTGAAAATGTATACATTTCAATTGGAAAACCTTTATATTACTCTTTAAGATTTTGCATTTTTTTAAATTATGCTTGTTCAGCCACACTATGTCAAAGGAACGAGTGAAAAACTGGGAATTGTCTTAAAATAAAATTTTAGTTAAATAATGAATAGAAATTTTAATATACAGTCTATTTTACATACCAAATATGTGGAATTTTAAATTTTGATTATTTTATGATTATGAAATTTTTGGACTTCTAAATGAAATTTTTTTCTTCATATCAAAATTTAAGACTATCTAGACTAAATTTCCTGGGATTTTTCTCATGAAATCCACCTCTTACTAACCTTTTTAAAAGTTTGGATGGTAAGCGATGTTAAGAGTGGAAAATTGGAAGTTCCATGTAGATTTTTTTAGCTCTAGAATTTGCCATTTCAAATGCTACTTCACACCCACCAGAAAAACTCTCTCAAGTGTGCGAGGAAGATGGTATCACGCTGCTTCATACACAGCACACTTAGACACTTTCTCTTTCTTTCTCTTTGTTTCTTCCTGATTCTCTCAGTGTCCACCATACAGGCTTAGGAGGCTGTGACCCCTGTGCGGGTGGTCCTTTCCTTCACTCATTTCACTTTATTGTATATGCTTCTTTCCATGTATTGACATAATACCTTATGCTTGTCACTTTAAATGGCCACATAAATTGATGGCTGGCTATTCCATAATTGTTGAATATTGATTTCCAACTTTATTAAGGAAACTCTGAAATGATGAATAAACTTTTAGATAGTTTACATGAAAATTACTTCTTAAATATCATGAAAAGAGATGAAAATAAACTTCTTTGTAAATTTATGAAACATTTCCTATTTATTTTATTTCGATCATTGTAAATCTGAAAATATAAAAATATCAAATTATTTACAATGTTACCTTTCAAACCAGGATATGCTAGGATAGACACACAGGACATACCCTGTTTGGTTTTACAGGAACTAAGCTCCTTAAGGGCAATAACATCTGTTCTTTTGTATCTCCCATGGTTCATAACATAATGCTTGCACAGAGGTGGGGCCCAATAAATGCAACAATGTTAGGAAAACATTAAAGTAAGCGAAACATAATCTAGTTTTTTGATGTAAGATTTAAATATACTGTTCATATTTTCATCCTACTTTTCAAATTGTTAAACTGGTTAAATTGTTACTATTGTTGTTGTTGTTACTCCTGTTGATATTTTTCTCATTGCCTAGACAATACTATTGTGTTATTTAGTTTGTTGACATAGAAATTCCCTGCATTTTTCCAGTGGGAATATCAGACTAATTACAGACCTTTCATTACTAGACTTAATTATTTTGATCATTTCTGCTTTAGCTTTTATTTTGAAGTTTATATCTTTCTTTTCATAATCATTCTGAATTTTTATTTTCCAGTTTTAGTGATATATTCGTAAGCTACATGGATTTCTCAGATCACACTTGACCATACTAATGGCAAAGCTACTGCTACTAAGCATCCTATAAGAACCTTCTGTTTAAGCATCAAGTGTTACTAATTACCAGCTAACAGAGCATAACATCTTTGACCCACTCAGTGAAATTACTCTTCCTAGAGCATATGTTCCAGGACTTTATTTGCTCTTATGCCCTTCTTAAAGGCTTTCTATACTATGTAAACATATAGTCAGGAAATACTAAAGGCATATTTTCTACAGAAATCATATCAAATTTAATTTTCTCTTCTTAGCTTTTTACTTTTAAAATTTTTCGTGTATCCCCACTTTTTCCTACCAACTATAGAAAAGGAGAGACAGTCATAAAATTTGAGAGTTGGAAGAGTTGGAAGGGATCATCAAGTCTTGGTCCTTCTTTTCAAAGTTCAGGGGACTGAGGCCCAGGGGGATTAAGATCAAGGTCATACAGCTGTTTGGTGGCAGAACCAGGATTGGAACCTACATATTCTAAAATAAAATACTCATAAATCACTGTGTAATACAGGTGAGATCCCAAGCATGGAATATTTTTTAATTCACTGATGACTCAGTTATGAAAAGGTACTATGGCTTAAAAAGCCTTATGCTTTTTAAAAATAGTCTTAAGAGCCAGCCCTGATGGCCTAGTGGTTAAAGTTCGGTGCGCTCCACCTCAGTAGCCCAGGCTCAGTTCCTGGGCGCAGAACCACACCACTTGTCTGTCAGTAGCCATGCTGTGGCAGAGGCTCACACAGAAAAACTAGAAGGTCTTACAACTAGAATATACAGCTAGGTACTGGGGCTTGGGAGAGGCAAAAAATAGTCTTAAAAATCCACATGATGGAGACAATACCATTATAAAATTAAACTCTTTTCTCTATACTTAAAATTATTTTGTTCTTTTATTCCCACTGAGAATTAGGAAAAGAGAATTTTAAGGAAAACCATTATACAATGTATAACTATACAACATAGCTGTATATATTGTAGAAGAAGAACCATTATTTTTCAAGTAGACCATGAAAGTTTACTTATTTGAAAAAGCACAAATTATGGAACAATCCAAGAATATAAAGGCAAAGAGAGTTCTATGAAGATGGAAGAAGGGTAACTAGATACTGCAGAGGCACACAGGGTGTCCCTACAAGCCTGATGTAAAGAAGAATGTGTGTATGTGTGCACACTAGCATTTTTGTGAATGGAAGGAGAAAGGATAGGGTTAGAAAAATTATTCAAGAAGGAATACTTCTTCACTCAGCATTTCTTTCTTTTTAAGATCGGAGTTTTGAGTGTTTTTGTTCAAGGGGAAGAAGGACTGAACAGCTAGTGTAAATCCAGTTTAGCATTGTTGTTAAAATGAAGGTAATTAGGACCTGGTTCAGCCTACTCAGGGGCAACCAACTTTCCATCCTCCACTGGAAACTATCCCTTAGTTCTTCTTTAAGAAAAACACTCAGCTTTTTTGTGAACTAATAATGTCTAATACTTACTGAAATGTTACTATAACAACAGGCACTGAAGCTATCTTGTAAGATTTAGCAGGGATGAAATGAGATAATGCCTATAAGTTCCAAGCCCAAAGTAAGAGCTCAGTAAATTTGGTTACATGGATTATTATCTATTCCAGATAATACTTGGAGGGTATGCAGTATTGCCACGTTGCAGAGGAGGAAGCTGAAATGCATAGAAGTCAGGAATTTAAGTTTACAGAGCTAGGAAAGAGCAGAGTTGAGGTTCAAACCCAAACCGTCTGACTCTGGAGCTAGCGCTTTTAAGCACCACATTACACTCTGTCTTTTAGCAATTTGTTTTCTTAAAACTCCTGCGTATCATCTACTAGAAACCCAGAATGCTGAGTTAAAAGTGGAAGAAATTAGTGAGCAGAGAAAATTCAGGAAGAAAACATTTTTATTGATTTTTCTATTCTAAATGGAGTGATAACAAAGAGAAAATTTTGAGAAAATTACATTAAAATTATAAAAATTTATAATTGTAAAAATTATAGTACAGGTACATTTCATCTCAAAACAATTCAAACGTCATAGATTTTCTAATCTTATATATTGTGCTAGACACATTATGAGTGCTAGATACTTTCTAGAGTAATTGAAAAAATACAGCAAGATAAATTAAAGAGGTCCAACAAGACTATTGAAAAACAAGTAAAATGGGTGAATTTTGGTGTTGTCTTAAAAATTTCCTATTTAAGGAAATGTCCAAAGGGCCCTAGTCTAACAATCAAATCTGTGATCAACTGCATGATTTGAACACATCACAGATTTTCTGTTCCAATATGTTATTTTGGGGCATGTATATATATGTCCTTTCTAACCACTATGGTGAAATTGAAATAAAATATATATTCTTCCTTATATTTATGTAGCACTTTGCAATTGTCAAAGATTTTTCACTCTATTATCTCATTTGTTCTAGACCAAGCATATGAGATACTCAAGGCTCCGAGATTAAATCATTTCCATAGGGTCATACTGCTGGTAAATGGTAGATACATATTTAGTTTAGCATCCAGATCTTCAAACATGGAAGCCAGTGTTCATTCCAGTGCGTAATGCTGTGTCTGCACTCTGTTGCTACTTTAAATGCAAAATGTTACTTATCATTTGACTGTTTTTGCACAAAGCACTCACTATGAGGGAAACAGTAGCAACCTGTGCAGAGAGGCCCTGACCCCTGGGAAGCTTGCTTGACCTGATTTGGAGCCGCAGAAGTGCCTGGGTGACCGCCTGATGAATCATTTGGCGAAAGGGGGAAGGGTGCAGCAGAGCCCCTTGTGGATTTTCACTTAGGAATGATACAATACTAAATGGAAACAAAACAAAAAGACTCTAGGAGATGAGTATAATATTTTACAGAAATTAGTTTTATATATATGTATCTTGTTGGTCTTTGGGTTCATTTGAGGATTTCTTAGTTTTGTTTTGTTTCCTTAGCTAAGAGTTTTGAAGCCTTTACAATCAATGTTATGTTTTATACCACACATAGAAAAAAAGCTCAGAAAAGCAAAATGATGTATTCAGAGGAATAGGATAAAAATATCCTTAAAAAATAGCTCATGTTTATTGAGCATGACTTTGGTGTCAAGTTCATGCTAAACTCTTTGCATTAATGATTTCATTGAATCAATGTGAAAACCTGGGTGACAGATTCTGTCGTGATTCCTGTTTTACGGATGGAGGAACGGCAGCTCCAAGAGCTTAAATTAGAGTAAAATCTCCAAATAAAAGTTCATCGCGTTCCTTTTAGTAGAGAAACTTTGGCAAAGAAATGTAGCTGAACGTTTTAGTTAATTTGGTATTAAATACTGAATCCATTGCCAAAGTATAGCAATCTGCTCAAGTCTAGTGCCTGTTAGAATTCTGTCCAGTTTTATATTATTTAAATATTTTGCACTGGTTTTATTTAAATATTTGCACTGTTTTTAGCAGAATAAAAATCTTAAGAAGTTGTAGCAAAGATAGTATTTTACATTTATAAGATCTTCATACTTTTTCAAAGCTCACATGTCAGACCTCTTAAGTAATTAAAAGGATAATTTGATTGGAAAAACTTCTATTTCCTTGAGTCGCCTAGAATAGAATTTCCCAAGGTGCGCTTATATAGAACCACACGTAATAATTGATAGTACATGGTAAGGGGTGCATGGTCAGATAAATTTGGAAAATACTGTGCTAAGCATCAGGAAATAGATCTCTTTTCTGCAGGACATCTTGGAGCCTATGTGTTGTGAGCCCATGCATATTTTAAAGAGAAAGATGTAATAGGCAGTATTTTGCTAACTTATTGGTTTTATATGTAACTCTTTATGTAACTCTCATCTCAGAACATAACATCTGGGATTAGTGTTCTCTGGAACATACTTTTGAAAAATGCTAAGCTAATATCTGGGAAGAAATATTGATATGTAGGACCTAGGACTCTGCCATCAACTCAGATTGACGGTAAAATTGCCAACTTTCCTTTCTGTAGACTTGACACTATTGTTATTCAAAGAACAGCAGACATTCATTCTGTCATTCATTCATTCATTCTTACACCGTGAAAATTTAAATGCATTTTTTATTTTAAATGCTCTATTAAGATTATACGTGTTCATTATAATAAAGAAAAGTCAGTACATTCTAAATGTCCCTTAAGAGGGTAATGCTTGGGTAAATTATGGTATATACATGGGATAAGTATTTCTAAAAAATAATCTTATAAGGATGTTTAATGAGATGGGAACATTCTCAGATTATACTGAGAAGTTGGACCACAAAACAATATACAGCATTATTCTAATATTATAAAACAAGCAAGTGAAAAACAAAAACGAAACCAGAAAAGACTGGAAGAAATAAAAACACCAAAATATTAACCTTATGATGAATAAATAAATTTAAACCAAAATATATAGCCAGATATATGCGTTACCACAGCGTACTTGCATTGTTTTTTTGGCTTATGAGTCCAGTGTTTGGAAAACCTAATCTAGAAGAAATCTTAAGATCTGGATGTGGCTTGTGCCCTTGTCAGTGACTCACTTAAACAGGTCAGGTTGGTCTTTTGTTTACTAGTTTCTGCAACTGTAAAGATGGAAGACATGTTTTACTTCCTCCTGTCACCAGGATTTTGAGAAGGCTCATGAATTAATGGACCGCATTCTCTTCCAATGTCTAATGTGGGGAGTGCTGATGATGATGGCTACCCTGTGTCCCTGCCTGTGTCCTGAAGCTAAGCTGATTTTTGGCCTCAAGGTGCTTTCACTCCTGTGAGCAGCTACCTAGAAAAGTATCATAAGAGGGCACTGGGAAATCACTTCAAATTTTTACTCGGCTTTGGCTTGCCTGGTAAATGATTAATTAACATTCTTCAGGCACCACTCTGCATATGACCGCTCCGGTTCACAGCTCACCTCGCCAGAGTCGATTTCTCACCCACAGCGTCCCATAGAAATCATGCTTGCTATGATTTCCAGTGACCTCTTTATTCTTTTTGGTCCTTCTCATTGATCGCCTCCTTAAATATTGACCTCACCTGGTTTCTCTCCGTGCTTCTGCTAGATGTTGGTGTTCCCTGGGGCCCATTCTCCATGCCCTTCCCTCACTCCAGGAATCATTCCTCACACTATAAACTCATTCCTTGGGTTTGAAATCATTCACTTTCCCTTCCTTGTTCTGGACGAGAGGAGGAACTGGATTCAGAGCGCTTATCTAAGCAACTGGCACATGTTACTCAAAGTATCATAAAGAAGAATAAATATAGTGAAAGTGAAACTTTATTTCACTAATGTTAACTTATTAGATAATAAAAAAGATAATTCTGTGCCTCAAGTTCCAGAAGGAAAATAGAAATAATTTCCTTCCTTGGGTCATAGAAGCAATAGTCTCTCTCTCTTGAATGCCCTCTTCCCTGTCAATCTTTCTTTGTTGACCACCCACTAATAAATTTCACTTAAACTTAAACATAAATTTCTACTTCATTAACAGTTTTTTCTCTTGTTTCTCTAAGTTTCATCCCTTCACATCTCATGTACAGTTTATACCATACTGATTTGTACATGTTGCTTAGTGAAACTAATGCTCAAGTAGTATGTTGTACGTGCTTAAGATTGTAAGGCACCTAAAAGTTGCTACCTTTCCTTCTCCCTCCCTTTCCCTTCCTTTTCCTCCTCCTCCCTTCCACCCTTCTCCTCTCCTCCCCTCTCTCTCTTTTATATCCTTCTGCCCCTTACATCCTTGGACTAACACCTGGACTATACACAGTAGTCTGTTGGTAAGCGCCAGTCATTGGATTAAATGAGGTAACAGTAATTTAACAAAATCCAGTTTAGATAAATACTACCAAATATTTTTGGAAAGATAAGGTTTATTTCTTCAATTTTTCTTATTTTCTAAGATGGACTTTTATTTTTCTGGCGAGTCAATTGCTGGAATGTATGACATTCCTCTCTTAAGTACTAAACATATTGTATTGTTCAAAAGTATCGAACAGGGGCCAGCCCTGTGTCCTAGTGGTTAAGTTCTCGAGCTCTGCTTCCGTGGCCCAAGGTTTCAACGGTTCAGATCCTGGGCACGGACATCGCACTGCTCATCAGGCCATGCTGAGGCGGCATCCCATATGCCACAACCAGCAGGACCCACAACTAAAAATATACAACTATGTACCAGGGGGCTTTTGGGAGAAAAAGAAAAAATAAAATCTTTTTTTAAAAAAGTATTGAGCAATAACAGTTAGTTATTTTTATTTTTATTTTAGTTATTTTAGATTCCCTATTTATACCTCCCACCACTTGTCCAACTGCATCGGGAGTATCTTCACTAAAGTATTGCCACAGAGGCCTCATCAGCTGCCTACCAGGATGGTGAGGAAGAAATCAGTTGATTTATGGGACCTGGGAATTAAGGAAGGCAAATCCTAAAAATAGTCAAATTAACCCAATCACCTTTTTTGGGGGGTGTCTAAATTTTGGCAAAATCCTTGCTGTGCTTAGAACAGATTTTCCATAAATTTAGGATTTTACTTTACACAATAAGATATATTATATTTCACTATCTTTTTTCCTTAATCCCAATTCTGCTAGAACCATTTTGTGGATTTTTAAAAATTCTAGTTCCTTCTCAGACAGGCTCAATTTGGTTTAGTCATGTATATTGGAGATGCAGTTAAACTGAAATAACTTTGAGTCCATTCTGCTACAGGTTGCTAAGATTAACAATTTGCCCTTTTTTCTTTTAAGGTAGAGATAGACTGTTTCTGGACACATTCTGAATTATTTTATATCAAGCATAGTTCTTCAATATTATGTACAGGATTCCATGCAAGTCAACTCTGCAGAGAAATCAGTAGTTCAGATGTTGTTTCTGTGAAATTGCAATATTTACATTCCAAAATTTCCTAAGTGGAAAAAAAATGCATCATAAAGGGCTTTCAGTTTTAATTTTCCTAAATGTTATGTTGGAAGAATTGTTTGATGGCATTTCTTTATACAGCTTATTATGAAAATAAAACACAGAAAGTTAAGAAAAATGATTACTCCAAGTGAAAAACGTATTAATTCAGTCTTTAGTACTTTTGCATAATGCTTTCAATTCTAGCACTATATCATTTTTTAATGTTGAGATCATTGTGCATTCACACATTTTAAAGAAATTAATTTCACATTTTCCCAATTAAATACAAATGTAGTAGCTCGCTTTATTATTAGTTCTGTGAGGCTATAGAGATCATGTCTTATCATTGTTCTCCAGCACAAACCACTTTGCCTAGCTCTCACTTTGCCTAGTCTCTCTGGACTCCTGCTACCAAAACTAGTATCAAGATTTTTAAAGTCTTATTGTCCTATCAAAGAGAATTTAACTTCTTTGGATCATTGTCCATTCTTGCCCTCCTTCCTTCCTGTCTCAGAGGAAGACGTCCTAAATTAATCCATTTACATGCTTCTTTGCTTTCAGCATACATACAAACACCCTCACATCTTTCCCACTTTCAAAAACAACAAACACGTGATCTGAATACCCCCTTGTCTGTCTGTCTGTCTCTCTCTCTCTCTGCCCTCCCCTCATTGCCAAACCTCTCGAAAGAGTAGGCTTCATTCAACATCTCTCCTTCCCCACTTCTAGTTCCCTCCTCACTTGACTTTACTCTCTGGTTTCTGGAGCTCCACTCTGAAATCAGACACCAGGGATTCCACTCTTAACATTGCCTCTCGCCAGCTTGTGCCCAGAGGCAGGTCTTGCAGTCTCTCTAACAGGACACACCTCAGGGCTGTCATGAAAATTAAGTGAGACAATGCATTTAAAATGTACTCCTGCATTGCTTGGCCCATAGTGAATGTTCAATAAATGGTAGTTATCATTCTTACTGATTGAAACTGTAATCAGAGTTCAGAGATGAGAAAGATTGATGTAGGCTTAAGAATTAATTTGAATTCACCCAAATCACACACTCATTATTCAGATTAGGAAATTTGGGCCAGAGAGGTTAAGTAGTCAAAGAAATTTCATCAAGGACTATATTTGAGTTGGATTTTGAAGGATAGTAACAATAGCTTACATCTATTGAATGTTTTCTGTAGGCCAGAGATGATTCTAAATGGTTTATGTGGATTATTTTATTTAATCCTCCAAACATTCTTGTAAAGTGGGTAGCATTTCAGTAGCTAGTAGACAGTCTGAAGTGGGACAAGGAGACTAGAGAGAAAGGAATGAATAAAAACCTGGAGGCAGGAAAGACATGTTGATTTCTGAAGATGGTGATGAGACTTAGTGATCAGAGTGAAGAGCTCATCTTAGGCAATAATGAGAAATGATATTGGATAGTTTGAGGCAAAATGACGAGGCCTTGACAACCATGCCAAAACAAATTTGGCTTTATCTGATGGGCTAACTAAAGAGCAGTTAGAAAGAAATGGCTTGGGGAAGGGAGGATACAGATGAAAGTGGGGTTTTCGGAACATTGATTTGTTCTTCATATCCCAGGACCCACAGCCTCTGCCAGCCACCACGGGTTCCCACTAACCACTATCAGGAGAGTGCCAGCACAGCGTCCCATAAAGTAGGAGCTTAGTAAAGATTTATTGAAGGAATGAATGAATCAAGGGTAAATTGAATTCGAGGTTGTTTCTGGGTGGGAAATGATGAGAGCGGGGACTATGGTTAAGACAATGGGAATGGAAATAAGAAGGCAAATCCTGGAAACAATTTCAAAAAAGAAATTTTAGGACTTGGGCACATTTTGGACATAAACTAATATTTAGAGCCACATTTCAGGTTTATTACATACAACAAACTGCAGTGCATTTGATACATTCCTTTTTATGGTTTAAGCAGAAGTTCTGTATTTGAAATGAATCACATTTCAGGATGAAGTTATTATAAGTAATTATTATTACTGTTAAAAATTATGTCTCTTTCCTTTCTACTCCTACTCCCTCCACCCAAGTTCTTACCAGTTTTACCTTACACCTGGATTGTTGTCAGAATCTCCTACTGAATTCTGGCCAAATAAACCTTCGTCTCTTTAAACACACCTGGCAGTTGCCTCCTCCTGCCGTTTTGTCACACAGTTGCTCTCTCCCATGAATACTCTTTATTCTACCATTTTGTGCCCATTATGAATTGGAATATTAGTCATCCTTCAGAACCAAATCACATGCTATCTTCTCCATGATGTCCGATCAATGCAGCTGGAACTAACTGCTTTTTCTCTGAACTCCCAGGGCACTGCATTTCCCCATACTGCCCTGTCCTGGTCTTTTGCTTTACTGGGTGTCCCTTTATCAGTATCTTATTTGTATCCTCTACCATGATGGTACTGTGTGTTGCCTAATCATTCAATAAATATTTGTAGCATGAATTGAAACTATTTTAAATATTGAAAATCCCTTCCCAACCAAGAGTTTCGCTTTAAGGAAAAGTTAATATATTCAGCTTTA
Source organism: Equus przewalskii (assembly GCF_037783145.1). NCBI lineage: Eukaryota > Metazoa > Chordata > Mammalia > Perissodactyla > Equidae > Equus > Equus przewalskii. The sequence goes on from NC_091860.1 coordinate 4,550,034, forward strand.
CACTAGTATGTATCCTTTGCAATATTGAGAATTTCACATCACTATTGTTGGGGATACTTACAGAAAGAGGGAACTTTAGGTTGGGAATAGAAAAAAGTTAAAGCAAAAGACAGTGCAAGATCAGCCGTTTTTTTGCAAGGAAACTCTTTGTTGGATAAAAGAAGCTGAGGAAAATTAAACCTGAATCTTTATTGCTGCATTCCTGCCCCTTAGGTAGGGAAGAAAGTGAAGTGAATATGAGGCTCCAGACTCCAGCATCTGGTTCTTGGGAACCTAGTAGGATGGAGAGTTAGAAATCAGGGCATTGAGCTGGATGGGGAACCACTGCAGAAAGAAAGTGTCTCTTAGCAGGCATAGCATCTGCAATAAGGCAAGCTCAATTTGTAAGCATCTCTCTGAACTTGCGTGGAGGGTGATTTTAGAATTTCTAGATAACAAGGACCTTAGTCGTATAGCGCCCGTTATTACCAGTGTAGAATGTGGAAATTGTTATCCATAGGCTGTTTTTTTAAAGAAGCTTAAAATATATATATTCAGTTCCTTGGTGCTTCACTCATGACTTGAGATTCTATTTTGTTCTATGAAGTCTTAGGTTGCTCGATCAACCTAATTCTACTACAAGAATTTTCAGAAATCTAATATTGTAGCTGCAGAGGACTATATACTAATATTCAGCCAGTATTTTCAGAACTGCCACAGCTGGCTCAATAGGTGTCCTCTTCCACAGTGCAGTTGGCAGTTCTCGAGGATCCCAGAACGTGGCATGCTCTCTCATGGCTCTGAGTCTTTGCACATGCTGCTTCTCTTGCCTAAGATATCTTTCTCCTCTTCGTGTTTTTGCAAGGTAAACCCATACTTACCCCATATAATTTTTACTCAGATATCGTCTCCTACAAACAGCCTTCCCTGAATGCTTTCATTAGAGCCACTCCCCATGGATTGGGCGCTGCTCCTGCGGGTTCCCACAATCGCCTGGGCTTTCATCAAAGCACTTTCCTCAGGGGTGGCAACTGCCATCCACAGATCTTTTTCCCACTCTCTAAGTAAGCTCCTCCAAGAGCCCTGTGGATGCTAAGTAATCAGCAGCATACTTAGAGGGCCATGAGGGCTCAATAAACGTTTGCTCACTGAATGAATAAATGCGTAGTCTCAGTATAGGAAATGTAGAGAAAGGCCCCGTGCCTCACAGAGGTGAGTTATCAATATTAGAGTTTTAGGATAGTTTTGGATAACTGCAATCTGTGCTCTCCGTGTCTTCTCCCCACGCGGTAGAGTGTAGCTAAACCAACCTGAAAAAGAGTGGTTTGTCTGTACGCCTCAAGCTAAGAACAGTTCCAATCCAACCCCGTATTTAAGAATAGTGATTATTTCTACTATGCAGCTCCCAAGGAGAAAAGCAGACTGACGAAACATTTTTGTATCTCGATGAACATTTGAAATTTCGCTGCCAAACTTATTAAGCCCACCCCAACAGTCTTTCTGATTTTTAAAATATTCCACTGGAAAGAGCTCTCTGGATACCCATTTTCTTGCATAACATAAACCAAATGTTAACAATCTATCGCATCCATCTGAATCTCTTCTGATAATACAGTTTTCCCTTTTTTATTCCTTTTTTCGTTTGGCAGGATCACTACAGGTCTTCATATGACTCAATTTTATAAAGTTTTTCAGAGAACAAATGATAAGAGTAAGTGCGAACTCATAGCCGCGTTGAAGCAGCATCTTCTTTCCGTGCAAACAGAAAATCCTGAGCTACATGTAAAGAACTGACTAAAATTTTGAAGGTCTTGCTTTAAATTTTTTCTTCCCGAAGGTTACAGTGTCCGATAATAATTATTCCCGTTGCTTCAATTAGAATAAAAGAGCGGACATAGGTAGCTAAAATACTGGATTAAAAAATACTACTTTGGAGCAGAGTGCCCTGAGCCCCATGGGTGAGAAGGGACCGAGCATTTGTTGCGGAGCCTATCCATTAGACGTAAAAATAATTGCCGGTAAAAGTTCACCCAAAGTAGCCCTCTGCCCCTATTCCGTCTGCATTTTCCTTCTGAAGACCTAACGCGCAGCTCTGCACCGCCGGCCGCGTCTGCCCGCGTGCGCAGCGCCCCCCAGCCCCTGGCCGGGCGGCCCCGGCGGGTGACAGGTGCCGGCCCGCCGCGCTCGGCCGACGCCTCCCGGGCAGCGGGCGCGCGGGGAGCGGCGGCGCCTCGGCGGCAGGAGGGCGCCGGCCGGGAGCGAGCGAGCGGGAGCGCGGCGGGCAGAGGCGGGCGGCCAGGGGCTCGGGTCCGAGCGCGAGGGCCGCCCCGTCCGGCCCGGCCGCCCTCGGGCCGGCAGGGCGGGGGCGGCGGTGAGGCGCGGGCCGCGGGCCGGCGGGCGCCGGGGGTTGGCGGGACGCGCGCTCCGTGCCGGCGCCCGGCCTCGAGCCCGCGCCCCCCCCGCGTGCCCGCGCCGCTGCGCGATGCAGTGTGGGGAATGGCTGGGGTTGGCTGAAGAGCGCACAGTGGAGTTTTAATGTCCGCCATGTTGGCCATGGCGTATTGAAGAGAGCGAGCGAGCGAGGAGCGGCGCGGCACAGCCTCCCACCCTCCCGCTGCCGGTAGTGCCCGGACGGCGGGCTCTGCGCTCCGCCCCTCAAGTCCCCGGCAGCGGCAGGCGAGTGGGGACCGCACCCCCGGTTCTCCATGATCCCGCTGGCCGGGGCCGTTTCCCCAGAGCGGAGAGGGATCTGCTGCGCCTGAGATGAGTAAACTGTCGTTTCGGGCGCGGGCGCTGGACGCCTCGAAGCCGCTGCCGGTGTTCCGCTGTGAGGATCTGCCCGACCTGCACGAGTACGCCTCGATTAACCGGGCCGTGCCGCAGATGCCCACCGGAATGGAGAAGGAAGAGGAGTCGGTACGTGTTAACTCCCCTGTCCGACCGCCGCCAGGCCCGCTGCCTCTGCTGCCTGCGGCGGCGGCGGGCTGCCTACCACACAAAATGGCCGCCATCTTCTCCTCGCCCCGACTCCCGGTCGCCGGCCGGGCCTTTATCCCGCCTCCCCCGGCCTCGAGCCCCGGCCGCCGCGGCCCGGCGGGGCCTCCTCGAAGGCCACCCGCCGACCCCGGCCCCTTGGCCCCGGGTCCCGCGGAGTTCGGGAGCCCGAAAGGCACAAAGAGGTCACGTGACGGAGCTGCCGGCAGCCATTTTGTGTTCTTAGTTCTTGGGCTGGGCCTGGTGCATCCGGAGAGGGGAGCGGGCTGGGCGGCGGGGGCGGCGGCCGGCGCCGAGCGGGCCCCGCTGCAGGCCTCGCCGCGGGCCGCTGGGTGGCGCTGCAGGGCCGCCTGGGCCTCCGCGCGCGGCCGGCGCCGGGGAGCGCGGGTTCTGCGCGCGGGGGGATGGCGCTTTCCGGCGGCCCGGAGAGCCGGCCGCGCTCGGGGCAGCCCGGCGGGGGCTCGGCTGCGGGGCCGGCGGCGGAGCGCCGAGAGCCCGGCCGTGTGCCCGGCGGCTCGCTTTCCTGGAAGATGAGACCTCGTTCCCGTCTCCTTGCCGGGACGTCTGCATCCATCCCTCCCTGTTCTGGTTGGCGGGAGGGTCCTCAGCTGCTATCCCTGACTTTTTCTTTGACCCTTGAGAAAATGTTGCAGACGCTTTTTTGGAGAACGTACCTCTTCTAAAGCCTGTGACTTTAATTATTTGGGAGGTTTTTGAAAAATAAAATTTAAGTTCGCCCGCTTTCTGGTTTCTCAACATAGGGGGAGAAAAGACCCAATTTAAGTAGATGTTATGGATGTCAATTTTGAAAGAGGGTTCTTTCTTTTCCATAACCGAACTCAAGTTGAGTGAATTCATCCACAAAAATCTTAGCATTGAGGGGTCTCCACTGGATGGGTTTCAGTGTTTAACTGTTTACAGCTAGTAGACGTTTTATCACGGCTGTGGCTTTACCTTGTGGAAGTTGCGTTCAGACGCAGGGTTAGTGGAATCTTCTGTCATTTCCCCCGATCCTTGACAGTATAACCTGATGACGGCTGATCCTAAGGAGTTGCATACCTTGGTTTTCAGGTACAGCCATTTAAACAGGGTGCAGTGTGTTGACAGTTCAAGGAGTCAAGGAGTCGCTGGATTTGTGCGCTGCAGTTCTGTTGTGGAAAATTGTACTGTAATGCCTCTATTTGGTACTGTAAGACTTCTCAATGTAGAAATTATGCTCTGTAATGTTGATTTTGATAATAAAGCTATTTAAACTGTTTGGGTTGTTTAACCTTTTCAAGTAAAATAGTTATGACAGTCGAATGTTACTTTTGAGAGTAGTGTCTTAAATCTTAACTTTTTAGATCAGTTAAGTGTATATAGTAGTTGAGATTGTCTAGTGTAGTACTGACTTCCAGCACCTGGCCTATGAGACAGAACCTCTTTATTTTTCTTGTATCAACTTTAGAGTAGAATGGTGCCATTTGTTTATTTTTAAATAAGTGATTTGTTTTTTAAAAATTAAAGTACTTGTGACTGCAGAATCTTGTCTTTTGGTTTTATTTTTGTTTCTGTTCATAAGTTTTACGGGTAATACTTTCAGGTTGGGGTGTCAGTGCTACAATGCCCTGGATATTAATTTGTAGTTCTTGTTTTGCAGCCAAGGAGGGGAGAGCCTAGATAAAAGCAAGACAGCACTACAGTACACTTCAGAAATTTAAAGTCTTGCTTCTGTGAACACTTTGCACAGTCCCGAGAGCTGCAGTCTGAAAGCTGGGCTCAACTGAAGTATCAGTGCTTGTTAAATTTTACAGATAACTTTTTTCATTGAAATAATTTTGACATTTTATAGTGTGATAGATAGCATTAGTTTGTAACGTGGAGTCCCTGTTTTTGAGAGACATAATGGATTTGTTTTTTCCTTCACACAGCCTTTTTCCATCATCTTTAGAATTTGTTTCACTTCGCAAGCAACCAAACTATGATCAGTGAGGCATAGACCTCGGGAATAGATACTGACCCGAACAGAAAAATGGAAACAGTACCAGGTCATCAGCTGCCCTGCAGCCCTGTGGTTCATGATTGTAGTAGGAGCAGGCCATATAGACACAATATTGAAAGTAGCATGTTACACAATATCGCAAATGTATACTAAGTGTAAATAAAGGTAATTGAATTCCGAGTTGACCTTAGAAAAACAAAAACTTATTGATAATTTGCTGAAGCGTGATATACTTATTAAGATGGAGGGTTAAAACAAACTTTTGCCTTTGATTGACACATTAGTTATGGTGTCTCTTAGATCAGAGAGACCTAGAACCTAAATTGAACATCTAGTTTAGAAAAAGTATAATCCTATCTTGATCATGAAAGATGACAGATTAAGAAAGCATTTCGTGATCAAAATGTATCTGCAGAATTGTCATGTGAAGTATTCCTGATAGTTGTTACCATATTTTGATTCTTTGGTAAACTTGACAGAAATGCTAGGTCTTAACACTAGGAAAATAACACTTCTTAATGTACTCCCGTTTAAACAGTTTTAATAATGTAAGCTGCATACATTTGAGTTAATTAGGCATGCCTCTTAATTTTTAAGAAACAACTTTAAGTAGAATAGACTATCAGCTCTAAATATGACATAAATGAGTCCCTTTAGGGGTTAAAGAAGACAAAAGTTTAAACAAGCTGGGGGAGGTAGATGTTACACCATTATAATATTTTTAAGGTTTTTATTTTAACATTATAATCTTAACTTTAAGATTTTAACTTTGCAGTTAGAAATGTTAAAATAGTAAGTTTAGTGCCACGGCTTTTCGTTTAATTGAAAGGGTAACTTTTCCAAGATATCAGTGATACCGAATGCTTTTATTAAGTTTGACATATTTTGGTTAAAATTGGAACTTTATGTTATAATTCTCCTTTATGGATACTTCTCCCTTTAGGACAGACATTCTGAAAAAGCTGATTTTAAAGTGATACTTAACAAATTGGTGCTACCGTGTTCGCACAGTAGTTGAACCTTTTCATTGGGATGTCTGGAGTGTGTGCTCCATTATAAGGGCTGGAGGGTTAACCTTTCTTCTGTTACCTAACCTGGTTTGGGTAGGGTATGTGATGTAATTAAGATGTTAATGGTGGTATCACATTGGCATTACCCTGCACAGCTACTTTTGAGACTTAGAAGTAGGCTCTAGCCTTCACAATCCAACACCTTGTTTTCATAGGGTTCTAACCTGACAAAATCTCGTACACCTACTTTTTCTCTCCTCTTAAAACTACATCCTTCATTACTGGCCCAGTATGCAATGTTATTAAACCCAAATTAAGGACATTTATAAAGTGGACAGTTGTTTCTTATTTTTAATTAGGGGAAAATTGGAAATATGTACATATCTCTGATAGGAGAAAAAATAGTTAAGCACTACATTTTCAAAATAACAAAAATCTAGTTTTTCTGTTTATAAAAATAAGTTTAAATCACTTTAAGTTTAAAAGTATGATTTCTCATTTTTTGAAAGAGACCAAAAATCGATCTTTCTTCTTTTTTTTTTTTTTAAAGATTTTATTTTTTCCTTTTTCTCCCCAAAGCCCCCCGGTACATAGTTGTATATTCTTCGTTGTGGGTCCTTCTAGTTGTGGCATGTGGGACGCTGCCTCAGCGTGGTCTGATGAGCAGTGCCATGTCCGCGCCCAGGATTCGAACCAACGAAACACTGGGCCGCCTGCAGCGGAGCGCGCAAACTTAACCACTCGGCCACGGGGCTAGCCCCTCGATCTTTCTTCTTTTAAAATTTTGTAAACCTAGATTTTTTAGGTCTTATTTGGAGCTGTAAAAATCTAGATTTTTTTTCCATTCTGTCCACTATCTTGGAAGTGAAATATCTGAAATCTCAATTTTCGTAGAAGCAAAGTTTAATTTTTGCAGATAGTTTGAATTAAGAATTGAGAATATTTGGACTGTTTGCATTAAGTAGCAAATAATTAGTCTAGATAAAATCAAATAATTGAGAAGTAATAATAAAATCTAGTTTGAACTTTCTTTCCTGCCCAAGATATTTTTGAATAGAAGTTTCTAAGCTGGGGTTCTGAGGATTCCATGGAAATGATTCTGGAAGTCAGTGAATTCCTGCAGCATGCATATACAATTTTGTGATGGTATATGTTTCTAGGGCGAAAGTTCATCTTTGTCGTCAGTTTCTCACAGTATTGTAATGAGGTGGGGCAGAAAGCTCAAGGTGAAGATCTACTGTCCTAAAAATTTCAGTCATTTCAGTTCTATCAATGTGGCAGTTATTATATAGACTTAATAGAAGGATAATTGAAAAATGAAAGGCTATAGGCAACTCAGGAAGAGACTGGAGACTCAACCACAAAGGGGGCCTCTTGAAAACTATGTAGTGTCTAGGTTCCTGAAGTGTTCATAATTAGCTCTTGTTTCAGTGTACTATTTTATATTTGAAATTTTGGATTAATTCTGTTTGTACTTAGATTTCATTTTCTTATAAAAAAATAATAATGAGAAACTAATGGGCTTATGTATCTAATGATGTTTTGTGGGTGCTTTATAGTCTGTAATGGAATTTGTGCTGAACTGCCTTTTCTTTCTGTTAATTAACAGGACTTAATTAAAAGTACCATCTAAATATAGGGTAGCTTATGGGGCCTGCCTGGTGGCATAGTGGTTAAGTTCGCATGCTCTACTTCTGCAGTCCGGGGATTGTGGGTTCGTATCCTGGGCGAGAACCTACGCACCTTTCATAAAGCTATGCTGTGGCAGCATCCCACATACAAAATAGAGGAAGTTTGCACAGATGTTAGCTCAGGGCCAATCTTCCCCACCAAATAAATAAATAAATAAAGGGTAGCTTAAATTTTGTAAACAAAGTTCATGCTTACAGGTTCATGAATTTGTGGCTGGGATTAAATATAAAATCACTCCTAATATGTTATTTAAAATAGACTAAGTTTTAATTTTATATTTTGCATTCTACTACATCATGGTATGCAATAGCAATAATGGTCAAGAAACAGATGGAAGATATATATGTGTATGTACGTATGTACGTAATGGCAAGAGTTCTGTTTGTATATGAAAAGGGTGGATTCTGACTATATTTATGATTCACTTTTCCTGAAAAGTTAAGAGTACTTGTTATCAGCAATTGGTTAAAACACTAATTTTAAAGTAGAGGGTAGCATTTTAAAAGGAGCAATAATACCATGGTATGATGGTATAGTTTGTGATTCCAGTTCTTAGAAGAAGACAACCAACAAGGAAATGAGAGTTTTATATTGTAATTTGGGAATAAAATGAATTGTGAGTCTCAATGCAAAGCAGTATGAGTGTATGAAATACAGAGACAGAACTACATAGAGTATGTCTTTTACTTTTAAAGTTTTGAACCCTTAAAATGTGACTTACAGTAGTATATTACAATAACTTCTGTAAGAATAAATCAATTTATGGGGAAATCAGTGAGAAAAACAAGTGATTCAGATGTTTTAAACAACTTACTAGAATTACTTTCAGTGAATTACTTGAAGCTAACTATGTTGTCTTCATCACATTTATCAATTGTGGCAAATCTTTCTTGATCAAGTTTATTAACTTAAAGCCTGGGATGTAGGTAGTGATTTGAATTATTACAGTATTTTGTGTAATGTAATATACAGACATAGTGGATACCTAACTTTGCATCTTTAAATATCTGAATTGAATTTTATCCACCAGCCCCACGGTAGTAGGTAGATGAAAAACAAAAACTTGTTGTAGTTAGTAATATCTACTATGACCCGTTATCTGAGTTGCACGAATGGAGCTATAATCAGTTTTTTAGAAGATAAAGCCCTTGTTCAATTATTCGTTGTTATGGAGGTTATCTTTAAAAAGTTTGGTCCAGCTTCAGATACACATGGTGGCATAGTTTGATGAATTTTGCAGTGGATTATTGAAGCAAACCATTTTGGTTGAATTTCCTTCAGAATAGCAAGTGCTGGCTGAAGAAATAGGATGTGGCCTTAGAGTGAATCCAGAGGCAAAGATAACCTGAGGTTTAAAATGTCCTGTGGATGGTTTAATATAGGTTCAAATCTTTTTATCTATTGAGATTAATTATTTTGATAATTGTAGAATCACGAATAGCAGTTGTATATCCTCTGAGAAAATGTACATTGGCTTTTGTGGCCTTTGACAAGTCCCTTAACCTTACTGAATGAACTTCAGTTTCTTCATGTGTGTTATCAGTCTTTTGACCTACCTTACGAGGTAGCACTGAGTAATGAATAAGTCAGTATATGTAAAAAGTGCTTTACAGGTGAATTTCATTATTATCAAATACTTATTGAATGTTTAAAATGGCCTTTTTGTTGATGCTAAAAACTGCTTACCTTTATATAGTCCCTTGTATTTGGAATTGTCTGATATAAGCATGTTAGATATGTTCTCTATCCTTAGAGAGTTGTATGACATAGTTGTGAAAACTTGTGTCTTTAAATTTAGGTAATTATTAGTTGGGAAAAGCCTCAAACTGGGAGCTGTCAGACCTAAGGCTACATCCAGCTTCCGACACTGTGTGAGTGTGTTGCATGCATGCTCCCACTCACCCAGGTTTTTAACTGCAAAATGAGGTAGGACCATGAGAATTTCCTTTTGTAATGGGTATATTATGTTACCAGTATGTTTAAGTCTTTCCAAATGTATTTTATGTGTTTATAGAATAGTCATTAAATCTTGAATTAGTTAGTAACTTAATTTGCATATTATACATAATTTACGCGAAGTAAAGGTAGTCTGGGTGCATGGATAATCAGCTCCAGTTTATTCTAGGAAGCCTCAAGTACTAAAGGATTTAAAGAATATAAATGAGTATAGATGTTACAGAATGCTATTACTGTTATGAGAATTTGAAATTAGAGCCAGAATTTTATAGTGATGGTTGCAAATTTGTGCTTTACCTGTAAAGTAATAGAGTCTGAAGGGGAAACAAAATACAAATATGCTTGTTTTGAAGTCTAAAGCAAAGATTTAATCATTGTTCTAATAGCTAAGTGGGGATATTTGAGATGAAATATGTTGTACAAAAACAGAAAATATTGATAAATTCATTTTTATTCACTTTCATGGCAAATATTTTTTGCACATTTGCTGAGTCAAGCACTATTATAGGCCCTGTAGATAAAACAGTGAAAAACCAGCATTCGTTTTATGGATCTTACAATTCTAGAATTTAGGTTCTCTAAGGGCAGAAACTTTTGTCTATTCGCTTATGTGTTTTCAGCACCTGAAATAGTGCCTGGCACGTAGTAAGCGTTCAATATTTGTTTAATTGAATGACTGAATTCTAATGGGAAAACAGACAAAAACTAAAAAGCAAATGAATAAAAATAAAAAATAAAACTCTTATATGGCAGTGGAACAAGATAATACAGAATTTCAAGTGGAGAGGGGAGGATAGAGGTTTCTTTGCATAGATGGTCAAGGAACAATCAACCTGAAGCTTGGATGGTGGGAATGAGCCAGCCGTGTGAAGATCTGCAAGAAGAACCTTCCAGGCAGGGAGACCCAAATATGCAGAGAGCCCAAGGTAGAACAGAAGGCCAGTATGACTGGAGCAAAGTGAAAAAAGGGTTGAGTAGTCTGAGATGAAGACCCAGAGGTAGTCAGGGGCTCCAGATCTGGTAAAGTATTATAGGCTACTACAAGGAATTTGTATTGTTTTGAAATTAAGTTCCTTAGAAAATTTTAGGCAAGGGAGTGGCATGATCTGAATTATGTTTTTCCAAGAGTATTTTTGCTACCTTGTAGAGAATGAGTCATATTGGGCAAGAGTGCGAGTTGATGGTGACTTTAATTAGGGTGGTAGTAGTGTAGATGAAGAGAAATGGATGGATTTGAGGTGTATTTTGAAGGTAAAACTAATAGAATTTGCTGGTAGATTTGAATGTAGTAGAGGGAGAGAGAGCACCAAGGACTAATCCCTGATTTTTACGTTAAGCAACTGGCCAGATAGATGATTGGGCCACTTACTGAAATAGGGAAAATTGGAGAAGGAAGGGTATAGAAAGGATGGATTTGTTCAGTTTGAAGTGCCTCTTACTTGTCTGTATTTAATTGGATATGCAGAATGTAGTGCATTAGACCAGTTTGCACTGAAGTTGTAAAACTTAGAAGTCATGGGCTGGTACTATAAATTATGAAAGTTTGGGGGATATAGATGGTTTTTAAACCTGTGCTCTGGGGCTTAGGTAGAGGAGGAGCTATTAGAGAGGTAGGAAGAAAATGAGGATGAAAGTTTCTCAAGAAGGAAGGACATTGGTTGGCTGTGCTCACCAAGAAGATGAGCAAGGGGAAAGTGACCATTTTATTTGATTAGATGTGTGCCCTTGGCATATTTTAGTGGAATGGTGGGAGAGAAAAAATAATGAAAGATAAAGGGGTCATAGCAAGTATAGATGGCTCTTTGTGATAGTTCTGCTATCAAAAGCAGAAAAAATAGAGTAGTAGCTGGAGGGGCCTGGGGGATCAACAAATGATTTCTTTTAAAAATGAGTTACAAAGTTCCAGCAGACACAAATGAGGGACACAAAGCTGAGTCCTCTATTGCATTTCCAGGCTGCAAGCACAGATACAGGAGATCCCAAATAGTGCCTGACAGCCTCCTTAAGTTGAAGAGACAGAAAATTCAGAGTTTGGGGAGGCTGGAGTAGCTTCAGGGCACGGTACCAGAGATGCACAGAGAGGTGCCCTTGAGTCTCTGGCTGGAAACTTTCAAGGCTGGAGGAAAGCAACTGGAAAGTAGGAAGAACAGTTCTGGGAGTTCACACAGGGATGGGAATACATAGGGTCCTTACTAGCTGGAGTAGAAAGACCTAATACATGGGGCATCAGATAAAAGTTCCTCAGAAGATTTATTTCCTAAGTAGTGGGGCCAAATTAGCTCTAGGCTAACGACTGTTCTCCACTCACCCTAATAAAGATTAAACACCAGCCTCAAAAGGATGAAGCTCATTTCAAGTAACTTAACTGTGTCCCAGAATAAAACTCAGAAATGTTTAAAGGAATACTAAAAGATCCCACAACATAAAACTCAGTATTTGGCATCTAATGAAAAAATTACCAGACATGCAAAGAATCTGGACACTACAGCTGATAACTAAGGAAAAATTAATCAATAGAAAGAGACATAGAAATAACCCAGGTAATAGAATTAGTAGACAGAAATCTTAAAATAGCTACTATGAGTAAAAATGAGTTACTAGAACTAGTTTAATAGTTGGAATGATGTCAATAAAAAGGAGAAAAACATTTTATCCCCTCCTCTACTCAAGAACTTTGCTCCTAAAAACTATTTCCTGTGTGCCTCTCTTGGATCAGTTTCTTGGAGGGGTTGGTCACTAACTTAGCAGAAATGTTTTTTTCTTTTTAAAAGTAAGGACGGCATATGTAAGAAAACATGTAGATCAGTTGGTAGAATTAGCAGAGGGAGAATGAGGTAGTTTATCCTATGGTTCTATTTTCTCTATGACGTATGAGGTGAGGTCATAATCTTAGAGTAAGGGGGACCTTACGGGAGGCAAAGGTATATGTGGGAAAGCTGACTTCTAGAGAAATGTACTAGGATTGATGGACTTGAGTTCAAGCACAAAGTAGGTATAATAGGATTTTTCTAGGATTGTGATTTGTCCAGCAAGTACAAAGGAGTAAGAGGGGGGTGAGGGGATTAAAAGTGTTTGTGAGGTAGATTATCGTGATAGATCATGGGATCTAAACTGGTTGAGCAGGGTAAGAAGGAAGCCTGCAGGGAGCTGATGAATAATGGGAAGGTGGTAGGACTCATCGGAGTAGAAGGCTTGTGGGATAGGTTTGTTAGAGTTGGAGTGCCAAAATAGGTGAAACTAAGTCAGGAGGGTGGTGGTTAAGAGTGAGAGGCTTGAATTAGCTTTCAGAGGTAGTACAGTTATTAGTGAAGGCAAGATCTAGAGTATAACCACAGGAGTGGTGGCTGAGGTGGAGTAGAGGGAAGAATCAGCGTGGGTGAGAAAGTCATGGTATTAGACTGTATCATCCATGTAGGTATTGTCACTACGAATGGTACCAGAAGTGTAGTAGTAGTTGAGAAGACTGAGCTCTGTGACTGTGACCAAAAGAGTGTATACAACAGCTTTAGGGGGAGAGAGTGATGGTAAGAACTTCTGAGGGGTGTGAGACTGGCAATGGGAAGCAAGGAGGATGAACGCTTAACCCCTCTATAAGTATATGGGACATGAGAAAATAACTTCTGCTTGAAAGGGCTACAGGGAGTACTGTTTCTGGAAGAAAACAGGCTTCAGTTAGGCAAGAAGATGAGGGAACATTGAAAGAAGTTGAGACTATAAAGACAAGTTTACTGATATGTCTTTATTCTAGAGAACAGTTGGAAGAGTTTGAGAAGGTGGGGAAGGGTGGATGATTGGGTCAGATTAGGGGATATTGAGATCAGAATGGTGATAAAAGCCATAGTAATGCTGTTAAGTCTTGGACTCTGTTGATAATGGGTATGAAGAATGATGAGATTTATCCGGCCAAACAGATCCAACAGTTCAAGATCCCTTCCCTACTGGAAATTCTGAGCTGTATGGGACCATTCGTGCCACTAGAGATGGCACAATAGCCTGAAGAAAGGGCAGCCCCACTAGGTAGAAACTGGTGGCTTGATGAACTCCAAGGAGTATCTATCACTCCTAGCTGGACAGTTGTATAAATGTCTTTACAAGGAAGGATTTTTCTTCCACGTTTGTTTCAGGATTCAGTAAATGGACCTCAGGGTTGAAAATCTGAGACCTCTCCCTCTTCTACATTGGTTCTCAACAGGGACTGTACCATTCTCTCACCCTCTGGAAATTCTGGAAGATTGTGTGGATGCTTTTGATTGTCACAATTTGGGGGAGATGCTATTGGGGCCAGGGACAGTGTAAGTTCTACCACACCAAAGATAGTCCTGCAAAACAAAGAATTGCCCATGTGACTTTTGACTGTCTCACAGAACATCCCAGTAGGTGAAATTTCCACTTGTAAGTTCTCTGAGTCTAGGACCTAATTCCATTTTACATGTAAAGTTTTTTTTGTACAGTTTTGATGTATACTGAAATTTCCAGGACTGCAACTTCTATATAAAGTTAGGAATGTTGTACTTTATTTTGTTGAAAACTTTGACAGGAGTTGTTACTGTTTTGGAAATAACTTTATCAATACCGTTTGCGGTATTTGAGGCAACAGTAGTACAGACCTCATAAAGGTCTGGGTTTTAGCTATAACGTTTACAATGATTTGCTTGTAGAGCATAAGCATCTGTGATTACTTCGTTTTGTCTTCCTGGGTACATACCCAAGCATTTACATGTTGAAATATGTATTTTATTATAAATAACTTTCCTTCTATTTCTCCTTTGTTTTGCAATTAGATCCTTGGGTTGATTATTTGAAAAACGTGTATAAGTAAAATAGTGAAGGAATTTGAAAAGAGGGAGCCCTGGGTCTGATGGGGTTGAAAACAGCTACTCTCTGGGGTTCAAAACATGAGCTAGGGAGTTGAGTTTCAGTTAAAGTTGTCATTATTCTACTTATACTTACCCCAGGTCTCTTGAAGCATGGTGTAAGAAAAATCCTGTGTACAGTGTATAGCATGGTGCCTTACATATAGTAAGTGCTCAGATCTTTTTAACTTCTTAGTTTCGTTTTTAGGTCTTGAAGAATAGAAATGTGTTTTTTAGGTAGGTTTAAAAATTTTCAACAAATTTCCATCATAACAAATGATTTCTGTTATGGAGTGTTTTGATAGTAAGTGAATACTGATTTTTATACATATCTACTTGTATTTATTATACAATGTGAGATAATAAGCAAGGAAGGGATCAAAAAACATGGCCTTGAGTCAACAAGGATGTCAACTCAAATGGATTGTTTTCTCAACTTAAATACATGCTCGGTTTCCCAGCGGATGTCTAAGATGTATAAAATGTTTTGAAGAATTTGTCAGCTATTTAAAAAAAAGTTTTCTGCACATTTTAACAGATACTGTACATTTTAGTGAATTTTAGTTCTAAAAGCTGCTTTTTCAGGTAAATCAATGGATTTGGATCTAAGAATTCCTGTTAAAAGATTAGCATGCCCTCTTATTCTGAAAGGTTTATTGTCGCTTCCTAATTGGTCTTCCTACTCTAGTTTTTTAAATTTACAACCTTCTCAAAGTCATCAGGGTGATCTATTTAAAATATGAGTCTGGTTGTTACTTTGCCCAGGGTCGTTCACGAGGTCCTAGTAAAGCTCTTGGCTAGGGGTGCAATCTTCTAAAGGCTTGACTGAGTCTGGAGAATGTCACTTCCAAGCTCAATCACATAGTTAGCAAGCTTCAGTTCCTTGCTGGAGGAACTCTATCCATGAGCTTCTCCATTGTTATCTCATTGTCCTCACAACATAGCAGCAGCCTTCCCCCAGAGGGAGTGATCCAAAAGAAAGAGCACAAATGGGAGAGCATGCAAGACAGAAACCACTGTCTTTTAGGACCTAATTTTGGAAGTTACATACCATCACTTAATGTCATATGCTATTGGTCACACAGACCAACCCTGGTAAATGTAGGAGGGGACTACACAAGGCTGTGAATGCCAGGAGACAGGGATCATACCAGAGTCTCCTCATGTAGAACATTCTCACCCCCTCCCAAAGCCCCCAAAAGTCTCATCATATTATGGTATCAGCTCACAGTCCAGAATCTCATCCAGATTGGTTTCAGGTACAACTGAGGCTTCTCAGATGTAGTTCCTAAGTACAGCTTCTCAAGTACAAATTTCTCTTAACCTAGGAAGCTGTAGAGAGATATCTGCCCCTCACCCCCCATGCCCAAAATATAGTATTGGGTCAGGCTTTAGATAACAACAATAACTATTCCTATTCAAAGGGAGATGGGTCGGGGGCGGGGGGGGGGGGGTGTGTGTAGTAGGCACAAGGAAGCCCCTGGTCCATAGCATTTCTGAAATCCAGTCAGGGAAATGATGGTGGTTCCTTGGTTGAGTGGCAGTTCCTGGGTATAATTCAGCCAAAGCTCTCAGGTTTGCCCTTTGAATATTTGGTTTTTTACTCTTTTCACCCTTCCTTTTTCATGAAAAATAGAATATATTTGCTACCTGCCAAAATTTTGGGACTCTGAAGGCCTCTTTTCATTTGGTATCATCTCTTGTCTCTTTTAGTTCAAGCTGGCAATGTTTCTGAATAATTCTTTTAAAAACTTTTTGGGTCTTCTATGAATTTTATTGGGATCTGTTCCATTAGTTGAAAGTTATACCCATAAATCTCTTTGAGATAAGCCTTTTACTACCATAAACTCCTGCTGAGAGACAACATTTAAGCTTCCTGAAAGCCCTAATGTTTGATTGAGAGAATCTTTTAAGCATGTAGTTCTCTTTAGCAGGCCTTTTATCTAACTGAATAAGGACTCTGAGGCACCATCTTTGATCTTTCTGAGGTCTTAACAAAAGATTACGGTCACTCCCTCATGTTTTTCTGTCAGTGCCCTGGATTTGATCTTGGCTCAGAATCCATTTCTCAACTTTAGTGTTGTTTGCAATCTGGAGAGACTACAGCTTTTCAAAACCATCAAGTTCTGGCTCCTCTTAAACAGTTCATTTAGTTTATTCTCATTTTTTACCATATATAGCAGAAAAACAAGGCAGCGCTTTCAACACTCTGCTTGAAAATCTTAGCTAAATCACTCAGTTCGTTAGGTAAATATTCTGCTTTTCACATAGCTAAAGGTGACAAGTGTTCCTGAACTTTCTGTCCCTTCCTAACAGGGATATCCCTTCCTTCCTCTAGTTTCCGATAGATCTACCTCATTTTTCTGCCCTCACCTGCAGCCTTATGAAACAACATGAGGATTTTATTAACAGCTTCTTCACTAGTCCTGTCCTCAAAGGCCAGGTCTAGTTCCGAAGCCACTTCAACATTTTAGGTTTTTGTTATACAGTGAGGACTCTTAGTACCAACATATGTGTTATTTATTGCTACACAACTACTTATCCAAAATTTAGCAACTTAAAACAACAAACATTATTCTCACAGACTCTGAAGGCTGGGAATCTAGGAGCAGCTTTACTGGGTGGTTCTGGCTCAGTGTCTGCAGAAAGCTCTGCAGGGTTGCAGTCATCTCAACTGGAGAATCTGCCTCCACTCTTGACTCACATTGTTGGCCAGAGGCTTCTGTTTCTCATCACACTGGCCTCTCTTGACTACCTGTGTGCTCTCACATCTGGCTTCCCCAGAGCAAGTGATCCAAGAGAAGAGTGTGCACAAGTAAGAGAGTGCCTAAGACAGAAGCTGCCGTCTTTTATGACCTAATCTTAAGAGTGACGTACCATCACTTCTGCCGTATGCTATTGGTCACACAGACCAACACTGGTACAGTGTGGGAGGGGACTACCCAAGGGTGTGAATACCAAGAGGTAAGGATCATTGGGGGCCATCTTGGAGTCTGGCTACCGCAAGCTCTATGCTCAATAAACTGAACTACTTATTGTACTTAATGTTCTCTTAGTTCCTCACCTCTGTCTTTGCTTGCATCACCCCTCTTTATCCCCAATGCCTTGCTTTTCCCCATGTTCACTCAGCAAACTCCTGTTTGCTTTCAACTTTTATGAAGCCTTTCTTGACTTACCCTTTCAAAGCCCTGTTACTGCACCTGAACTTTTAGAAAACAAATTCATTGATGTGATTGTTTCCTTTACTACACTACAAGCCTTTTGAAAGCAGAAAGTGTTGTATCATAAAAACTTAATATTGTTCTGGCACAAATGTTTCTTTAATGTTTAAATAGTTCTGGAAAAATCTAGATACTTTATGATATGATCATTTGTGTTCTAAAATGGTAATCAGATTCCTGTTTTAACTGAGTTTTTGGAGTAAGGCTAATAAAATAAGATTTAAGCTATGGGTTTTTGTTTTTGTAAGATTGGGAAGTACATGAGACGTTCTAATAATTAAGCCAAAATTTTAAGCCAGAGAAAATATCATGGCCTTTCCAAAAATAGATTTTGTGAAATTCACTAAAAGTACTTATTTTATATTGTGTTGATTTATCAAATATTTGTAAACTTAGACTTACAAAGTATAATGCTAAATATTATAAGGTCCACAGACGTGTATTTTCCTTCAAGGAGCTTACACTTCACATGGTAAATAAATCATAATCTGAGGCAATCTTTTTCAGTCCCTGTTGTAAAGATCAGAAATACCTATGTTTAGTTTGGGTCGTTTATATGCTGTTACTCAGAGTCTAATAAAACCGTGTAAGCCAACTTCTAAGATTAAGTTCCTGAAAAATCCTCTGATTTCCCCCCCTTTTGAAGTATATATAAGTAAAATCATGTGAAATCAAAATAAATTATTTTACTCTAAGGTTTTTACATTTGAAATTCTTCTCTCTGATCTGAAACTGTTTTGAAAATCAAGATTTTGGTTGCAATTGCCTTTTTATTACCGTCTTTGAAGTTTCCTTTTCATCTGCCATGGGGGTCTCTTGATGCTATATATGAAGATTCAGTAGTGAATTTTTTTCCCTTAATGAATTTTTCATTTTTAATACAATTCCAATAAAATAGAAGCAATCTTTTTTTTCCTGTATACCAGGAAATATCATAGAACCAACTCCATGAAAGTATATTCCTTGATTCCTTTGTCTTGGGTTTTTCTATATACTATTTAAAAACATCTGTTGAGTTCTATTTTATCTTTTGTCTAAACTTTTATGCTGTGATTTTATAGAATACACTTCAGAAATTCCTCCTAACTTGTGTAGTGATAAAACATTTTTGGTCTGTTTTTTTGAAGATAGAAATAATAAAGAAATGCTTGTGATAGGATTAACTTTTTTTTTCCTGATCTTTGTATTTTTGGGACTGGTTTTTTTGCTGTGAAATTTCTCCATTGAACCTTAATTTTTATTCATATCTAAAACTCTTATTTCTCAAGGGTGCCTAATACTTTGTATCACTAGCAAGAAACCAATTAAGTAACTATAATATCTCTTTAGTTCTGGGCCCAGCTTACCTTATAGCCTTTCTGGAATGAATCTCAAGTTTGAATAAAAAGCATTTCTGATATCTAAGATCCAGATCTAGAAAGTTTTCACTATGTAGCCTGCCTTATCAGTTGGGAAATAATGGAATATAATCTATTGTTTGCTATGTGAAGTGGCATGAAACAAGATGACCATTCCTCCTTCACATATGTGTATCTTCTAAAAGTGTTGCTGGGGCCTGTTGGAGAGGCATCCTTGTGATGTAAATACATTATGCTAGCCATAACGTATTGGTGTTATGCTGTCCTTTCACTCAGTTTAATGTGTTCAGATTTACTATGAATCACAGTAGAGAAATTAGAGAACTAGGATGAAAGTTCAGATAGACTAGCAAGAGCTTAAAATACCCTGAGTAAAAATTCCAGTATAGTGGTTTTTAATTTCCTAAATAGTTCAAATGGTTTCATCTCCCTTGCCACTTTCCTAATTCAAGGTACTGTTATCTCATTCAGTACCTTCCTAACAAGTCTTCTCGAGACTTCAGTTACTGCCTCCTCCAGTACTCTTAACACAACCAATGGTCCTTTGAAAACTGAAATCTTATTGTGTCACTTCCTGCTAAAAACTTATGAAGTGCTCCCATTGCTCTTAAAGAGGCTTATATACTAGGCCTTATGTGATCTGGCCGCCACCTCCTTTTGGTTCCTCCAAAGCCTTCAAGTTCCTTCCAACCACACAGTCATTTCTTGTTTTTTTCCCATGTACTGAAACATTTTTCCCCTACAGGTTGGTTTAGCAGTCTCCCACTGATCTCTCAGATCTCAGTTCAAGGGCACTTCTTTAGGTATCTATCCATTAGCATAGGTCTGTTACATACTCATAATATCGTATCTTTCTTAGCAATTACTCTTGTAAACTTCCATTTCATTTATGTGGTTATTTGATTAGTCTTTACCACATGACTCAAGTTCCAGGTGCCTTTAGCATTGGAATTTAATGCCTCCATTATTTGTTGAATGAATGACTGGATTGGCTTAGTATTAATTTATTCATATGTTTCAGTTCAGTCTGTCCCAGGGCTGTGTTTAGAGATTAGGAGCATAGCTCCCATTGTAATTTAGAATTACATGAGGATAATAGTGTTTCCATCAGATTTTCCTACCCCATGTGGTTACCATGGGATTAGACAAGTCACTTCACCACCAGACCTCACCATTAATGTTTGTAGAAGAAACTTGAACTAGTTGATCTATAAGCTTGTCTCTGACTCAAATGTTCAGTGACATTAAGGGTTTCTCTCTATTTATAAGACAGGATAGCAAGGTTGTGCTGTAAATATACAATTCCAGGATCTTAGTGGCTTTATAACAGATTGATTCTAACACTGCGTTGTCCATCGGGTTGATTTGGGGATTCTCTTGTACATGAACTTGCTCCAGGATCTGTTGCACAGAGCAGCCTCCATCCTGCACATGCTGGGCACTGTAATAGAGGAAGGAACTCTGGAAGATCTCATGTCTTGTGTCAGTTATTCAAATGCTCTGGCCAGAAGTTACATGTCACCTCAGTGCACAGCTTATTGGCCAGAACAAGTCACATAGCTCCACCTAACCATAAAGGGACCAGGAGGTGCAATCCTACCATATGACCAGAAGGCAAAGAACAAAAGCATTTGACAAACTGGGGCCAGCCTGGCGATGTAGTGGTTTAAGTTCACGCGCTCTGCCTCAGTGGCCTGGGGTTCACTGGTTTGGATCCCAGGTGCAGACCTACACGACACTGGGTCAAGCCATGCTGTGGCAGTGTCCCATATACAAAGTAGAGGAAGATTGGCACAGATGTTAGCTTATGGCCTGTCTTCCTCACCAAAAAAAAAAAAAAACAAAAAAATTTAGCAAACACTGCTAATGACAGATCTGCCCTTCTGGTCAACCAAAGATTTGGATTACTCTCCTTCCCACAAAATATACTCATTTCCTCCCGCAGTGAACTCACCCCAAAAGTCCCAGCTAAACAGCATCAAGCTTGAAGTATTAGAATTTCCTTGTGCTACGCATAATTGTCTACATCGGGTTTGGATATATTTCCTCTTGATCTGGTGATCTATGAATGAAAGTATTGTCTGCACCACCCCCCCCCCCCCCACACACACACGCAATATACCTTGGAGTAATAGGGACATGTTAACCACAATAAACACTCCCATTTGGATAGTGGAAGATTGAGGGAAACACAGCAATCCTTAATCCATAGAAACTCAAAAATCCCACCACGCTGACTTTATATGGTCCCCTTCCCTTGGGTATGGGGAATATTGTTTAGGTACTAAGTCCACTCTCCTGGAGGTGCTCCCCAGTCCATTGGTTTTTTGGCTCTTGGCATTGATATCTAGATTCTTCCTTTTCCATTATCTTTCTTAGCCTCATCTGAAGTAGGTATTGGAAAATATGCCCCATGGAGGCTAAGGCACTGTACAACCTGCTTCCTGCCTGTAGAAGGTGGAGACCTAAGTGTACTTTTAAATCAATCAGATTTTAATCTGGGCTCTTGATTTTTGTTTGTTAGCAGCACAACTTTTCTAGGCTTTTAATGTGTTTCAGTTTAGCTCAGTGTGCCAATAGCCTGTGTTCACAGTTCTTTGCTAGATGTCTGTCTCCTGAATGCTAATACCATAAACCTAGTAACTTTTGCTTGAAGAGCTACACCCTTAGTGTCTCTGTCTACCTCTTTGTCCCCTGAGCATTTTGTTCAGCTGAAAGGGTTAACTGAGTGTCACACTTTGAGTAGGATCTCTGCTCTGAGACTAACCAATTCGGGTGTTTTAAGTGTGAGTATTATGGCCATAGCCGTGATTTGAACCTTACTCTCAAGGTTGATTACTCTTCCTTTGTTAGTCAAAGGCCTTCTTTTTTTTATTTTTCCTTTTTTCTTCCAAAGCCCCCCGGGTACACAGTTGTGTATTTTCAGTTGTGGGTCCTAGTTGTGGCGTATGGGACGCTGCCTCAGCATTGCCTGATGAGCGGTGCCATGTCCGTGCCCAGGATTCGAACTGGCGAAAGCCTGGGCAGCCGAAGCAGAGCCCGCGAACTTAACCACTCGGCCTCGGGGCCGGCCGCAGTCAAAGGCCTTCTTGATTTTTTAATTTATGGCATGGGTTGAGAGCCACTCTTCAGACACTGCCAAGTCCCCAAATTTTGGGACTCTTCCCTTTTATTCCTGCTTACAAACTACTCAGTTTAAATATGTTGTTTCTGTCTTGTAATACCAAACACAGAGCAATCCACACACCATTTTAATGTTCATTTTTTTAACCTCTTCTCCTAGAGCTACAGGTTTATTAAATATATTGTCTGCTTTTCAAGTTATCATATCTGACTTATACCAAATATTTTCTACTACCTAATATGGATTGCCATTCTTCCAGCCTCTCAGAAGTTTCCTTGCTGCCTGGCTTCCAAACTAATGGCATATATTTTAGTCTTTGTTTTATAACAGTACCCCACTTCTGGGACCAATTTATGTCAGTCAGGGTAAGCTAGGTTATGGTATGATAACAAACAGCCTCAAAAGTGTATTTCTAGTTTATGTCACATTTTATCATGGATCAGCTGGGAGACCAGTCTGATGCAGCAGTCAGTGGCTCAAACATGGTGACAGGTGGAAGGAGTGCTTTGAAAGATTTCACATCTTTCACCTGCAGTTAAATAATTTGGTCCAGAAGTAACATAAGTCGCTTTGACTCATAACTCATTGGCCAGAATTAGTCACCTATGGCCACCATTACAGAAGGGACGGGAAGCACGATGGTACTGTGTGCCCAGAAGGCAGTCAGAAGTAATTTGATGAACAGAACTACAGACTGTCTGTTACACTTTCAGTATTCATCTTTGTATATTGGGGAAAGAAGATGAGGAAAAGAGGATGTTTATTGTAGATTAAATTCTATAACTCACACTTTTGGTGGTGTACTAACTGTCCTCTGGTTTTTAGAGGACATTTGTGAAGGTGGGTAAGAGGTGTAGCTTCACTAGACCATGTTTAATCTCTTCTGAGCTTAAGGTCTATCTTTCACTCAAAAAGTAAGTTTTGCATTCTGACCATGGTCTGGTCAGATTATAATATAAATATGAATATCTCACTAGAAGACATATTTTGGCTAATATGACCTGATTGGAAAAACAATTCCTAATTAATTACAGGTGTAACACCGCTCCTGCTACCATTTATTACTGGAAAGTTCATTTGCCTTTATAGGGTTAAAAAAAAACCAACTGTCAGTGTCTGCCACAGTTTACTTCTTTGAAATGAGATCACAAAAAGTACGTTAGTTATTCTTGTTTAGATTTAGAAGAATCAACCTTTCATTCTGATCAATTTAATGCAGCTCCTGAGATAATAAACTCTTTGCATGGTTTCCTTAATGTTTTTATAGTAAACTTGTCTTAAATATGATCTGGAAGCTTTATTTAGTTATTTCATCTCTGCTATGAAGTAACAGAATTTGTGTGATGTTTATATGAGCCTAAAGAACTTTGCGAGAATAAATATAATTTCCTTTCTCCTATGGCTGTAAATACCAACTAAAGCGATACTAATTTAAATGTGTGAAGACTGGACCTGAAACTACTACTATAGGTATTTTGTTCAAATTTTGCAACTATTTGCCCTTCCTCCTCAAATAAAAGTTGTTATGCATTTTTCTCTTATTTCCCTGGGAAAGAAGAAACCAGGTTTCTTTCACGTAGCATTAAAAGTTTTAAAATGGGGGCCGGCTCTGTGGCCGAGTGGTTAAGTTCGTACGCTCTCTTTCTGCGGCCCCAGGTTTTGCTGGTTCGGATCCTGGGCACCGACATGGTGCCGCTCGTTAGGCCACGCTGGGGCAGCATCCCACATGCCACACCTAGAAGGACTAACAACTATAATATACAACTATGTCCTGCGGGATTTGGGGAGAAAAAGCAGGGAAAAGAAAAAAGATTGGCAACAGTTGTTAGCTCAGGTACCAATCTTTAAAAAAAAAAGTTTTAAAATGTTCCAGTGAGTTGTCTCATATCCATTGTGGGATGAACTGTGTGGTATAAATAATCTTTGAAATGAATTATTTGCCGTTAATTTAACTTGATCCGGAAAGCTGGGAGAACGAGGCTTGCTTATGACTACAATGTGCTGGGGCTTTTTGGTTTTTTTTTTTTGGTACTTTAAAGTGTGTAGAGAGATCTCATTTTCTTGTAAAAGCTGAAAAAGTGACTATAGTCACTATAGTATGGTGCCTGAATTTGTTATATAAAGTCCTTAAGTTCTGCAGTGAGATTTGATTATCTTCAGAGGTTAGGAGTGTTTTGTTAACAGTGACAATCTGCCAGTAAAAATTAACTGGAGGTTTAAAATGTCTTTTGTAGGATTAGTAGGAGAAAGGATATCTTTTAAGAAAACACAAGGTAAATTTGGAATTAGTCTTATTTATTCATTCATATATAGCTACAGTAAAACAATTTCTATTAATAACTTAGGCTATTTTTTATTGTAATTTGCCTGTTACAATAATAATGCACCAGGGCTTTATGGACAGAACTTCATTTAATCCTCAGTGCAACCTTAGAAGTCAGGTAGCGTTTTCTGCCCTTTACTGGTAAGGAAAAATGGTTAAATTTATATTTCATTATATCATTATGTATATTATGAAGAGCTACAAAGTGTGTGCTAGGTACTGTGCTGAGAAGTTTAATAAAGTCAGAAATTTTATTTCTGTACTGTATGTTTTATAATAAGAAAATAACTTACGGGGGCCGGCCTGATGGCATAGTGGTTAAGTTTGCACATTCCACTTCGTTGGCCCCGGGTTCGCAGGTTTGGATCCCAGGTGTGGACCTGGCACCACTCGTCAGGCCACTGTGTAACAGTGTCCCACATAAAATAGAGGAAGATTAGCACACATGTTAGCTCAGCAGTGATCTTCCTCAAGCCAAAAAAGAAGATTGGCAACAAATGTTAGCTCAGGGCCAGTCTTCCTCCCTCCCTCTCACACACACACACACACACACACACACACGAAAATAATTTGTGGCACCCAGTAATAGTAAATTAATTAGAATAATTTGAAATTTTGAAATATGATTTATTTTCATGTACCGCTGTGTAAATTACTTCAAATAAAGGGGAAGTGAGTAGACTATCAGAGCCCCTTTTATTTTTTAGCCACTACAGGAAGATGCAGCTTTAGAAATTACACTGGAAGTTTTATGGCGTTGGTGAAACAAGGGATTTGGTGTTAGTTAAGAAAAGGAAGAAAATTTTGGAAGATTATTTAGTTTTAGTCTGAAGTGAATAATAAGTACAGTGTATGAACTATCACTTAGCCATGTTATAGGACTTTTCCACAATTACCTTGAACATGCACAAATCTTAGCACTCAAACAAACGCTGAAGGTTTATATTTTTGATGGGTAAAACAAAGTATTAATAAAAGCCATGTAACAACAGCTAAGTCTTGATTGCTACTCTGACTGACAGGAAGATACAGTAGATAAATTTGTTATTTTTGATAGAAAAACAGGGCATGGTCAAATTTAGGCTAACTTGAGACTTTGTTTCAGCTTTCTTAGTTCATCGTGTAGGTCCTTATCTCTCCAGGGTGGTAAATCATTTAGTATCCTCTGACTTCTTTTATGGTGTATTATATGATAGAACCTAAGTAAAGTACTTCTAAAGTCACGTGAGTTCCTTCATAATTTTCTTTGAATTAAAAACTGATTCCCTTCATAGAGGGAAATTCGTATTACTGGTATTTCTGTAAAAAGAGGATTATTTTGCTTCCGTATATGGTAAATGTGGTGTCAAAGATAGAAGCAAAGTGTTGGAAGTCCAGAGGAAGAAGTAACAAATTTTACTGTTTTTCTGTTGTTCATTCAGCAAGATAAAACAATACTTGTTAAAGAAAAATGTACTTTACCGTTTCTAGTGAACCTCTGTACGTGTAGGGATGATAGGCAATTAAGAGTAGTTAGTTACACAGGAAAGCCTGTGTACCTGGTCTTGACTCTGCTGTGACTTAATCTTCCTCAGCTCCATCCTTCATATCCAGGGTGCCTGGGTGTTACCAGCAGTTAAGCTTTATGAGCTCTAATCTAGTGAAGCACTCTCGGGAGAATCCTCTAAAGAGAAGTTAGGAAATCTGTGATTACTTCCTTAATTTGCCTGGTTGTAGCTTCCCAGTGATCCTTGTAGCCATGATGCTGTTGCTCATCTCTTCAGCTGTTTAAAGTCCTTTCTGCTTCTCTCTCAGTATTCTGAGTCCTCCCCTGAATACCAGCCAGAACTGAGCCATACATGGGGAAGGCAAAAGAAGACAAGAAGGAGGAATTAAGCTACAGTAGAAAGATCATGGGGTTCTGGAGTCAGAGCTCAATCCAAGTCCTGCTGTCACTGCTCCAGGCCAGTGACTTAATCTTACTGAGCTTCACTTTCCCTGTAAGATAGGGATTCTAGTACATCTTCAGAATGAAGATAAAGTGTCTAACCTAGGGTCTGAACGTAGTGATACAATTTTTACTTAATAAGCTCATTTCCCTCTTTGTCATTTGCACACATGTGAATGGGAGAGCATGCTTTAGTGTCTGCCGATGATCCACCTTACCAAAAACTGGAATCTGAAAAATTTAACTGAGCATAAGCAACTATATCTATTTCAAGAGTCTG
This sequence comes from Equus przewalskii, assembly GCF_037783145.1. NCBI lineage: Eukaryota > Metazoa > Chordata > Mammalia > Perissodactyla > Equidae > Equus > Equus przewalskii. The sequence continues at coordinate 4,576,732 of NC_091860.1, forward strand.
TGAACTTTGTGTAGAGTCAGATAGTAAATATTTTAGGTTTTGCCGGCCTTCCAGTCTCTGTCACAGCCGCTCAGCTCTGCTATTCTAGGTCAAAAACAGCCTCGGACAATATGTAAACAAATGAGCGTGGCTGTGTTCTAATAAAACTATTTACAAAAATGGGTGGTGGCCCGGATTTACCCCCCTGGCTATAGTTTGCCAACCCGTAATCTGTATTATTATCCATAAAAGGGAGTCTGTTGTCAGATTTCATAGTCTAAATGCAGTCCCCGTTTTCAAAAATAAACTTAGCAAAAAATACCTCAGTATGAGTTGAACAGTGGAGTCACAAGGTTATGTTTCCCAAAATTGATAAACTCTATTACTGTAGAAGAGAATGGTTTTTGTATACCATAGTTTAATTTAATACCACATGATTTATTTTAATACTCACCATTCTTTTTAATACTGAAAATTAAAGACTTGGTCCCACCAAACATTTAGGTAAATCACACTAACAGTAGTCAATAAAGAATTAGAAAATGTTGACGCCTGTATTCCTCATTTAGGAAATCATGTTACATTTTGGCAGCTGTAAAATCTATGAGGATTCTTCTGTAAAAAAGTGTTCAACCTTGTTTATCCCTCTCTATGCATTTCCCCAAATTACTTAATGGCAGAACTCTTCACATAGTACCTGATGATATTCCTAGAACTACTAATCAAAAACTAGCTAGTTTAGATAAGGAAATTAAGAGCCAGAAACTTTCACTGATCATGCAGTCACTTGGCAGCAATTCTGGGAAAAGTAGTTGCATCTCTTCCTCTTGCTTACAGAGCCTACTTTTTTCTTTTAATTGCCTTTTGCTCTTAGCTTTAAAAAAAGGGAAAAAAGCCATCATTTGGAAATAATTTCAAACATACTGAAAAGTTACAAGAAAAAGAGTACACCCATATTAACATTCCCATTTGCTTTATTGCTTATCTTTTTTCACACTCTTTCTGCCATACATATACACATGTACACGCATACATTTTTTTCAAACCATTTGAGGGTAAATTGCCTACATAATGGCCCTTACCCCTAAATATTTCGGTGGGTGTTTAATTTTTTATGATGTAGACATTTTTGAAGTTTAAAATCCCTTTGATTTTTTTTTAATAGAGTGATCCCATTTTGGGTTTGTCTCATGTTTTCTCAGATTCAAATTTTGCATTCCTAGCTAAAATATTGCATAAGGGATGTTGTATTCTCATAGCATCACCTCTGGAGGCACATTTGTCTATAATCCCTCATTGATAGTGTTAATTTTGATCATCCACTGAAGATGTGGTCCAGTTTCTCCACCATATAGTTACTAATTTTCCCTTGCAGCTAATAAGCAATCTATGACAAATCTACATCTTTTTGAGAGTCAGTATAGTGAAATTATTAAGAGCTCAAACTCAAGTCACAGCTGGGTGTAACTTCAGCTAACTGTGTGAACTGGTTATTGATCTGTGAAATAGGCATGATAGTTGCCCCTCTTTTTCGACATATATTATACATATAATATATATTGTGAGCTTGAAATGAAATAATGGACGAAGGTATGTGAAGCTCAGGCCTGGCATGCAATAAGTTCTCAGTATATATTAGCTGTTAATATTTTAGTCCTGGGAAGGTGGCATTATTAAAGCCTAAGGCTTCCTAACCCAAAGCTAAAAAGGACTTCACAAAATCACTTCTCCCAAGTAGCTGAATGTTTTTTCCAAGATGAATGCCTTTTTTAAAATATCTTGTTATTGAGCTTATTCCTACTCTTGGTGTTCTTCCCTACTTATTGTGCCCTGCCCCTGCTGGTATGTGTGAGCCAGGTAGTTTAGGGGTGAAACCCCTCTCAGGAAGTTTTTTTTTCTTTCTGGATTCTGACTTACTCAGTTTTTAATTTCATAAAATTTTTAATGAAATCTTTATGAAATAGACATTTTAAAAATCACCTCTACCTGTTTTCTGTTACCGTTGTGATAGTGTTGTGTAGTAGTTGTGGAAAACTTTCTAAAAGAGTGGTAGACATCCCAATAGAATTATAAAGAATAGAGAGAGGTTTAGATGGACTTAAAGACAAGGAACATCACATATCTGTGTTACTAGAAAGATCTATTAGGTGCTCCCTGTGGCTGGAGTATGAAATTCAGAGTAGAAAATAGTAAGATGTTGGATTGGAAGACTTAGCTGGAGCTGGATCATGAAGGATTTTGTTTGCCATGCCAAGAAGTTTGGATTTCACCACGAGACAACAGAGAGCCGAGGATTAAGTGTGAGAGGGACGTGATCAAACTTTCAGAAAGACCACTGTCAGTAGCTGTTGGAGGGAATTGAACAATAGTGTGATACTACTGGAAAGAAGGCTAGTTGCTGCTTGAACTGTGACAGTGAAATGAAAAAGCCCTGATTAGTTTCTAGACATAAAGTGAATGAGAAATCTATAGGATCTGATGCCTGATTTGGAAATGGGGAAGTAGGAACCAAGAGGAAGCTGGAAAAATCAAGGCTTCTGGCTTGGGTGATAGACTGGATCTGTGATGGTGCAAATCACTGGTATAGGTAATCCAGTAGGAGGAATAGATTTGGAGAGTCGGCAAATGGGGACGTTGATGTTGTGTGAGCTATGTCTGGAACATATAGTAAGAGGTGCCTAAAGTTAAGCATAAATCTGGGCTAGAAATTAAGATTTTTGAAGCGTGTCATCAGCATACAAATAATAGTTAAAGCCACGATAGTGGATGGAATTCCAAGAGTGAGTATATACAAGGGCTATGGCCTAAGTCTTGGTACAGCTTTTGTTTGTATTAGGTTATATAAACCTGTTTAGTTTTAGACAGGTCTAAATTAGATGTTCAGTTTATTCAATACTGTTGCTTTAGGATGTGAATCCAAAAAGAATGAGAAACATCACTTATATTTTGACTGCATGAGTTAAAAAGGAATTAAATGATGGCAGATGACTAGCTGTCCAGAGGTATGTTGGACGTATAGAAATCATCAGCATGAGCTTATAACCACAAATAAGAGCTTTTTGAGTTCTTTTAAATTTAATTTTTAGGGAAACATTCTGATTAGATTGGGACTGTTCTGAGAGTAGAAAGAAGTTAATTTTTGTCCTTCCCCTTCACATTGCCAGGCATCACGTTGGGTATGCGGGCTCTTGAGTACAGCATAAACCACCCAAGTCTGAAAGGATGTAAGGGGTACAAATAAGGGACATGAGGGGAGGCAAGGATCAAAATCAAACTTAATTTTGCCCAGGACTGCCTTTGTCCTTACTACTTAGTAACTTTAAGCCCTGAATATTTTGTAAGGAAAGTACTAAATTGACAAGTATTTCACGCTGAGGAGAAATAACAAGACTGGACTATTTACCTGTACCTTAGCAAAGCTCTTCCTTTACTGTTTGATACTCTAGAAATTAATTTCAGAGTACTTAGCTTTAAGTGGGAGGAGGAGTAAAGGGTAGTAGTCTTAGACTCTTTTACCATTTATTTCTTGTAGAAAATAATAAATATTGAATTGCTCTTTTTCTTGCCAAATAGTCGGTACTTTTTCAACTATTTTAACTATTCACTCCCCCCGAGTATTTAAATACAAGAGCAAAATGTGTTCAGCTTAATTTTTTCTTCGTTTTTATGAAATTTAATCTTAGTTTTTTATGAAGTCTATTCCAAACCAGTGTAGTTTGTGAACCCAAAATAACTGGCGCAAAATTCACTGTCTTATTTATTCAACAGATATTTATTGGATGCTTGTATGTCTTAGGTAGAGTTCTAGACCTGGGATAAAGCAAAGCAAAAGACAAATTTCTGTCTTCATGGGTCTTATATTCTGGGGAGAGAAGACAGACAATAAATAAAACAATAAGTAAATTCAGTAGTCTATAGGGAGGTAAGTGCTATAAGGGAAAATAAAGCAAGGTAGGGGGTAGAGTGTTCTGGGGTTGAGGGGGGAGATTCCGTATCTTTTGCAACATTTTATTATGAAAGTTTTCAAACGTATAGTGAAGTTTCAGAAATTTTACGGTGACCATCCATATTCCTACTAGCTAGATTCTACCATTATTTTACTCTACTTGCTTTGTCACACACATATCCATCTGTCCATCCATCAAAGCATTTTTTTTTATGCATTTCAAAGTAAATTGCAAACATCACTGCATGTTTCCCTAAATACTTCAGCTTACGTATCATTAGCTAGAGTTCTAAGTAGTTGTTTACTTTTTTCTTTTGAGGTAAAATTTACGTGCAAGGAAATTCACAAATATTTAGTGTATATTAACTGAATTTTAACAAATTCATATACTTGCATAACCCAGCCTCCATTAAGATATGGAACATTACTATCATCCCAGAAAATTTCTTCATTCCACATGCCAATCAGTCCGTGCTCAACTCCCCAGACGCAGCTACTGTTTTGACCTTTTTTCACCATAGGTTAATTTTGCTTGTTTGAAAACTTCACCCAAATAAACTTTTCTGTAAAGCTGTTTCTACTCATCCCAATGTTTTTTGGGATTTATTCATGTTGTGTGTGTAAATAGTTCCTTTTTGTTGCTGAATAGTATTCCGTTATATTATTATACCAGTTTATTCATCTCTCTGTTATTGATGGACATTTGGTTTGTTTCCACTTTGCAGCTGTTATGAATAAAACTGTATGAACATTCATATTCAGGTCTTTTTGTGGGATTGTGTTTGCTTTTCTCTTGGGTAAATACATAGGAGTGGGATTGCTGGGCCATGTGAAATGTGTATGTTTGGTTTTATGAGATCTGCCACACCTTTTTCTCACTAATGGTATATGAGATTCTAGTTATTCCACATCCTCACCATCATTTGATGACATCAGGCTCTTCAATTTTAGCCGTTCTGGTGTGTGTATAGTGGGAGAGCTGGTAAGGAATGATCTGTCGGCAAACATGACTTTTGAACAAAGACTTGAAGAAGGTGAGGGAGCAGGCTATTATGAGTTGGCTAAAGAGCAAGAAATCTAGTATGACAAGAGCAGAGTGAGTGAAGAGGAGAATAGTAAATGATGCCAGAGAAGTAACAAGGAAAGGGGATGCAAATCATATAGAACCTTGTAAGCAATTTTTAAAACTTTGGATTTTATTCTGAGTGAGGTGGGAAATAACTGGAATATTTTGAATGGAAGAATGGTATGATCTGATTTGTATATTAACAGATTACTTTGTCCTGTGAAGAATAGACAAAAATGGAAGAAGGAAAACCAGTGAGAAGGGGTTTATAATGAGCCAGGCAAGAGTTGGGTGTTTGGATGTACTAGGGAATACTTGTTGGAGCAGTGTTCCTGAATAGGCATTGATGTTTTGGTTCTTAGAAATGTCATTAGAAAACAGGAGAGAAAATAATTCAGTTCAGCCCTTTTGTTCAAGTAGCAATGGAGTCTAGCTCTACATACACAGATAATCAGGCATTTAAACTTCTTAAGTGGCTTTTTACAAATTACTCATCACTTATTTCCCCATAAGGAGTTTTATACATTATTGTTGCTTTTAATAAGCTGTTTTTAATTCAGTAACCCAAAAGGTCTAAATGTGGTCTTAATTGTTGTTATGGCTAAGTATTAAGGTCATTATTTGCTTAAATAAAAATTTAATGAATAAGTGAATATAATTTAATCTTTGTTTGGGAATTCACAAAATATAGCCTTGAATAGCTCTTTTTGGTTTGGTAGTAATTGTTAGAACTTATTAGAGAGCAAGTAGAAATATCTTTTTCATGCATTTTCTTTAGACTGATCCGTCTCATTTTTCTGTCATGATATTTTATAAAGTATTGTGTCTGCAGTAAAACAAAATATAGTACTAGATGCTGAGCAGGTTACAAAGATTATTTAGTCCTCATCCTTAAAAGAATTTAGAGTCCCCAAATACTTCAAGAGAATATATCTTTTAAAGGAAAAGATACAGAGGTTAATTAGATGTAGTGTCTAATCCTGAGGAGCTCACATTTAGGAGATCAGTATGTAAACAAATAATTAGAGCATGATTTCTGAGTAGGGAATGTAGTACTGTAGAAGCACAAATGGGGGAGCACTTCTGCCCGGAGGGGAGGCAGAGGAAAGATAATTTTAAACCACACTATGAAAAACTGGGGATTTTCCATGGTAGGGTAGGGGCGTGGTGAATGGTCATGTCAGCAGAGACCCATCCGTGTGAGCAGAGGCACAGAGGAGAAGGTTAAGACGCATTTGTAATATTGTCCTTTCAGATAGATTTTATCTACAGAGAGCTAATGTCACTCTTATTTAATCAATAGTGATGTTTTCTGATTTCTCAAATGTAAGTGATATGCCCAGTTTAGAGCAAGTTAACCCTTTAGGGTTGACTCCCAGTGCATTTAACGAAGAGACCGTAAAAAGCCATCTGAAAAGGCAAAATTTTTCTGGAGGTAGGCAAAAATAACAAAGAGGAGAGTAAAAGAAAAAAAAACATTAACTGCTGGAAAGAGAGGGAAAGATAGGTAAAAAAGAAAATATGTATATACACACACACACACATACACATATATATATAATATGCAAAAAAACAGCAGCGTGACCTGCTGGACTTGACGTCTGATGAGGAAGTTAAGATTCATACTTGGGCCTGTCTGTAAAGCCGATGCTCTTTAATGCACTAGGCCAGTGGAAGTAGCAAAAGAGTGATTTAGGAGCCCAGTGCCACAGGAGCAGGGTTCATGGAGACACGAAAGTGTGCCTCTGAACTTTCCAAAGACCGCTGTTCAGTCTTTTCTGATCATCTTTTTTATTTATATTGCTATGTATAGAAAACATACTATCTAGAATTACTCACTTTTTAAGTTTCCTTAATCATAAGTTATGGTTCATCTGATTCCATTTTATATGAGATTTAATATTAAAAAATTCTTTAGATTATTTAATTTTATTTACTTTGTTCCCTGTAAGATCAGACCTATTTGAGAGTTTATGCCTGTGTTGTTTTATGAAAAACTGGAAATTGTTCTTGGTGTTTTGGTGATTTTACTCTTAAATTGCAACTGAGCCCAATTATTATAAATATTCTATAATATAAAGAAACTTTACCCACCCGAGATCAAACTAGTACATGATCTTCAAATGGAGGTATTCTCTTTTCTCAAAACAATCTTTTAATAACTCCCATTCCTGCAGATCTTAGCTTAAATGTCACTTTGCATTAGTGAAAGTGACACTGTCCTTGAAATCCCTTTCCTGTATGTGTATATTTCCCATAACACATTGTACTTTTCCTTCATAGCACTTATCACACTTTGCAATTTAACTTTAAGACTATTTTATTAGTATCTGTCCTCCCTCTTAGAGTGTAAGCTCAACAAAATCAGGAACCATGTCTATTTT